>NC_140591.1:1571215645-1571821831 GCF_964204655.1 Triturus cristatus | reverse complement strand
TTATATTGTCAGAATGGAAATCCTTTAATTCCTTATCATATTAGACATGGTGGGCATGGGTATCGTTTCTTCGCGGTGCTCACACTTCGGTGGAGGAGGGACAATACACCCCTTTTATCTCTTCTGGTGTCTGGAGATCGCTTGATACATATATCCATTTAGCCTCTCAGGGTCTGGTGGCTCGATATCCTTTTATCACTGTTGATTGATTTTCCCTTTTCTTTTAGTAAGGCTGGAATACCTTTCTCTTTTTCTCTTCTTCTTTCTCTCTCTCTTTCTTCTTATTCTTTTCTTTCCTTTTTCTCTTCTTTCTCTCTTCATTTTTTTTTTCTTGTGGGTCTTTTTATTTATCCTTTCTGTGATCAATTATTCTTACTTAAATGTAATACAAATGAAATGACATTATTAGGTTCTTATCTATCTGTTTTTATTAGGGTTTATCCATTATATATATTATTGCTCATATTTATTCTTTTTATTAATTATTTTTTGTTCAAGATGTTTCTTTGTGTGTATTACATGTTGTAGTACCTTAATTATTTATACTCTCTCTCTTAAATTAATAAAAAAAATTGAACAAATAAAAACTGTCAAATTGTGATTTTGGTACTAAAATAGCACTACAGAAAGATATAAAAAAAAGAGGGTTTACTCAGCAAACCATGCAGACGTTCTTATAAATGGACCCAAAACTAACATTGCGTGAAGATTTTCTAGCAGATTTATATATTCTTGCTAATGTGTGAATGTTATTGGTGTGATTTGCATTCTTTACTACATTATGCTGTACTTATGTTGTGCATTTAAAGTTAAGACACCAATGAGATGTTTTAGTAATTGATTCTAGGTGTTTTCTTTGGCATTATGGCAAAGGTTGCACATTTCTCTTTAGGTTCTTATTGCGTGAGTGTCATTCTAGCCGTTCCTCTGCCTGCTTGCACCTTTCCATGCCCAAACATCCTCCTACCAGTACCTTTCCCAGCACATACTTCTCCCTACTGACATCTGTGTCACCCTGAACCCCTCTGCGCCTGTCTCTAAGTGCACCTATTCCTGCATGCTTTTCCTTCAGCCTGCAGCCACTTCACATGTATCTCTGCCTGCACCGCTCCCTGCTTGGCACACATACTGCCCCCACACACTTCCCTGCCCCCACACACTCCCCGGGCCACGCCTATCTGAGCTCACACAATAATCAGTCCCTATCACCTCTACCTGCCCTCACCTTTGCCTCCCATAACTCATACTCAATAAACCTCTACCTACCTGTACATCTACCTGCCTGAAGCGTTAGCACCCTACTCCTCTCACATCTCACTGAGGCCGTGCCGCTCTCAACAAGTACCCAAAAAAATTAATGTGACTCTCCCCGTCCGTATTCTCCCTTCTCAGATCTTCCAGCATTACCCCATCTAACCCATATCTTTCCCTGCCACAAGTCTTCATTCCCAAGCATGTGCCTGCTTGCCTCCCTTCTAGCCCACAGCTTACCCTGCCACTACTTTCCCAGGCAGCATCCCCTCTTAACTGCACCTCTCCATTGGCCACCCCTTCCTGCTCACACCACTTCCTTTCTGCATCTCTCCCTGGCCAGAGCTGTGCCTGTAGCCTTCTCTCCCAGCCCACAACTTACCATGCCAGTACCGTTCACAGACAACACCCCTTTTAACTGCACCTCTTTCTCTCCCCCCGCCCCTTCCTACTCACACCACTTTCTCTCAGTCCATGCCCCTTCTGGAAGGCACATTTCCTCGCCCTCAGCTCTCCCAGCCTCCACTCAGGCTAGCCACTCTCTGGACGCACGTCTGCCTGCTCGTTCCTTTCCCTATCTCATATGGTATAAAATTACAAATATTAGGGGAAAGCTGGAAAGAGGTACGTACCACTCGCCAACGTGTGTACTTTCCCGATGTAATGGGCCGCAGTTCAGTAATGCATCCAACATGTTTGCAATACCCAACCCCTCCAGCAGCCGCAGAGGTGCAGTGCCCCGCTCCACCTGTCCAGGGACCCCAAAAATATCAGGCGTCTGAGCGGGACTTTCAAAGAAAGCCTGAAATGGACACGGAGAGGTTTACATCTGGCTTTGAGTAAATATGCTCGTATTTCTTGGAGCCACAAAATGTACATCTGGAAAGCGTGTGTGACTTGCATTTATGTTGATGTAAAGCAGTTTCCGGGGATGTAGTTGTGCACTTTCCATCTGACCGTGGCTTTGCATTTGTACCATTGTATTTTTTTCTAAATAGTAAAATATTTTACCTGTAGGATGTGCATTTGCCCTTGAAAGGAGCAAACGTCAGTCCATTTCTGCTGCGGATAGGGCGAGACAAAGGTGACAATGGCCACACATGCCAGCCTTTGTGAGTGAGCTCAAACTGTGCAGGGTATCCCCCACTGAAAGGCTGCCTTCCCTCTCACGAGTTAATGCCATGCCAAGGTAGACTTACTGGGGGAACATTATGAGCAGACACGTCGAGTTACAAGTGCCAGTTCACCAGTTCTAAATAGAAGTTGTAAATCATATATTTTCATCTATAATATGAACTCAGAGGGGTCATATTGTTTTTGACTCTGGCCTTGGCATTCGCGTCCATCATTGGGCAGGCTAAGGACCAGGTTGCTGAACATACCTGTAGCTGTGACAACTTGAAACACATGTGCTCAGTCCACCGGATCACCCAGAAGAGCAGACCTAAACATGACCTGGACACCCCTTGCACCCCTTCCTGCGGGTGTTGCTATGGAAATGATTCTCGCCCACCCATCTTTCAGCACCTCCAGACTTAAGCCTTTAATTCGAGTGACCGGGCATGAAATAAGCAGCAGGATTCGCAGGTAAGTATAAGACAAGGTTTATTCGATCCGTGAGTACACTCCACCCGTAGCATGAGCGTCCTCTCACTCAGACGTCCGAACAGCAACTGACCAGATACCATCGGAACGCCCGTGAGTAGAACGCCATTCCCGAGCTACATTTGAAAGGATACCATACATCACCTAGAGCCATCGCGCGCCTAACACTCTACTACGGCGCGCGATACCGAGTACTACCTACTACATCACCTTCCCCCTTTTACAAAAAACACAGAAGATACAACGTGCCTACAGTAAAAATATCATTTTCCTCATTTCATTTTCAACAAAATCCTTAAGTCTTCTAGGAATCCTAGAAGTGCGTCCACTAGAAGTGTGGAAACTGCTCATGCCCCCATAAGACTGTGCTGAAATTTTATTTCCGCTAGAACATACACCCTCCCCAATGAGTCCAGTACCCAAGTCATGAGAACTCGAACCCTCATCAGACAGGGTGCGTGTACCTGACTGGGACTCGTTCAGCTTAAGCCAATGCCCCTAGTGAAGTTCATCACCCACATTTTCCTGTCTTTTCAACAAAATATTGGCTTGTATGTCAGAAATCTTAACAAGCTGTCTCTTGTTCCACCACCCTCTACTTCCAACAAAAGCGGCCCCCTTACTTACTTAGCACACCCTTTCTGGTTTTAAAAACTTTGATTCCCCTTTTTTCACTTTAGTTGGTTTCCTAATTAGGACTCAATCCCCCACAACCACATCTTCTAATGTTGGGTGGCACCTTTTATCAAAAGTTTCCTTCATTAGTAACTGCTTAGAGCAAACCCTCTTGGCAACGTCCTTAATATCTACCTTCTTTTCAATAGACCTCTCTTTTAACCAAGATGGGGATAGAGATGTGTGGGCTTCCCTACCTCTCAACAACGAAAAAGGCGAAACCCCAGTTGTACAGTGAGGGGAGGTATTATAGCTCCACAATTTCTCCTCTAGAAATGCATTTGCATCCAAGCCTGCCGCCAGAGCAGTTTGAACGCCTTCCTTTACAATTTTATTCCCCCTTTCGACCAATCTGTTGGAGGTTGGAGAATACAATGCTACCTTGAGGTGATTTACATCAAGCTGCCTCAAAAATGTACACATCTTTTGCGACACAAAATGTGTGCCATTGTCAGTGACAATAACCTTTGGGGCACCCTCGATCGAAAAGATGTTCCTTAAAAACGTTAAAGTTGATTCTGTATCAGGAGACTGAATGAAACTATAATACATCCATTTGGAAAAATAATCCACTGCCAATAAAATGATTTTTTTATCTTGATTAAGCACGGAGTATGGTCCAGAAAAATCCAGGCCAATTTTTTCCCATGGGGAACCCGGGAATTCAGTAGGATGGAGCGGGGTTTTCAAAGTTCGCCAATGCTTATCTGACAACAAGCACTCAGGGCAATTATCGATAGTGGACTTCACTTGTGCATCTATCGCGGGCCACCAATAATGCTGTTTAATTTTCATCGTAGTTTTAGTGGACCCTAGATGACCTGAATGGGCGTTACTTATAATTACAGGGCGCAAATCGGCCGGGGGGACAAACTTGTCCCCCCGCAGAACAACCCCATTTTCAACTGACAACTCACTCGCCACTTGGTCGAAAGTTCTAAGATCTCCAACCAAACCCCTAGGCTCAGGCCATGTACCAGACGAATACTCAACTACCTTCATTAGTATCGCATCCCTGTCACATGCGTCTCTCCACGCACTCTCCGACAAAATTGAATCACACTCTTGAATCGCATCCACCACTGCGACACACTCCACATCATCCAACATAGCATCATCTTCATCATCCTTTTCCATTAGTAGTCTTGACAAGCAGTCCGCTCTAAAATTTTTCCCGCCTGGGATATGTTTAACCGAAAAATTTAATTCTTGGACTTTGGAGACCAAACGCATTAGTCTAGCTGACATGCTGGACGAATTGATATTGTTAAAAATATACACCAAAGGCTTATGGTCTGTTACCAACTCGAACTTCCGGCCCCAAATATACATTTTGAACTTATGTATGGCCCATGCACACGCTAGTGCTTCCCTCTCTATCGTGCTGTATAGTTTCTCACATTGTTTCAAAGACCGAGAAGCAAACACCACAGTTTGTTCACGTCCGTCCGTTTACTCTTTGGCTCAGTACCGCTCCTAACCCAGACATACTGGCATCTACAGTTATAAGGGACGTACAATCGTCCCTAAATGCAAACAAGGCTTGAGCAGATACAATCAGCTTCTTAACATTCTTGAACGCTGATTCCAGATCATCATTCCATTTAAAACTACATCCTTTTTTAAGCAATTCGCGCATAGGCTCTACGGACTGAGCATAATTAGGAACAAACCTAGCATAGTATTCTGCCAACCCCAGAAACGAACGCAGAGTGTCCTTATCACTTGGAGCTTTTGCCTCCTCAATTGCCCTAATCACTGAAAACTTAGGTTTAATTCCATTCTTGGACACCATGTGCCCTAAGTATTCAAATTCTTGTACTGCGAACTTGCACTTGTCCGCTCTCACGGTCATTTCTCTGGCCTCGAGAACGGTAAGGACCTGCCTTAAAACTTTATCGTGTTCCTCACGAGACTTAGCATAGATCAAAATGTCGTCCAAGTATGCCTGGACCCCCACAATGCCTTCAAACAGGGTATCCATTGACTTTTGGAACACACTCCCTGCAGATGCTAACCCAAACGGAAGACGAAGGAATTTATACGCCCCAATGGTGTCACAAAGGTAGTTAGCTCTTGTGATTCCTTTGACAATGGAACTTGGTGGTACGCTGACCTAAGGTCAATCAAAGAAAACCACTTTGCACCTCCTAGATTTGCAAGCAACTCGTGTATTCTGGGCAGCGGGTGACAATCCAACACTATATTTTTGTTAAGGGTGCGCAAGTCGGCGCAAAGCCTAATTCCGCCAGATTTTTTTCGCGCAACCACGATGGGTGCCACCCACTGAGAAGAATCCGTCGGTGTTATGATCTTTTGTTCGCACACATTTTTCAACATGAGTTTAAGATCCTCACGAACGCTCATGGGAACCGAACGGACCTTATGAGAAACAGGGTGTGAACCCGGAACCAGCTGAATGTGGTGTTCCACCCCTTTAACTTTCCCTACAGTTTCTCTAAAAACAAGTTTAAACTCCCTGAGCAGATCTGGTAACTCACTGTCGTTACCTGTTTCTATCGTCTCAATGTCACAAATTGGTATCTTCCCTAGTTTAATTGGATTCTCATCTCCCGGAACTAGATACAACCCCATCCGAGCTAGATCCTTCCACCCGATTAGATTCTTGCCCTTCTCTGCCACATAAATTTTAGTCATGGTCTCTCAACCCAAACATTGTACCATGCCCGTAAAATACCCCAGCATATTTATATCCTTTTCACCGAAGGCTTTGGGATGTACATCTGACGTGAGCAAGTCTTTGTCCTTCCAAAATTCATAAAAAGATGTGTCCCTTAAAGTGGTTATCGGTGACCCTGAATCCGCCATAACCTGTAAAGAAACATTATCAATTTCAGCTGAACATAAAGGACCTTTGATACAACATGTTCCGCACTCTAAAGTTACAATAACATTGTTCAAAGAACTTGTACAATCATCAACTTCAGCTTGTAAATATCGGATATTAATCGGTTTCTTAGCGTTTCTGCAAACCCCCTGGAAATGGCCTATTTTCTTGCAAATTACACAGCGTTTTGAAACCGCTGGGCATCCCGGAAAATTACCAATGTGGTTTCTAGATCCACACCTATAACAAAATAAATTTTGTTTCTTCTGTACAAATTTTGTTCCCTTGGACTTAACATTGACTAATGCTACAGTATTTTCTTGATCTGGCTCGATCGAGTCCACAGCATTGATACCAGGTTTTGCGTCAGCTTGCATAACCTTGCTTGTAATCGTTGAACGTTCAATGCTAAGGGCTAACTCAATAACCTCAGACAAAGGAGGGTTTTTACAACTCAAAATCCTTTCCCTGATTTTACGAGATACACAATTAAAAACAAATTGGTCTCTTATATAATTGTCAGATAATGGACCGAAACCGCAGGTGGTAGCCAACACCCTGAGAGCGGAGACGTACTCCTCCATCTTTTCTTCGTCTTTTTGTTTACGTGTATAAAAATTGTGTCGCTCCAGCATAATATTAGGCTCTTCCTCAAATTGTTTTTTAAGTCTAGCGACAGCTTCCGCATATACATTCCAACGGCTATCCCCGGACTGTGCGGCTGGAGGTGGAATGGGTACAATACTATCAAAAAACCTTTGTGCTGCTTGACCCAGGCAACCAAAAAGTATAGCAAATTTGCGTGCAGGAGAATAACCGTCGGCGTCTATAGCTACAAGATGTTTTTCGAAAAGTCTAAACCATTCCAACCAGATGATAGGTGGGCTACCAGGTTTGCTTAAGAAAGGTGGCGGTTGAGTAAGGTTGAGATTATTTTGTTGATTACTTGCCGACATTTTCCTTCACTTTTTAAAAAAAAAAATACATTTATTCACCAAATGTCCCTCAAATGTCTGTCAAATACTTCTCAATTGAATCAAACAACAAAAAAATATCTTAAACGGCTCTCCCAGACCAAACTTGTCGTGAGTATAGCTGTAAAATGTTACGAACACTGCAAGGGTGATGGTGGTACAATCTCGTGAAAGTCTAATAAAAGCAGCCAAACTGAATATGCGGTGTTTTTAAATAAATGGTGTAAACTATGACGTGTGTATCGTCGCAGAATGAATCCAACACACACGAAATGGGGATTTAAATGACGTGTGTATCGTCGAAGTATGCAGCAGTATTTGTAATCCAATCTAGAATGACGTGCGTGTCATCGAATTATTATTAGTGACACGCTGGTACTTGTAATGTTCCCCTGGTTGAATTAACTTTTCAAAATATGACGTGCGTGCCGTCGAAATGAGACACGCAGGCAGGCAGTGACCGGTTTAAGCTTTACCAGAAGAGTTGCGAGCATTTGACCCCAATCCAAGATGGCGCCACGTTAATCACGTGTTTTCGTCACATGGGGGGTTGAGTAGTTCGGCAACAGTCATGCGCATGCGTGGAGACTGAATAACTCCCCCTCAGCGATGCGCGAGGAACGCCCACACAATTTACTTTCGGATGCCTCCACCTCTCTCGAGACGATCGACGAAGGCTGGACTTGATGGCAGCAATATCGACAGGCCTCGAAAACTTCGTATATGGAGCCTCCAGAAAATCGCCAAAATCTGCGTGGTTCGACGGGTGGAGCAAATCCCGGTCGTCACCAGATGAAATAAGCAGCAGGATTCGCAGGTAAGTATAAGACAAGGTTTATTAGATCCGTGAGTACACTCCACCCGTAGCATGAGCGTCCTCTCACTCAGACGTCCGAACGGCAACTGACCAGATACCATCGGAACGCCCGTGAGTAGAACGCCATGCCCGAGCTACATTTGAAAGGATACCATACATCACCTAGAGGCATCACGCGCCTAACACTCTACTACGGCCCGCGATACCGAGTACTACCTACTACAGGGCGGGAAATGCATTATTCATCGCTACCAATGAATGCCCTTACACTGGAGATCTGTATGATGTGTCACAAATAAAAAAATAGGTAATAACTAACAGAATTTGCACCTGTACCAAATCAAATGAAGTTGCTGCTTAATGTGTGCCTGTGGTTGCAGGTTGGGCCCACTGGCACGTGGGGACCGGCACTTATGTTTCCTCCACTGACCCAGAACAAGAGACAGAAAACCATAAAACGAAGAAGCAGGAACAGAAAGATAGAAAAACAGAGAGAGACAGAAAGAGGGGATGGAAACACGCCGCAGGAGGGAGATGCACAGTCAGGGAGTGTCTGCGGGAGGAGTACAGAGGCGGGTGGTGGGTTCCACACCACGCCGCCTTGGCACTCGACCCCAGCCTTCAAGGGCACCCGCCGCGGGCTTCAGGGCAAAACTGCGGGCCCGGCACTTATTCTTTTAGAAACGAAGCTCTGGGCCAAGTGCCCGCCTGGAGGCCCAGCTCCAGGGTGCTTTGAGAGGGTGAAAACAGGGCCAGGACAAGAAAGGGAATCAGATCTCGGTACTGCAACTCCCAAACCCAATGCTCACGGCCTGTGCTTGCAGGCATAATGCACACACTGAAATAAACCTATTGACAGCCCTTGAAGCGATGCCTTGGTGGTACACACTGAAGAGGATTCTGCGGTAGACCTGCATAGACAGACACAAAGAGGGAGGGGCCACGGATCCCCGGACCCAAGGAGCCGCATCAACCGGTGCACGAGCAGCCGAGGAATCAAGGAACAAGATGGATGTGAGGAGAGTCGGCATTTCAAGTGCCTAGAATCTACAGAACTGTGCGATGAAGCGCCTCATGAAAACAAGTTACTATGAGGACCACCACAGGTACATGCTTCTGTATCTATGGATTGAGGCATTTCAAATTATCACTAATAATATTAGCAGTTTCCTGAGTATAAATGATGGGGCAGATTTATGAGCCCCTTGCGCCACTTTTGCGTCACTTTTAACACGGGAAAAGTGACGCAAAAGTGGCGCAAGGGGCTCATAAATCTGCCCCGATGTTTTCATCAAACGAAGAAAATAGTGCAACAGTTTTCTCAACAACAGGTAATCATTCCTAATGTAAAACCCTCGGTTCTTCCGGCGCAGAAGTCTTCCAGCCTGTGTGGCCTCTCCCAGGGCGGGCTTTGACTCTGTCGATGGGTCCTCCCGGTTCTTGCCACGGGATAGTGCCCACGGAGTGCCAATAACAGGGGTACCATGAGCAGCAAGCACTCACGTGACTGCGGCCACTGCCGAGCACACAAGGCCCCCTCAGCGTCCCTGATACAAAGAAGCAACAGACGCGCGCACTCAGTCGGTGCTGAAACAGAGGAGGATTTATCTGCCTGCCTCCGGGCCACCGGCACCAGCTCCCAGGGCACTGACCCCGTGAGGATTGTTTTACCGATGCTGCTGGGCACAGGGGTTGAGTTGTACTCGCTGCTGGGAATTCCCATATGTGTGAGCATCATTCCGTGACAGGGGATCTCTGACTGGTTAATCAGCCATGGAAGGAAGGACTGAAACAGATTGATGTGTGCACTCCTCTGTGGCATTGACCCTTTGTATTACATTAACAGCATGTCAAGGTGGAACTTATGTTAAAGATTGAAACATCCACCCTCCCTCCTCTTTGCCTTCCTACAAGCTCTCAGTAACCATCTACTACTTACCACACTCAATCGACCCTAAACAGAGGAAGTGTTCGACCTCAACACACAGCAGCATGATGCAACACCTGCCAGGCTGCTCCCCATTCCTCCATGTCACCTCTGCTCGACCGCCACCCTACTGCCTGCCAGCCTCTCACACTCACTTCCCACCCTCTCTTCCATGGCTTTTGACCACTCTTCCCCTCCCTGTCCAGTCACACCCCCAGTGCCACCAGCCATTTCCACATTAACACAAGAAGCACACACGTGTACTCAGATCAAGCCAATATCTCACGCAGGCTCCTAAGCAGCTCGACACCTCACATACACACTTCGAACAGCTGTGCTCTCATCTGACGTCACATGCACTATGACGCGTTCATCACTGAGTCCAGCTCTCCCCCGCCTCTTTCCCATAGGATAGAAGTATACATGGGTAATCCCTTAGCACAAGTCTAGTTGGGGAACCGTAGATCGCTGTTCATAAATGTTCGAGTTCATAAATCAAGTGGAGTTTCATATATTGACACCTAAAACCAAATATCCAACTTCGCGAACATCATACAACTTATTCTACCAGCACCCCCCTCTTACTTCAGACCACCCTCTTACTTCAGACCACCCTCTTACTTTCGACCTTGGTGCATCCCAGCTGCTCATCTTCACACTCACTTTCGGATCTCGCTTCCTGAAACATCACGCAAAGGCAACCGAAGTTCACCACAACTGCCACCTGATTTTTGGAAACCCTGATCACTGCCACCTTTTAAAATACAAAATTGGGCATTATGGGGAGCGAAAAATGTTTTAACCCCAAATATTTACCACAACAGAATGCCCACAGCTCGATGAATCAGAAACGGGGATAAACCTCCATTCAATGAGGCAACGTGTCCCCGAACAAATGCACCTCCCAGAACATCAAACTTCAGGAAAAATCGACATGACATAACATACCACAAATCAAAAACTGAGGTTCAAATCTGTGGAATAGATCAAGGATTTTATTACATAAAGTCACAAATACGTGGTACAGACTCAACTGCATGAAGGTTCTTCAGCACACAGAGCATGAGAGAGTAGTGCAAAATCAAAAGTATCCCAAAAGTGTAGCAAATTCAGGAGAGAATCGGGCAGCATCACTAGCAGCATCAATCGGGCAGATTTACAAGCCCCTTGCGTCACTTTTACGCTGCTGTTGCGTCACTTTTGTGACGCAACAGCGGCTTCAAAAATGCGGCAAATTTAGGTATAATGGGGCCGATGTACAAGCCCCTTGCGACACTTTTGCGTCACTTTTAACATGGGAAAAGTGGCGCAAAAGTGGCGCAAGGAGCTTGTAAATAAGCCCCAATATATGCAGGGTAGGCGTTCCCACGCAGGAAAACCTTGTAAAAGTGACGCAGTAAAATCCACAAGATTTCACTGTGTGACTTTTAGGACGCCACTGCGTCAAAACCTTACGCCTGCTTCAGGCAGGCGTAAGGATTGACACAGTCTAATGGGAATAGGCTGCAACACGCATTGCTGGAGTTGCGTCGTGCTTGCGACACAACTCCAGCAATGCGTGACGTTTCCGCCAACAGATGCATCAGAATTCGTGACGCATCTGTCAATCCTTGCGCTATAGTGCGCCGTATTGTAAATATGCCACATCTATGGCGGTGCAAGGGCTTTTAACGCAGGCGCAGGGAAATTGACGCATCTAGACAGATGGGTCAGTTTCTTGTAAATCTGCCCCTACGTCTTCAGGAAAGTTACTGTCTCGCCCTTGTTGAACACAACTGCGAAACGAGGACGGTCCTCCAGCAAACGGGCTCCCAACAAAGTATCTAAACAATGGCTATCAAAAAAGACATTCAATGTTGGACCACGTGGGCCAATGAATATTGAGGGCCAACAAGACCAGTCCTCCTATCTGCAACCTTTTCCAAAACAGAGTAGTATCAAAGTCATACAATTAAGGCTTTTCCAACGTGGAATAATCAAGAGTTCCATGGTTGGAGGAGAGATGGGCTCATCTCCCTCAAGCTTTGTTTCGGTTCCAGGTCCTGAAGAGAACCCCCAAAGGAATTTAGGGGTCCGAAATGCGTAGACCTCGTTTCATGACCAAACAAGTGAACATGTCATCTGTAACAGCTTAACCACTTCTTTTCATATTACTGTTCTAAAATCAATTGACAATTCACGGACTGAGTTACCTGGATTAAACTGAATATCACGCTGTTTGGTCTTTGCCCAAACGTGGGTTGTAGACAAAAGGCTACAGGCATTTTTTGAAACAAACATCACAACCCTGTTTGGTTGCGCTTTTCCTTGTTTTTTGTTCTGATTATTTTTCACGTAAGTGTTTTATTGTAATTTATAACATGTGTATGTTGAGTTGTATTGTGGTCTATGAAATCATTGAATGGATTTAAACAAAAAATATTATGGTCAAAGAATAAAAAAAAAGTTCTCAATTCTCCTTTCAGAATTTGCTAAAAAATGAAATAAACTAACTCTCTTCAATCACAATGAGTGTCACGTGAGGAAGTAAATTGTTTATACATTTTTTGATTCAGTACTGGCATGCATGGTGTTGATAGTATTGTAAATACGGCGCATCTATGGTGGTGCAAGGGTTTTTAACGCAGGCGCAGGGAAACTGACGCATCTATACAGATGTGTCAGTTTCTCGTACATCTGCCCCTACGTCTTCAGGAAAGTTACTGCCTCAACCACAAAAATCTGGGGGCAGATTTACAAGCCCCTTGCGCATTCTTGCACTAACATTGCGTCACTTTATTTGACGCAATGGTGCCGCAAACAATGCAGCCTATACACAACGTGACGCATCTAGGGAGATGCGTCATGTTGTATTGCCCTGCGCCACATTATACCTGCGTCCGGTATAATGTATACAGGGTGGGCGTTCCCACGCAGGAAGATCTCGTAAAAGTGACGCAGTGGAACCTACAAGATTTCACTGCACCACGTTTAGGACGCCACTGCTTCATAACCTTACGCCTGCTCCAAGCAGGCGTAAGGAGTGACACAGTACATTAAGTATAGGCCTAAAAATACATTGCTGGAGTTGCATCGTGCTTGCTACACAACTCCAGCAATGCACGATTTTTGGGCCAACAGATGCATCAGAATATTTGATGCATTTGTTAATCCTTGCACCATGGTGCGCCATATTGTAAATACAACACATCCATGGTGGCGCAAGGACATTTGACGCTGGTGCAAGGAAACTGACGCATCTATGCAGATGCGTCAGTTCCTTGTAAATCTGCCCCTAAATGTTTTATACATTATGTGTACATATAAAATTAGTAAAAACTGCCTCTTAACCTATTGAAGTCCAAAGGAATGAGTGCAGCGGGCATCATCAGGAGGCCCAAGCAGCCCTGAAGAGCAATAGCTTCGGGTGGTTGGGCAATCCTCTCCGGTACCTAGGCATTTATTTGACGCAGAAAGTGTCCTTGCTCTATGGACCCAAGATTCCCCCGGCTTTGCAGACATTATGCGAATACTTTTACTGGTGGGGGAAGCTGGAGATCTACTGGCTTGGGTGAATTTCAAGCATCAAAATTAACTTCTTTCCTCAAATTCTTTATGTGGCAAAATGCCTCCCATTCCGCATTCATGACTCCACTCTAGGCTACATACAACATAATCCGCTGTAATTTCTGTGTGAGACTGCTCTCCTAGAGTCCCATGAGCCACACTATTGAAGCCCATAGCCCAGAGGGACTGGGTCTCTCTAATATCTGAACCAACGTCCAGGCGGCCCAGATCCAACCTGCATTGGAATGGAACTATGAAGGATGCCTGAAGGGAGGGATCCATGTAGAACAGGCTTACTCTAAAATCCCCCTCCATTGACACTTGTGGCTCCCAGGGAGCGAGTAGGCAGACCCCCATCCCTGTCCTCCATGGTGGTTCTTCGAGAATACTAGCAGCAGGCGGTAAGGAGGAAGGGTGCAACCACTTTTCTCTCCCCACCATCCCCTATCACTCAAAACCCAGATTTGCCACTGGGAATTGCCGCTTGGGAAACTATGCACCCAAATGCTTTGGGTGAGGTTTATATGGAGGTGCGACTTGTTACAAGTGAGTAACTTAGGGAGGAATGGAATCTTGAAAGAAAGCACCACTATTGAATCACACAAATGTTACATTTGGTGGGTTTCCAGCAGGTTGCACATTTGTCAAGGAGGGAAAAATACAACAATGGGAGACTTATTTGCTAATAAAATGCGAAATAAAGGCATCACTCGGCTCCAACATTCTTTGTAGGACTTATATCTTCCCCTCGAGCACAAGTAGGTTATACAAAGGAAGCGAGATTTGGGAAATGAAATTTCAGAGGATACATGGGCTGACATTTGGCGCATGGTAGCAAAAGCTTCATTGAGTTTAACTTATAAGGAGAATGCTTTTAAATGACAGACCCAGTGCTACCTCCCTCCCAACCACCTGCACACCAGCATTGGGACTTCAGAGCTTTGCTGAAAAGGATGTGGTGAGAGGGGCACCTTTATATACATGTGGTGGACCTGCAAGCATTTTCAGGGATACTGGGGCAGAGGTTCGAGGACACTGCACGTAAAGGTACACGACGCACCGCCCTCATCCCGCACCGCAGCCTTGGCCTACCAATGCCGGCACCATCGACTCCAGTTCGTCAGCCAACAACAGCGCTTCAGCAACGACGACGACACTGCTTGCACCATGACCTGCCAGCACCGTGACAAGCACGGCATCGCTTCCCACCGTGACCCTAGTGTCACCGACGACGCCATCTGATGCCGCCACTGAGCCTCTGCTTGCACCGCGACCTGAGGGCATCACACGCCACACCGCTACACTTCGCACCGCAGCACCCGACGCCTGCCGACGCCAGCGCTCCTGACTTCAACAACGAGGAATTAGATCTGCAACGCATGTGACTTCAAGGGCCTGATGACTCCTGCACCGACCTCCGGAACCAATGCCTACAGAAGCCGTGCTTTTGGAAGCTCAACTAGAGGTCACCGACGCCCTGCATTTCTAAAAGGTACAGTTTTGCAGGTCTTCCGGACACTGTAGCTGGCCCACGATGCCGAGGTCAGCCAGAACTGTTTCGATTTGTTTGTTGACGACACAATGATAGCCCCGGATGGAGCTATTGACTTCAAGGAACTTTATTTCAAGGTTATTTTGATAACTTTGACAGTTTCTCCCCTGAGGCGGAAGCCGAGGGTTATATTTTTTTTCCTGCCTTGTAAAAACCTTGTAAAACTTTAGTTAAACCTTTTTAAAATACTGTAAATATTTTAACTTGCCGTTTTTAACGTGGCACTTGTGAGTGTGAGATCCGACGCAGCGAGGCTCCTGGCGCTTGATTCTATGGTCCCAACTCAGCCAATTGAGGGCTGACGTTGTGGGGTCGAAGGGCGCTAGCCGCCATCTTAGGGGAGCGACACAGGTTGCGCTCTAGTTGTCGGACGCCTCCCGTCCTCCCTGGCTACATAAGGGGTGTGTTCTCAGTAGTGTGGTGACTTTGACAGTTTCTCCCCTGAGGCGGAAGCCGGGGGATATATTTTTCTTCCTGCCTTGTAAAAACCTTGTAAAACTTTAGTTAAACCTTTTTAAAATACTGTAAATATTTTAACTTGCCGTTTTTAACGTGGCACTTGTGAGTGTGAGATCCGACGCAGCGAGGCTCCTGGCGCTTGACTCTATGGTCCCAGCTCAGCCAATGGAGGGCTGACGTTGTGGGGTCGAGGGGCGCTAGCCGCCATCTTAGGGGAGCGACACAGGTTGCGCTCTAGTTGTCGGACGCCTCCCATCCTCCTCTGCACTGCTTAAATTTCCATGCTCTTTCGACGGCGCAGCGGGCGGGCGCAGTGGGCGCGCCGTTGGCACGCTGAAGGCGCGCCAAAGGCAAGCCCGTCTGCGCCCGTCCGCGCCGAGTTCGGGCCGTCGGCCAGAACCCCTGGCTCACCTACGCAGGGGGTCCTGCTTACTTATTCCTCGGATACGTTGCTACTACATAGACCAGTACATACTAATGGCTGTATCCACTATGATCCTGAGTCGGTAAGATGGGGAGATGGTCTAATCAAATGCCCAGAATGTAAGTGCGTCCCACCATTCATGAATAATATAAGATATGAAAAAATGAGAAAGGAAACTAAAAACATTACTGTGGCATTAGTCAATGCGCGTTCTGTGGGAAGACACAGACAGGAAATAGCAGATCTAATTCTGGATCATAATATAGACATTTTATTCATGACAGAAACCTGGCTTAATGACTCCTCAGACCCAGATTTAATTATTGCAGTCCCACCGAACTACTCTATGCAGAGAATGGATAGGCAAGGAAGGAATGGGGGTGGTGTAGCAATAATATTGCGGTCACAGTTCCCTACTAGGACTAATCCTATTCAGTCCTCGTTCTGTGAAGCACTATACTTTAACATCTTGCTCACACCTACATTCAATCTCAAAGGTATACTTTTATACCGACCACCGGGCTCCCGTAATGATTTTATATCTAATTTTAGTTCATTGCTGGAAACCCTAGCTATTGAGGATGAATGTATGATACTAGGGGATTGGAATTTTCATTTCGATAACATTAGTGATACAGACACGCAAATGTTATTGGCAGATCTTGATGCCTTTGGCCTCTCCTCGGAGATTACCACACCCACTCATGAGGCTGGCCACACGTTGGATGCTATGTTTTCCAACATTAATGGGCTAAAGATTCTCGATTTTCTGCCACTGGAGTGGACTGATCACTATGTTATATTAGCTGGGATTGTTGTTAACAATGCGTATGGTAGGAAGCATGCGCCTACAACCCAAGAGTATTTCAAGAACTGGAAAGACTTAAACTATGTAGCCTTCCAACAACACCTAGAAAGATCGCGTCCCGTGACTTCCCTTGAAGCTAATACAGCAGCCGTTCAATATACATCTTGGATTGGAAATGCGATCGACACTCTTGTGCCCATAAAATCAATATCTAGAAATAGATCTACACCATCTGCCCCATGGTTTAACGAGGATCTGAGGAAAAAAAAGCAACAATGCAGAGTGCAGGAACGTTGTTGGCGCAGATCGTATGATAGTGAGAGCAGAGAAAAATATAGAAATACTCTACATGACTATAAAAGGATGATTAATGAGGCAAAGAAAAAGTTCTATACACATCAAATAGAAAATGCAAAAAACTCCAGTAAACAATTGTTTGGAGTAGTACAGCAGTTGGCTGGCAAAGTGGAAGACCTAGCACCCCCCGCCTCACAGAGCTTTTGTGACTCCATAGCAACATTCTTCTTTACAAAAGTTAATGATATTTATTCAGAGTTTACATCTAAAATCAATGCAGACCATAATATTGCTAATCAGGGAATGTTGCACTGCTCTCTAGATCAATTTACAGATATAGACACTGCATTTATGAGGACCATTATTCAGCAGATAAAATCAGGATCGGCCCTGGATCCCTGCCCTCCAAAGATTCTTCTCCCAGTTTTGGAAACAATTATAGAGACTATCACCACAGTTTGTAATACCACATTTAAAACTGGTATTTATCCTGATAACCTTAAAAAAACGACAATTAAACCGTTGCTGAAGAAACCCTCTTTAGATAAAGAGGAACTTAAGAACTATAGACCTATTGCAGAGGTACTTGAGAAAGCCATAAATTTCCAACTGGCAGAATATATAGAGCAAAATAAATTGCTTGATGACACTCAATTTGGTTTTCGGAAGCTACATGGTACGGAGACCGCCTTGATTAAAGCCGCTGATGAAATCAGAGTCATCAAAGACCGAGGGGGGACCGCAGTCTTAATACTACTGGACCTCTCGGCAGCATTCGACACGGTCAATCACTCTATTTTGATTGACCGTGTTGGAAATCTAGGCATTCAAGCAAAAGCCAAGGACCTGCTTACCTCTTTCTTATCTGGCAGAACACAGGTGGTAACAATAGGCCCTTTTAAATCTGTTAGCCTGGCGTTGCCTTGTGGGGTCCCGCAGGGCTCATCCCTAAGCCCGACACTATTTAATATCTATGTGTCTGATTTGGCTAGGGTTATTAAACAACATCGGATGAGCCTGACCTCTTACGCAGATGATACCCAGCTTGTGCTTGCCATTAAGAACGATGGGAAGGAGGTAGCAGGAAGGTTCCAGGAAGGTATGCTCGCAATCAGAGACTGGATGGCAGGAAATTGCCTTAAACTAAACTCGGAGAAAACGGAGGTGATCATTTTTGGAAAACTAGTGCCTGATTGGTCCTCCGTCTGGTGGCCTCCATCTATGGGCACACTACCGACTCCGGTATCTAAAGTTAGGAACTTGGGTATCATCTTTGATGATAAACTCAATTTTGCCTTACATGCAAATCAGACTGCTTCATCTGCTTTTCAGAAATTGAGGACTATTAAGAAGGTCATCCCGTTCCTACCTGACAATGCGGCAAAAATAGTTGTGAGCACTTTAGTACTATCTTCCCTGGATTACTGCAATGGTCTTTTTGCTAACGCTCAATCCCGGGTGATAGCAAAATTGCAATCAATTCAGAATGCAGCGGCAAGACTGCTTTCCAAAACACCTAAATTTGATCCCATTAGTCAAACTATTATGGACTTTCACTGGCTTACTGTCAGGAATAGGATCAAATTCAAGACCTTATGTCTCACGTTTAAAGCTTTAAACAAGCAAGGTCCACAAGTTTTTCAAGACCAATTGTTTCTATATCAACCCCCAAGATCCTTGAGATCAACAACAAGTTTCCAAATTTCTGTCCCGCGCACAAAAACCGTGTCTTGGGGAGATAGACGCTTTGTGGTAGCGGCCGCAAAAATGTGGAATGTGTTACCGTTACATATTAAATTAAGCCACACTCTGCTTCAGTTCAGGAAATTACTGAAAACTTGGCTTTTTAATCAATAATTATTGTTAACCCCCTGCTTTCCTTTCCATTAATGATAAAGTCCTTTTTATCTGGATTCTGTTGAAGTCTCAGCGCCAAGACGCCCAAGGGCACACGTTGCGCTTAATAAATTGCAAAAATAAATAAATAAATAAACTGAAGATTTCTACGTACTGTATTGTGGATTTTTTTAAATCGTTTTTGGTCTTGTAAGTATATGCAAATATTGAATATTTTTCTAAACTGGTGTGGTGTCCTTTTCTAGTGCTTAAACTGTATTACTGTTGGTTATGTGCAAATGCTTACACACTGCTTCTAAGATAAGCCTGACTGCACGTGCCAAGCTACCAAGGGGGTAAGCAGGGGTTATTTTAGGAGTTTAAATCCCTTATCCTGACTTGGAAGAAGGGTCCCTTGTTGGACAAAGGTACATATCTCTGCCAACTAGAGACCCCCATTTCTAACAAATTAATTTTCCCACTGACGATGGGTAAGCTGATCTCACAGCTCCTGGTTGCAGCTAGATTGACATTTGTGCAGGCATGGAAACATCCCAATATACCACCTATGCATGTGTGGTGGGATAAGATTTGGTCCATGTATGCCATGGAGAAGCTCTTGTCTATCATACATGATTCACAGGTGAAATTTCACAAAGTTTGGAAGGCCTTCACGAATGACATGGCAAGGGATCGAAGGGTGGATTTATTGACTACTCGCCCACTTAAACCAACTTGCATTGCTGGCCTTCATACTGCCTTAGCATTCAAGCACTCTCCCACTATATGAATATTAATCCTACCCCTCTGTGTAGCAGAGGCAATGATTCAGTTCCAATCCACACAGCAGTGGCGATGCGTCAGTTCCAATACCCACTGCCCCTGCGATGTGTCAGTTCAGCAGGGGATGCATCGCTTCCGCTGGACCAAACACCTTAGGCCTACTTCCAAGGTTCCAGGATTGGGGTGGCACCACTTGACAGAGCAGACTCACAGATCGCAGTGTACAGGTGTAGAAGCAGGGTAGATAGAATTTTCTAATGACTGAGACTTCAGATCATGAGGCCTGTCAGATAGCAGGTCCAGTCTTTCTCACCCAGGTAGGGAAACAGCAGGCATCAAGGCAGTGCAACAAGGAAGGAGTCCATCAAATCATCTGCCCAGCAGAATGACAGTCATTCAGCAGCACAGCAGTCATTCTTCCTGGGAGATTAGTCACAAGTCAAGAAGTGTACTGAAATGGTGGTATCAGAGGTCCCATACTTATACCCAATTGGGCCTTTGAAGTGGGGGAGACATCAAAGACCGGCCTTTGAAGTGCACAGAAGTCCTGCCCTTGATGAGACTCAATACAGGGGAGTATGTAGCACTTTTGTGGCACAGGACACAGCCTATTCAAGTGTAAGTGAGGCTGAGTCCAGCTTCTCCCTCCAATCCTCCAAGGATGGCCTATCAAGTCATACCTAAGCTCTCATTGCGTGTGGCTGAATAGAGAGAATACACACACCCCAGCTGTCACCCATCCTTGCCAAGTGATCAGATACAGGCAGCAGGCACCAAATGGTTAACGTAAGAAAATGCCAACTTTCTAATAGTGGCATTTTCAGAATTGCAATTTAAAATCCAACTATACCATAATTTGTGATTTTAAATTGTGATTCCAAGGTCAATAAACATGAAACGTTTTTCTCTTCCAGACTGTGAATAACACTTCAAGGATATAATAAAGTAATCCCAATAATATTACCCTAGGGGAAAGAGAGGTCTTGGCTTAGCAAAAGGGTTGTTTTGACAGGTTGACATGGCAGTGTGGATCTGCACATAAAGGCTCTGCAATGGCAGGCCTGAGACATGGTTAGAGGGCTACTTAAGTGGGTGACGCAATCAGTGCTGCAGGCCCACTAGTAGCATTTAATTAAGAGGCCCTGGATACACATTACTAGGGACTTATAAGTAAACTATACAAGCCAATTTGGATGAGCCAATATTCCCATGTTTAAGGGCGAGAGCACAAGCACGTTAGCATTGGTTAGCTGTGGTAAAGTGCACAGACTACTAAAGCCAGTAAAAATGATGTCCTAAAAGTGGAAGAGGGATGCAAAAAGTTGGAGGGAAGACCAGCCTAAGGCTGTCCCAGGCCTGCCATTGCAACCTGAATACAGTTTTAAACTGCCAAATCGACTTGGCAGTATAAACTCATTGCCGAGCCTTGAACACCCCTTTTATTGCATATGTTACCCCTCTTGTAGAACCCAGGTAACTGATAGGGCAGGGTGCATTTTTATTAAAAGTTGGACATGCGTTTTTAAGTTTTACATGTCCTGGTAGTGAAAAACCCCTCCATTATTTTTTCGCTACTGTGAGACCTACCCCTCCTATAAGATAGCATTGAAGGGTCCTTATTACGTTTAATAGGCTGTAACTTCTAATTGGAATGAGATGGTTATCGCATGTTTGGTGTCTTTGGATTTGAAATTAATTTAAGGGTAAAGTCACATTTTTTATTACAAATTCAAAAATGGGACTTTAAGAAAGTTGGCATTTTCCTACCCCTGGTCCTTCTGTGCTGGCTTGGGTCACATGTGAATTCCTCCCAGACAGTCACCAGGCCTGGGCATAGTTCGCTGAATTTTGCTACATGGAACTCCGCGGAATTACAAAAAAACTCTGCGAAGTTCAGCAAGTTGCGGAGTGCAGTGCGAACTGCAGTTTGTGCTGGTATACCTGCCGTTCTGGTAGAAATTCAACCCGAGTGGTAGCTCGGGCTCAGGAACTTACCGTTCGTGATCGCGAGCGGAGAAAAATCTCAGCTGCACATTGCGAAGCAGAGTTTTCTGCACTCCGCGAACTCCCCGGAGTGCAGAAATCTCTGCAAATGGAGCGAAGTTTACCTCCCAGGCCTAACAGTCACACAATAGAGAGATTAGGTGTGCATGAGTGGGACATCTGCAGGCAGGATGGGGTTGGAGCTGAGCACAGCTTCACTTGCAACTTAATAGGGTGTGCTCTACCCTCACAAAAAGGAACCATCACCTCCACATTGTCACAGCACCAAGCTAGGAGCCAGGGCAGGGGAGTCAGAAAATTCCATGTACTTCAAAAGCACTGTCTAAAAAAGTCACCTACTTTCCATAAGGAGGGCACCAGGATATAAAAATATGACCTCAGACACCAAGGGGGATATTTTTCAAACCTTTTGCATTGTTTGAACATCACAAAAGTGACTCTAATCAGCGGAAATCTTTTTCTTTCCAGCGCACAACTTGTTTTGCGTTACTTTGCACCGAGGGGGCGTTACATGCGTGGTACTTTGGCGTTCCCATGCAACCACCCATCATTTTTGACGAGTGAGGGTCTTTTATACTGAAGTGGTTACTCCAGGGTTTTTTATAGAATCAATATGTTTTTAAAACAGTCATGGATGTTTTGAAAACAATCATAAATATTTTGAAAACAATCACCAATGCTTTTCTAAACAAGTGCCTTCATGCACAGCTGGCTGTTGGCCAAGGATGAAAAAAGTGGTGACCATTATACAGAATAAATCTGCTTATGTACGTCGGGTACTTGGATTCTGAGAGAAGACTAAGAGCCTGGTGTCGGAAAGACAGGAGCAAGCTATTAGGTAAAAGGCCACCTCTTTAGAATCGTTATAGTGATGTGGATGGGATGAAGTATGTAAAACGGGGTTGACATGATGGGACTATCCTAAAAGACATGACACCCACTCCTCATCAAAAGGTCAACAGGTCAGCTAGGTAGTGATAAAGCTACCACTATAAAAAGGCATAAAAATCACTTATAATAAACATGCTAAAAAGCATCTTTAAAAGCCTTAAAAAAATTGTGCATAAAAACAAAGTCATTTTTTGCCCTAAAGAAGCGTTTCAAAAGGTCCACTAAAATTGTAATATAATATTATTATTGCACTGAGCAACTTGGAAGCCACGAAGTTCAGTTAGAGCTGAGAAGAGAGGAAAATAAACAAAGTCACACTCGGCCTTCAATTTAGTTAATGTTTAAAAAGTAGCCAAACGGTTCCCAGTACAGGAGAGGCCAAATTGTTTTAAGAATCCTGCACAGAAGACTCAACATCGTTGAACATCGTATTTGCAGATGGAAGTCCCTCAAGAACTTCCAGTATCATATGCAATGAGCAAAGTTGGTCATCTCTGGTTCCCATGGCAACCGCCAGGAGTTAGATGCCTGCTCTCCTGATGCCGATGCCTGTATTTCTGGAGTTGAGCTAATATCCCTTCCCACAGGAGCGGAAGCATCCCTTGGAGGTTCTAGAAATGCGGTCATCAACTTGGGAATATGCTGTGGACAACAGCTTGTGTGGGCCTGCAAATGCGCCAGTAGCGCTTCTATGTCGGGTGGCACAACCGATGGAAGTGTCAGACACAGGTCCAAAACACAGTCGAATCTGCAGAAGAGGCAACGGAACACAGGCAGGACACAGTCTAGCCAGATCGGTCTGTAAGACAGGAACCAATGCTTACTCAGCTCTATAAGCAAGGTGTAGTCAGGTAGGACACCATACGCTGACGACAACTTTCTTCCAGCAGTGTTCTCTCCATTTCATGAGGGATTGAGATGTCACTTGCAAAGCAAGAGTATTAAAACCAGGATACCCGCTACTGAAAGCAAGACCAAAGGAAGCCCTACAAAAACGCTTCCAAGTACAGAGTGTATGAAAGCTGGATATACTCCGAAGATCCCACTTGTATCAGACATATTAAAGATACGATGAACCATTTCTCCGAAATGGATCGGGAAGTTCGTACGGACCAGAGCCTGTATTACTGCTGTAGACCTTGCAACCAGGAGATCAAAAGTCACTAGGCTGAAGTTAAGGCCACATTTTGTTGAAGCAACATGACTTTCAGTCTGCTCAGCGAATCAAACTGTATACTTGAAACATTCAATGAAGGCCACAGTGGTGCCTCCCTAACTGTGTGAGCCGGGGTAAAAAATACTTCCTTACAACAAACAACCCTGAAGTTTACTGTGACTAGATATGTGATGCCTGTTGTCATTCCACAACAGCCTTGATCAGTCAGCACTGAACAACTTCCATTTGTAATTAAAAAACTGGATGAATCACGGCAGCTGGGGAGCCTTTCAAGTAGCATGATAAGTTTGTTTTCAACACATTATACGTTCCAGAAAGCGACACTTCTTGGCACACTAAAGACCCACTTAGAGCCTTCCTGCAGTCAGTACCACCTAATAAAACTTCAGTGTCCTTACTTCTGCACCTATATCTATACGGTAACTCCCAGGTCTCCTGTGTGAACCCTTCACCCAACGCTTCATACCGGCCTGCTTGGATGTATCTAAGACAGTATTGGAACTGAAATTTCGTGATTGGCAGTGTGATATAACCATGAATTAACCATTCAGTAGACGGTGACTCAGCTACTGTAAAAGGAACATACCTAACTTTTCAATGAGCAGCATAGTGTATGTTGAATCTCCGCGTGCCATAGTCAACTGTCTGTCGACCAGATTGTAAGCCGAGAAAAGGTTTGTGCTGTTCATGTATCACCATGGCACGTGGTCTGATCGCAGTGATTGGAGCGTCCAGCTTAAAAGCATAATGGAGCGCAATTGAAATTGCCCATGCTGTAGAATAGACAAATCTTGTTCCATTATGTTGACTGCGGAGGACACAATGTTGCTCAGTGAATAAATATGTGGAGATAGTGTGGTCATATCATTGTCTACCACCGCCAGAGCCTTTGCTAGGATAATCCTATTGATTTCACGTAATCTCTCAGCAGCATCCTATTGGGAGACGTTACCTATTTCATTGTAGATGGCATATAAGAAGCGTTTTTTACACGGTTTCTTGGGACTTAACAAAAAATCCCTAAGATCCATGTTGTCTGTTAGAAGAGACAAGTGTTGTTTCACCTGTTGTAGTGTTGAGCTTTTTAGCCATTCTAGGTACAACTTCCCAACACTATAAGAAGTCAGTACCCCCGGTATGTCTGTGTGTACATAGTGTGGGTCAGGCCTATGGATATTAAACCCTCTGGTGGTACCCTTAAATATTGATTGACACCTATATGTGTCGATAGGCCAAACCAACCATCCCTTTTAATTGGGAGCTGAAGAATTGTATGTATCATTCGGTATCATTGTACCCAGTGCCTCCTCGCTACTCAGTGTGTCATTTGATATACCTTCAATAGGTATGGGCAAGGGGATGCGTGGTGTTTTTCAGGTCTTTAATTTTTGCAAACCTGTAGCAGGTAGTTTGTTGCACTGTTCTGTTCAGTATTATTATCTGTAAGGGTATGAGGCAAGCTCTAAAAAAAAACTCTTCCCTGAACCTGCCAATCTTTCGTCCCCAGATAGATTTTGAGTCTATTGTGTCACTCCAATAGTCCAAACCTTGTATAGACAGTTTGGGAGATGAAAGGTGATGAATATATGAGCTTGGAGTTTGTCAGCATCATTCTCTTCGCAGTTGCATTTGACTGTACTAACTTATAGTAGTATTACAATGGGTCTGATGCATTAAACCCTGAAAAGTATGCAACTTTCTGTGCGAATGTGGCTGAACTACCTTTCTGTGGTGTCGGGCAATGTTCCTATTGATGGTAAGTGTTTACAGTGTGTGGAACACTTGCTCTATGCAAAAAGTGATGCCCATAATGCTGGTAACAATGCATACTGTTTGTCAGGTGTATCTTTGTAAAATTCTCTGTAAGAAAATGCAGCATATTGTTCTAAATCTGAGAGCATAGTATTTAGAGCCTCAATGTCCCAATCATCAGAGAGTGTACTTGGGGTAAAGAAATCATTCATTGAAATTTTTAAATACATGTGGAATTTTAAAATTTTCTGTAGGACGAAATACATCATGAGCATCTCTCCCACACTATACCATCCGGTACAGGAACAGTTGAAATGTTCACTAGGGACCAGTCTCCTTATTCATGGTGTGATGACATGTGTGGTTTCAAGATCAAGTTCACAGGTTGGACTGCTGAGCATTGTGGGAGTTAATGTCCATTCAGTAGTAGGAAAAAGACAGTTACTATACCAATCCAAATTAACACGAACAGGATTCCTAATGCAAACCAAAGATGCAACCAAGGGGACAAAATGTAAGCATTTTTTTAACCAGAGATAGGATATTCGAAATTGTTCTTTCTTAGAAATGGGTGGCATTTGCTCTGTTTCAATTGGATCTGAAGAAAAGTCATCAAAGTTGATGAAGTAGCCAGACGCAGTTCGATCTATCCTTGGGAGCTCAGCAGTGTTTGTAGAACTGGCAGTAGCTTCATGTGAAGGCAGGTTGATATAAAGTTCGTTATTTGTCCGAAATACAATTTGTGTTTCAGTTTCATTCGGATGTTGTTCAATTTCAACAGGTGTAATTCGTACTCCGTTATTGGCTACTCGGGCATCTTGCGCAGAGGAGTCTTCGAACGTTATTAGTCTTTCCATCTGAACTTCCTGTATAGTAGCGAGAGGAGATCTGCGGCTACTCGGGATTCCACATGGCCTGCTGTTTAGATTCTGCCACATAGTGTGGTTTGATCAGATCAATGGAGACAATTCTTTTTTCCCGGCCGGCAAGAGGCGGAAGAAGTACTGTTCTTGTTTCTTGAACCGCAAGTACAGGTACAGGTGTTCTGTAGGAAAGCCCAAACTCCTTCTTGTCCACGATGTTTTCTCTGACCAGATTCCCAACCTTTGGGACCCAGACAGGTCTTGCCTGAACTGGTTTCACTTCCCCAGTGGCTGTGTTTTTTACTTGGACGTTGCTTTGTAATGCCTGGAATTCACTGAGTTCCTGTAAAACAGCCAAACGATCATTCAATTCAAATGGTTTTACATCCACCACTGGGCTGGCACAATCAAGGTCAGGTACCCACATTCTTATCCCAAACAGAATCTCATAGGGGGTACGTCCTCCCAAGAACTTTCTTGGCATATTATTGAGTGCCCTCTGGACCCCATAGAAGTGATTGACCCAACTACCGCCCACACCTAATACCCTTGCTGTTAAGGATTGCTTTAGGTTCCGGTTTTTCCTCTCTACCACCAAATTTCCCTCGGGGTAGTAGGGGAGGAGTACCGCAAGGCCATGCCCATACTTTCCATGGCTTCCTTGGAAGCCCATGAGCTGAACGCAGGGCCATGATCGGAATGTAACGTGCCAATTGCTTATGTCCCGATGAAGACTCGCAAATCCTTTATAACAGTTTGAGCATCAGCGAGCACCGAGGCCAAACCCATAGAAATCTAGAGTATGAATCCACTGCCATCAAGATGTACTTGTAGTCCTCGTCAGAATTTAAGGAGCCGCAGTAATCCAAATAGACACATGCGAGAGATCAGTCTGAAATGAGTAATGGTGTTTGTGGTGGCCGTGCTATTCTAAGACCTTGTCTTCGGACATAGGCCTGCACTCTCCCCACAGCTCCTGCTCTTCGTCGCTGCCTGCCAAGCCCCCTGCCCTGGGTGTTTGAGGCTGCTGCCTCCGGTATTTGCGAAATTGGTTAATTGTGTTTCTTGGCTAATTTGTGTTCCGTTTTGCCACCTGCATCTGTCTTTCGTTTTTTGTTAACGTTACTGATTTCATTGCTCATCTGTGCTTGCCCCCTCACGCCTTTCCCCCATTCCTGCCACTGCTGTCCCAGCCCCTCCCCTCTACCCATGCCTGGTTTACCGCCTCCCAGCTGAGCCTCCCTCCCCTCCCCTATTTAATGCAGACCGCTGCGGGGGAGCGCTCGTAAGACCTTGACTTCGGTCATAGGCCTGCACTATCTTCACAGCTCCTGCTCTTCGTTGCTGCCTGCTGAGCCCCCTGCCCTGAGTGTTTGAGGCTCCTGCCTCTGGTATTTGCAAAATTGGTTAATTGTGTTTTTGGCTAATTTGTGTTCCGTTTTGCCACCTGCATCTGTCTTTCATTTTTTTTTACTTTACTGATTTCACTGCTCATCTGTGCTCGCCCCCTCGGGCTTTTCCCCCATTCCTGCCACTGCTGTCCCGGCCCCTCCCCTCTACCCTTCCCCGTATTTCTGCCTCCCAGTGGAGCCTCCCTCCCCTCCCCTATTTAATGCAGACAGCTGCACGTCCATGACCACGTCCACGACCAGACCACGACCAGCACCAGAAACCCTGCCTCACCCAGGTCCCACCACTATGACTCTACCACCCTCAACACACTCAATCCCAGAAGACACACCGGCTGCGTAAGAACCGCACCGAACACCTCCCAGGGAGAGTTCTCGTGCAGAGCCTTCCACAGATCCTTCACCATCGACTATGCCCCCACCACCACCGAAGGCCTGCCCGACACACACACCACTTGTACTCTGACCTGCATCCTCCTCAACGTGCTTTCCCTGCACCGTCACACAATAGAGATCTGGGACCTGATCGACACCCTCTCGCCCGACGTCGCCTTCTTCACGGAAACCTGGACCAATGCCACCTCCGGCCCCGACATCGCCACTGCCATCCCTGATGGCTATGAGGTCCAGAGGAAAGACCGCCCCCACTGCTCAGGAAGAGGACTCACCATCGCACACAAGACACCCCTCCAACTCTCCACTTCCAGCATGAGCGACCCCCACTCCGACACAGAACACCTCCACTTCCAGATCCAGACCTGCCCCAGGACCACGCTATGTGGCACTCTCATCTACAGACCACTGGGCTCTCGCACCCAGTCCGCAACCACCATCGCTGAGCTTGCCGCACCCAATGCAATCACCTCCATGGACTACATCCTCCTCAGGGACCTAAATTTCCACCTCGACAACCACAACAATGCCCACTCCATCACCCTCCTCAACAGCCTCGCCAACCTTGGACTGAAGCAGCTGGTCAACACTCCCACACACAGAGCTGGACAAACTCTTCGCGGGAGGAACAAACATCCAGTTCAGCCACACCACCCAGCCACCCTGGACAGACCACCAATGCGTCCATTTTGCCTTCAACACCACCAGCACACCCAAGCCCCGTTCCGCGATTGACACAAAAAAACTGGAGCAAGGTCACAAAGGAACACCTCAACACCACCCTTCGCAAGGACCCCCCCAGCACCACCACCAACACTAACTCCGCAGCCACAGAACTCCACCGCTGGATCACCCGCTGCGTCTACATACTCGCACCCCTCCGGCACCCCGCCAAGCAATGCCCGCTGAAGGCCGCCTGGTTCACTACGGAACTACAGGAAGCCAGACTCTTGTGCAGACGCCTAGAGAAAACCTAGCAAAACTAGAAAACCACGGAAGCACGGAACAACCACAGGAGCGCCCTGAATGAATACCACCAGTGCATACGGAACACCAAACGGACCTTCATAAAGGACAAAATCCAGCCCAACGCGACCAACGCCAAGGAACTGTTGAGCGTCATACAGCAGCTCACAAAGCCACCCAGTGAAGCCACGGCATCACACCTTCCTAGCAACTCTGCGACAAGCTCAGCACATACTTCCACCATAAGATCAAGGACCTCTACAACAATTTCAGCGAACCGACGGGGAACATTAACACACTCCGTAGCGGCCGATCAGCCAGCGATCTCGACCTGGAAGCCCGCTACCATCGAACACATCTCCATGACCATGTAGAATCCCCACTCAGGAGCCCCCACAGACCACTGCCCACTGCATATATTCCACTAGGCCACTGCCACCATCGCACCCGAACTTGGACGGACCATCAACGCCTCCTTCACGTCCGGCATCTTCCCAGACGTCTGGAAGCGGGCGGAGGTTAAACCCCTCCTCAAAAAGCCCACAGCCGACCCAATGGACCTGAAAAACTACCGGCTCATCTCTCTCCTCCCTTTCACAGCCAAAGTCACTGAGAGACTCGTGAACACTCAGCTGACCACCTTCATTGAAGAGAACTCCATCCTAGACGCCTCCCAGTCCGGATTTCGCAGCAACCACAGCACTGAGACCGCTCTCCTCGCTGCCACAGATGACATCCACCTGATAGTCGACCAAGGACACACCGCGGCCCTCATCCTTCTAGACCTCTCCGCAGCTTTCGACACCGTCTCCCAATGCACCCTTGCAGCCAGACTTCATGACGCCGGGCCACAAGGAGCCGCCCTTGACGGGATCCGATCCTTTCTCTCCAGCAGAACCCAGAGGATCAGACTTCCTCCCTTCCTCTCCGAACCCACCAACATCAACAGCGGAGTGCCCCAAAGCTCATCACTAAGCTCCATGCTCTTCTACATCTACATGCCCCCCTTGCCACCATCGTCAGACAGCATGGGCTCAGCATCGTATCCTACGCAGACGACACCCAGCTCATCCTCTCACTCATGAAGAATCCCGAAGACACCAGACTCTGCTTCCAGGAGGGAATGAAGAACAGGGCAACCTGGATGAATGACAGCTGCCTTAAGCTCAACTCAGCGAAAACTGAGGTCATCATCCTCGGACCCTGCAACTCTGCCTGGGACAACTCCTAGTGGCCCTCCGCCCTCAGGACCCCACCTACTCCTACAGACCACGCACACAACCTCAGCATCATCCTCAACTCTTCCCGCTCCATGAACTGCCAGGTCAACGTCGTCGCTTCCACTAGCTTCAACTGCTTGTGCATCCTCCGCAAGACCTTCAAATGGATCCCCTCTAACTGCAGAAAGACCGTCACCCACGCGCTCATAACCAGCAGACTGGACTACGGCAACGCCCTATATGCTGGAATCAACAGATCTCTTCTACACAGACTCCATACCATTCAAAATGCCGCCGCCAGACTCGTCCTCGGGACTCCACGCCACGAACACATGACACAACACCTACGAGACTTCCACTGGCTCCCTGTCGAGAAGAGGGTCACCTTCAAACTCCTCACCCACGCTACAAATCCCTAAACAACATTGGACCTAAATACCTCACCGAGAGATTATCCTTACATATACCCAAGAGGAACCTCCGCTCCGCTGACCTTGCCCTGGCAGAGGTCCCCCGCATCCGCAGAAGTAGAACAGGTGGGAAAGCCTTCTCCTACATCACAGCCAAGGCCTTGAATGAACTCCACGTGAACATCAGACGCTCTCCAACCCTCCACGCCTGCAGGAAGGACCTCAAGACCTGGCTCTTCGACTGATCCGGAGCTTCACCCCCAGCGCCTTCAGACCCTCAATGGGTGAGTAGTGCGCTATATAAACCCCTGATTGATTCATTCATTCATTGAATCTTTCATCTGCTGGCAGATGTCGCACTTTAAGACACAAGCCTTCGTTTGTTTAGACAAACTTGACCACCAGAATCAACGTTTCAGTAACAAAACTGTAGCAGTGACTCCTGCGTGTGCAGAGCCCAGACCCTCATGTGCAGCTAGAATTAAACCTAATCTGCGATCAGTGTTTGGTATAACTCTATCCTCGACTCTGGGAATTTGAGCACACGGTGTGTTTTTCGCATCTAATTTATAGAATTATTTGAGTGGAAAGCACTTTGTAATGGCAGAGACGTTCTTTGAAGCGTTGACAGCTTTCAGAATGTCTCCGTCTATCCTCGTGCTAGAGCGAGTGATTGCAGCAACTGCAGCAGTTAGCACTGTCGCCTTGGCGGCTTCATCAGCCACTAAATTCCCTTCAACGTGCACGCCAACATGCTGATGACTCAATGTGTGAATAACTTGCGCCCCTGCCAGGCATGCTTTCAGATTTGCCCATTGTTCCCATAACAATTTGAGTTTAATTGTGCAACGCTTGGAGTCTCTAAATCCATTCTGGCCCCAGTAATGAAGATATTCATTGTAAGACTGCACACAGTATAACAAATCTCACACTATCTGTGTAGGGAGCTCCTGATCCGTGTACTGAAGTGCCAATATCAGAGCTTTCAGTTCTGCCAACTGCCCTGTACAATCTCCCAGAGATTGCGTAGTTCTATTGCTGGAATGGAACTTGCCATTCCGCATACACCCCTTCACCATAGCACATGCGGCGCTAAACTGTTGTTTACTTCCTATGGCAGGCTAAGCAGATAGATCAGTATAAATGATGTATTCATATTTTTCTAGAGGCAAGATTTCATTTGGGAGAGGGTATTCTTGTTCGTACTGCAGAAAAGCTTGTGTTTTTAATGTAGAATCGTATTTGTAATCTACATCTGTTGCAGTGAGAGAATTAGCCTATTGTATCCATCGCAGATGCAGTGCTTTCACATTTGGAATGCTCACTTTGGTAACAGCTTCTGAAGATGGTATCAGGGTTACAACAATTATTCATGTCGCCTGTGCTAGTGCTCTTTCTCTCACTACAGCAGTCTGTACTGCGGTCAATATCTTTATAGTTGTCATAAATCGTATTTCCAAAAAGAACAATTGATGGACGGAATGCAGAACTGGACTGTTCCCATGAGGCACAGGGTCAAGACTGATTTGTATATGGCTGGGTCTAAACTGGGGTGGCATGGTGAGCAAAAGAATGATGAATTTAACCCAGATCTCTTCACTGGGGGTGAATGTATGATTCATTCAGCATTCCGTTCATCATTTGTTGCGTAGCACTTTTCACCCTAAGTGGGATGGTTATGCCCAGACGTGGGTCCCCTGCTCACTGTGCCACTGGATTCAAGCTAGCCTGGCTGATGAAGGGTAATACCCTGAAACCGGTCCCAGGATGCTTGTTTCCAGTCCAGGGAGGACCTGGCTTGGCAGTTCGGTCTGGACTGTTCCCATGAGGCACAGAGTCAAGACTGATTTGCATATGGCTGGGTCCAAACTGGGGTGGCATGGTGAGCAAAAGATCAATGGATTTAACCCAGATCTCTTGACTGGGGGTGAATGTATGATTCATTCAGCATTCCGTCAATAATTTGTTTGCATAGCACTTTTCGCCTTAAGTGGGATGGGCATGCCCAGACATGGGTCCCCTGCTCACTGTGCCACTGGATTCAAGCTAGTCTGGCTGATGAAGGGTAATACCCTGAAACCATCCCCAGGATGCTTGTTTCGGGTCCAGGGAGGACCTGGCTTGACAGTTCGGTCTGGACTGTTCCCATGAGGCACAGGGTCAAGACTGATTTGCATATGGGTGGGTCTAAACTGGGGTGGCATGGTGAGCAAAAGAACAATGGATTTAACCCAGATCTTTTGACTCGGGGTGAATGCATGATTCATTCAGCATTCCGTCCATCATTTGTTTGCGTAGCTCAAAGCACATTTCAGCATTTGTGTATAAATGGAATTTGTATGCAATTGGAACTGTCTCATCTTTATTGAACATGAGGTAAGTATATCCTGATAATCCTGGGATGACCTGGATCACCAAATTTGTAGAATTTACATGTGTGTGTAAGTGTTTAGATGCTATCATGTCAGTCTGAACTGAAGGGAGAGTATCTGTGTGTTGATGTGTCCACTGATATGGTGTAAAATCAGGTCTGATTAAGTCGTAGAAAGGTTTTACTCTTTCTGCATAATCTAGAATGTGTGATCTACCAAAATTTTGAAATCCTAACATGTATTGCAAGGTAAATAGACATAATATCGAAAAAAAAATATCGAGTGGACAGAATATCGAGTTTTAAATATAGAATGGACAGAATATCGAATTACCAAAATATAGTGGTGGAGAATATCGAAAAACAGGTAAGAAATATCGATTGCAATAATATAGAAGTAAATAATATCGACAGTCATAATATAGTTGTTAAAAATATCGAATTTTTTATAGTGTTTTAAGTGTTAGTATATGTGTTAAAAGTATGTATTAATATTGTAATGTATGTTAGAATATTTTTAAAGTAATGAATTTTATGTTATTTTATTTTTGTGTAATTTAATTCCGTAGCGGGTTGTGGGTTTATAGGGGAGTAGGGTGGGAAGTAATTTAATTATAATACATTAAATAATAATTTATTGGACTTATTAATAATTTTTAATTTAATTTTGCGTTTTACTTCTGTAGCGGGTTGTGGGTTTATAGGGGAATAGGGTGGGAAGTAATTTAATTGTTATTAGTTAATTATTAATTGGTATTGAAAATTAATTGGTTGTTGATTAATTATTAATTGGTAAATAATTAGTATTAATTGGTAATTAATTTGTATTAATTGTTTAATTGATAATTATGTTAATTGTATTTATTTAATAATTGTAGTGGGTAGTGTGTTGATAGGGGAATATGGTGGGAAGTAATATAATTGTTATTAGTTAATTATTAATTGGTATTGAAAATTAATTGGTTGTTGATTAATTATTAATTGGTAAATAATTAGTATTAATTGGTAATTAATTTGTATTAATTGTTTAATTGATAATTATGTTAATTGTATTTATTTAATAATTGTAGTGGGTAGTGTGTTTATAGGGGAATATGGTGGGAAGTAATATAATTGTAAATAATTAATTATTTAATGGATGTGTGTATATTGTTAATTAATATATCAATAATTTAATTTAGCGTTTTACTTCTGTAGCGGGTTGTGGGTTTATAGGGGAATAGGGTGGGAAGTAATTTAATTGTTATTAGTTAATTATTAATTGGTATTGCAAATTAATTGGTGGTTGATTAATTATTAATTGGTATATAATTTGTATTAATTGGTAATTAATTTGTGTTAATTGTTTAATTGATAATTATATTAATTGTATTTATTTAATATTTGTAGTGGGTAGTGTGTTTATAGGGGAATATGGTGGGAAGTAATATACTTGTAAACAATTAATTATTTAAATATTTGTGTATATCGTTAATCAATATATTATTAATTAATGATTAATTGGTATTATTAGCATTTATTAATGTTTGTTATTGAAAAACAATTGGTTGTTAATTAATTATTAATAGGTAATTAATTAAACAAAAATATATTGGTATTTATAAATAATCAATTATTAAATCTTGTGTGATTGGTAATTAATTGTAATACTTGTTTTGGTATTAATAATTAATTAATTGTTAAGAAAATATTAATTTATTATTTTCCCTACTTCTGCACTTACTTGAGTGGGAATAGTAATTTTTACCCTACTGCTTTGCAACGCTTTCCCTACTGTTGCACTCTCTGGAGTGGGAATAGTAATTTGTATCCCTACGCTATCCAATGCTTTCCCTACTGTTGCACTCTCTGGAGTGGGAATAGTAATTTTTACCCCTACGCTATCCAACGCTTTCCCTACTGTTGCACTCGCTGGAGTGGGAATAGTAAATTTTACCCTCCCGCTATCCAACGCTTTCCCTACTGTTGCACTCTCTGGAGTGGGAATAGTAATTTTTATCCCTACGCTATCCAACGCTTTCCCTACTGTTGCACTCTCTGGAGTGGGAATAGTAATTTTTACCCCTACGCTATCCAATGCTTTCCCTACTGTTGCACTCACTGGAGTGGGAATAGTAAATTTTACCCTCCCGCTATCCAACGCTTTCCCTACTGTTGCACTCTCTGGAGTGGGAATAGTAATTTGTATCCCTACGCTATCCAATGCTTTCCCTACTGTTGCACTCTCTGGAGTGGGAATAGTAATTTTTACCCCTACGCTATCCAACGCTTTCCCTACTGTTGCACTCGCTGGAGTGGGAATAGTAAATTTTACCCTCCCGCTATCCAACGCTTTCCCTACTGTTGCACTCTCTGGAGTGGGAATAGTAATTTTTATCCCTACGCTATCCAACGCTTTCCCTACTGTTGCACTCTCTGGAGTGGGAATAGTAATTTTTACCCCTACGCTATCCAACGCTTTCCCTACTGTTGCACTCACTGGAGTGGGAATAGTAAATTTTACCCTCCCGCTATCCAACGCTTTCCCTACTGTTGCACTCTCTGGAGTGGGAATAGTAATTTTTATCCCTACGCTATCCAATGCTTTCCCTACTGTTGCACTCTCTGGAGTGGGAATAGTAATTTTTACCCCTACGCTATCCAACGCTTTCCCTACTGTTGCACTTACTGGAGTGGGAATAGTAAATTTTATCCTCCCGCTATCCAATGCTTTCCCTACGTTTACACTCTCTGGAGTGGGAATAGTAATTTTTACCCCTACGCTATCCAACGCTTTCCCTACTGTTGCACTCTTTGGAGTGGGAATAGTAATTTTTACTCTCCCGCTATCCAACGCTTTCTCTACTGTTGCATTCTCTGGAGTGGGAATAGTAATTTTTACCCTCCCGCTATCCAACGCTTTCCCTACTATTGCACTTACTGGAGTGGTAATAGTAAATTTTACCCGCCCGCTATCCTACGCAGAAAATATTGAATATTTTTAATAAATATTATATTAATATATATGTATTATTTTTTTTTTTTACTTAAATTAATCATTTAATAATTTTAATGTTATTTAAGTATTTTTAAGTATGTGTCAGTTAATTATATGTATTATTTCATTAATTTTACATTACTTTTAAAACATTTAAAAAATTCGATATTTTGACTAACTATATTATTTACAACGATATTTTGGATTCTATATTTTTGTATTTTCCTGTTTGGAGATAGGGAGTCGATATTTTGGTATTCTATATTTTGGCATCGATATTTTTGTAAGTCTATATTTTTGTAGTCGATATTATGTCAGTGATCCGTATTGCAAACCTTTGAGAGTCTTAGGAGGATGGAGCTGTGCGCACTTTTCTGAAAAGTTGGCTGCCAGGCTCTGGTCTTCACTTGACAGCTTATATCCCAAAAACAGGACTTTTAAATGGGCAATTTTTGATTTTTTTCAATTAAATTTGTAGCCCAAATTGGCGAATCCCACAATTATGTTGTTCACCCTGCTCAAGTGTTCAAGTAATTCATCATCCGTTAGATAGATGTCATCTACATTAGACACAGCCTCCTTATCACATGTTTGTAATAATTCGGAAACTCTTGTCGAGAATGGCCAGGGCTGTTCTTATACCCTTGAGGCAAATGACAAAAAATTAGCTGACTGCCGAGCGCAGAAAATGCTGTCAAATATCTGCTTTCTGAAGCTATATTTTGGCAGAAGAATCCATTTGAGATATCTAATGTTTTGTTTTTTCCCGCACAATGTTATTCATTAATGCGGCGCTGTGTGTGTTTGTTCATGTGCATGTGTTCAGGTTTCATTAATGGAGACAAAGGATTATTCATCGGAGAGGTACAAGTCTCAATGACACCTTGATATTCGAGTTGGTCTAAGATTTCTTTGACCTGTCTTTTTGCATCGTTTTTTAGTAAATTTTAATGGAATTTCGTGGTGGTTAGACTCCATTTACCACCCTACATGGTTGTGGTATAATGCCAAAGCTAGTGCTAACGCCTACTCCTGCACATATGAATGTTTTAAATATTGTGGAACGAGGTTGGAGAAAGCAGGCAAAATGATGCTTTCCTCCTTTGGGCAATCCATCACAAACTCAGACGGCCAATCTTTTTCTGCTAGCAGTATGTCATGTCCACATGTCAAATTCTCCCAAAAGAGACCTTTAACCTATCTTGAGATGTCCCCCTCTATTTGAAGTATAATATTGTACAGTCTATGCGGGACACTAACTCTGGTAACAGGTGTTTCCACTGTGATGTGCTCAATACTGCTATCACCAGACTATCCTTCAGGTTCAGGTGAAGGATACCTCGCTGTCTAGCATCGTCAGAGCGCATTCCCCATTCAGAAGCTGAGTTGTCAGTAATCTGAGCATGTTTAATTTTTAAGCCAGCTACTTTCTTCTTTTTGAATTGAGGTTTTGCTTTATGTTGCTCTTCCTGTTTGATAATATAATCTGAAGTGCAATGTGTTTCCCTTTTTGTCTGTGGTCGATCTTCTTGCTTTTTTTCTGACCGTCCGTCCCTCTTCACATTTTTTGATGAACTCTGAAAGGAACTAAATAAACAGTTTCCTATAATGTTATCTACCATTTTTTTTAAATGTTATCACTATTCCTAAGGTTGTACCTCTTTTTTCAGAGGACTTTGTTTGGGGTGACCCACCCCTAATTTGTGATTTTTTTTGAATTGCCAGTTTAAAAAATGTAGTTTTCCCATTTCTTTTTAGAAGAAGTGGTGCTTGCTTCGAGTTGACCTTGTCAGGAAAACCCGTCATTTGTGGTTTCCCTGCTTTTGTTCCCAAATTATCTTTACCTAATGCTGAATAGGTTTCTTCAATAATGTTTGGGAAGTCTTGCTCCCTATTTCTAGGTGCTATTTCCCTTAGGCAGCTGTGTATGGCCACTGCAACTGCCTTCCCCTTTATGTTACTCAGTTTTATTGCTTGTGCAAAATTACCCATCAGTTTCATTCCAAAGTCCATGGCAGGCCCTACCCCGTACTCGTTCTGTATTTGTTTCAATATTTCTGGAACGACTACTAAGGAAAGAGTACTGTGTATTCTGATGTAAATGTCAACAAAGATTTTTCCCCAAGTGGTACAATCCTCAGTTGAGGAAACCATCCCCATTGGCGAGCAAAAGGTAAGCATTCTATGTTTTTCCTGTGGACCCGTATGGGGAGATACTGCTTCCAGCTGTGCAATGTTGTGTACAATCCAGAACTGAATTTGCTCTTGTTTGGAAGGAATTGTCTCTATTAATGATTCAGTGTATGTGGGTTAATTGTAGCTCTGGTCTGATGTAGACCAGCTGGAGCATTTCTCGCAGGTTGTACTGTTAATGTTCACATGATGAACTGGACAATGTGTCTATATAGCCTGACTATGTCTCTGTATATTTTACGTACTTAATCCACTGATAGTGTATCTATATCAGGATGTGGAGTGTATGTCGCTAAGGCAGGCCAGGTCGCTCCTTCTATGCTGAGCAGACCGAGTCTCACGACAGATGTTGTGGTGGGAGGGCACCTTTAAACCAGTTTCTGTGTTGCTGGTACATTAACGGACACACCTAGCACTAAACTCTGTGGAAACCGAGGTAGGACTGCCTTGATGCTATTTGGATATAAGTCGGCCATAGTTAAAGGACACAACTAGCACTGAACTCTGCAGAAACTGAGGTAGGACTGCATTGATGCTATTTGGATATAAGTCGGCCATAATTTCACTGGGATTAATTTTAAAAAGACAAGAGAAAAAAATAACCTTTCTTCCTTCCATTAGAATTGGCTACCAAATGGACCCCTTCACAAATTTGGATTCATGTGTTTTCTTGATGTTGATGTTTTCTTAATATTTTTTCACTACTTGTTTCAAACTACTCCATTTCAAATTTTGATGTCTTTATGAGCATTATACTTATGTACAGGCGTTCTCCAACCGGGAAAAAATGAAACCGCCTGGCACTCCTTAGGTATGTTCTTTATACATAGTAATTATAGTGCATCAAAATGTAAATCAATTTTTCTTTTTATTCTTCTTTTCTTTCTTTAAAAGGCCCACAAAGGTAATGTTCTTCTCACATTACAATTCACAGTGCATTGTGATTTTTCCACAAATTACAAATTCCCTGATTCAATTTCGGGCAGGGCCCTTCATCAGGGGGTGCTTCCTTTCTGTCCGCATAAGGTGTGGCCAGACTTCGTGAAACTCCCTGTAGTGAAGTGAAGTCTGAGCACACCTTACACAGATGGAAAGGAAGCACCCCCTGATGAAGGGCCCCACCTCAAATGCATTGGGGTCTTTGTCATTTGTTGAAAAATCACAATGCACTGTGAATTGTAATGTGACATGAACATTACCTTTGTGGTTTTTATAAAGAAAGAAAAGAAGAATACAAAGAAAGTAATTTACATTTCGATATACTATAATTAGAACATACATACGGAGTGCCAGGGGGTTTCATTTTTTCCTGGTTGGAGAACACCTATACATAGGTATCGACAAGCCACACCTCAGTCTCAGGAGGTGACACCCACTGGCACCCAAAAAATTGAGGAACAATAACTAAAACAAAGAACACTGTTCATTTGAATCAAGGAGTGCAAACGAAATCCACACATCTTCCCTAATCCAAAATATTTATGAGTATTATGCCATTACCTATGTTTCCCATTACTCCGTGTTGCCCTCCTTTTCAAATTTTGATGTTTATACTCTTTTTGATGCAGTTTATGTTGATGTTTTTGAGTATTATGCCATTACATATCTTTACTCTGTGTTGATGCCCTCCTATTTGAATATTTTTCTAATCCTGAATTCTCCCTTTACTCAAATTCTCCATTTTCGAATCGTGATGTTCTTGTTTGCAATGCTGATGTTCTGCTACTGCGGATATTTTTAATATGTTGACATTCTCTCTCTCCCTTTAATCCACGTTGATACTCTCTATTTTGAAAATTATTTTCTATCCTGAATCTTTCCATATATAGTACTTTTCAAAATCTTCCCTCCTTATCGTTGACTGTCTCCATTCTGTTGTTCTTCTACTGTGGATATTTTTAATATTTTGACATTCCCTCTCTCACATTTTTCCGCATTGATACTCTCTATTTTGAAAATTATTTTCTAACCTGAATCTCTCCTTATATAGCACTTTTCTAATCTTCCCTCCTTATCCTTGACTGCCCCTATTCTTACTGTGCTTCGTACCATGTCTTCTCCCAAGTCCCCTTACAATCCCCTGCATCCAGCTCTCGCTAGACATGACCCTAACTCGTGGAGTATCTTGTATCTGCCTAATATTTCTAAGAACGCTAAGAAAACTTTTAAACACAAATTATTGAAACTACACTCTGAAATGTTAATAGTTGATACCTACCACACCCTGTCTTGTCCAATGAAAACTGACTTTATTTTTCACACCAAACTCCCCACAAAATGGCAAAACACTTTCCTTCGCCATCTTCCTATCACTAAATCTATCAAAATTCCGTATGGATTCATTCAAACTGTCGACTAGCCCCTCCCTCTCTTCCAATGGGGAAATCCATATCTCCATATTCAGAACTGGTGACATTCTTATTCAAGCATCTGAATACCACCTCAACATTTTTTACAGCTATTTCAGTACTATGTTCTATCAACTCTCTCAACTGGACCTTAATTCCTCAGCAACCCAATTGCCTTGCTCCCACATTTCTTCACCCTCTACTCCTGTTCAGGCCCTCCCTCCCCTTCCCTTCCCAACCCCGCAACTATAGTTTCTGACAGGGCCCCACTACTCTGCCGAAGACCCCCGGTCCTCGCTCTTCCAAGACCCTTTTGAATTATCTTCTACTCTTACCATCGATCCCTCCCCTCCTATCCCTACCATCTTACCAGATTCTCCCTCCAACTATTTTCCTACTCGGCTGCCTCCCCTTGGGACTCCTACTTCTCTCTCCGCTATGTCCAAGTCTCTTACTCCTAATGACATCCTTCACAAGCAATACGATATGGTTTATTCCTGTAGCCCTCCCTTTCTCTCTCTCTCACCGTACGCATTCCCTGATTTTATAACTGACCCGAATCCCTCCATGCAGAATCTATTGAATACCTGTCCGAATACTATTCAGACTCCCTCCCCGGTCCTTGCTCACCCTCCATTCACTGGATTGCCTTCCAATGTCAACAGTGACCCCACTACACCGCCTTCCCCCATATCTGCGGGTTTCCTCCCCAATTTTATTGCACAGACACTCAACAGCATAGAACACAAACTCAATGTTAAGGCCACTGATTTAACCAACTCAGAGGAGATCTCTCCATCCTTAACTCCAGGGCTTGCCCCAAATTATCTGATACTCGTCTCTCTTGCTCTCATAATCTCTCCCAACAAGCCCGATGGCTGACCATACCCCTTTGCAGATGAGCACTCAGGCCTTGCCGTGCTGCATGTTCCCTCTCCACTTCTGCCATAAACAACCTGTGCACTTCCTATCTCCCTAAGCCTCTGCTGACGGCTCACCTCCCTTACTTCACCATTCCAGTAATTGTGGGCGTTAACCGAGTCCCTTCTATTCCCCTCTCACCTAGACCTCCTGCACAACTCACCACCATCCACTCCATTAAATCTGCTTAGGAGAATCCTAATCCCCTCTTTTACATGCTTAACTGCAGATCAGCAGTTCTTCAAGCTACTGAGATTTCAGAAACCATCCTCAGTGAGGCTATTGGCATTGCCTTCTTCACCGAAACTTGGCTCAATGACCACTCAACGGCCATTCTTGACTTACTCACCCCCCCCCGGCTACTCCATCATTAGACAGGACAGTGTAGACAGAAAAGGGGTTGGACTAGCCTTAATCCATAAAACGGAGTTGCAACTCTCCCTTTTGAAGAACACCGATCACTTGACATTTGAATACCTTGGCATAGAACTTATAGTCAAAGGCACTCCTCCGATTAGACTACATAACATCTACTACCCTCAGGGTGAGCCCCTCCTCTTTGCTGAAGAATTATCTGACCTCCTCACTCACTTCTCCCTTTCTGCCTCTAAAAATCTGTTTTTAGTAGATTTCAATATCTATTGGAATAATGCTGATGATCCCACAGTTAGGCACCTCACTAACCTTCTTGAGTTGAATTACCTTAATCAACCATGCAACAATCCAACCCATATCGAAGGGGCCACACTTGACGCAATCAACTCTAACACTGACCTGGTCTTTCTTACTAACATCATCCCCATCGATGGGTCTGACCACCATCTCATTCGGTTCAACATCTCAACCAGCGCCCTACTCCCCACACCAGTTAATAACAAGCCCAAGGTATCGACCAGAAACCTTAAACAAATCCCCCGTAGTGAACTTGAGTCCAAACTACAAGCCCAACTACATCTCCTCCCTCTCTCCTATAACGCTAATAAGCTCACTGAACGTTTCAATAATGCCATTAGTGATGTCCTGGATCAAATCGCACCACTCAAACTAAAACAACAAAGAAAAATCCAGTCCAATTCTTGGTTCAATCCCAAACTCAATAATGAAAGAAGGCAACTTAGACTGGCTGAAAGAACATGGATGCAACATCCCTTACCCTCCCATCTTGCCCTCCTCAGATCTGCAAGATCAACATATAAGAAGCACATTTTCAATGAAAAGGCATCTTTCTTTTGTGCCCAACTTGATTGTGCCAAAAACAGGCCCAAAGAACTCTTTAACATTGTCAGAAAACAATCTTCACCTGCCCCTCCAGAGCTGACGGCCTCAATTGGAAGATGTGAGGTAATTGCCAACTTCTCTGAAAAAATTGCTAAAATTGATCAATCCTTCCCTCAAAGTCTGGCTGTGCCCCCAAATTTCTTCAGACGTACCTCTTTTTTCTGTCCCGTTCCTTCTGCCTAATCTTCCCACTCACCTACCCATTCCAGTATCTCTGGTGACATTCTCTCCAACTTACAACTGCAAAATAATGCCTCCTGGTCTAATTTCTATCCTATGACTGAGCTTGAAGTCTTTAATATCATTGTGAAATTAAGCCGACCTCGCACACCAAAGACCCACTCCCATCTAACCAAGTGCACAACCTTAACCACATCATTGCCCCATGTTGGAAAAAAATCATTAAGACCTTCTTTGCCACTGGATGCTTCCCAGACTCCCTCCAACTCAGGCAAATCACTCCCATTCTTAAAAACCTTAATGCTGACCCTAATGATCTTAACAACCTCCGTCCCACCTCCAACCTCCCACTTCTAGCTAAAACCCTGGAGAAATGTGCTTTACTCCAACTGGAGAACCACATAGGCAAATTCAACTTACTTGATTCCTTCCTATCTGGTTTCAAGAAAGTCTGCAGCACAGAAACCGCCATGCTGAACATTGTGGATAACATTCACTGCTCCCCAGACAATGGAGAGGCCTACCTTCTTATCCTCCTTGATCTCTCTGCAGCATTCGATACAGCCAATCATGCTTCCTTACTGGAATCACTGAAAGCTCACTCTGGCCTAAATGGATTGGTCCTTAAACGGTTCACCTCCACTTTCTACACAGAACACAACAAATAAAAATCCACTCCTGCCTCTCCAATCCTTCCCCTGTCTTCCTGGGCATCCCCCAGGGCTCAATACTCTTCCCCTCTCTCTTAAACCACTTTATGGAACCCCTTACTCTCATTTTGAAACAAGCTGGGATCAGCTATAACCTCTATGCCGATGACAACCAACTCTACTATAAAATCAAATCCCATACCTATGTTCTCCATTTAAACAACACCCTGAGCAAGATTCAATCTTGGTTTTACTCTAACCATCTTAAAATGAACCCTAACAAAATTGAAATTATTATTTTCTCTCCTAAAAGCAACCATCGCCCCATCCAAGGCTGGATCTCTGACCTCAACGCCCTCAACTGTCCACTCACCTTATCCCTAGGTTTCATTCTTGACAAAAACTTGGGCACTGAAGGGCCATATAAATAACACGGCCAAAGGAGCACTTTTCACTCTCAGACACCTCAAGAAAATCAAACCATTCATCCTGCAAGACAACTTCAAATGTGTAGTGCAATCATTAGTACTCTCCAAACTTGACTACGACAATGCCATCCTCACTGGAACCCCTAAAGTCCACCTAGCCCCTTTTAGAGCTGTGCTCAACCTGGCGGCAAGGCTCATTACTGACTGTAAACGATTTGACCAAATCCCTAAATTGGCTGCCCATTGAAGATAGATGCTTCTATAAGACAGCCTGCATCACGCACATAGTTCTCCACTAACAATCTCCGTCTTACCTAACAAACAAACTAAAAAATGAGGGCTGCTCCAGACTGATGAGAAGCTCCACATCTCTCCTCCTTGTCCCCCCATTACTAAAAAAGAAATCCACCCAATCTTGCTCCTTCTCTGGAAATGCTCTGAGCATCTGGAATGCCCTTCCGAGGGACCTGCGCTGCAACCGCTCCTACCTCAGGTTTAAAAAACACCATAAAATGTGAACTACTCAACAAGTACTGGAGTCTATAATTTCTCTTCTGACCTTGTGAACTGTCTCCCCTGTATTGGTTGCATTTCTGCTAACCTGTTTGAACTTTCGCTATCCCTTTTTACTCTTCCCTCTTGAGTACCCGGGCCTTGCTCTCCCCGGCCCCTCTCCTATCCTAGCAGCTCTAACTTATGTTCTGTCCCCTGTCCATTTGCTTCCCATCCCCCCTCTCCGTTCCTCTGCCCTCCACCTCTTCAATTTTTCTTTTATCTGCTTTGAGTCGTTACCTCCATTTTCTGATTTATATGTACTTTAACTCATGAATTCATCCAGAGCTGTGCCACTCCTGACTAATAGAGAGATGTGCTCTCTCCTGACTGTCGTTCTCTTTGCTCTGAATTTTTTTTTTGTGACTGCTCTTGTTCTTGTAAAGCGCTCCGATACCTCCGGCTCTAGTCAGCGCTATATAAATCAATTCAATTCAAACTTCAGTGTCTTAATATGGAATGTATTCTAACGGTGGTTCAGCTATAATGTATGTGTGAAACAATTTGGTCACTGGATCTGCAGGTGGGAACTTCACCCAAGAATAGAATACCTCTGATCCGAACACCTCGTGTGCCTGAATCTCGAAGGTAGCACAGCCACCTGTTAAGGGGTACTCGGTGTTCTAATAATTTCCTAGTCTCTGCAGTTCTCTGTGATGTTGAGAGCGTTAGCCAATTCTTCTTCCCCCGAGCTATTTGTGGGGTCAGTCATTTTTAGAAGTAGGAATTTGCACAATGTGGGGCATGTGGGGAACCGTTTATCCTTACAAGCTTGCTAAACCTTGAGCCAATACACAGACTATATCTGCTCAGCTGAGGCGGATTCCCCTTCCCACTTCAAATGTCTCTGAAATGAGTGAGCAGGGCTTTCTGAGAAGGCACGACTGAACGACTCAGATTTTCATTATTAATTTAAGAACCAAACCAACATTGGCAGTGCCATGTCATGTAGTTCCTAGGAATCCCCCAGGACCTACTCGCTTCGGATGACCTAAACCGAGGACTTGGAGTCCCAACCACTTCCAGACACCCTCACAGGATATGTCAGCCACTAGAACAGCTAGTTCTACAGTGCCACTACCAACCCCTGTATTCTACAGTGGCGTAGGTAGTTTCTGGCAGCAACTGAACATGACAACCCTGATTCCTCCGGGATTGTGGAAAACAGTAGAGTATGTCTTGCTCAGACACTCGTGCTTGCTTTCTCTCAGAAAAGACATAGGATGGCGGTTAGTACGTTTCAAAAAATATTTATTGGTCCAGCGACAATCTGTGTAAAACATATGTTCCACGACAATCAGGAGACAGAAGCATACGAAAGAGATTGCTAGTACCAATGTAGTAAATAGTACATTTCTACCATAGTGCTAATAAGAGGAACAGAAGCAGTTCAGATAAAAACAGTAGCACTTGCATATTCCTAAAATGTGGGCCCTAAGTAATACGACTAAATGTACCTAGCCTAACGTGGATGTGTAGGTGTATATGTGTATAGCTTTGTATATCTGTAGCCAAGAAACGCCTAGGGATGAACCAGCCCCCTCACCTGATGGCTTAGAACAAAGGACCTCCTCTCTGTGTTAAGGATGACCACCCGCAAGGGATGTCAGACAGCTGTGTGTCGAGGATTTGGCATGCAGGACCCCCGTTTCAGTCTAGAAGGAATTCTCCTCTGATTTGTAGGGGGAATGACGGTCTTTTATACTAAAGTGGTCACTCCAGGGTTTTTCCTAGAATTAATATGTTTTTAAAACAATCATGGATGCTTTGAAAACAACCATAAATGTTTTGAAAACAATCACCAATGCTTTTCTAAATAAGTGTGATCATGCACAGCTGGCTGTTGCGCAAGGATGAAAAAAGTGGTGGCCCTTATAAAGAATAAATCTGCCGTGCCTTGGGACATGTTTATGCATGTCTGGTACAGTAATTCTGATAGAAGACTAAGAGCCTGGTGTTGAATATTTATTGTTGTGTGGATGGGATAATGTATGTAAAACGGGGTATACATGATGGGACTATCCTAAAAGAAATGACAGCAGAGGGTTGTGCTGCGTTGTGTGACTTTTTTGAAAATCTCCCCCATCTTTTTAGTTCATTCGTGGTCCTGCAGATAGACTTTTATAGGACTGACTCTTGCTGTGACCTGCTATGCACTCTGCAAAACTACTTTGCTATACCTGGAAGGACTATTTTGCTGACTGGAACCTACTTTGAACCCTCAGAGGCCAGTCCTGCTATTGAACCCTCCATCTTCATCTGAACCCAGTATTACCGGAGTGACTCCAAATGCTAATTTGCCCAGCTCCTGTTCAGAGCCACAGGGACAAAAAAGTACCCACAGCCTTGAACCCACACCTAGACCCAGCCTGAGTGAGTCCTGAAACCCCATGCGGTGTCCAACCAGACCTGGGCCCTTGGAAATGGTGCTAAAGGTGCCCAGAAAGCCAAATCCCAAAACTGAAGACTTCAAGATTGTTTAGCTAAAAACTGCTCTGAGATCTATGAGGAGACTGGGACCAACCTGCTCACCTGTCCACCCAAGGTGCGTCACCGGTCAGATTGACTTTTGCTGCTTCTTTCTCTACGCGCTTCTCTGCAGCAGCAGCTCCTGTTCAGTGGTCCTTTGCCAAAGAGGTATCTGGCCTCATGAAATTGTCTTCGGCTACAGCCCGCTGCCTCATTCCGCTGGAGATTTTATACTTCTAATAAAGAGACTAATTCCGAACTTAGAAATCTTCACAGCGACTTCAACCCAAGACTCCCACCAATGACACTTCCTCTTCAGGCACCTTCTGCAACCTGGCCTCTCTGAACTTCTCAGAACATTTTTCAAAACAGTTCTACAATTTCTGAATGTGAGTACTGATTGGGACCAATCCACTGGTTGTATCAGCCATATTTTCGACTTTGACCCGGACTTGCACGGCTAAATGTCCACGGTTGGCACTTTGATCTTTTAGATGCCAGTATTCACTAAACACTTTCAAAATTCATATCTCCAGTTCTATTGATTGGACATTTGTAGTTTCAGTGTCAAATCGTTTATTACAATTCACTCACATTTTCCAAATCACTGTTGGATTTTTCATGTGTTGTGTTTTCTCTTTATTGCCGTTTGTGTGCAGTATAACTACTTTACATATTGCCTCTAAGTTAAACCTGTCTACTTTATGTGCCAAGGTATTCAGGGTTAAACACAGATTAATTTAGTGACTTTTTGTGGTTCCCCTTGCAATGGATTTTGGGTGTTGCATTACCAGAGGTCACACGCCAGTAAAGCAACAGCCCAATTTCTCCCAAATACTTTTATCTTCTAAACTATATAACAGACATATACTATGTGACTAAAGCACACATTCTGAATACAGTTCTTCATCCAGGCCAAGCTTGGTGTAAATCTATTCAGTGGTTTTTGCTTTAGGTTGAGCAACATTTCCTAAGGTAGCCAACATGGTTAAGCACATCTTTAAACCCTCTCATTGCCTTTTTTCTCCCACACGAAACTGCACTGAAATATAGGCATGACAGACATTAGCTGTCTATTTTAAGCAATTTGCTAGGTTTAACTCTGTCCTAGTATTTTTAATAGAAAGTGAAGCTGGTGCAATAACTTCAGATAAAGTATATTCTAAAACAGAGCTATACTGATTTATCAATGAAGTCTAGATTTTCTTTCTGAAAGACAGATGATTTGTTTTCAGACATCACTTACATATAGAGGGGCATATTTATGAGATTTTTGCATCATGCTTGCACCATGCAATGTAGTACATGTGTGATGCAAACCTCTAAATTAGATTTTGGAAGCCACTCTGAAATGAAATTAAATGAAAAGATATTTCTAGAGCGCATGGCTACCCGGCGGCATCCCAGCGCTAGTGCACACCACTCCGAGTTTGAAGGATTTACAGAAATAGGAAGGTCTTTAAAAGCTTGCGAAAAGTAAGGTAATTTGGTTCACAACGAATCCGCAAAGGTAAGTTGTTCCACAGTTTTGCATTATTGTACGTGAAGCGGCGACCGCTGTTTCGTGCTTACTTTATTATAGGGACTGCTGCTAACTGCTTATTGTCAGATCTAAGTGACCTGGAGGGGCGATAAGATTGAAGGAGAGATCTGAAAATGGAAGGTCCTTTGCCTGCTAAGGCCTTGTGAGTATTACACATCGCCTTGAAATGAACTCTTTCATGGATCGGCAGCCAGTGGAGCACAGTCAGCGAGGGTTTGTCCGAAGTACGTTTTGAAGAATTAGTGAGTAGCAGCGCTGCACAATTCTGCACAATCTGCAGCTTTTTAATAGTAGAAAGGGGGGCTCCTAGGTTTATAGCATTAGTGTAGTCAAGGCAAGATAAGATTAATGCCTGTACCAATACTCTTCTAGCAGGAAACGGAAGCAGGGGGAAGATGTTTCTAAGCATTCTTAATAAACCATAACAGCAGGCTGCTACCTTGCGTGCTTGCTCTTTAAAGTCTAAATTGTGGTCTACCCGTACACCAAGACTCTTGATTTGGGCTTTGGGAGAGGGGTGAGGGACAAGAGAATTAGGCCAGGAGGAGGCTATTCTCAGTGCGGAATGATTACCCAGGAGCATCAGTTCTGTCTTTCAAGTAGGAATTGTCCATCCACCACAAGACCTTTTCCAAGCAAAGTGCCAGGCCTGGGACTGAGTTGTCCTGTTTACTGAGATACACCACTAGCTGAGTGTCATCAGCATACGTGATGATCTGAATACCAAAAGGTATTACTATCTCTGCCAATGAGCTCATATAAACATTAAATAGAGTGGGGCTCAGGGACAAGCCCTGAGGAACCCCACATCTAAGAGGCAATGGCTTTGAAATAGATTCTTCTTCAAAGACTATGAAAGAGCTGTCTTCTAAGAAGGATTGTAGCCAATTTAATGCGGAGCCCACAATTCCAACCTTTCTGAGCCTTTGAATAAGTAGCTGGTGGTTGACTGTGTCAAAGGCTGCACTGAGATCGAGCAGAATTAGTGCAGCGCAGCCTCCACTATCCAGAATTTTCCTCAAATTCTCCACCACTACCACAAGTGCTGTCTGAGTGCTCTGCTGGGACCTAAGTCCCGTCTGAGTGGGGTGAAAATAATTATTGTTTTCCAGAAATGTTGAGATGGTGGAATTTACATGCTTCTCAGCCAACTTCCCTATTCCTGGGAGCAGCGAAATTGGGCCATAATTAGCTAGTATTTCTGGATCGAGATTAGTTTTTTTTAAAAGAGCTCTAACCATAGCCTGCTTCCAAAGGGGAGGTACTAGTCCCTCCCTTAAAGAAGCATTAACTACTTCCAACATCACAGGAGCTACAGTCTCAGAGACTAGATTTAAGATTCTAGGGGGGCTACATCCATAGGTGCTCCAGATTTCAGTTGACTCAGGATCCCCTTAAGTGAGGACAAATTCAATGGAGGAATAGTTTCTAGTAGGTGAATGGAGGGGCTCAATGGGGGTTCTGTCTGAGGGGCAGGTGCTGCAGGAAAATATTTTTAGATAGTTTGTATTTCTGCGATTAAATTGCACCGTAGAGGAATATCTGAGCTGACGATAGAGGGGACAGGGGAGTACAGAGTGATTGGTCAATTCTAAAAATTTCACAGGGACAATTAGCTGCAGAGGTAATTTTCGTTTCATAGTAAACAGATTGAGCAGCTTTTATTTCCAGCTTATAGGTCCTTATTCCAAGTCTATATTTCATTTTATTCGCAACTGTAGGATCCTTCCTCCAGCTCCTCTCTAGCTTCTTACTAGCTTGCCTAAGTTCCCGCAGTTTTGGCGTATACCAAAGATTATGGTGAGCTCCTGTTTTATTGTGAGTGCGTTGTTTCGGCAGAGTCATGTCCAGCGATGACTTTAACCATTCGTTGAGTTTGTCATTAGCAGTTACTGGGTTAGAGTCTATGGAGGGAACAGTGTCCTCCAAAAAGACTGTCCAAGATTCAGTCAACAGTTTAGCCCAGGGGCGTACAAGCCTCATGCTTTTCTCAGCTAGCAGTAGAGCGCCTTGCGCTGTCCAAGTAAAAGGAATAAGGAAGTGGTTAGACAAGGGTAGAGGGGTAGGATCAGTCACCAATAAACTAGGGGCATTAGAAAAAATCGGGTCAAGTGTATGGCCTTTATTATGAGTAGGCCTATTAACTAGTTGTTTGAAATGAAGCATCTCTAAACCTTCAGTAACCTCCGAGGCAGATAAGACCGAAACCTCATCGAAATGTAGGTTGAGATCCCCAAGAAGGGTAAAGTTGGGAAGAGAGCTGGCCAATCCTGCAACAGTATCGGGAAGAGCTTTACAGAATTTGCCCGAGGGGCCTGGAGGACGATAGACTTTTCATGGCTTCAAAATTCTGGAGTACTGCAACGCAGTGCATATCACTGTGTTGCATTACTCTGCGCAAGGGAGGCATTCCATGGCATTGAGGGGATGTTCCCACCCAACTCCCATGGTTCTGATGCATTTCAAGATTTAGAAAACCTGGTAAACCTGGGAATGCGTCAAAACAGAACGATGCATTCCTGCCCTTTCCATGTGATGCAGGGCAGCACAGCAAGGTGACTTGCTCTGCTGCTCTGCACCACAAAAGTCATGAATATGCTCAGTGTTTCTAGAGAAATATCTTCCATCACATTTAGTTAAGTTCACTTGCAACAACAAGAAAAGAGGTAGAAAGAAGGTTGCACCTCGCAGAGTAATGTTTGAGAGTTGGTGCATGAAGTATAACAGATGTGATGCATTATACCAAGTTTAAAGGATCCCTAAGTCACCGGAACCTAATTAATGTGGCAGATTTGAAAAGAAAGGAAATCACATTTAACGTGGCCAGAAGGTATTTGAATAGCCACTTTCTCAATATCTGTTTTCCAAACCAATTACAGAGACTAAGGTGTGTCAAATGCAAAAGGCTAATGCATGAGTGTGCAACTTAAATGAAATATTGGTGCTGAATAACAGATGCACTTGGTTACCCAATGAAACAGTAGTAATTATTTCGATGCTGGAAGAATAAAAGCTAAATTTGAACCTGTGAACAGGTTTGTGCATGCCCATTTCACCGGGCCATCAGTGTAGAAATGCATTACATTTTAAGATGTGATGAGCGAAACAAAAAGTATTGGACATTTGAGTTCTCAAACAGTTGAACAGTTCTTGTGGGCAGAAAAAAACTTGGTTTGTCAGTGTTCTTTATGTATGAATAGTAACTACAGTATTACAAAGAGCATCTGTCAGATCATGCCATCAACCCACAGGTCAATAGTTGGGTATTGTCTGCATAAATGAAGAAGAAAAATTCTACTCAATGCTGCAGGTGGGCTAGGGGAATCATATATCAGTTGAGGAGCATTGGCAAGGGAGATGACCACTGAAGTATATCTCAGGGCACTGGCTGGAATAAAGATGCAAATGGGCCAAGCTGAATCACTTTAGGGGTCACATGTATGACGGAAACATTTGGCGAGTTCCTTATTGCGACTTTTTGCAACTCGCAATTATGAACTCGCAAAATGCAATATACAACAGTGCCTAAAACACTGTTTGTGATTCCCAATGAGGTCCCAATTGACCTGCCTCATCAATATTCATGAGGCAGGTTGCAATTTGCGACCCATTGGGAATGGCCTGTAATCACAGGGATGGTGGCCTGCTGGGGTCAGCAGACCACCATGTCTGTAATTGCTTTTGAAATAAAGCATTTATTTTTAAATGCAGCCTATTTTCCTTAAAGGAAAATGGGATGTATTTAAAAAGAGAAAATGTAAAGTTTCCTTTTCATTTTTTAAGAGTAGACAGTGGCACGGACCACTGCCTACTCCTAAACAATGTTGGCACCCACATTCACAAAGGGCAAGGGGTCCCTTGGGTTACCACTTCCTTCATGGAGTCTGTAAAATATTAATGTTTTGCAACCACATTCCAGTCGCAAATCATTTGTATATGCCCCTGCAACTCGCTATTAGGAGGGCCACCCTTGAAACGCTGCTTCGTAATACCGACTCACAAACCCTATTTTGTGAGTTTGTAATAGGTTACTGGCTCACAAAATAGGGTTAGTACATTGTAAAAGGGTCTTTAGTGATTGGAAACAGCCACATTCTCAGTTTGTGACAGCAAAAAACTGTTGTGTCTGTGGCCCTAGATCTCTTGCCCAAGGTAGATTTAATCCACCTTAGCACAGAACCTCCTCAGTATAAACCAACCAAAAGCCAACGGTTTATGAAAGGTGTCAAAGGCCACCGAAGGAACTCAGAAAGATAGCACTCTGACACCACCACCATCTTTCCCATGCATCCCTCATCTAATTTGTAACTTTTAGTAAGAAGCAGTAAGTAATAAGAAGAAACTATTATTCAGTTACTAATAGAGAAACACAAGCAAGGTTTCACATTTGCATGGGCCCAAAGGAGAGCCTTTACAAATATCCACCAAGGTTGAGGTTCCTCACACTAGACAAACTTTTTATATTGAGCTATCTTTACCTCAGTCAACTCGTCTTATTTTTTTGAGGTAACGAAAGTCTGAAAAAGATTTGATCTGACTGACGGAGGGTACACAATATTTTTAGATCATTGGGAGTGAATACAATGCCCAAGGAAGAGAGGCAAGTATCACAGCAATGGTGCCATGGGTGCTGGTGCAAACTAAAAGTGCCCCCTCACTCTTGTCCACTGGCTGCAGAGTAAAATATAGCCATAGTTTGGGAACATTGGGCACTTAATACTCCTGGGCCCAGTGTTACTGCACCTGCTGCACTACTGATGGCTAGGCCCCTGACCAATTGATAATCCCGGACAGAAAGGGAATGTGCTTGGCCCCTCTAATTTGCATATAATATGAAATCACATGGACCTTGACATCGATCTATGCATAGAGCCATGACACAGAGCTGTGAGACAGTGTCAAAGGAGCCCAGGGGAGGGGGCAACATGAGGCACCCCTGACATGGTGTAGCTCTGGGAGGATTAGGGGAGGGAGTCCACTAACCCACAGGCCTCAGAGCACATAAGCATGGCTGCAAGTCCCGGGGAGAGGAGCCCTCCTCATGGCCTGGTAATGTTACACCAGGCTACAAGGTATAGGGTAGGGCTCTCCACTCTTTAGGTGAGGCCCAGGAGAGGGGACCCAGGATAAGGGAGCTCTCTACCATTGGCCTCCAAACAATAGTGTATCACTACAAGACCAGGGGGGTGATGTTGCGTGTCATGGACCAACCCATCATGATCCACTGCTGTGAGGCACATGGGAGTGTTGTCCTATCATCTGGCCTCACATGTATGATGTCGTGCTGCAAGGCCCAGGGGATTTGGCCCCACTGCCCTGGGCCTCACATGCATGGTATGGTGCTGCAAGACCCAGGAAAGGAGAGCCTTTTCTCTGGGCCTCACAGCCATGGTCCCCAGCCATCACTGAAAGTGACAAGTAGGGTGGCCAGTTTTCCATTATCACTTCACAAGATCATTTATGCCTTTGGAGAAACACTGCACATGTTGAGACATTTTGTGTGCAGAGACTTTGGAAGATGTTTATTGGGGAGCAGAGGAACTAAGAGTCACATAGCAGATTGTGGGCTTTTCATTCTAAACACCCCCTCTAAAACAGGTCATGTTAAAAGATAAAAACTTGAGATTGAGTTTATCAAGTGTGATTACTCTTCATACTATATTTGAGTTCTAATCCCTTTGCCACCTCTTAGAGTAAGCCTTGACTCCTTGAAATTGTAAAATTTGAACTGACAAGTTAACAAAATTAACTCTAGTATTCAAACAGAGTGACAAAGTCTTAAACTTTGATACACCACTGGTAAATATCCGTATCTAACATGAATACTGCCCAGTAAGTACCCACTACCAGAGGACCTGGTCCACCTGGTACGTTTGATCCATGGAACTAGGATATTTGACCTCTAATCTTAGTTTTATGATGGAAATAATCACCATGTTCTAAAGCTGAGTAGGGCCGATAAAAGAGTGGCGATTACCTGGGAGGGGCAGTACCTTCTCCTTGCTACCAGAATCAATGACACCCCCGTTGTTTAATCCTGGCCTTATCTTTTGGCCAAATTGTATGCTTTTGGGCAATAAAATTTCTGAATTTATTGCCAGCGCCAATGTAATTATATGATTGTGTGGCCACTGCATTTTTCACATAATTATAGATTTGCTTCACTTGCCACACGATACATCATCTGCTGCATAATCTGCTGGTTTTAACAAAAATGTTTTATTCTAGCTCAAATGGATCAAACGTTCCTAATAACACAACAAAATGTGTTGCAGAGCAGCTGAAGATACTTTTGTGAAGCTAGACTGGTTACCTTTTTGTTGCTTATTGCTACATTTGGATGTTAAACTGGAACTCATTAAATACAGCCAATGCCCATACAATGTTAATCAGTGCAAAAATGACAGTATAGTGCTGAATTAAGCAGCATACTATCGAATAAACAATGTGGAATGGTGCACCCAACCATTAATGAATCCATGATCCTAAATATATATATGGAGTGGAGCACCAAATGCAACACCAATGGAATGCCTCCCTAGCACATAGAAAGACAGACTAAGCCAACGGAGCGATTTGCGCTGCCTTGCCTTACTCCATACCTATGACGCCGTTTACAGCCACGCAAAGTGGCTTTGCGTGGCCTCATAAATAGGTTTTTGTTGCTTGCCCTTCTCGTGCATCAAAAAAAGTGACGCAACTGCAGCTCAAGGGCCTCCTAAATATGCCCTGTAGTGTAGGACGGACGGGGTTAGCGCCCCCTGACAAAATGAAGAAAGCAGCATAAGCATCTCCAAAAGTGCAAGGCTTCAGGAGAAAGCATCACGGCAGTGAGGGGATGCCTTGCCTATGATCAGACATTATATTAATACATGAATAACATGAATAGAGGTAATTGAGGCATCTGTGATTCCCAATATTTCAAAAAAGTGCAAATGTGCTATGAAGCTCTATATAACATGAAGAGATGATCATTATTATGATTTACCTCAGTAACAAAGTGTTTTCATAGTACTGAAAAGAACTTACAACATCTTATTTTCAAACTCAGTACTTTTCATTATTTGAAAAACATTGTACACTACAGCACACAAGAATGTGGATATTTTTACTCTTCCACTATTTATTGTGAAACTACAAAGCTTCTCATTTCCTCAAGACTCCTGTCAAAGCAGAACTGGCCTCTTTGTGCAAGTCTGCCAACTACAGTCACATTTACATGAAAGCACTCACCTGACCGCGTGCCAGTGCAGACCACTGATGGTTCACTCAGTGTCCCTTACCAGAAGAGCCAATAGAAACATGCAATGAAATGGAGAGTTTTTATAAGTCAGCTTAAGGATCACAGAGCCCTGCTCCCAAGGTGCTGACCCTCTGGGGATCATATTTTACCAATGCTGCTGGGCAGAGGCATTGAGCGGTGCTCACTGCTGGGAATCCAAATATATGTATTTGCAATTACTTGACACGAAAAATCTAGAAACATGGTCAGTCATTTTAACAAAATCTCTTAGAATTCCTTCCAACTGAATTTGACATGTGCCTTTTCCAATTCCATATCGAAATTTTGACTTATAAGGATATTAAGGTGCAGAAGAATTATGACTCCATCTCTGCATTTTCTTAGCCTTTCCACAACCTTCTTGCACCCATCAGCTCGATCAATGTTGTTTTGCAACTCTCTCCATCTCCAACCTCTCCCTCATCCCAGAAATAGAAGAGAGAATTGAGCATTACTTAACACACCAGCATGATATGGTACTTTGAAAACGGATGGTACCCTATCATCTACTTTATTTCTATATGTGACCTACTTGTACTACAACTCTAACATACAGTCCCCCACTAATACTTATTTTTCCTCATTAGTACCTTATGATCCCTTTTTGGCATTCCCAGTTTCTTTCCAACCTCTCTACTTCTACCATCATTATCCACATTAGCACATTTCACACACAAACACTTGCACCTACAGTCCTCACCACTATAACACTCATTGTCTTCAGTGGGCAATCAGATCACAAATACACAGAGTGACAATATATAAACCCAGCCCTCAGACTTGAATTGCCTGTGAGCTGTAATTGCCAATATATATAAAAGTGTTCATTCTTTCGGCCATACAGGTCCCTTTTATACATATATATGTCTCCGAAACTACTGACCTGATGTACACCACCCAACAAAGCACACTTTCAGAGAACAGTTACAGTTTCAGGCCAAGTTTGGCATACACTGCTTCAGATGTTTTTGCTGTGGATGTGAGCAACATTTCTTATGGGAGCTAAAATGGGAAAACATATTTTTTATGACCCTCTTTAAACTTGAACGACTATACTATGCAATTTCCCAAACTGTGTGTTGATCTATCCATGGATTCAAGGCAAAATCAAAACAGGTATCTTCAATAGAAAGTCTGGTTAAAAACATTGGGAATGAATATAATAAAGCAGAATTATGATGATTTACCAATGAGCCAAGTCTTTGTTTTCTTTCTGACTAGATTTGGCAGATTTCTAAAGAAAGTTACTGCCATTTATCAAGAGCATAATATTTGAGTGTCATTGTCTGAATAAGTTGCAATCCAATTAGAGGGACTCAAGTGACTAGAAATCAAAATGTGGGTGAATTAATATCCATTGTAACATAACATGACTGCTAAAGAGCACGTTTTCCCCAAATGAAATTGTGGCGCTGAAGTAATGATGTTTCTGTTTACCCAACTAAATAATATTCATTTTAATCAAATCCAAAAATGGAATGTCGAATGTGCACTGCCTAAGGGAAAAGTGCTTGCACAATTCACCAAGCCATTAGATGGGGCTGAGCCCTCGCGTGTAAACATGTATTCAATCTTTAAATATTATGAGCAAATAATCAATCTTAGGACCGCTTCGGAGTTCTCAAACAGTGGAAACACTTCTTGAACAAAGAAGAAAATTAAATTTGTTTTGCAAATGTAACATATGCACAGGGCCATAAATACTCTATTCTGAAGACCATCATCCAGAGTTAGGCATCAACCCATGGATCTTAGCATAGCTGGCATCCATTTGGCATTATCATAGATTAAAAGTAGCTTGGGTCTAATGAAATTTCACTTAAGGAAACCGTCATGAATCCACCAATGAACACTGGTGAACAGTGGTTTATTAGTACTGATAAGTAGAGACTTACCACTAGTAATAGGGCCACAAGCACTCTAAAGGGTTCAGTCAAGGTCACAATAAATGATTTCCCTTCCCAGCCCTTGATCACTTGCAAAGAGCAGGCAGGCTTAACTTAGTAAACATATGTGAAGCATTTAAAAGCACTGTGAGAAAGTCATCCTTTTTGCCCTGTTCACTCCCATTTCTTGACTGATACTGGTGGTAACTGACTCTAACTGTGCCCTCGGCTCTGCTAACGAGGCCCAGTGCCAGTGCTCTGATTCAAAGGTACATGGTAATTAGCTATAATTACAATTGGCAATGACAGACTCCTGTAAGACCCTAGTATATAATAAGACCCGGGGATTCATACTACCTATAAGTCTCTAGTATATAATAGGGCAGGGAGCTTTAGTGGCCCAGTAGTTTTTCTGCACTAGAGTGTGCACTGCTGTGTTGCCTGCTGTCATTTTTAAAGGCAGCCCTGCTTTGCAGACTGTCTTTAAAAGTAAATTATATGCAAATTGGACTTTGGAGTTAAAGGTACTTCGGAAGTGGTAATCTACCTTATTTTAACATATGAATCACCGCTAAGGCCTCTCGTAGGTATCCCAGGGGTGGTGCACCATGTAACCATAAGCAGAGATATTATAAAAGATGTTTTAAATGCCCTGGTGAGGGAAAACTGCCAAATTTGATTCCCCCATTGGACATACTTAAATATTACTAGGAAAGACCTGAAAATGGCTTAAAAAGGACTTAAACGATTGGTAATGATAAATCCAACAACTTGCCACTGTTGAATTTACACAAACTGCTACAGAAGAGAAGATATTGGATTTTCTTTTCTGTGAGCCAAAATTCAGCCTTCTAGCAGCCTCTCCTGATTGGTCAGCCTTGACAGGTTAGCCAAACTGCTTTGGTGAGGTGATAAGCGGTCTGCATACAGCAGAGCTTGTCTGATGGGGGGAACTCTGCTGCTGCAAAGAACAGGCCAAGATGGGGGCAGGGTTAATCAAACTAGGCTTCAAAGAGAGCAGGATAGTAAGGAATGTCAGGCAGGCCTAACCCCTCTCCCTCTGCCCACAGCAAGACAGCAGACCTGAGAATGGAATTTGTAGAAGGTCTGAAGGGGGTGTGTCAATGGAAATGAGCCACACCAGTAGGTTGGTGTAGCAAGGTCTTACTCTCCAGGAGAGAAATTTTCCATCTTGAATTTTAAAGTACAGTGCTTTGAGGGGCAAGGTTATGCCATACGTTGGAGGAAGCTCTCTTGATTTTGAGTGGCACCCTACCCCTCATTGGACAGGGGTACCCCCTTGCTTGTCAACCCAGATCATTGAATAAATATGTGATAGCTGCGTAGCATCTCAGATCAGCTTCCTGAAACTACAGGGAGAAGAAGGACTTTCCTCCTGGAACCCTGATCTGCACCCCAAAGGCTTGCCCTCTGAAGGAATATGTCTGCTACACACTTGGAACTACAGCCCTAAGGCCTTTGTCTTGCTTCAAAAAGGATTAAGGAGTGGACTACCTAAAAGCAACACGTTAATTGAGCTCACCTGCACCATCTCCCCTAAGGAGTCCCCAGCCTGGAGTGCGTCCAGTGGACTTTTAAGGACTTGCCCAAGTGCAAGGGAACTTCTGGAAGAAATTTGAGAAGGTTGGAGATGTTGGGAGCAACTTTTAGAAAAAGCCCTATGAGCGGACCAGCTTGACGTCAGGAGTCAATCCGGCTACCTTCAACCACAACACAGCCTGGATTTCAGGTTTGTCCTGCTGAAAGCTCTAGATCCAGACTTCCAGGATTTGACCAGGGCCTTGCGGAGAAGGAATCTAATGATGTTGTACTGAAATCGGCCTGATGGAGAGGACCATACAACGTCAAGAGAAAATCCTTCCAAAACTTCTCTAAGTCTAAAGGTAACATTATGACAGGGGACTCCGGCTTAGTGTATCTGAGCAGAGCTCCATCGCGGTCAGCCTCGAAATTTGACTTTGTCGCAGTCAAGCATGACCAGATGTTCCAAGTTGCCGCTATTTGTTTTAAGCACTAGAAAGTGTTAAATCTTTAAAAAATCACATCTCCATTTCCCTATTTTGGCTTTTTGTCATTTTTGTGTTATTTTTAAAATACACATATTTCATATTTTTATAAATTGTTGTGAGATATTATTGTGTGCTGTGTCTAACTTATTTCATGTATTAGTGTTTTTAAATGCTTTAGTACCTGTCTCCTGAGTTAAGCCTGCCTGCTCGCAGCCAGCTACCAAGGGTTGAGCCAGGGGCCAATTAATTGAGACCTTGACTATGTTGGTGGGCTTATTGCTAGTGGTAGGTGCATACTTACCCCTACGAATAATCCACCTTCCACAAAAACACCAATACATTAAATAAGTAAAACATAATACACAATGAAAATCCAACACCAATTTATAAAAATAGGATATGTTTTTATGAACAAATAGAAACCAAAATGACATAAATCAAATACTAGGATCCAGAGAATTTTTAAAGGTTAAAGTTGAAACTAGCACTTAAAAGCAAATAGCGATCAAAGGGTTAGCAAAGGTTATGATGGATTGGGACAAAGTCCAGAATCAGGTCACCCACAATGTAACACTTTTACACTTACTTCTGGAACTGTTTATTGATGCAGGAACATGGTTAACAGCACCAGCCAAGGGTTCAGATACTCTGGTTTGCCTCTTGTGGTCTGGGACTACAGGTCCTACAATGCACCTATCAGCTTATGCAGCTTTTTTAAAAAGCAGCACCAAACTTCTCCAGGCTGCTGGAACTTCTTCTTGAAGCTCCTAATGTTGGTTCAAAGTGTCCACAACACAAATTCAAGGGTCTAGAAGCTCTGAAGTGGTCCTTTGGGTGTTGGGGATTACAATTCCCACAATTCACCTGGCCAAATCCATAAATGTCCACTGGACGCACTCCAGAATGAGGACATCTTGGTGGAGATGATGCAGGTGGGCTCTGTTCACCTGTAGCTTTCAGGGAGTCAACTCCTTAATCTTTGTGAAACCAGGTAAAGTACTTAGGGCTGTAGTTCCAGATTGTGCCGCATCTGCAGTCCTTCAGAGTGCAGTCCTTTGAGTACAGATGAGAGTTCCAGAAGGGCAGTCCTTCTTCTCCTTTTTGCTTGAGGCAATAGATATCTTGTAGCTCTTTTGTCCCAGTTGCTTTCAGGAAGTCCCTGCTTAATCCTTTTAAGCAAGGCAAAGTCCTTAGGGCTGTAGTTCCAAAGTGTGCAGCAGCTGCAGTCCTTATAAGAGCAGTCCTCTTGGGGTGCAGACCAGTGGTTCCAGCAGGGCAGTTCTTCTCTTGATTATTCAAAGCAGGGATCTGAGTTGCTTGGCAACCCTCCCATATTTATTTAGTTTTGCTGGGTGACAACCACGGGGCACACCTGACTAATGTGGTGCAGGGTGACACCCTCATGTATGATAAATTCCTCCAAAGTGTGGAATTATCTTGAACCAGAAAGCACTATTCTTCAAAAATCCAAAATGGAGAAACACTATACTGTAGGGTTAGATCTGGCTAAACTAAACCACTGGTGTGGCTAAGTTTGCCTAACAGTTCCCTTCAAAGCCCCTCTGTGCTATTCGAATTGCTGGGGTTGCCGTCTGTCTGGGGGTGCAGGATTATTGGTTGAGGACTGGCTTTGAAAACGACAGCAGGCACCACAGTAATGCACACTTCTGTTCATTAAATCCACTGGGGCTCTAAAACTATATGCCCAACCATATACTAGGGATTTACACGTAGGTTGTCAGTACCAATTGTATACCTAATTACCATGTACCTTTCACACAGAACACAGGTCCTGCGTCTGGTTAGCAGAGCCCAGGGCACAGTCAGAGTAAGAAAATCAGCATCTATTAGTCAAAATGGGGGAAAGAATTTGGGGAAACTGTAAACTGGTCCTGGCTTCTCACAAATACATTCTATGGTTGCTGTCAGAGAATTTCTAAGAGCATTCATCTACAAATAGCTAGATATTTTCTTCATAAATGAAGAAGAAAAATCCCATTCCATTGTGCAGGTGAGCTAAGATAGTCATACATGGATTGAAAAGAATTGGGGAGAGAAATGTCTCCTGAAGCAAACCCCAAAGAACCATCTAGAATAAAGATGTAAATTGACAAGCTGAAGCATCTTAAATTTCTGGTGCAAGAAGGATTTAATCCACCCTAGGACAGAACCTCCTCAAACCCCTCTCAAAAGCAGCTCTAAGCAGGTCTGTGAGGTGTCTACAAAAGTATAAAAAGTTGAAAAGTATAATTGTTATTATTTAAACAAAAAACAATGGTCAGGGTCAGTGAAATTTATGTGGTTGCAGTGTTTACCATATAATTATAGGTTAATCACATTTGTGCACAATTTGCTGCTTCAAATGGAACAAAATAATACTGGCAGACAATATGATACAAAATGCTTCATATCATGCTGCTTAACCATTTGGCCTAGTTTTGTCCCTGATCACCAGAAAAATTGCCAGTATATACCAGACAACAGTGTTTCTGTCATTAAATCAAGTGTATATACCTCTCCTTCTATAAAAAACTAAATGTTGTGTCACAAAACTGTTGTGTAGTTCCTATAAACCTATATAGGATCTGCACGTTTAGACAACATACACTATAGGGTTGGTGTCAGACTAAATCTAGACACCCCTACCGGATATGTTAGCCTGAATACCAGCTAACTCACAGTGTCACTAGAAACCCTTTTTACCAAGGAGAGAATAGTTCTTGGCAACTATCGAACATGACAACCCTGATCCCTCAGAATGTGGAAACAGTGTACTTCTTTTCGCTCAGATACTTGTGCACACTTTGTCTCAGCGAGATACACAGAATAAACGGTGGGAATATTTTTCAATAAGCATTTATTAAACCAGCGTCATTATAGTGTAAAATAGGTCTGTGGAAACAACCATTAGGCAGTAACAGATATAAATGATTATAAGCACTAACAGAGTAAAAGGATGGTATATTTCTACCATAGTGCTAAAACAATGAATACAGGCAAGAATATAAAATACATGACAGTAGAATGCATATTCCTACAATGCGATCCTAACTAGATGTGACTAAGTGTACCAAGCATTTATGTAGGTGTAAAAGCAAAGAATCCATCTAGGATAAATTCAACCCCATTACGTGAAGTGAGAGACGGTGGGACCCCATCTTGGTCTTCAGATGGACAACCCTCAAGGGATGCCAGACAACTGCGAGCTAGAGTGTATGCATGCAGGAACATCAGTCCTTTTCTCCTCTGACTACCTCAGCAAGATATGGTGTATATATACCCAAAGTGGTACCCCCTGGGGATATACCTTGCTGTGTCATGGCGGACTAGGATGACAGTAGGAATGGCGTTTATACATAGTTATTATGCAGGAGATGGAAGGCCTGATGTCCTGCTGTAATTACAAGAATCCTCATGCATGATGAATGAGTCTTAGGCTTTTCGGAGAAAACCCTATGGGCCCGATTCACAGAACTAACTTAAGAAAAAATCCTAAACTTACTACCATTTTGGTATTTACAGAAGGCACTTACTCATTTTGGTATTCACAGAAGACACTTACTCATTTCGGTATTCACAGAAGTTAGGAGTCCTAACTTTAGGACTCCTAAATGCCTTCTGTGAATACCGAAAGTCTTAAAGTTAGGATTTTTCCCAGTTTAGGAGTCCTAAAGTTAGGAGTCCTAACTTTACTACTACTAAACTTAGAAAAATCCTAATTTTAAGGCTTTCGGTATTCACAGAAGGTATTTAGGAGTCCTAAAGTTAGGAGTCCTAACTTTACTACTACTAAATAGAGAAAAATCCTAATTTTAAGACTTTCAGTATTCACAGAATGCATTTAGGAGTCATAAAGTTAGGAGACCTAACTATACTACTACTAAACTGAGAAAAATCCTAATTTTAAGGCTTTCGGTATTCACAGAAGGCATTTAGGAGTCTTAAAGTTAGGAGTCCTAACTTTACTACTACTAAATAGAGAAACATCCTAATTTTAAGACTTTCGGTATTCACAGAATACATTTAGGAGTCCTAAAGTTAGGAGTCCTAACTATACTACTACTAAACTGAGAAAAATCCTAATTTTAAGACTTTCGGTATTCACAGAAAGCATTTAGGAGTCCTACAGTTAGGACTCCTAACTTCTGTGAATACCGAAATGAGTAAGTGCCTTCTGTGAATACCAAAATGAGTAAGTGCCTTCTGTGAACACCAAAATGGTAGTAAGTTTAGAATTTTGTCTTAAGTTAGTTCTGTGAATCGGGCCCTATGTCATCATTGGACATTACCGTAACTAGGTAAAAGGTCAGTACTAAGAACCGTTATGTAGTATAATATCAGGAAAATGTAGGTGAAAGGTGCATTCACTACCTGAGCCGATTTTGGGGGAACCTACATGGAACATAACACCCACACATCATCCGACTGGATGCCATACTAAAAGATTCTAACGTACGGCTAAATGTTGTACGCAATTAGTCCATTAAAAATTAGTACTTAAAAAGTCAAATTTCTAAAAAACGCTAAAATTAGAAAAATATTGTATGTGGTAGAAATCTGTACTAAATAAGTTTGTATATGTAGTCTGAACAATGAGTGACTGAAAGCTATGCAGTTTAGAAAAAGTGTCTGTTGTTTAAAAATCCAAATTTGGTTGTTTTAGAAAAAGGCTGAATTTTACTAGCACACAATTAGCCAAATGTTTATGTGTCCTGGCTGTGAGAGGCAACATTACAGTTGCCTGTAATCGCAGATGACAGTCCCTGCAACACCTCGCAGAGAATGTCAATCGAGCAAAGATGTTCCTCTGTATTCACCACAGCAACTGCTGGAGTTGTATGAGTGTCATCCAAGGCCTGAGTATTTGTTGAGGAGCCAGTATCCTTTCTAACAGGAGCTGAAGCATCATGTGGTGGCTCAAAGAATGCAGACATCAACAGTGGAACACGCTGAGGGCACTCCAGAACATGGGCCATTAATGGGTCCAATAAAGCATCAACGTTCGGTGGAGCAATTGTTGGAAGTGTTAGACAGAGATCCAACATGCATTCTTGACGCAGAACCGGCATCGGAGGACAGGTCGAATACAGTTGGTCCAGACTGGTCTAAATGACAACAAACAAAATTCACTTTGTTCGCATAGGCGAGGTGTGCCCAAATGGATTACCATGCGATCACGGTATCAGCGCTCCAAGAGCGTTGTTTCCATCTCCTTTGTGACTGAGACGACCATTGGGTAGCAGTGATATCTGCTATTAGAAACAGGATCAGCAGAAACCCTCCAAAAATGCTTCAGAATACGGAGTGTATGAAGTTGGGAATAACTCAGAGGATTGTCGGAAAGGTGCTTAATAGTCCAGAACCTATGGTCTTAAATAGGTGGACAATACCTGTCATATCAGACATGTTAAAGATACGTTGTACCATTTCTGTGAAATGGAAAGGGCAGTTTGTTTGTACTAGTGCCTGTATCTCAGCTGAGGACCTTCCAAACTGGCGATCATAGGTTTCTCGGGCCAAGGTTAAGGGCACAGATTGCTGTAAAAGCATGACTTTCATTCGGCTCAGAGTATCAAACCGTATAAAGGAAACATTCAACGAAGCCCATAATGACGCCTCGCTGACAGTATGGGTCAGTGGAAACAATACTTGCATACAGCAATTAACCCTGGACCTTACAATGAAAAGATATGCGATGCCCAGGAGCATCCCACAACAACCTTGATCATTTAGCATCAGGTAACTCCAATTTGAAAGCAACTTGAATACCGGATTAATCACGGCAGCTGGGGAACCTTTCAAGTGGCAGGATAAGTTAGCAACTGAAATATTACAGGGCCCATGAAGCATGATATCCTGGCATATGAGAGATCCACTTAAGGAATTCTAGCAGTTGCTACAGCTAAGAGACACTTCATTGTCTCCATTCCTGCATCAAAATCTGTACGTCAATTTCCAAGATTCCTTGATGAATTTCCTCCCTATCGCTTCATATCTGTCCGCCTGTTTTTGTTCTAGGCACTACAGAAACTGGAAAGTAGTGACCAGTAGTGTTATATGGCCATGAAGTAACCATTCTGTGGATGGTGACTCTGCCACAATAAAAGGTAATTTGTCAATTTTTTCAATACGCCGCATTGTATATTTTGCTCCTCTTTGTGCCATCTTAATCTGTTTTTCAGTTACATTGTGTGAAGAAAATAGGGAAGTACTGTTGATAAATCGCCAAGGCACATAACCAGCGTACAATGATTGCAGCATCCAGCTTATTACATAAAGAATGTAGATGAGATTGTCCGTGTTGTAGTATGGACAAGTCTTGTTCAGGTATATCTATAGCAGAAGATACAATGTTGCCCAGTGAATAAATCCTGTATGTTAATGAAGTCATACCATTGTCAACTACAGATAATGCTTTTTTTTAGGTTAATTTTATCTATTTTAGGAAGTCTCTCCTCAGCTTCTTGTTGAGAAATTTTCCAGTTTTCATTATAGACAGCGTGATAGAAACATTTCTGACGTGGCTTTCGGAGACCTAATAAAAAATCCCTTAGATCCACCTCATCTGAGAGTAAGTATAAGTGCTGTTTCACCTGGGACAGTGTTGAGGTTTCTAGTCAATCGAGGCACAACTTCCCAACACTGTATGATGTGACTACCCCCAGATGTTCTCTTTGCACTTATTGTGGGTCTTGGCTCTAGAACCCTTCTGTAGTACCCCTGAATCTTGATTGACATCTGTTTGTGTCAGTGGGCCAACCTAACCATCCCTTCCAATTAGGGTCTGATGTACTGTACTGCATGATGCCATCTATTATATCCCCTCCACGTGATGTAAATTGATGTGTGAAGGTGTGGGGAACTGTGGTGTGTTAAAAATCCTTGTTCTTGGATAGTTCAAGACAGGAAGTCTTTGGCACAGTTTCATTCAGAAATATTATTTGTTGCGGAATGAGACACACTCTAAATAGATAGTACTTCTGTTCCCTGAACTTGCCATTCCTTTGAACCCTAGAACGATTTGGAGTCCATTGTGTCCTTCCAAAAGTCGAGACCTGTTCAGACAGTTGGGCACTAAAGGATAGAGAATAAATCTGTTTGGTGTTAGTCAGCATAGTTTTCTGTGCAGTAGTAGGTGCAACCTTATAGTATTATGAGGTCAGGTTAGAAGTGTTGAACCCTGAAAAATATGAAAATTTCTGTAAAAATGTTTTTAAACTACCTTTTGGTGGTATGTGAAACCATTACGAGGGATACTGGATTTGTGTAAAAACTAATGAACTTTAAGACCTTCTACTGTCTTCTTTTTAAAACGAGGTTTTGATTTTGTCTTGTCTTCTTTTTAAAAGTGAAGTCTGAAGAGCGTTGCGTGTCTCTGGATTTTGCATGCTTTGCTTGTCTGTATTCTGACTATCCTTCTCTCTCTGAGTTTCTTGGTGAACCCTGAAAGGAACAAGAGAAACGTGTCTCAGTATCCTGATACCTGTCAGGTGTGTTAATGTTATCTCTATCCCTAAGATTGTACCTCCTTTTGGAGGGCTCCTGTTGAGGAGACCCACTCCTAGATAGAGATCTATTTTCTCCAAACTTTAGTTTTTTGTTATTATTATCCCATTTCTTCTTAGAAGAATCAGGTTCTTGCTTGGTGTTCTCTTTTTCAGGACCACCCATGAGTTGAGGTTTTGTTGCTATAGGTCCCAAACTATCTCTACCTAATTCAGCATAGTTGTCTGTGATAATTTTAGGTAATTCACGTTCTTGTTGTAAAGGAGTGAAGTGCCTCAGGCATTGGCGTATTGCCACTGCTGCTGCCTCCCCTTTTATATTTTAGAATATTATAGTTGATACCAGGCAAAATTACCTAATAATTTCATCCGTAAGTCCAGAGCAGGTTCTGCTCCATACTCAGTTTGTATTTGTCTCAATATGTCAGGTATTACTGCTAATAATGTGATACCATGTGTTCTGGTATACATGGCAGCGAAAACTGTACCCCAAGTGGTACAATCCTCAATCTAGTGAGCTATTCCCATTGGCAAGCAGATTGTTCGCATTCGGTGTTTTTCTTGAGGGCTTGTGTGTGGAAATAGTGCATCTAGCTTTGTTCTTTTTTTAGCTATCCAGAATGGCATTTGATCTTGTTTATTGGGCATTTTACTCATAAATGCATATAGTGTTTGTGGTGTATTTTAGTTTTAGAACCCTGAATTTGAATTGTATGTGTAGCTCTTGTTGGCTGAAGTGTGTGTTCCCATCACAAATTGTGTCAGGTGTCCATAAATTTTAATTTTTTCTTTATGTAGTGGACGTAAATCTGCTACTGGCATTGTGTCAATCTCTGGATGCGGTGGGTAAGCTGATAGGACAGGCCAAGTGGCTCTTTCTCTTCCGAGTAGACCTAGTCTTACTTCGTCGTTTGTATGGAGGAGGATGCCTTTAAATCAGTTTATGTGCTCCTGGTGGGTGAGCGGAATTTCAATGTCCTCATACGGACAGTATTCAGTTGGTGTTTTATCTTCAGTGTAAAAATGAAATGTATTTGATAGTGCATCTGCTTGTGGGAATTTAACCCATGAATAAAACACCTCTGTTCTATATGGTTTATGAGCCTCAATCACAAATGTTACTATCTAGCCCTCGCTGTGACTCCGTAGTCTGTTAGCTTTTGAGTAAGGGCAGTTGTAACATTTTCTGAAATGTCGATTTCCCCTTCTAGTTCTTCCTTAACTACGGCACGTTGTGCTCGCACAGGGGCGTCTTTTTCAGTCATTGTTGAAAAAGATTTCAAGGAAACGTTTCAAGGAAACTAAGATATGATTTTATGCACAAAAGGAACTGTTTGTCCTCCAAGCTTGATAAACCTGCAGCCAATAAATAGGAATTTGGCCTACTCAGCTGTGGCGGTTTTTTCCCTTCACACTCCAGAAGTGTCTGGAAAAATGTGAGTAGGGATCTCTGAAAAATAGCATGACTGAACTACTGAGATCTGACTTAAATAAGTACCAAACCAACGTTGGCGGCACCATGTCGTGTAGTTCCTATAAACTTATATAGGATCTGCGCGTTTTGATAACATACACTATGGGATTGGTGTCAGACTAATTCTAGACACCCCTACCAGCTATGTTAGCCTGTATACCAGCTCACAGTGGCACTAGAAACCCCTCCCTCTTTCCAAGGAGAGAATTGTCAACTATCGAACATGACAACCCTGATCCCTCAGAATCATCGAAACAGAGTACTACTTTTTGCTAAGTCACTCATGCTCACTTCGTCTCAGAGAGATGCACAGAATAAACTGTGGTAACGTTTTTCAATAAAGATTTATTGAACCAGCGTCAATCTAGTGTAAAATAGGTGAGCTGAAACAACCATTAGACAGTAACAGATATAAACGATTATAAGCACAGAGTAAAAAGATGGTAGATTTCTACCATCGTGCTAAAACAATGAATACAGGCTAGTATATAAAATACATGACAGTACTCCTACGATGCGACCCTAACTAGATGTACCTAAGTGTACCTAGCATGTATGTAGGTGTAAAAGGCAAGAATCTGTCTAGGATAAAGTCAACCCCATTACCTGAAGTGAGAGACTGTGGGACCCCGTTTTGGTCTCTAGATGGACACCTCTCAAGGGATGTCAGACCACTGCGAGCTAGAGTGTCTGCGTGCAGGAACCTCAGCGTGTCGCGTCAGTGTGTCAGCATGGAAGTCCTTTTCTCCTATGACTACCTCAGCTAGATAAGGCGTATATATACCAAAAGTGGTCCCCCTGGGGATATACCTTGCTGTGTCATGTCAGACAAGGATGACAGAAGGAATGACCATTATACATAGTTATTATACAGGAGATGGTAGGCAAGCTGTCCGCTTTGATTCCAAGAATCCTCATGCATAATGAATGAGGCTTAGGTTTTTCAGAGAAAACCTCATGTCATCATTGGACATTACCATAACTAGGTAAAAGGTCAGTACTAAGAACCGTTATGTAGTGAAATATCAGGGAAATGCAGGTGAAAGGTGCATTCACTACCTGAGCCAATATTGGGTTACCTATATGGAACATATCAAAACATTGCATAAATTAAAACATTTTTCTAATCAACAATTACATAAGCTCAATACATTTCAAGTTTCATCCCAAAACGTCTTCAGGAGCATTCCAACTTTTATGCATATACATTTTCCACTTGGATGTATGAATTGATCTAAGAATAACTATTATAGCAATTAATTCACATCTTCAAAGCATCAAGAATGAAACAATACGTAATTATGATACTTTTTCGAAGCACTAAAAACAATTGTCCTCCATACAGCAGTTACCACCAATGATTGTCACTGATTTACTAAAGATTCACATCACATATTATTATTGATATGTTTGTAATATTTCAATGAGCCATCATGTACAAGACTGATGCTTTTTCATTTAATTCTGTGACTGAATTGCTCATTTAAGCCTCTTGTATTGACTGCATCTAATGTATTTGTCCAAAAGAGCTCCTGATGTCGTGATAGCTTTTTGGACTATTTCCTCCTTCAAAATACTGTAGATATCCTTAAAGACATCGTTGATTAATGACGTGCGGTGTTGAAATGCAGTGTCAAGAGTGGCATTAGGCGTTCAGTGCATATGTTGTTTTTATACTCCCCTATGAGAATTTAATTTCCTGTTAGGTTTTTCCAACACCTAAAAGTTAATTTGGCCTGCTGAACTGCGCCCGTAGTGTTCTCTCAATTTTAGAACATTTCCTGTGTATCAGCTTTAAGCACAACATTAAAAATAGAGCATTCTTGACAAGGTAATGCTTTTGACAATTGAAATGGGGCATTCTATAAATAAAGAATTACGCCTAAATCATGTTTAATCATCCCCATGTTGTTAACAGATTTTTCTAATATCAACACTTTGATACAGGACAGAGACCTTTCTGAATATTACCCTCTCTGCAGGATCACCCCCAAACATTTTGCCTGTTTCCCTCCATTTCTATTGGTAAAATATGTTTCTGTTGGATTAATGACTCTGTGCACTTTACGAATGCTAACCAGTGCTAAAGTGTTTCTGATCACTCCCCTAATTATGGTAAAATTGGCTTACACCTAATTGGCACATTTAATTTACTTATACATTCCTATAGAATGGTATGTCACATACTCAGGCCTTATAAATTAGATGCTACTAGTTGACCTACAGCCCTATTTGTGCCACCCACTTAAGTAGCCCCTTAAAATGTGTTATGGCCTGCCATTGCAGCCTTAATGCAGAATTAAACTAGCAATTTGATTTGGCAATATAACCCCCTTGCCAATTCTTAAAATCCTATTTTATTGCATAATGCAGACCCTAGGTAGCCCAAAGGGTAGGATGCATTGTAATTAAAAGGTGTTCTGGTAGCTAAAACCTCTTACATTTGTTTTCCCTACTGTAAGGCATATCTTTCCCATAGGATAACATTGGGTTGTCTGATAGCATTTTATGTTTAATATCAATTACATTGTAATTAAAAATCCTCTATAACGATAACGTCAGATTTGACACTTTTAGAAAGCTGTCATGTTCCTGCCCTTAGCCAGTTGGTGCCTGCAGACTCCCCTAATTTACATGACTGGGTGTAGTTGGCAGTTAGGCTTTGTGAATTCGACTCAGGCAGTCACACAATATAGGGATTCAGTGTGCCTGAATGGGCCATCTGCTGGCAGGATGAAGGGGCGGAGCTGGGCACAGCCCCACTTTGAACTGAATAGGCTGTGCTCAGCCTTCACACAAAGGGCTTGTCACCTCACACTGTCTGTGCACCCAGCTTGGAGCCAGGGCAGGGGAGTAAAGAAATTCCCAGCACTTTAATGAGAAACCTCTAGAAACGTCTTCTTATTTCAAACAGGGCACCAGGTATAAACATAGGGCCCTGAGACCCACTGTTCAGTTCACTTTCTCGAACTACAGAAGAAATTTAAGAGGACTGCCAGCTGCTATGGCGTGCTGTGTACTCCACAAGACTGCTTTTCTGCCTGCTGTGAACCCACAGAGACCTGCCCTGCTGTTGAGCACTACTTCTCCCCCTGAACTTAGGACTACCAGAGTGACAGAAAGGGCATTTTGCTGGCCTCCTGCTCAGAGCGACATGGACATAACAGGCTCTGACCATCTTGAACCGCACCTTGAACAACGAGTCATGGTCCCTTGATTGTGGACCAGAGAGCCAAAATCCAAACCTTGGGACTTAGAAAATGTTTGGCAAAAATCTGCTCTGAGAACCGATGGAAGACTGGGACCAACATGCTCATTAATCCGCCCAAGGTGCATTGCCAGTTGGCCTAACGTTGCAGCTGCTCCTGCTATGTTCTTATCTACAGCAGCAAATACTGTACAGGAGTTCTTTGCCAAATGGGTATACAGTCTCCTGAAACTCTCCTTGCATACATTCTCCTGCCTCATCCAGCTGGCGATTTAAATCTATTTTCCTCTCCACAATTACAGCAATCAAATACTACTGTTCTGAGGACCTCAGGCTTCCTTCTTCTTTTGTCAAGAATAAACATGAATCACCCCCACATTAAAGAGACTAGCACATGCTGGATTAGGAATTCAATCCATCTTGAAGTCCTTGGTGCGGATATGTCTTTGGTGCTGACATGTCTTTGGCGCTGATATATCCTTGGAGCTGATATTGGAGAGGACCAGTTCAAAGCAGGTTCCCTGGAAAGGAATGTCAGTACTGCTACAGACACCTAGGGGAACCAGACTGTAGCAAAGGCACCTTGTAATGACATAACGGCAGTGAAGCCTCACAAATCATTCTAAAATTATAATGGAGAAAAGCAGAGTCCCATATAAGGGGTAGTAGGCCCTTTGCCAACTAAAGAACTGTGATGTTTACTAATATAGGAAAACAAGTGGTCTTTTATGTAAAACACCTTACATTTACATTTTACATGTATAGTGTGGGATACAATTGGCCTGCACACAATCAAAATAACAGCCTCCATCTTTTGAAAGAACATCCAGCCATATGGTACCTGGCCACATCTTCAATAAACAGTGTGGGCTTTGTCCACCCATGGTAAATAAAAGTTATAAAAGATAAAAAGTTCAAAAGATACTTGGGCACACGCTGCACTGATATGAATCACAAACACATATTTGCCCATTATAGCACAGTAGTCAGCAGGTAACTGGCATAATGATATCCACTGCCCTGTGCAGCTTATAAACTACCCAAGCAAGGAGTTAATTAAACAGTGTTGTCTTGTGTCAGCAATAGGTTCTGTTCATTGTGGCTCTAATAGGATTCATGTATGTTAATTCATTTATATTCTTTTATGAATCTGATGCCAATAGAATCACTGACTATATGAAGCAAAAATACCCCCTGATTTACCAGGGCAGATGGACTGAAGTTCAATATGCATTTTCAGAACACACAAAGTTAATGCACATATTTGTTTTTCAGAATATTCGTAATAAACATTAGTGGATTTTGGGCCAGATGTCCGAAGGTTTTTTGCTGTTGCAAATGGGCAATTGGCCCTTTTGCCAACCGCAAAATAGGTCTGCCCTATTTACAAACCCTATTTTGTGAGTCAGAATCCTATTACCGACTTGCAAAATAGGGTATGCAACTCGCTAATATGAAGGGGCATGCCAAGGGCATCCCTTCCTAATAGAGCATTGTACTTCATATTTAAGATTGTTTTGCACCCACTGCCTACTTTAAAAAAAGGAAAGAGTAACGTTAAATTTTTCTTTTTAAATACATACCATTTTCCTTTACGGCGAATGGGCTAGATAAAAAAAAAAGCAGCTTTATTTAAAAACCATTCACAGACATGGTGGTCTGCTGACCCCGTAGCCCCCAATCCCTGAGAGTGCAAGCCATTCCCAATGGGGTCTCAAATTGCCCCTGCCTCATGAATATTAAAGAGGCAAGTAATTTGCCTGTCTGAGACACTGTTGTAAATTCCAATTTGTGAGTCGGAAATTGCGACTAGCAAAACAACACAATTTGTGACTCTTTAATTGTAAGGGTCGTACATCTGGCCCTTTATGTTAATATTTGTTAGTCATGTTGCAAAATTGAGTGGGACTTAACCAACAATGCCCCCACATTTAACAACTTCACCCCACTGGCTAACCACGAGGTTGCCAACCTGCTGATGGGATGTAGATCTGGCTCCCCTAAAGATCTATGACTGGCCACAATAATAAAAATGTCTCTGGAAGTCATCACCAACACCCTCACCCTTTTATTCAACCTGATAATGGGGACAGGCCATTACCCTGTAACCTGGAAAACAGCATCAATCTTACCTCTTATAAAAAAAAACAATCTAGAGCCAAATGATCCCAACAACTATAGGCCTATCTCCCGCCTCCCCCCACCGGCCAAAATCATGGAGAAGGCCATGAACATGCAATTAAGCCTGTTCCTGGAGAAAAACAACATACAGGACTGCTCACAGTATGGGTTCCGTGCTGGGCACAGCACGGAGTCAGCATTGATAAAAGCAACGGAAGAGGTCCGTGAGGCTGTCGACCAGGGAGGTTCAGCCATTCTTATCATGCTGGACTTGTCAGTGGCCTTTGATACGGTCCACCACGAGGTGTTGTTGGGTCGTTTGTCGAAGGCTGTGGTCCAGGGCTCTGCCTTGAACCTATTGAAATCATTCCTGACAAACAGAATACAAACAGTTGATCTAGGAGGGGATAGATCTAAACCATTTGCCCTTCCCTGTGGAGTCCCACAGGGATCCTCCCTCAGCCCCACGCTTTTTAATATTTATGTGAGATATCTGGCTGACATTATACGATCGTTCGGCCTACTTCTGACCTCTTATGCCGACGATACACAGGTTGTACTATTTCTACAAAGAGGCAAAGAAGCGGAAAAGGCCACTAGTTGCCAGGATTGCATGGCTGCCATGACTGGTTGGATGTCCGCTAACTGCCTAAATCTGAGCGCAGGCAAAACGGAGGTGATCATTTTCAGGAATAATCCCAACCTCTGGACCCCGGCCTGGTGGCCCAGGGAGATGGGCCTCCTTCCACTGCCCGTACTTAAGGTAAAAATCCTGGGTGTGATTGTAGATAATACTCTTTCATTTGGGGACCAGGTTAGCAGAGTGGTGTCTACATGTTTTTTTATTCTAAGAACACTGAGAAAAATCAAACCCCTCCTTACGGATGAAAGCTTCAGATCTGTAGTATCTGCTCTAGTTCTGTCCCGTCTGGATTATTGCAACAGCCCGTATTTGACGATCAACAGTAAACACCTTAACAGACTCCATATGGTACAGAATGCGGCAGCCAGGTTGCTCACGGACACTCCAAGGTCCGTGTCAATCAGGAAAGGTCTATGTGACCTTCACTGGCTCCCAATTAAACAACGAGCCCAATTTCAGGCTCTTTGTACGGTATTCAAATCCCTAAAGGGATCCGGCCCGTACGACCTTAGAGAATGCATCCAATGGTACGTCCCTGGGAGAACACTGCGCTCAATGGAAGCAAAGCTGGCAGCCGTTCCTAGTGCAAAAAAGGCCAACTGGGGTGGAAAGAGCTTTGTGCTCAGAGCCACTAACGCCTGGAACGAACTTCCGTTTTATCTAAGGTCTGCCATGGAACTCCTAACCTTTAGAAAAAATCTGAAGACTTGGCTGTTTTCAGCTTAGCTTCCGACAAGGCTCCTGGGGGTGGGTTCTTTATTTTCGTTTCTTCCAGGTAAACGGTGTACAGCGCCAGGACACCTTCGGGTAACAGTGCGCATTATAAACTCATATAACATAACATAACATAACTTGATCTGTGCCCTTTATGCATGAAGGCGCAAACCGCAATGAAACTGCATGAAACTTTGAGCATCACGGAAAACTGCAACTGAAAATTATATCCATTCTCTATCTTTGCAGAGAACACTGAAGACTCGTCTACGAATCTGCTGAGTCTTTACCCCATAAATGATTGGGTTTAGCATTGGAGGGATCATGAGGTAGCTGTTGGCCAAAAGAATATGAACATATAGAGCCACATGGAAAAACCGGTGTGCTAAGAATGTGAAGAGGCCTGGAACATAAAAGAGTAATATGGCACAGACATGTGACCCGCAGGTGCTGAAAGCCTTGAGGCGCGCCTCCCTAGTTGGAAGGTTTAGAACTGACCTGAGGATCATGTAGTAAGATAAAATAATAAGCATTACATCAAACCCAACCACCAAAAATGCCACAGACAAGCCATAAAAGGTATTAATGGTGACATCACTGCATGCCAGTTTCACCACTGCCATGTGCTCACAATAGGAGTGGGCAACAATGTTATTTTCACAAAATGGTAGCCGTTCCAACAGGAAGGGAAATGGAATGATCAATAGAAGACCTCTAGCAGCAACTATAAGCACAACCTTACTGATGGTGGAGTGAGTTAAGATAGTCACATGCCGTAGTGGAAAACAAATGGCAACGTAGCGGTCAAAAGCCATGGCCACCAGAACTCCTGATTCCATGGCGGAAAAGGAGTGAATAAGAAACATCTGAAACAGACATGTCTCAAAAAGGACTCCTCTTGACTGAAACCAAAAGATGGCGAGCATTTTAGGCATGATGGAGGTACATAAGGTCAGGTCAGTAAATGCCAACATGCACAAGAACAGGTGCATGGGGTCCTGGAGGCTCACATCACTTTTTACAACAAGCAGAATAGTCATATTTCCGAGAATGACAAGGATATACATGAAACAGAATGGGAATGCTATCCAAAAGTGAATGAATTCCAGTCCTGGTATTCCCAGTAGAGTGAATGCAGGGTGGTACCGAAATGTGATATTCCGCCCATTCATTTTTTGTCTAGGACATTCTGCAAGCATCCTAAAATACTTTCTCAACTTACAGTTATTTTAAATAAAGAAAAGTAGTGCATATTAAAACATTTCCAAAAAAGCAATGGAATAGGCAGATTAGTGAATATGTAAAAACAGAAGCGTGGCCAATTGGACAAAAATTACATTTAACAAAAATACATTAACAATATTTAATGTCTGCTTTTTGTAAAGTTCTCAGTATTCAACCGCATTCCTTGATCAATTACAAGAGCATGAATATGAGTGCAGTTTTTCTGGTTTTGAAATTCACCACAAAAAAATCAATTTCTTCCAATGTGCCTGCATATGTTCTTGAATTCGTATTAAGTTTGTCATTGGCATTACACAACAGCACATTTTGTTTATCTATCTTAAGAAAATATCCCATTGCAGACTTTAGGCCCAGGCCTAGACATTGCTACTTTCACATAAGAAAATTTGGGCTGGCAAGCGTGTAAAGTTGGAAAAGATCAGTACACCTTGTGGTCAATATGTTGCTTTATTTAATATTTTTGTTAATTAATCTGCTGCTGTGCAATTTCTCTGTGGAAAAGCAAGAGCTTTTTTATGGCCATCTTTTTTAAATAAAGCATCCAATGAACACTTTTGTTTTCTGTGATATAGTCTTGACTTGCTGCCTCACCTTGTGATCAGTAGCATTTGGAATAGTTAAATTCATCGGAGGTGATAAGAATTGGTGTCTTTGTATCTATTTGGAAAAGCACAATCAGATGGTTTTGTCGTGTTCAGCTCAGCCCAGACTAACTCTGTGAGACATTTCCAGGGTCTCACATGACCCCCAAGAACTTCCAGAGGATCTTCAGAGTTTTCCTTTGAAATAACACTGATCCAGTGATCGTGACAGTTTTATTGATCATGAAAAGGTTATTTTCCAAAGAAACTCAATTTTCCCTGTTTGATTGGAGTCATCATCACATTCCTCCTGGCTCAAGATCCCATTGGAGCTCCACAGATTCTCATTTTGATAGTATTTGTTGACAATGTTAAAAAAAACTTTTAATCCTGTGTAAGAAAAAAAAGTGAATCAACATCAGTTATATCAGTCACCTACAGCCCTATAGACACCAGAAGTATGTTGCGGTTTTTGGACACTTCAAGTATATTTTGAGTTTAGCAAACATAAGCCTAACTCAATGAGCCAGATCCCCAAATTGTGTGGAGTGTCACTATTACTTGTCTTTGGTGGTAGGTAAAGCACTGCTTTTGTCCAAACACATTTTACCACAATATAATTATGCACATGTGCATATGTGAGTAGACAGACTGCAGAAGAGATGGAGCAACACAAAAACCACAGATTAAAAATAAATGGCCACAAAAACAGTACTACACCATTGCAACACAGTAATCATACATCAACAATATACTACACAATACAATGCACAAGGACAGTGCAATAAAATAGTGCAATAAAATAAAACAGCAACAACATAATTACAATACAAACAAACTTAACATTACAACACTGTAACACAGTATTTCAATTGTACAGTTCAACTCAAAACACAGACACAGAAATATAACCCAGCACACATTTGCAATCGTGTTAGATGTTTTTTTTTTTTTGGTTTTGGTGTGATTGTGCTCTGTTTTTTAAAATTGTGCTGTAAAATTGTGGTGCATTGTGATGCTGTATTTATTGTGTTGCTATGCTCTGTGTTGTGCAGCTGCGTTGTTTTGTGCTGCGTTTTTTGGTTGTATTTCTCTTTTGTTGTTTGTCACATTGTTGACTCATGCATTTGCACTGTTGAGGTTTGTGTTACACTGTGATTGTCTTGTGTTCTAGTTTGATTGTTTTGCTCTGCTCTGTTATATGTTACTTTAGAGATGCAAACAAACACTGCTTCTTTTCCTGTCTCTACTAAACAATCATTTACCACTGCCTAAGATGCTAATATGCAGCTGCCTTAACTCTTTTTGACACCAGTCAGCCAAAAACTGTGTGAGATGCTTTGTGCCAGATCACAAACCTTTATTACTGTCACAATTTCATTCCCTTGATGATAAGTAAAAGCAGTGCATGCTCCAAACACCTTTTAACACCATATTATGAAAAGTTGATTTGGTAGGTAGTACTATGTGACAGGAAAATATTTGCCTCTATGCTGTATGTATTAACTATTTAAGACACCAGTAAGCCAAAAACTGTGGCAGAGACCTTGTGCTAGATTACAACATCTTTTTGACTAGCACTATTTCTTGCCCTTGATGATAAGTAAAAGCAGTGCTTCCGTACAGGCTCTAAGGCCAGTCAAACTACCATTGACATTCCAGAAGCATTCTGATAAGGGTGTAGTTTAAGACATATACACCTAGTTGCTTTCTATAGCAGATCTTATTATCTACTCAATGACATGCTATCTCAGCCCCTGAACAGATGGGTCAGACATGGCAGCCTAGTTGGTATTATAAGGATGTCCCCCTCAAAAGAAAAACCCCTTACCATTATCCTACATGTGTGTAATGGTTGTCTGAAACTTAAACATACGGATGCGTACCAGGTTGTAGATATGTGATATATGTGTTATCGTGTCTCCGTTGTGCAGGTTCTTGGCACCGGGCTGTTGTGTGGCTGTTTGTCGTAGTGATGATGTGTTCCGTTGGTTTTTTTTGCTGTCATGTTTTTGTGCTGCATTATTGCAGTGTGAATTTGTTGTGTTGTACTGTCACATACAGAGAGCACTGAAGGTGATCACAATTTTGGGATGACTGGTGTCTTGAGTGGTTGAGGAGATTGAGCAGGGATATTTTACCACCATTAAAAGTGGTAAATGGTTACTTGCATAGTCCCTATTAAGGCTTGTGCTGCTTTTGGCTTTAAATATTGCATTGCTTGTTGCCATATTTAAAGTAAACAACTAAAAATAACATAAAACATCACAACAAGACAGCCAAGTATCCAAGCACCTGTTCTAACAATCTCTGTTAATGTCTCAAAATTGTGAATCTTTCTGCCAGTCCTGACCATTGACATAACAGCACTTTGAAAGCAGGTACACTTTGAAATATATTGATTGTGTAACCAAAGATAAATTCTGCTATTGACTAAGTATGCACCACCAGAGTCAACCTGAGGCTAGTTTCCAACATGAAAACACTTCTTCATATTATGTTATATGTGATTGTATACAGACCTCTCAATTATTACATAACAAGTATGAGAAATAAAGCCACTGTTAAAGTATGGGCTCAGCATCATTTTTGCATTTGGTCACAAATAATTCTAAAATTATAATGGACAAAATCAGAGTACCACATAAGGGTAGTAGACCTTTTGCCAACTAGAGAACTGTAATGTTTACTAATATATAAAAACAAGTGGTGTTGTATGTAGAAAAAGTTTGGTACACATTTTACATATATAGTGTTTGATAAAGTTGGAGTGAATGATTCATGCATTTGGGTCCTAGGAGTCAGACACTTGATATATGTGCATGCTTGTTGAACACACAAAATATATATATATATGTATTACAAAATAGTCTGATTTAAATTACCCAGAACCAGGAGGAAGAATTCAAAGCTAATACATTCACCCAGCTTTAGACATTGCAAAAATGTTGACAAGCAATTTGCTGACATGCATTATTAAGGAGACTGACTCCAGGGAATAGTTGCAAAAATGATTTTCATTTGAGGAAATATAGTTGTTGGTTACATATGGTGGAATGATGTGGCCTATCTAAGGACACTACACAAGTCAGCTTTTGGTGTATGGCCCCACACGACATGGAAAATATTTTTGAATATTATTAGCACACTATGGAATCCTTTTGTTTACTCAAAAAGGATTATGGGCCTGATTGAGACTTTGATGGATGAATGCATGTCTTCCAGGCTGATAGAGTAAAATACCCCATTACCCTGCCAGACATGCTATCAACCAAATTTAGAGATGTCCGTCGTACCCATGGGCATCGCTTAACATTGGCAGGAACCTCTGTCAAGGTGGTTCCTGTAAGTCTTGTAAAAGCATAATATTAAGATTCAATTAATTAAAAAAGAATCTATTAGAAAACAATGAAAAGAAGGAAGAGACACAAGAGAAGAATAGGAGAATTAAAAATTGAAACAAAAATGCAAAGTATCAAGCTAAATGTCTCATTGTTACTGAGTAATTGAAACTACTTGAAAATATCAATTCTAGAGCCATCATTATATGATTCCACCAAGAAAGGAAAGATAATATAGAAACTTCTTTCCTACATTAGGTTATCTGCCTAAAAGCAATAGCAATAAATACGAATTAGCATTAAAGCTATTTTCACAAAAAACAGTACGTAACAAACGTAGAAATACATTCACAAAAGATAATGGTATGTTTATATTAAATATCTCAGTACAGTTAGACTACACCAAATTCCAATATGCATAAACATGTTGACAATATTATAATTTATTAAGCAGTCTCCCTTTTTCATTTTTGAATCACCAACATAGGTTTCAGACAGAATTAACAAATTTGTTAACGTTTACCAGTGTGACTAATAGTCTATTATGTATAAAGAATAACGACAGAGTGACATTTGCAGACTTAGCAATCCAAGTCAAATTTTACTCCAAGTTTGGCTATTGAATGCGTGCTGAATAACTTTTAAAATAAAAAGCTCAACTGAAGACCTAGATCTCTTTATAGCTGGTTGGTAAATCAGATACATTTACTTTTCAAGAATACATTCATTGATTGAAGGCATTTGTAGGACAAGAGGTACCGTATTACAGATGGTGCCCCGGGGGCGCAAATGGCGTTTGCGCCCGCTTTGCACGCCCCCGGGGCACTTTTGTATTACAGAATGGGATGCCGACACTTGTGCGTCCCCTTCTATAATACCGATAGCGCTGGCGCACTTAAATCGCTAGCACTATCAACACAGGGTGTTCCCTCATTTGCATTAGGGGGTGTCCTATGCAAATAAGGGAATTCCTTTGACTCTGCACCCGCGCCATAATATAGACGTGGGTGCAAAGTCAAAAGAAGCCCTCAGGAGGCCCACTGACAGGTGCCGCCTGCACTGTCAAAACACAGAGCGGCTGCTTCGTGTTTTCACATGGAAGCAAGGCCCACAGGTCAGCGCAAGTTTGTGGCTTTCCTGGTGGCAGCGCATACACCATAATGGGGCGCATTACCACTGTTTGCGCACGACGCAACTTTTGAAAGGTGCGCCGGACGCAAACAGTGATAATGTGCTATATGATCCTAGTTGTTTCAAGCTATTGGTGAGAGAGACCACAATTTTAATTTGAACTGTAGCTGATCTCCCAAGGTGCGAAAACGTATTCATTCCAGTTAGTTAAATAGAAATCTGTGAGGAATCTCATTGGCACAAGCAGCAAGGCCTTACTGCTATAAAATACACATAGCACATGTGCTACAACACCCAAACATTTTCTAGTTAAAATGTAATGAATTTAATTTTGGTTGAAATAAAATATATTTAATTGTACAAATTGTTTCCGAACTATTTTCCAGCTGAGCTACGATGGGGAGGATTGGTTGTGCTATCCTGGGGCAACAGATTGCCGTCATACTTGGAATTTTTCAGTTGGTTTAAAATATTCAACTGTGTAAGGTTACAAGTTTTAGAAGATGAGGACTCTAGGAAGTTGGATATAGTTCTTTTCTGGTTTGCAAAAGCTTTGATCTATGTGTTCAAATGTTCCAACTTTGACAACCTTGGGAAATGCAGCAGGCCAAATGTGTCCATTTCAGAAAGCATTTGCACTTTTATCGATTTTTCTAGAGGAAACAACCTTTGCAGTAAATTCAGTAAACTCTTCCCTGATTTTATAAAAGTTTACAAACTTTTGGGAAAATCCTCCTGGACACTAGTGCTCAGGTTTAAGTATTCAGCTGTAAGAGGTCTCCTGGTTCTCTTACACATAGTTAAAAGCTTTCTTTACTATCACAACATTTCTAACTCTGCTGATAAAGAAAAAAGTGCCAACAAGAAAGCAGGCTCCCTTGGACAGAACCTGGACCTCTTTGTCCTTGCGATTCCAAAGAGATTGTCTTCCTCAACTTTTAAAACACATTTTCCAGTCCCAGACGTTGCAAATAAAGCTGCCGGGAATTCTCTTCACTGTCTTCTGTCAGGCAGATGGACGTTCTCCTAGCAGGCAGCATGAAAGGGATATTTTCTTCTGCTGTCTCTCTTAAAGTCTCTCTGCAACTTGTGATATTATCTGTTAAGTGACATCTCCTAAGAAAATCAAGTTAAACCTAGTTAATTTTTTAGAAAGGTGATTAATGGGGGTGCCAAAGGGCCAAACAACAGCTCAACCACATATGATGAGAGCTCCAGCTACATGGGATAAATCCAACATTATGATCCTTCAAATGTGTTGAAGTGGCCCGAGCTCCTATCCAATGGACTTTGATTCTGCAAGATCTTTATGACCTGGCTCTCTTCCTGCAATGTGGTGGTGTCTGGATAGCTCCGCAACACCAAATTAGTTTTCTATGAAGTATGTTGTCACTGGAATCATAACAGCACCTACACTTGACCATGGAGTGAGGACTTGCATCTGGAGGTATGGGAGTTGGTTGTGAGGTGTGTTGCCCACCTGCCTCCTACTGACCACTGAGGGTCCCTGACTCCTGTGGGACTTTGACAGCTGCTACGCTTGGGCCTTCGTTAGAACATGATGGATGGATGTTGTGGCCGCATGGTCTGGACGCCAGCTGCTGTAGATGCGAGCACCTAGGTTTGTTCCAGTCAGACCATGAAATGGGTGAGTGAAGTTTACGGCATCTGCAGGAAGAAGTTGTGAAACCTGACAATGGAGGCATTTGTTTTTAAAGCAGGTGTTGACCCACCACACCATAGTGTCATTTACTGTTGTAATTGTCCAGGTGAAGTGTGCTGACAGCTAGGAAATCATGTGCAGACCAACTAGGTAAGAGGATTGACTGGTATTGCCACGGGTGGGGGTGCCGTTCTCCCTGAGGCATAACACTGGGAACTCTCACCTGATCTACACTGGATACTTTAGTAAAGCTGTCCTAAGTTATCTTAAAGAGGGAACAATGTCTATATCCCAGAGACCCAGTAATTTAAACAGCCAGTCTTGTTTTTAAAAATCCCACACACTTAGCTCTGAGACCACATAAGATAGCATGACAGAAGCTGCATCCAGACAGGACAAGTTACAGGTTGACAAAAAGCAAGGCGGTGCTGGTGGAGTAAACAGTGAAAGGTGCTGTCGCTGTGGCTGGAGACAGAAATTTCTGCCCTTCTCATAGAGATGAGAACCAATCAGCAACCATAAACAGGAAAATAGACAACTTGACTCTCCGAATGGGTCAACTAGAAAGAATGGATAAGCAAGCAGGGCAATTTGATGCTGTAAAGCACAAGAACTTTGGTGTATAAGCGAGAGGGTGGATAGAGCCTTGGGACCATGCTTGAAACCTGGATAACATCTTCACCCCATTATCACAAAACTCTTAAACTACAGGGACTGGTATGCAGTGGTAACTCACAGTAGTATAAAATCAGAACTACAGCATAGAAGTGACAACATATCCTTTTTCCTGCACTTGTACAGCTGCCACGCTACTTCCTGGAAGCAAATTGCCAGCTGCATATAAAAGACCACTATGTTTTCAACTTGCCAGGTTCCAGGTGGAATTCATAGGATGGGCACACTTTTTCTGTCCTCTAGAACCGTGGTGGGGTTACTTAAAATGCATGGAGTGGTCCAAGTGAGGGACTGGGAGCTCCCTTAGGCTGGTGATGAGGTCTGTTAGATCTCATCATCCCTCTGCTCTGAGAGATAACAATGAACCAGGCATTACATTTGTAGTAGCTGTCTTAAAATAATCAGCTAGAGTTAGAGAACACCCAGTGCATATTAAAGCACCAATCTGCTGCAAACCAATTACATTCACTTATGTTGTCGCATTTGATGTCTTCTTAGCCAGAGCAGGCAGTGTAGGCATACACATGCAATCTGTTATATTTGATTGATTTAATGATTTACATAAACAGAAGATTGGGCACCCTTTGAGTTCTTTTGAATATTTGACGGTCAAGTATAGCATGGAAGAGAATTCTTTATATTCTAGTAGATCCCTAGGTCTGTTTATAACCCTAAGGATGGGAAACACAACAAGATGATGGACGGAGTGCTACAACTTTTCGATCACTCGCCCCAGTCAAAGAAATGGGTTTAATTTGTCATTCTTTCGTTCACTATGCCACCCCAGTTTGGACCCAGCCATATGCAAATCAGTCTTTCTCCTGTTCCTCAATTGAATAGTCCAGTCAGAACTGCCAGGCCAGGTCCTCCCTGGACCGGAAACAAGCAGCCTGGGACCGGTTTCCGGGTAATACCCCTCATCAGGCAGGCTAGCTTGAATCCAGTGGCACAGGGAGCAAGAGACCTGCATCTGGGCATATCCATGGCCACTTAGGGCGAACATAGCAAACACAACAAGATGATGGACCAAGAGCTGAAACATTTCAGCCACTTACCCCCAGTCACAGATCTGGGTTTAATCCATTATTCTTTTGTTCACTATGCCACCCAAGTTTGGACCCAGTCATAAGCAAATCAGTCTTGACCCTGTTCCTCATGGGAACAGTTCAGCCCGAACTGCCAGGCCATGTCCTCCTTGGACGGGAAACAAGACTCCTGGGACCGGTTTTGGGGTATTACCCTTCATCAGCCAAGCTTGTTTGAATACAGTGGCACAGTGAGCAAGGGGCCCATGTCTCGGCATACCCTTGACCACTTAGGGCAAAAATAGCAAGCGCAACAAGATGATTCAAAGTTAGGGGCACTCAGTCCCCCTTTGTACACTGAGAGCTTGAGTTTGTGGAATGCCACACTGCCTTAATCCTTAGAGCAGAGAAAGCTCCCCAACATGCTATGGAGTGTGTGGAAAATGGTGCTGGGATGTTGTGGAAAAAATATAGTAGACACAGGAGCATAACTATTTTGGATAGGGATACTCCACCTTGTTCAGTGAATGGGAGAATGATACAGAACTGCAATTGGGGATGCAGTGAGGCAATGGATCTGGTAACATTGTCATTAATAAGGTCCTGTGTGGTGTGATAGATGCAGATAACTAGGTAACAGAAAGTGGGCATTTCCCATCGGAAAGGATGTGTATTCACCATCAGGAGCTGCGGCAGTGGGCTGAGGGAGAACAGGCACAATTTAGCCCAGTTAGGTTTCAAACCTGATGCCGTGCGGAATTCCTCTAGGATATTCACAATCCCTATGTCTCAAATATGGATAAGCATGTCGTCTGCATAGAGTGACTTGGCACGCATCTTGTCACCCATCAGAATACCCCATGTCCACCCCTGCTCCCACAACAGCTGGGTCAACGGTTCCATCAAAAGGGCAAACAGAAGTGGAGAAAAGGGGCAACCCTCTTGCGTCTCTCCACTTAAAGTTATGGGGTCCGATATGCAGCATCCCTTCCTCATTCTGGCTGTGGGGCACACATAAACTCCCAATGCATAGTGCCAATGGCTTCTCTAGGTCCAGCACTAGTTATGCTGCATGAGGCTAGTGGACTGAAGCTAATTCCATCATTCTGTGAAGCCTACATATATTCAAGGTGTTTGTGTGGCTTGGGATGAAAACATTTTGATCATTATGGACCAAAGAGGAAAGTCACTCGAGGAGGCACACCACAATAATTGTAGTGAATATCGTGTAATCAGTTCCTAACATGAATAGCGGGTGGTATGATGTCACCTCAAAAGGGTCCTTATCTTGTTTTAACAGAGACAATTACGGTCTCTCTCAGCGTTGGCGGGGACGCCCCACCACTAGAGTGCTTTGGTAGAGCTCGAGCAACTCGAGAACCAGTAGTGTCTTGTAGGCTTGTAGAACTCAACGGAAATTCTATCTAAGCTTGGGGTCTTACACGTGGCAAACTCTCGACGAGCTCCCAGAACCTGGTGCTCTATGACGGGTGCTTGAGGTTTTCTCGGGCCGCTGGGTAAACAGTGAGAAGTGTGATTATGCTTAGGAAGTCCCGTGTGTGGGACTTGTGATTGACTAGTAGAGGATCATATAGGTGTTGGTAGCGGAACATGGATGCTGCATGTCTATCAGATTGTCTGGTAAGTAAGCAAGCTGGTGACTGCCGTATCATGGTGATCAGTGCCACCAGTGATGCACTGCACAGCAGCCACACAAATAGGCAGCCAGATTTATCACCTTCTGCGTGCATTTTTGACTGATAAGCCCTACACTCCAGGCATTCTATCAGGCAAGCACATACTTCCCCTTTCAGATGGGTTAAATCATTCTGAAGGTCTGCTCTTGCACCTATTACCACACTGATAAAGTGACTACGAAGTACCAATTTTAATGCCTCTCATTCGGTGGGCCTAGTTGTGGCTGTGCCCCAATATTCTTCCAGGTAACGGGACAGTGTCTCCCGGGTCATGTTGCGAAAGACAGTATCTTTCAACAGAGCCGGCTGTAGACACCATGTAGGGAGGGGCGGACAAGGCTTAAGTGGGTGGTGGTCTGAGAAGGTCTTCCCTAAATACTCTGCATTGGTGACTTGGGAGCGTACATTCAGGTTGCAGAGAATATGGTCAAGTCCCACATGCAGATCATGTGGGGACAAGTAGTAGGAGTAGTCTCTAGTGTTGGGGTATAGGTTTTTACAACTATCTAAGATGGACCAGTGTGTGAGCCATTGTGTGAGGCCTTTGGCAGCTGTTATCACTGCAGAGGTAGGCAATGGGGGCTATGAACAGTCTGGGGTTGGGTCGAGGATACTGTTAAAGTCTCCTCTAATAATCAAGGGAATGTTGGTCCATCTTGCGAGAATGACAGAGAGGTGGACCAGGAAGGCCTGCTGCACTGTATTTGGTGCATACATGCTGCCCAGAAGGAGGGGTCAGTCATCAAGTCGCCCTTCCACTAGGACATAATGCCCGTCACGGTCTTTAACAGTGGCGAAACAGCAGAAGGAGATGGCAGGGCGGACACATATAAGAGCGCCGTGAGTGAATTCCGAATAGGTAGTACAGTAGCATTGCCCACCCCAGCAGGTCTACAGCCAGGCATCCTCACCTCCCTCTATATGTGTTTCTTGAAGGAATGCGATCTGTGCTTTGCACTGCCAAATGTATTGCTGAATAGTGTGTTGCTTGTGCGCTGTCCGATACCATAGACAATACATGAAATTATCTGCAACCTAGACATGCTGATTTGCATCTGGGTTAGCAGGGAAGGAAAGAGGAGAGAGTAGCCAGGAGGGAGACCCGGGGAGCATTTTGTGTCCCACAGTGGTGGTGTAGTAGATAGGTTAGGCCCTGTGTGTTTGACACTGCATGATCTCTCTAACTTGTGTAACAGAACCGCCAACTCCTGTCCCAGGGCAGCCAAAGGAGTGGCTGCTATCCAAACGCAGAACAAATAGACCCATTGATGGCGAACTCCAGGATATGAACTCTACTCAGGAGAGTGTCTGGTTGGGTGGCTGGTAGGTCCTGGCCAGGTGTTGGCCAGGAGTCAGTCACATGGTGCATGGGTAGACCTCAGGCAGGGTGCAGTGACCCAATGTGGCTTTATGAAGTGCAGGAGCAGATAGGAATTGAAGTGAGGCACTAGCAAAAAGGGGAGAGGGGGCTACAGGAGTCTACTATCTTGGACTAGCATGCAGCCTCACACATCTATATTATAATCTTCATGCTAGTGTATCTACTGTTTGCAGGGTAATAATGGGTTGGATAACTGAGGGGGCACTGCTCAAGAAGGCGCTGGAACCTGCCTTTGATAGGGAGTAATCTATATGCTGCTGTGGAGGGGAGCACCGCTCTGATGCTAGGGTGGTTATTGTTGACAGTGTTCCGCACTGGCCTGGGCCAGGAAGGGGCACTCCCCACTCCGGTTCCCCCAACACCCTGACCCCAGTGTCTGTTTTATCTGCCATGTCGAGTTAGTTCAGGTTGCTGTTTTGGAGAGGTTGGAGTGCTAAAATTATAGCGCTGCTGTTCTACCCAGTCCCAGGCATCCACAGGCTTTGTGAAAAAGTAACTGGTTTGCTTCTCTAGCATCTTCAGTTAGGCTGGGAACAGCAATGAGTAATTAAGTCCTGCCTTTTTCAGTCTCTTTTTAGCTCCCAGAAAGGTTGCACTGCAACACTGCACTGCCAGCGTTTAATAGGGAAAAAGGAAGATCCATGCATTGTTGTTCATTAGTGATGCTGCTGTGCGGGTCACCTGAAGTATTGTTTCTTTGTCCCTGACGTTCATAAGTCAAACCACCACAGGTCTAGAAGGCAAACCAGATGGCAGTCAAGGTGCAGGCACTCGGTAGGTGCACTCCACAATGTAATGAGCCAACAACCTCACAGACGTGACAGGCCATGCCAACCATGCCTCAGGGGTCCGAACTCTCTGCTCCTTCAAGTAATCCAACAATTCAGAGGATTTTACAGTGGGAGTACACGTCTGAGTCTTCCGCCCTGTTCTCCAGTTCCTGGACTTTACCAGTAAGAGGCCGAACTTGACACTCAATGTCAGACACAGCCGGACGAATTTCATCTAATGTGCATTCTGTTTCGGTGAAATGGCCTGAGAGTTTCTTATGATCTTCATGGGGCAATCCCACCTCCACTGCATCTGCACGGTTTCGCAGATCCTACCTGGTGTCAGCTATGGCCTCAAGGATTCTGTCCAGTTTCACAACTGTGGGGGATGCAGCTGGATTCACCTCCGGCATCCCTTGCTCTGTCCGGTTAGCAGGTGCAAGTACCCGTCGGCCCACTTCTTTCTTTGTCACATCTCTGGTAGAAGGAGTACCGTTGGCATCAGTGCGAGGGCTGATTCAATATTGTGGAGATCTCCCAAGGGAAGAGGAGGTATGACACTTCAGGTTGGCTGATCCACCATCGGGGACCTACCTGATCCCTGGCCCGTGTCCAGTTGCCCCTTGTCAGAGTGGCACAAGCAGTCGCTACAGAGTGGGTATCAGACTGTGTCTCAGGTCTCAGAGGTGCATCATAGGCAAGAACAGGAAAAATGCAGAGTAGTCCAGTATGGGACAATAGATTTTCTGAGAAGGGGGTGGGGCAGAGGGAGCCATCGAGCAGCCCTGAGTTGACGCCAGGTCGGTCCCGCCAGTCACCCTCCAGGTGCAGTCTGTGCAGAAGCGAGGGGAAGACAAAAGCCGTCCAGGTACCGTGCAAAGAGTGGAGCACCAAGTCATTGCACAGGAGGAGCAGAGTCAAGACACAGATCGTGCTGTTTATGGTAGTAGATGGAGTGAAGGGTAGAAGCAGCAGATATCCCAACCCAGCCATCAGGCCACAGAATTACTGTAGGGCGCCCTAATGAGAGGCCTCTGTGGTGGTAGTGAAATGTAGTTGCAGAGAGGCCATCAAGACAATAGGCCCAGCCACTTGTTGCCATGGTGGGGGTCTGTCAAGGTTGCAGGAAGGGAGAAGGCAGGCTGTTGGTTGCAGGACAGGTGCACCCTCGGTCAGAGGAAGGATACTCACTCCGGCCTCATCAAGCATGGGTGTCGTCTAAGGAGCTAATTCCTAATGAAAGTATTAGACTTGCCCCAAAAAGGCTTTTTTTTCCTTTAAAATGACACATGCAAGTTTCAAGCCCACTCTATCTCCTTTTTCACTCACGTCTTTGGGGGAAGTGACCTCTTCGCATCCCACCCTGACGAAAGCCCTGTACCTTTGATAGGACAAAAGGAAAGGCTGAAACATGTTGGTGTTTTTGATAGGGTCATAGGACAACTACATCATTTAGACCTTCAATCTTGTTTTTTTAACCTTCCCCCTCACTCCATCAATAATACTTTAAGATTGGGAGAGGACTGTTATCTTTAAAGTTACACCCCCATACACTAAGTGTTCATAAGTGTTCCCTGAAATATGGTTGAACCCACCCTTTAGGAGTTGGGGTGAGCCTAAAGATAAGGCATGCCACTATTAGAGTGAGTGAAGGCTATATTAAGAAAAGGGTCCTTTTCCCTTCCCACCCACCAAAGTGGGCTGGTGTGTCCCCCACATTTTGCTGCTGCACATATACACATGTCGATGTACATGTGTATATTAAATACCGCACCAAATATACAAAATGTATTTAAATTGATATTTAACATAAAAAGTTATATTTTTGGGGAGCTAAAGAAACTTTGATACCTTTCACTAAGAGACAACATTTGGGGTTCAGATATCACTATGGTAAAATAGAGAGGAAAAAATATTTTATTAAACGTAATAAGTTAGTAAAAATAAGTTTATGCTAAATATTGATGTAAAATAATATTATATAATTATTTATAAGTCAAAGAATAAAATTAATGATGCACTTCTATTAGTTTGAATAAATTGAATTTAATCAAATTAAATTAGTGCATTATATTATAATAGCTTTAGAGAGATAATTACCAGCAATTTAATTATCTCTTAATAAAAATTGGTATTACATTACTTTATAAATCGAAAAAAGGTTGTGAAAATATTTTAAAATTAGATACTAAGCGGCATATTAAGATGTCAGTTGGAGTAGCCTCTGACCGTCACCTTCTCGGTCTCCAGACCGACTGACCTCCGGTTTGCGGTTCCCACCACCTGATTATGATGCGACCGAACACTGTTCTGTTGCATACTCACTATCCTCCATGGGAGCCTGTGTTACAGCCGTAAACCGGAAGTAATACAGGCTCCTATTGAGAAATGGGGGGTGTAAAACCATGCACCCTTGTGGCAGGCACCCCAGGGTGCCTGTCACACAGTGCAGAGATTTACACGGGGGTACCCCAGGTACCCCCTGGACCATCAACCGACATCATAATCAGCCCTTAAATGCTGTTGTAAACATATATCTATATATATATATATATATATATTATCTACTGGAAGTCGCCAGTAGATAGTCATAGTTAGGACCGAGTTCCCATAGGAAATCTGAAAATTCTATTTTGAATAACTTTGGCGCCGGTTGACTTCTCTTCCTGAAATTTTCAAAACTAATGGGGCGCTCCGCTCAGCTCCTACCCTGAAAGTCTCGGGGTGATTCGTCAAGCGGGGGCTGAGAAAAAAGGGGGATCCCAAAACGCGTTTTCCCCATGCATTTTCCCATAGGACCTTTAGTCGAAGGTACAGCCCGAACGGCTGAACAGAATTACTTGAAATTTGGCAAAGAGGTAGTCCTAAGGTCAGACATGTGCCTTTTGCTTAAATGGTGTAAATCCGTTCAGTAGTTCCTGAGAAAATCAAAAGTAAAATCACATATATATCTGGGCGGAGCCTAACCACACATCTCATCGTGAGATCTGATTGGCTGTCAGCACTTCATCCAAGAAGTGTTGGCAGCCATCTTGGGACCAATATACATGCTAGCACCTCATTAAAAAGCATTGCTGTTAATAGAAGGTTTTAAGACTTTAGTTACATTATAAATCATTTGTTGATGGTACAATACTCATTTTAGGAATTGTGGTGTGTTCTAAGGCGATTTTACCATGTGAAAAAGCATTCTGCTGTGATATCATGAATCATGTTTGAGAGAAAACTATTTTCTCATGCTTTTCCCACAGAGGTTTGGAAGGTGATCTATAAGCTAACTGAGAGCATATTTTCTGTAAATTCACATTATCTTTCTCAGTCATGTGAGAATGAAGTCTGAAATTCTCAGTAAAACATGTACATCCAACAAGGGCAGAGACTGTCAGTTGATTCCTTTGTGTTCTACTGCAGCTTACCAGAGTGTTCTAAAGAACAACTACTTATGACAAACGTATGGCACACCTGAAGCCATCTTGGTTGGAATAAAGTGGTAATTCTTAAAACATTTATTTAAAAAGTAACAAAATGAGGGGGTTCATTTTGCCATAGAAAGTATGATTAGTGCTGCAGAAAGAAAAATTAGGGCACATTTTGAGTGACTTCTCAAATCCTCTTCTATTTCATAAACAAATTCTGACGTGCAGACTGAAACATGCAATTTCAATACCAGCAGCAGACTTCCCTGGTGAGCAGTAGCTTTACTACAGTGATCTAATAAGCAACTAGAGTGCTAACATTCTGAATTTATGGCAAATTTGTGACACATGTGAATGCCTTCTTGATGGAATCAAAGTAAAAAACTGAAAGAAAGTATTTCCTACTGAGGAGACTGTAGTAAATGAGGAAATTAGGAAACATCATAACAAATAAGTCTGCCAAAATGGCCAACAGAGACAAAAGAGCCCAAATGTAGCCCAAATATCAACCAGATGTAGCCCAAGCATAGCCCAATGACAGAATGTCCCAGAGTGTTCTAACGAACAACTAGAGCTCTAACAGTCTTACTTATGACAAAAGTATGGCACACCTGAAGCCATCTAGAATGGAATAAAGTGGTAACACTTAAAACATTTAATTATACAAAGGAACACAATGAGGGGATTCATTTTGCCATAGAAATTATGATTAGTGCTGCAGAAAGAAAAATTAGGGCCCATTTTGACTTCTCAAATCCTCTTCTATGTCATAAAAAAATTCTGACATGCAGACTGAAACATGCACTTTGAATACCAGCAGCAGACTTCCCTGGTGAGCAGTAGCTTTACTACAGTGATCTAATGAGCAACTAGAGTGCTAACATTTAGAATGTATGGCAAATGTGTGAAACATCTGAATGCCTTCTTGATGGAACCAAGTAAAAAACTGAAAGTATTTCCTACTGAGGAGACTGCAGTAAATGAGGAAATTAGGAAACTTCATAATAAATAAATCTCCCAAAATGGCCACCAGAGACAAAAGAGCCCTAATGTATCCCACATATCACCCAGATGTAGCCCAAGTATAGCCCAATGACAGAATGTCCCAGAGTGTTCTAACGAACAACTAGAGCGCTAACAGTCTTATGTATGACAAAAGTATGGCACACCTGAAGCCATCTTGATTGGAATAAAGTGGTAACACTTAAAACATTTAATTTACAAAGGAAAACAAAATTAGGGGGTTCATTTTGCCATAGAAATTATGATTAGTTCTGCAGAAAGAAAAATTAGGGCACATTTTGACTTCTCAAATCCTCTTCTATTTCATAAACAAATTCTGACATGCAGACTGAAACATGCACTTTGAATACCAGCAGCAGGCTTTCCTGGTGAGCAGTAGTTTTACTACAGTGATCTAATGAGCAACTAGAGTGCTAACATTCAGAATTTATGGCAAATGTGTGACACATCTGAATGCCTTCTTGATGGAACCAAAATAAAAAACTGAAAGCATTTCCTACTGAGGTGACTGCAGTAAATGAGGAAATTAGGAAACTTCATAACAAATAAATCTCCCAAGATGGCCACCAGACACAAAAAAACCTAAATGCAGCACAAATATCACCCAGATGTAGCCCACATGTAGCCCAATGACAGAAGTGTGCAAAACACTTATTTTTTGTGTATTTGCAGTTTTATATAGTGCAGACTTGTCAGGTATTGGAATGCTTTACATGAGCATTGGTTACATCACACAAGATCAAATTCATTTTGGTTGTAGACATAAGTGATTTGACCACAATCACAGAATGTTGAGCTGAAGCAGAAACTCCAACCTCGTTCCCCAGTTGCAAAGTCTGCAGCTCTGGAAGTAACACCACATCCTCTCGCCAAGGTGCAACATTTAATCAAGTGGTCAACTGGATAAAAAACCATAAAGGTTACAAATAATTTAAAAGTTCTTTGTCGCTATTTGAAAACTCAGAAAATATGTCCTCATTTTAGTTTTTTAGAGCGCTAACCATAATTTTGATGCAAATAAGACCCTCTCATATATGTAATTTCTAAAGGAAATACTCTAGGTATTACAGTTTTGATTATATCAAGATGACGTCAGGCGTTCCACACTTTTGTAATAAATATAGAATGTTAGCAATCTAGTTGTTCATTGGGATACTGTTGAGAGGCAGAGGCCAGGGGCACGGACTCTGAAAATAGAAGGCAAGTAGGAGAGTGCAGAGGCAACAATTTGACCACACTGGGCAGGCAGGAAGGGCAGTGGCAGCACAACAGACTATGGAGGGCAGTGGAAAGGGGGGCAGGGGCAACAAACCAACAATACAGGACTGGCAAGAGAGGCTGTGGCAATATAATAGACCATTGTGGGCAGAAGGAAGAGGCAGTGGTAGTGCCAACAGACCCGTTTCAGCCAGGAAACGTCCAAATGGGCTTTATTTGATCTGTCTCCTGTCTACAATCTCTTCTTTTTCAATGTATCTCAAAGGGGAAAATCAATACCCCAGTTTTTTTTCAAAATCTCCCTCTTACCAAGTTCAAAATGTTCGCAAGTATGGTACATTGAATCATGGTAGGCAGGAGGAATTGGGGTAGGGACATGGACTCGGATAACAGAGGACAGGAGGGATATGAAGCGGTGCACCAAACTGACCCTACAGGGCAGGCATCAGGGTTCGCAGCAGCACAATACACCACACAGCGCATGCACAACAATCCATAGAAAGCAATAGGAAGGGGACAGGACCATGCACATGGACAACAGAGAACAGATGGGAAAGAGGCAACGGTAGCTAGTTGACCATAATGGACAGACAGGAGAGAAAGCTGCAGCATAACAGACCATAAAGGGCAGGAGGGACGGATCAGGGGCATTACAATGGAACAGACAAGCCAGGAGGGAGGGAATAGGGGGTCTGCACATGGAAACAGAGGGCTGGGGGCAAGGTGGCAGGGCAGGAGCAGCAAGATGACCATGGAGGCCAGGCAGGATGGGCACTAGAAACAAGACACACCATGGAGAGCAACAATGAGACTATGGTGGCATACACACAGACCATGGAGGGAAGGTGGGAGGGGGTCAGGGGCAGCTAGATGCCCTGTGAGGGGCCATGGCAGCACAGAAGACCATGCATGGCAAGCGGGAGGGTTAGTGGCAGCACAATGGCTATGATGGGCAAGAAGGAGGGTGCAGGGGCATGCACAAAGTGTGGAAATGTGGATTTTCCTGATCAGTTATGTCCCCTATCTTGGACCCCAACGGTTCTATATGCATGTTACAAATACATGTATGTTCCCTCCAGTTCCAGTTTCTAAGACGCAAACATATGTGTGTCTACCGTCGACATGTTCTCTGTCAGATCCGCCATCAATGGGCTGGATATTCGATTCCTAAGTATGAAAGGCCACCGACTTTATATGGCTAAGTTACTACATTTTTACAGTTCAGGCAAGTAGGCCCGATTCTGTCCTCAAAGCCTTTCCCTGCTCTCTGTCTCTGACAGCTTCAGCTTGAGATCGCATCTGTATCCATGAACTTTGTCCTACTCCCTGTGCAGCTAACGGTGCCTGCCTCGGCCAGTTTTCGCCTGCCTGCCAAGAAGCTGTATTTCACCTTCGAATTATCTATTTTGCTCTCCAGCCGATGCATTCCTGTCTAGTGATTTAGGTAAACATTTCCTTTAGCTCACAAGCAAAGGACTCAGCCTTTCCGTCCTCCTGCAAGTGATTCATAGCCCTGCTGCCATGGAAAGTTTTCTGCCCCTCGCATCTCATATAGACACTTAGACGTTTGTGCACGCACACAGTCAGTATAGACTAGATTCTGTCCGAGAGTCCTTCCTTGTGGATAACATAGTTCTTTAAACATAGGATGTTAGATATGATTTGGGATTAGGTTGACTTGACCCCCCAGACTTCTCGTCTCCACATGTAGAGCTAAATGTCAAGTCCCCTTCACCCCCTAGTTGCACGTCACTCACACGTCATGCTGCTGCGCGCGCATCTATGCCAAGTATTATCTTATAGATCCACCTATGTCTGATAATCCTAACCAATCATGTTTCTTTTATTCCTTATTACGCCTAGTTTCGACTACGCACCTGTTATGTCACTTTTCTTATCAAATGTTACGCCTTCTACATTCGTTTCATTGTAATGTACTTATTATAAAAATGCATGTCTGTCAATAAAGTATTGTACTTCACTTCCTGAACCCTCGTGGTGACGGAACCTGAAGGCCGCGACTCGAGTCGGCCATTTTTGATGGAATAAAGCCCATTTAGAAAACCTCTTATACCACGGATTCTGCCTCTTGTTATTTTGAGCTATTTTACTTTATTTTAAGATCCCGTATGAAATTCAGTCCGGTAAAGAAGATTTTATTTACCACATAATGGCGCCCGAACAGGGACACTTTCTCATCTCACGCGCCGGCGGTGCGTTGCAGGCCCGGTCTCCTGCCACAGCTGGACGGACCATAAACGCGTACCAGCAGGATTTCCTGTAAGCTCCCTCCGGTCAAGCGGGGGCGACTGAGGCTGCGATCAACCCAGACGAGGCGGTGAGAAGTGCGAAGTATCCCGACCAGAGCCTAGCTGAGAGAGCAAGATCCGAGGTATACAGAGGCCCACCAGGTTTCTCGAAATCCCGATGTCCAGAGGGTCCGCTGTCCGCAGTCATCGAGTCCTGTCCATTCTCTGAGGCCTTCCGTTTCAAGGAGCTACTCGGTGAGTACCATCGCCGGGGAGGCGTGTTGACGCGCACATAGGTTGTGCCGGTCAAGACGGATTTGGGTACACAAATCCGGTCTGCACTGTTTAGCAGTGTATATGTACTGTTTAGCAGTATATCAAGTATTCCGAAGTATGCAGTTATTGTCAAGAATTCAGCGTGGTGATTAGTTAGGCAGACTGTCATCATTGTCGCTCATTGTTAAATGTTTAATGTTTAATGTTTTCAGAAATGTCTTGCATATTGTGGTATGAATGATTGTTCATTGTTCACTGTTCATTATTGTGTTTTTCGTATTAAGTGAACTCAAGAGTAAGTATCAGATCAGTTGTCAATATGCCGCTCTTCTCGAAGTTAAGACAGATTACTACCAGAAAAGGGGTGCTTGAAGAAGCAGTTCCTATTCCTCCTAGGGACACTCCAGGGCATTTTATGTACCATAAGCATGGCTTAGATGCCATATTGTTTCTTGATCTATGGGTAGATTATACCAAGGGATTGCCGGAAAGTCAAAGGTGGCCCGCAGCGGGAACCTGGGATGCAGAGTGCATCATGAAAGTAGAGGAAGAGTTATGGAAAAGAAAGGTCAGACAGTCACAGAAAGACGCTGTTGAGTTATGGCGTAAAGAATCTCATAGACGAACAGAAAAAGCACGTAGACAAGAAGAGAGGAGTAAAGAAAGTTCAAATAAAGTTCAAGAAAATCTATTAATTGAGGAAGGTATCCGAGTGAAATCAGAACAAGTAAATAGACAAAGAAATACTCTTATGAATGGTATGTATCCCCTTCTAGCCGAAGGACTACCTAAGGCTGTTACAGAGATGCCAAAAGACTTGCCACCCCCATTATTTCCAATTAGGGTACATCAAAAAGGGCATCCCAGAACCGCAGAAGATGTTTTTCTTTCCTCATATCTAGATGACGCAGCTCCCGAGTATGCTAACACCGCACCACATAGACCGTCTGGTGTAGGGGTTCAACGTCAGGATCAGGTATCTGTCCCCGTGCAACAGCAAGTCCCGACGCAAGCGTCGGCAAGCACATCTGTTTCCGCATCTGTCTCCGCAGTCGATTCTACAGGGGTGTCGACGCCCATAGTTGCTGTGTCACGTTCAACGAACCCATTCACCCCCGACGCCCCAGATGGGGCCACGGGAGGTGCTAGCAGTACCTTTACACCACCCAGAATAAATAAACTTGTTTTTCAAGAGTCAGCGCATTCACGTACACCTAAATTCGTAAGTGAACGTACGCTTAAAGAACTCCTTGTAAATTGTAGATATGACGCGGTGGTTGGTAAAGAGGATGAAATGGTCCTGGCATCATTACGTATCAGGCGAGCCGCAGAGTATTTAGCAAGGTTACCAGGAATGACTACGCATCTAGATAACATATATCATTTTGTTCAAACGGGACGAGATCCAGGATGTATTAACAGAGCTATGGAATTCCAGAAAGTAGAGATACAGGGGGAACTGTTACGTTTCCTCATAAACTGTGTGATCAGAAATCAAGACCGTCCGGGGGTAGACCCGAATGCAATGCTTATTCTTACAAGATGGAGTCAGAATATATCAGAAGGGAGACACGATAAGCAAAATTGTATAATAGCCATGTGCCGAAAAATCCGTAAAGAAATAGAGCGTATTCATGAAGAGAGATTGGGAACAGACGAGTTTGAGCAAGATGAAGTGTCCGAATCAGGGAATTCCGCAAGACAGTCAGAGACCATAGCCTATGTAGGCAGAGGAAGATCCTGTGAAAATACTAGATGTTTTTCTGATCCCATACACTCTGTATGCCCAAACAATAGCAGAACGTATCCGACGCCTATAATAAATCTGAAGTCTCCTGAACATTCGTTTCAAGCCGCAGATAAAATACTACGAGAACGAAGGGGTTACCACCTCCTCGATTCCATGGATGAGCAAGAATTAGCCAGATCAGCTGTTCACTGGATTGACAGTCCTGAAAAATACGGTGATGAGACCGTAGCACACACGTTTTTTAATCTCAGTGCAGATGAACAACGTTTAGCTGGAATATATATGATTCAGCAACTCCTCATATTATATAAGAGCCAACATGCTGACCCTGGTCCTTTACCTGATATATTAACGGAACTACTCACAAACAGATGGGGAGGTTCTAGTAACAAGCTAATTAAAGAGATATTAGTGTCACGTAAGCAGTATGTCCTTTTTGTAAGTCCGGATTCTCTCTCGCTGCCCCGCAGAGAGAGAGCGCCGTACTATATGGATAGACAAAATCCCTTACGAGAAGTGCACCCAATAAAAGGCGAAGACAATGAGTTTCACCGTGTATTTGTTTACACACCCATATCAAAAATGGAATTATTAGAAATGAAGAAAGTAGTACCTAGTCATGATAAAGACCCAGCGGGTTTCCACCGAGAAATTAAAGACATGTTACTGATGGGAGAGTACACCTTTCCTGATATTATGACGATATTAAAGGTGCTTTTGCCTGCTGGCATTTATGAAAAACTGAAAGAAAAAGAGTGGGAAGTGGGTGACCAAAAGATAGACTGGACAGCATTAGCAGAGGAAGAAAGGGGCCGAACTGCAGGTTCAGGGCTCGGGGATAAAGTTAAACTGTTACCAGGTTTACTAGTACAGGTACTGCCACGTTTATTAACTACAAAAAAGGAAGATTGGGGTGCAATCACAGCCTGCAAACAAAAGCAAGATGAAGACACAAGCGATTATTATGCTCGATTTGAAAAATGTTTTGGTATAAATAGTGGTATAAAAGCAAGTAGTGACTCATATCCACATTTATTTGTGACAAAATTAGTGGAAAATGCATTGCCTCCAGTAAAGAATAGAATATTGAAATTCGAGAGTACCTGGCAAGGTAACACTCCGTCGCAAATGCTACAAATGTTACAGTATCATCACAATAGAATTAGGGATGAACAAGAACACGAGCATAGACGCATGAAGGATACAAAAATGAAAATGCTAGTTTCTCAGACAGTACCAGCAGATGGTCACAAAAAGGGTGTGACACATTCTGGTGATTCTGCAGTTCCTGTAAAGGGAACCTGCAATTACTGTAAACAACTGGGCCATTATGTACACAATTGTCCAGTCCTGAAACGTAATATAGCTACAGGTATTGCAAAGGAGAGACCACGATTAGTTAGACAAGATCAGAATGAACAAGGAGCTATGCAGCATGGACAGTCCATGCCAGTTCAACAACAGTCCATGCCAGCCTCACAGCAACCCATACAGTTTGTGCCAGCTGCACCACCGTTGCCTGCTACTGCCACACAAACCACAACACGACAAATGTATCAGACTGCACAGTATGAATATCCTGAGTATCAGCGTTACGCATGAACAAGCCTAGAGAGGGAAGTTGACTTACCGCTTATCGAGATTCCTGTAGATCAAGAAGGACCTTATGTACATAGTGAATTATTAGGTCAAGATAGAAAATTCTTACTCGATACAGGGGCAAGTCGAACAACTATAAAACGTAGTGAAGTTCCAGGGGCACCCCTCTCAGGCTCTCAAAATGTTTCCCTTGGTTTTTCAGGAAAACCTATTGTTAATGAAGTATCACAGCCTCTACCACTTACGATAGGACCTTTGACACGAACTACAGATTTATTGCTTACTAAGTCATGCCCAGAAAATCTGTTAGGAATTAAAACTCTGAAAGCACTAGGAGCCATAATATGTTGTTCTCCGGAAGGAGTAAGGTTGTTTTTACGTGATTTTAAAGGTCACTATGTGTCTAGAGACATGGATCCCCGACTACAGACTTTACCAGTACATCTATGGGCACAAGGCCCTACGGATGTTGGCTGCATGAACATTACACCCTATCGAGTCACACTGAAAGCAGGAGTGGTACTACCACGAATGCGACAATACAAGTTACCGCATGATGCTGTAGTGGCTTTGCTGAAAATCATTGATGAGCTGATTGCCCAGGGAGTAGTTGTAGAAACAGACTCCAATGTATGTAATTCACCGATAATTCCGATTCTTAAACGAACTGATCCTACTGCCCCACCAGTGTACCGATTGGTTATTGATTTGCGTGAACTAAACAAGTGCATTGTACCACAATTCCCTGTGGTCCCTGATATATCATCATTGTTGACAGCAATTGATTCCGAAGCAACATTCTTTACTGTAATCGATCTCAAGAATGCCTTTTTCAGCGTCCCAATAGATCCGGAAAGCCAATACTTGTTCGGATTCAGTTTAAATGGGCGCAGCTTTAAATTCTCACGCGCTCCCCAAGGATTCACAGAAAGCCCCAGCATCTACAGCCAAGCACTGAAACGAGAACTTGACAGTATCCACATGCCAGTCAATACTGCACTGCTTCAATATGTCGATGATCTGCTGATCACAGCGAGAAGCGAGCCAGAATGTGAAAAAGCTTCTCTGACAGTTTTACATTTCCTAGCCGGCAAGGGGCACAAGGTGTCTCCTTCTAAGCTGCAATTCTGTGTCCAGCGAGTTATTTATCTTGGTCACTCGCTGTCCAAGGAGGGAAGGCAGCTTACACCAGATCGCATCCAGTTAATTGCTAACATATCAATACCCCAGACACAAAAGGAGGTGCGGGCTTTCATAGGCCTCACTTCATATTGTAGGCAGTGGATCCCTCAGTACGCATTTCTAGCAAAACCACTCATTCAGTTAACCACACAGGAGGCAGCCACATCGACTGTTCTCCCTTGGACTCAGGAACATACACAAGCTTTTGAAAGCTTAAAGAAAGCTTTATGTCAAGCACCGGTTTTAGCAACACCATGTTATAGCAAACATTTTACACTCTTTGTTACAGAACGCGAAGGTACTGCCTTGTCAGTACTCACTCAGGATCAAGCAGGATCACGCAAGCCATGTGCTTATTTTTCCAGTACATTAGATCCCGTAGCTCAGGCTTTGCCTGCATGCCTGAAATCAGTGGCAGCGACAGCTTTAGCAATCAGACAAAGCGATGCCATAGTGTTAGGACATCCATTGACAGTACAAGTACCACATGCAGTAGAGGTTCTTGTGAACCGAACACAAACACAACATTTGACCATAGCAAGACTTACCGGTTATGAACTGACATTGTTTCAACCACACATAGAGATCCGACGGTGTAATACATTGAATCCTGCTACACTATTACCTGTAATTGGAACAGACCCACTAGCTCATGATTGTGTTGAAATCATTGAAATAAAGACGAAACCTAGACAAGACTTGACAGACGTTCCATTGTTAGATCCAGACCTGACGTTGTATGTAGACGGATCGTGCATGAGAACAAGTACAGGAGATTTAGTGGCCGCGTATGCAGTCACAACAGACACTAAAGTTATTGAGACAAATTGTATAGATACTTTGTCAGCCCAAGCAGCAGAACTTATTGCTCTAACACAAGCCTGTATTCAAGCCACAAATAAGAAAGTTAATGTATACACTGACTCACGTTATGCATTCGGAGTTGTACACGACTTCGGCGTGCTGTGGCGAGAGAGAGGTTATTTAACCTCCCATGGTGCCCACATTCAGCACGGACCCCTCATTCATGCTTTGTTAGACGCAATACATCTACCCACTGCTATATCGATTATGAAATGTAAAGCACACACGAAGGTTACTGATATCATTTCTCAAGGCAATGATTTAGCTGACAGAACAGCTAAACAGACTGCTCAGAATCGCATATTAGACATGACAAAGCCAATAGTTCAGACACCAACACAGTGTATGACAATTAAGGATCCCGCACTTGACGTAATTGACATACAAACACATGCCACAGCAGAAGAAATAAAGAAGTGGACTGAACTAGGAGGGATCCAGACAGATCAAGGATGGATGACGAAGGAGAAATCTGTATGGTTTCTCCCTGATTCCATGGTTCAAGCCATTATAGCTACAGTTCACAGTCCAGCACATTTAGGAGAGAAGGCTATGCTAGACAGCATTCAGCACATTTGGTTCAACAAACATTTACGAGCAGCAGCTAAACAAAAAGTTCGTACCTGTATGATATGTTGTCAGTTTAATCCAGGAAAGAGTGTTCCCGTAGAGCAGGGTGGATTTCAGCCTCCTGACCATCCTTTTGAAGTCCTCCAGATGGATTATATTCAGATGGAACGTTGTCGAGGATTCAAATATGTTCTCGTAGTTGTCTGCGCTCTCTCCCGTTGGACAGAGGCGTATCCCGTATCAGATTACACTGCCCCGACTACTGCCAAGCAGCTAGTTCGAGAATTCTTCCCACGGTACGGTTTACCACGTGTTGTATATTCAGATAACGGTCAGCCTTTCTCATCCGAATTAATGAAACATGTCTCACTTTTGTTGGGATATCAGTGGAAATTCCACTGTGTCCGACACCCCGAGGCAGCAGGTCTCGTGGAACGACATAATCAACTTTTAAAAATCAGATTGTCTAAAATATGTCAGGAAAAAGGTGTGGACTGGATAGTAGCTTTACCAGTTGCGCTATTTTACATGAGGATGGTAGCACACTCTCGAACAGGGCTATCCCCTTATGAGGTGATCTTTGGTAGACCACCGAATATGTGGGGGACGCCTATACCCCGTAAAATAACTGATGTTGACTGTAATATGCTGACAGATTACCTGGCTTCCTTGATGTCTGCACTACAATCTTGTCGTTCACAGGTAGTCGCAGCTTTTCCCGACAACACCGAGGTGAAACCTCATGATGTAATTCCCGGCGATTATGTTCTCGTCAGGAATTTTGATCGGAAAACCCAACTGGAGCCAAGGTGGAGGCTTCCTAAGTTGGTCCTGCTGACGACCAGAACAGCTGTGAAGATCGAAGGGAGAAAAGGCTGGGTGCATTCCAGCCATATAAAGAAATTTCATGGACTTCCTCCTGACACAAACAGTACTCCCCGTGTGTCTTCCCCCATTGACTCAAAGCTACCTTTGGCTGAGGCCAGTAGCACTGAATTCTATAAGCAGAAACTCAGGTCCAGATCCAAACTGTCGGACGATTTGATTGTTTAAGTCCTCTCCAAGGTGAAGCGGTTGAATCTGTCCCGACATGTATCCCTTAGGTCTGAATGATGTAGAGTCCAGAATCATAATGAAACGACATGCTTATTGTAAATTACTGCGTAGCCACTGTATTGTGACTTTATTAATTTTGTTTTCCTTGAGTTTTTTAATAGTTACTGCAAGTATATTGTTGCATATGTATTATCCTGTTTCTAAACGTGCTTTCAATATAACTGATGAACATTCTTTTAGTGACCTACCCCCACATGAGTTGTCCTATAGACTTGCGCTGCGCAATAACACATTCATTAGTATGTTACATCATTCCCATCAGACTAGTAATGCCACCAATTGTTGGGTGTGTGGCCGACTCCCTCCCTATCAGAATAACAAAGGAGTTATGCCTTTCTTTCCACATCCGTTCACACACAATGGCTCCTGTGGAGCATGGTTTAGTTTATTAAATTCCATAGACCCAGACACAGCAGTTTATCAACAACATTGGATATGGGGAAATCTGAATCTAGTTTTATTCAAAATCTGTCACCCTAATAAGGAGGGTCACCCCAGTAGAACAGGAACTGATTTAGAAAATGAAGTGTATAAATTAGGTAATTTTACGCCTAATCTTATGATTTTGAATGTCAAATCCGAAGTTGAACTAATTCTGCCCACTATGTCAGTATTTCCAGTTAAGGGTGAATTATGTGTAAGAAAAGTTGGTTCCATACACATGGGCCATAGCCAATGCGTTACTACAGTAGAATATAGTGATCAAGGTAAATCTTCATTTAGAGCTTCTCGCCATTCTTACTTTATATGTGGTCAGACTGCATATATGCGTCTGCCTCTAGATTGGGATGGTACCTGTTACATAGCATTCCTTCTGCCACCTGTTTTCCTAGCTCCCCCTGATTATTATCGAAATGTTCATGTAGTACACAAAAGAGAGCGAAGAGATCTCCCAGTTGTCGATTATACTGAGACGGCATGGGACAAGTATGTAGATTTCAATAAAGGTATCTTTCCCTATATAGGTACAATATCAAATAGTAAGCTGATACGCAGACTAACCAAGACTCTTGAAGCTGTAGTAAACGAGACTATAGCCGCCCTAGGCAATCTGACAGAGGAACAATCAGTGATGAGAATTGTTGTTCTCCAGAATCGTCTTGTCCTTGACGTCATCCTGGCCGATAGGGGCGGAGCTTGCAGGGTCATCGGATCCAGCTGCTGCATATTTATACCAGAAAATTCGCCATCTGTATATAAAGCTATAACACGCCTTCATAAGATTGTGAGCCAGATACACGAGAATCCAGGCACTTGGACGTGGTCCGGGTGGTTTTGGAGTGTGATATCAGCCTGGGGATGGAGAGTTCTATCCTTCCTAGGTATTGGCCTTCTTATGCTCTTCAGTTGTTGTTTATGCCTGCAATGTGGACCAGCGATTTGTGGTCTGTGTGCCACATCATGCATTCCATATCACAGTTCTCGTTCAAAATGCCGGAAGAAGAAGGAAGAAGAAATGATGCTCCATGAGCAAATCGATGGAATGATGAAGATTGATATCTCTTGAAGGGCAAGTAGGGGACAAGGAGGGAATGTGGAAATGTGGATTTTCCTGATCAGTTATGTCCCCTATCTTGGACCCCAACGGTTCTATATGCATGTTACAAATACATGTATGTTCCCTCCAGTTCCAGTTTCTAAGACGCAAACATATGTGTGTCTACCGTCGACATGTTCTCTGTCAGATCCGCCATCAATGGGCTGGATATTCGATTCCTAAGTATGAAAGGCCACCGACTTTATATGGCTAAGTTACTACATTTTTACAGTTCAGGCAAGTAGGCCCGATTCTGTCCTCAAAGCCTTTCCCTGCTCTCTGTCTCTGACAGCTTCAGCTTGAGATCGCATCTGTATCCATGAACTTTGTCCTACTCCCTGTGCAGCTAACGGTGCCTGCCTCGGCCAGTTTTCGCCTGCCTGCCAAGAAGCTGTATTTCACCTTCGAATTATCTATTTTGCTCTCCAGCCGATGCATTCCTGTCTAGTGATTTAGGTAAACATTTCCTTTAGCTCACAAGCAAAGGACTCAGCCTTTCCGTCCTCCTGCAAGTGATTCATAGCCCTGCTGCCATGGAAAGTTTTCTGCCCCTCGCATCTCATATAGACACTTAGACGTTTGTGCACGCACACAGTCAGTATAGACTAGATTCTGTCCGAGAGTCCTTCCTTGTGGATAACATAGTTCTTTAAACATAGGATGTTAGATATGATTTGGGATTAGGTTGACTTGACCCCCCAGACTTCTCGTCTCCACATGTAGAGCTAAATGTCAAGTCCCCTTCACCCCCTAGTTGCACGTCACTCACACGTCATGCTGCTGCGCGCGCATCTATGCCAAGTATTATCTTATAGATCCACCTATGTCTGATAATCCTAACCAATCATGTTTCTTTTATTCCTTATTACGCCTAGTTTCGACTACGCACCTGTTATGTCACTTTTCTTATCAAATGTTACGCCTTCTACATTCGTTTCATTGTAATGTACTTATTATAAAAATGCATGTCTGTCAATAAAGTATTGTACTTCACTTCCTGAACCCTCGTGGTGACGGAACCTGAAGGCCGCGACTCGAGTCGGCCATTTTTGATGGAATAAAGCCCATTTAGAAAACCTCTTATACCACGGATTCTGCCTCTTGTTATTTTGAGCTATTTTACTTTATTTTAAGATCCCGTATGAAATTCAGTCCGGTAAAGAAGATTTTATTTTGTCTGTTCCATTACAATGGAACAGACAAGCCAGGAGGGAGGGAATAGGGGGTCTGCACATGGAAACAGAGGGCTGGGGGCAAGGTGGCAGGGCAGGAGCAGCAAGATGACCATGGAGGCCAGGCAGGATGGGCACTAGAAACAAGACACACCATGGAGAGCAACAATGAGACTATGGTGGCATACACACAGACCATGGAGGGAAGGTGGGAGGGGGTCAGGGGCAGCTAGATGCCCTGTGAGGGGCCATGGCAGCACAGAAGACCATGCATGGCAAGCGGGAGGGTTAGTGGCAGCACAATGGCTATGATGGGCAAGAAGGAGGGTGCAGGGGCATGCACAAAGGACCATGGAGGATAGAAGGGAGGGTCAGGACCTGGGCACAGACAAGAGAGTTCAGGGGAAGGGGCCTCACAACAGACCGCGCGGGGCAGGCAGGAGGAGCAGTTACAGCACAACAGATCAGGGAGGGAATAGGGGGTCTGCACATGGAAACAGAGGGCTGGGGGCAAGGTGGCAGGGCAGGAGCAGCAAGATGACCATGGAGGCCAGGCAGGATGGGCACTAGAAACAAGACACACCATGGAGAGCAACAATGAGACTATGGTGGCATACACACAGACCATGGAGGGAAGGTGGGAGGGGGTCAGGGGCAGCTAGATGCCCTGTGAGGGGCCATGGCAGCACAGAAGACCATGCATGGCAAGCGGGAGGGTTAGTGGCAGCACAATGGCTATGATGGGCAAGAAGGAGGGTGCAGGGGCATGCACAAAGGACCATGGAGGATAGAAGGGAGGGTCAGGACCTGGGCACAGACAAGAGAGTTCAGGGGAAGGGGCCTCACAACAGACCGCGCGGGGCAGGCAGGAGGAGCAGTTACAGCACAACAGATCAGGGAGGGCAGAAGGGGACAGGACCAGGAAGGGGACAGGACCATGCACATGGACAACAGAGAACAGATGGGAAAGAGGCAACGGTAGCTAGTTGACCATAATGGACAGACAGGAGAGAAAGCTGCAGCATAACAGACCATAAAGGGCAGGAGGGACGGATCAGGGGCATTACAATGGAACAGACAAGCCAGGAGGGAGGGAATAGGGGGTCTGCACATGGAAACAGAGGGCTGGGGGCAAGGTGGCAGGGCAGGAGCAGCAAGATGACCATGGAGGCCAGGCAGGATGGGCACTAGAAACAAGACACACCATGGAGAGCAACAATGAGACTATGGTGGCATACACACAGACCATGGAGGGAAGGTGGGAGGGGGTCAGGGGCAGCTAGATGCCCTGTGAGGGGCCATGGAGGCACAGAAGACCATGCATGGCAAGCGGGAGGGTTAGTGGCAGCACAATGGCTATGATGGGCAAGAAGGAGGGTGCAGGGGCATGCACAAAGGACCATGGAGGATAGAAGGGAGGGTCAGGACCTGGGCACAGACAAGAGAGTTCAGGGGAAGGGGCCTCACAACAGACCGCGCGGGGCAGGCAGGAGGAGCAGTTACAGCACAACAGATCAGGGAGGGCAGAAGGGTGTGGCAATAAAATGGACCATGGAGGACAGGAGGAAGGGGATAGGGGCATGGCATGTGGACAGGCAGGGTGGAGGTGGCAGGGACAGTTTACAGTCATCTGACAATGCTAGGCAGGTGGGAGGGGAGTGGCAGCTCAACAGTACACTCAGAGTAGATAGGAGTGGCATGTCCATGGAACATAGTGGGCAAAAAGGATGGAGCAGGGGCATGCACAAAGACATCGGAGGGCAGGGGGAAGGAGAATAGGGGCAGCAAGCTAAGCACAGAGGCTAAGCAGGAGGTCAATGATGGGCCATAGAATTGGGCAATGGAGGGCAGGAGGAGTGGACTGGTACCTCATGCTAAATGGAGGGCAGTGGCAGCACATCAGACCATGCATGGCAGGAGGGAGGAGGCTACTCCATGGATTCACACAACAGAGGATAGGGAGGATGTGGATGGGGCAGCAAGCTAACTGTTCAGAGAAGGCGGGTATTAGGAACTTTATTGTTTTTAAAATGTGTGTCTGTGCGAACTACTTAAAATATGAACAAGTATGCAGCATAATCACACTTTTATTCAGGAATAAGAGGACGTTTGTGACTGTGACTCCGGGCTCACTTGGCAGAAACACCCCCTGACCCTCCACCCCCATTGCAAAATGTAATGCCCATAAAAAAGGGTAGGTGGACGCAGTGTTATATAGAACATGGTCCTGAGAGCACGATTGAAAATGAAAACTAGATGTAGTATATGGTATAAACTATGCACCAAAAAGTGTGCTATAAGGTGAACCGGGGCGTGAAATATAATATGCAATACATTGTGCGCAATGACAGATTCATTGAGAGCGCGAGATAGCACAGGCACTAGCGAGTGCTATGTGATATGCGCCTTGGAGTGTAATATGCACAGGGCAGTGTTTTGTAACATAACTAGTCTCTAAAGTTGTAATATAAAATATGTGCTGGGGAGTGTAATGTTGCATATGCACTGTGACAAAGATATGGATCCCAGATTGTAATATGTATGGCATAGCGCTGTGCGTTATAACATACACATCGAGGAAGGCACGTTAGATGGGGCAATATAACCCATGCGAAGGCAAGTGTGGCATGGCATATTCACGGGGTGGGGTTACAGTGCACATGGGCTAGAGAGTGTCATAGCATACGCACTAGCTGGTGGAATACAACACAGAGGTGTGAGGCAATCGGCGGGCACTGGTGGGTGTAACACAGCATTGGGCTCAGCCAGGAGCACGCTGTGACTCTCAAGTGAGATTTGTCTCCTTCCCAGAGAGTAAAATAAAAAGTATTACACATCCGGCGGTGGATGTGTTTTTTATTAACCGTGAGGGGGGTTTCTTGCATAGTTTGGTCGAATTTTTGTTGAATCCCCTTTGAATGGCTTGGTGTGCGTGTATATTAAATGTGCCCGTCAATAGCTACCCATTTTTGTATAAATAAACGACAAGGGTGTCTACTTGGAGAATACCCACCGGCGGGGGCGCCGGGATTAGGCACGGTAGGGCGTCAGACACGTCAGAGCTTCACTAGCGGTGTAAATACATTCCATGTGGATTCATTCTATGCATAGTCGCCTTTTAATGAATATCACGCAAATCGTCATGGTGATAGGTACATACGGTTTGTCCAGCATGTCCTAGGTGTTTCTATAAATATATATATTTTTAAAATAATAAACAACAAAGGCCGGCCCCGGGGAATGGGGTCCCCGGAGCCATAAGTGGCCTGAGGAGGGGGGCAACGCAGCCCCCTCCTAAAGAATTTAAATAAAAAAAGGCCATGACCTGGGGGTTGGGGTCCCCGGGGCCGATTAAGGCCTTGGGAGGGCCAAATGTATTTTTTTCAACAAAAAAAATTAGGGTGCAGGCCCTGGGGGATGGGGTTCCCAGGGCCAGTAAATTAGAAAAAGAAGGGGGGCCACACAGCCCTCCTTCTTAAAAAAATAAAAGACCGGCATCGCGCTGGAGGCCACGCCCCCTCCTTGCAGCACTCTGCAAACGCGCCCCCTGGCCAGTTGTAAGTTGGGGAATTAATTCCCCTTCAATACTGAGGGTCCCTGAACGCCAACTAGCCCAACAGGTATCTCCAGTGTGCGCCAGGGAGCTGCATTGCAGACAGGTGTTCTGAGGCCACGCCCCTTTTTTACACCTCTATGCAACGCAGCTCTGTGGCACTTACTGGAGGTACCTAGTGGGCTAGTTTGACCCTAGGGACCCTTAGGATTCAAGGGGACTTAATCTCTCAACTTAGAATGGCCACAGGGCGCGTTTACACAGTGGTGAAGGGAGGGGACGGGGCCTGAGGTGACGTGTGCAAACACGCCCTGTGGCGCATTTTAAGTTGGGGAAATAATTCCCTTTCAATCCTGAGGGACCCTGGGGGCCAAGTAGCCCACCAGGTGCTTCCAGTAAGTGCCACTGCTCTGCGTTGCAGAGAGGTGGTGCAGGCCGTGCCCCTTTTTACACCTCTCTGCAATGGTGCTTACTGGACGTACCTAGTGGGCTATTTTGCCCCTAGGGATCCTCAGGATTCAAGGGGACTTAATCTCCCAACTTTAAAAACGGCCACAGGGCATGTTTACACAGTGGGGAAGGAAGGGGACGGGGCCTGAGGTGATGTGTGCAAACACGCCCTATGGCGCATTTTAAGTTGGGGAAATAATTCCCCTTCAATCCTGAGGGCCCCTGGGGGATAACTAGCCCACCAGGGGCTTCCAGTAAGCGCCACTGAGCTGCGTTGCAGAGAGGTGGTCCAGGCCGTGCCACTTTTTACACCTCTCTGCAACGCAGCTCTGTGGCGCATACTGGAGGTACCTAGTGGGCTAGTTGGACCCTAGGGACCCTCAGGATTCAAATTAACTTAATCTCCCAACTAAAATCGGCCACAGGGCGCGTTTACACAGTGGTGAAGGGAGGGGACGGGGCCTGAGTTAACGTGTGCAAACAAGCCCTATGGCACGTTTAAAGTTGAGGAAATAATTCCCCTTCAATTCCGAGGGCACCTGGGGGCTAACTAGCCCACCAGGTGCTTCCAGTAAGTGCCACTGAGCTGCGTCGCAGAGAGGTGGTCCAGGCCGTGCCACTTTTTACACCTCTCTGCAACGCAGCTATGTGGCGCATACTGGAGGTACCTAGTGGTCTAGTTGGACCCTAGGGACCCTCAGGATTCAAGGGGACTTAATCTCCCAACTTAAAACGGCCACAGGGCGTGTTTACACAGTGGGGAAGTGAGGGGACGGGGCCTGAGGTGACGTGTGCAAACATGCCCTGTGGCGCGTTTTAAGAGGTAGTTTTAATCCCCTGCCCTAATATATACTAGGGGCTTACAGAGAAGGTCATGCTGATCGCAGGGGGACCCCAACGCATAGTGTTCCCTAGTGTATGTAGGTGTTTTCACTGTATTCTGAGTGTCTTTTAACATAGCACTGGCTCTAGGACTGGTTAGTCAGACTCAGTTACCACCAGTATCCGTCTGAAAAAGTTGAGGGTACAGGATGATTTTGCAACAAGGCTTCTTTCTGCTCTTCTGTTTGTTCTTTCTGCACGTTATCCTTCTTCCTGCACTTTTCTTCGTCTTTGAGGACTTCTGTTGCTTCTTTCTGCATTTCTTTTTTTTCTTCGGTGCGTTTTTTCTTCTTTCTTCACATGTCCTATCTCTGTAGGCATAGTTAGAAATTAGCATTTAAAAAACCTTTGAAATTCACTGAAAAAACCATAGGTTTCAGGCGCGTTATAGTTAGGAATTAGCATTTAAAAAACCTTAGAAATTCACGGAAAAAACCATAGGTTTCAGGGGCGTTATAGCTAGCTGGACTTTCACTTGTACAAAACCATTGAAATTCCCCTGTTATAGTTAGTTCAGCTATCTATAACTCACGCGCCCGCAATGCACTGCTGATGACGTCACATATTACATCACTCATGACATGGTCAGTGACATCACTCATGACATCACTGATGATATCTCAAATGACATCACTAATGACATCACTGATGACATCATCCTTGTGATAGAGGGGCAGACCTCCTCTTCACCTAATATAACCTTTGATACACACATTCAAAAATAGAAACTACAATGTTCAAAACAATGGACATACCAATACCAGTTACAACAACCTATTCAGTAAATCTAAGATCCACATACATATCCACTCATTCACCAACAGTCCTATAGAGTCACTCATACATCTACTCACTCATCATATGTACTCACACGCCTATACATCCTGTTACACAACACCACTCATCCATAGAGTTACTCACACACATAGTCACTCATGCTAATAAAGAATCAAACATCCATTTACTTGCATATACAGTTATACACACACCACCACACTTACTTCTACAGAAACTTACACATACTTAGTCTTTTAAACAATCACTTATAGAAACACATACTTATTCATACAGGAACTCTTTCAATCTCTCACTCTCACATATACTCACTTATATACACCAATAGTCACATATACTAGTTTAAAACATATGTAGTTACTCATAAAGACACTATTGAGACAGTCTATCACTCACTAACACACCCATACACACACTCATCCACCCATACAGTCCAACACACATGCTGTCTTCAACACATACAAACAGTGAGTCACTCATTCATGCACCTATGCACTATGTAATACCCCCCACCGAACCATACAGACACTCAGACACTCATACTGATACTCAAAAAACCAACTAATAACCCTAGTGCATCGTGGCACCAAACAGGAACACGGACGCTTCAATCTGCTGTTGCCAGAATATTTATTTAATTTAACATGGTGAATGCAAACGGTGCTGCCTCAGACGCGTTTCGGACACTAGGCCGTGTCCTTGCTCACTTAACTAACGGGGAGGCTGAAATAATATTTAAAGGCACATTGATGATATTGGTACGTGACGTGAATCATCATTTTCATAAACATAGAAACAATACTTAATCTGTATCGTTTTTTTAACACCACAGTATGGTAACCACCAGTTCATTGATTTATAACATTTAACCATATTAATCCATAATGTAAGAACGCTTGTGTACAATGCTTTTACAATAGATGGTTGATGCAAATATGATCTTAATCCCATTGCTAATAAGCAAATAAGTCTAATGCATAATGCTCGTCTATTTTTTTAGTAGACTTATATTTTACAGGACTCAATGTAAATTTCATCAAGTAAACATGTTATGTTCAAAATAGATGATATTGATGATGCACGAGCCTAATATGGTAACAATCACTGCTTATGTGCAAAGAAAGGCATATGTGGAAAAAAGCTAATGATGTGCAAAAACAGCATTGAATAGGATAAAAACTGGTTCAAATATCCAATAACGTACATGATGTTATAATATACAGGTGCAAACAGCGCTATACTCTAGTGCAGATAATGAAGTGAACGCTAAAATAGAATAGTATACCAGGTACATATATATATATATATATTATTTTAGTCATTTTAATTTAACTTAATTTCCCATAGGTTATTTTTAACGTCATTATTGTATATAGTATGGTGTTGCAGTACCTGTGGTTGGCCATGCACAGTGGCAGAGATACTCCAGCTCAGAGCTGAGTTACTTACTTATGTTTTGGTACCTTTTTGTTCCTCTTTAAGGCCCTCCAGTCCTAACCCTCCCTAAACCCCTCCTCGATCCTCCCTAACACCCAAATTGTACCTAGTATGAGTGATATTGCCCACAGGCCCATTAGCCCAGGTTATATGGTTACACGTCAAAGGAGCAGTAGATTAAAATTGCATGGGCACAATACTTTTATTTTTGTTACTGTAGGGAGATTGGCTTTTGGCTGTCCTGATACTTGAACTGCATCATGTATGGAAACTCAGTATAAGTGGTTTATTGAGACTGGATGAATAAAGGGACACATTTGCACCCGGGTGTGAATGTTTCACAAGCTGGAGGCCCTGCCAGAGTAGGCTGTTTGAATCAATGGTGGGCATGCTAGAATACACATATCACTTCTGTGAAGCCAGTTGTAGGTGTTGGATGAGGAGGACACTTGCAACATAGTCAATGTATCACATTAGGTTTCTTCCTGCTCTAGTAAAATCCACTTATCGCATCTTCATATGTTTCCATTAGTCTCTGAGGTAATTTGACTAGAAGAAGAGGGCTCTCTGATGTGGACTCCACAAAATAATTTCATCAAGTCCACACTGCTCTGACCAGTGATTCTTGGCTTCTTAGCTTCAGTATGCAGGAAGATTTGGACAACAAATTAAAGAAGCACTTCTCCTGGATTGTACCACTTTGTAGTGCATGACTTGTATAATGCTTCTTGCACCAGATAAAGCCCAAAGCACTTCCAGGCCATCACCTAAAAAAACCTGTTTGTTGTGTATAGATAATGTTGTTTGGCCTATGTGGGAAGCATTGGGTATCATGCATGAGGGTCAGAAATGTGTTCCAGTCATGTCAAAGCAAACTTGTGATTGCTAAGTATGAAGTGAATAAGAGAGTTTTAAGAGAGATAAAGGGTTGCATTTTTAGACACACACCACCTTTCTAGTGGCTGTGCTTAGTTGGTAAGTGTTGACATTTTTATCTGGCCTCTAAAAAAGTATTAGGTATCAAATGGGATGATCAGAGGAATGCTCCGTTTGTGGGTGTGCTTATGCATAGAGCTGGCTGAAAAGTATATTATAGAGTCAAACTTTTGGCTGCATACCACCACCCTCTAATCTGACATATGCATAATCATCTGGAGCTATGCCATGATTCCTGTACTTTAGTAATAAATAGAAAGCCTTCAACAGCAGAAAATAACACTATCTGGCCAGCAATATCCTCCTTGCATGAAACTGGGTTTTTAGTTTTGCCGTCTGTAGAAGTAATAGGTCCACAATTTTCCTTACTCAGAACCAAGTAGTACTTGACTCTCTCGGGGTAGCAAGGCGGAGTACCCTATAGCCTGGTCAGAGGAGTTGTGCTACTATTAACCATTCACCTGCACGTAATAAAAGCACTCAATAAATATTTGTCCAGTCAGTGCTTTTTCTTTAGAAAAAGGAAAAGTACATTTATTTCACACACACAGGGTACTAAATACTGCCCTGCAATTTACAAATATTTGCATTGGCAGATGGAAAATAACCTAGATGACTACATGATCAACATTGACCCTGTAAAGGGGTCAGGTAAACTTATAAGTTATCTACCGGTTTGACTAAAAGGTCCAAGAGCAGCAAACCACGATGAAGACATTATTTTGTAGGTAAATGCAATCATCAAAACTAATAATCATGTATAAATGCACTTATTACTGACAATAAAGCATATTCACTGTGATCAATAATAATTGTCAACATTATTAATCAATAAAGCAATTAAAATGATCAAACATGTGTCTCTGTGATTTTTATAGACTTTTAATCCATAAAAAGGCAATCATAAAAACGGTCCCTAGAGGGCATCACTTTTTGACTACATTAACATGAAACCATGAACTAGATGATGCTGTACAAGGACCTGTACCACTTTCAAACATTTTCAGGTTAACACAAATGCAATCATACAACAGACCCTCAGCTTCAGCCTGGGGAGTGCTTCAGACATTAAGTGAAATCCCTGAAAGGTTGAGGATTCTAGGAACCTGCAGACGCTGAGTCAGTGCATAAAATAGTAATCCTCTAGGGCTGCTTTGCTGCTAGAGCCCCCCAAAATGCTTTCTGAAATTGTTGATGGTGCCCCTGTCCTTCTGAGGAGACCAAAATGTGAGACAAAACTGTAAATAAGGAAGCTCCACAGGGGATTTTGCGAGGCATCAGCCAGGAGCAGGTTTTCCGCTTTAGTTTATTTTGCCTTTATCTTTTCTTTTTTTCCCAGTCCCAAACAGACATCCTACATGCTCCCAAACTTGAGGACAGCCAAGGGGGCCCACTCCTGGCTGCCCCACCTTGCCCTGTGTGGAAGCCTTGCTTCCTGCTTCCACAGGTGCTTGCAGCTCTATTCACCCTTGCCCACTCCATGTTCACAGGGTGTTGCTCCTGGCGGCAGTTTTCTCCCTCCAGACACGGGCACAGGGAGGTGGGGGATGGTGTTACAACTCAGGCTTCTTGAACCAGGTCCCTATATTCTACGTAGCACGACCTCTCCCATAATGCACTGGGTGGGAGATAGGGTTGTGTGCTATCCCAGGCTGCACCAAGGAAGTAGCAGCTGCCTTCACTGCCTTAAGGCAACATCCGTTATTGAGTGTTTAGAACTTTATGAATATTGGGAAAATACTGAACTTCCACAAATCATTCTTAGCAGTTGCTGCTACTTTGTTTCTATCACCTTAGCAGATGTATGCCTCTCATTAAGTTCAATACTGCTTAACGCTGACTAAAGCAAGACCAGTTCCTTGTTTTTATTATTCATGAAGATCGATCTCTCTGTTTCCTGGGACACTTCCTATATATGATGAGTTTGGGAGTGCACACAACCTACCAATGCTGTTTTCAGCTATTGGTTTAAATCTAGCATACTGTTATCAATAGGAATCGGGATTAACCCTTTTTCTTCATTTTCTTTTTTGTTTTTTTGTTTTCATTGTTATACTGCAGTGTTGGGGACAAGCCTTCCTGGTTCTCTCTCCTTCCTTCGATCAACCCCTTGAACTTCTTCCTGGTGGTCCGGAAGTCTCTCTTCTCTCCTCTGGGGTATTAATCAGTATTCGGTTGTTAGTATTCTTGGCTAGAGCTGGCTATATCTCCTGGGAGAGTTGGGCAACTCTCTTCGCTCCTGAGGATCTTGGTTTTATCTGCGAGGCAGATCTGAATTCTTACAGATAGCCAAGCCCACGTAATTCCTATCCCCCGAGCGATGATGGATAAGAGTGCCGCATTTGATGCACTAATGGAAGGTGCCCAATCTCTTGAGACACCGGAAACCACCATGAACGAGTTGGCAGCTGCTGTTGCTAATTTACAGACAGAGCTTAGAGTTTTAAGAGGAGAAAATCAATGATTAGTAACAGAATTGGACCTCTTAAAGACACATAAGCAACTAGAGGTTAGAGTGACAGATAGCACCCCTAAGTAGAAGAGAAGCTACATACAGCCCACTCATTTCCAAGTGCCTTCCTCCTCTGTTACCCCTGCCCCTCCTATAACTGTCTCTTCTCCAGTGAACGTGACTGTCGTAACCCCTCCGCATACACCCTTGGCGATGCCAGAGAGGTTCACTGGGGATAGTAACAAATATGGGGTGTTTATGAACCAGTGTCACCTACAATTCTTGTGCAGAGCTGCTTCTTTCCCGGATGAAACCGCCAAGGTAGCCTTTATAATATCCTATTTGAGTGGCAACGCAGCTCTATCGGCTGTGCCTCTAGTAGAAAACGATGACGCAATTTTGTACAACCTGTCACAGTTTAAAGATAGGATGAGGAGTCTATTTGCACGTCACTCATACATGCAGGATAGTGATAATGAATTATTAGGACTTAAACAGGGTTCAAAAGTTCTGATAACCCACATTACCACTTTTAACCGGCTGGTTACAGAGACTCAAAGGCCTGAAGAAAAGAGAACTTAATTGTTCTACAGGGGTTTGGGGGACGAGTTAAAAGACATCTTATCCCAAATAGTTGATCCTCCTGAGGACTTCATTGATTTCGTAGTCAAAATAATATCACCGTTCAAATGAAAGGAAAGGAGAAAAGACCAAGGGTGAGTACTCCCGCCTCTTTTTAGCTCGGAGTGAGAAGAAAGAGGTGAAAGATGCTAGTGAACCTATGCAGATAGGTGGTGTGAGAGGCCCCTTATCTAGTGAAGAGTGTGAAAAGCGCAGAAAGCTTAACCTCTACCTTTATTGCGGCAAAGGAGGTCATTATGCCAAAGACTGGCCCATCAAACCAAAGGCGGTCTTGAAAGCCATTGCAGTAAGAAGTGGGGCTGCTGTCCACTTGGAAAACTAAGAGACTTGGAAGACACAGAGGTCGATCTTCCAAGTCCTTCTCTCCTACAGATCTCAAAAATTTTAGCTAACACAATAGCTCCTGTGCCTAAGCATTTTACCATAACCGTTGCACTTTCCTGCCAACTCAACATCGAAAGATTATGTCCATATTATTGGATTCCGGTGTGACAGGCAATTTTCTAGATATATCCTTAGCCAAAGCACTGGGTATAGAGTTTGTTCCAAAACCCCAACCTGAACAGGTAGGAGCGGTTGACAGAACGGAATTATCATCAGGCTTGTTAGCTTTCCATAAGCCTGACCTTCTTATGCTCTGTGATAATGGTCATTCGGAGATCATCCAGTTAGATTTGATTGACACTCCAAATTTTGGTGCCATTCTAGGAGTGCCTTGGCTACAGGTGCATAACCTTCATATTGATTGGGTTTCTAGGAAAGTAACTTTAAGGTCTCACTATTGCATGTTGCATTGTTATCAGGAAACCTCTCATTGGCAAACCCCTATTAGTTGTGCCCTAGCAACAAACATTCCCTCCACTTTACCGGCGACTACCAAGAATACACTGATGTTTTTGACGAAGTAAAAGCGGTAGCTTTACCTTCACACAGATCCTATGATTGCAGGATCAATTTGATACCCGGTGCGGATCTACCCATCAGTAGGGTATATAACCTCACTAAACCTGAGACTACGTACCTATATGAATATCTTCAAGACATGCTCAAGAAAGGGTTTATTTGTCACTCGACTTATCCTGTCTCATTCCCTATCTTCTTCATCCCTAAACAAAAAGGGGGCTTGAGAGCCTGCCTGGACTACCGTGCTTTGAACAAAGTTATGATAAAAAACACTCTTACGCTCATCTCCAATCTTCTGGACCAGGTGCGCAAGGCCAAGATATTCACTAACCTCGATCTCTGGGGACCTTACCACTTGATTTGAGTCAGAGAAGGAGATGAGTGGAAGACGGCTTTCTGCGCTAAATTTGGGATGTACGAGTACTGCATGATGCCTTTAGGCTTGTGAATGCTCCGGCAGCCTTTCAATTCTTTGTAAACTAAATCCAGAGGGATTACCTGGACTTATTCGTGAATGTCTACATTGACGATATACTGATTTTCTCCCAAACAGAACAGGAGCATAAGAAACATGTTAAGTTAATACTCTAACGTCTGCAAGATAATCAACTCTCTGCAAAGCTAGACAAATGTCTCTTCCATACCACGAAAGTTGATTTTCTAGGTTTTGTCATCACCCCTGAGGGGATCCATATGGATCCTTCCAAGGTGTCTGCCATGACCAGCTTGTCTCGTCCTTACTACGATGAAGGAAGTGCTGTCGTTTTGAGGATTTGCCAACTTCTATAGGACATTTATTGACCATTTCTTCAACCGCACTACCCCTATTAAATGCCTCCTTAAGAAAGGAGTGGTATTTGATTGGGATAAAGCAGCAGAACAAGCATTTCAGGCATTGAAGGATAGATTTGTTTCTGCTCCCATCATACGCCATGCTGATGAAACACAGCCCTATTATGTAGAAGCGGACGCATCTCAGTACGCAGTGGGTGGGGTTTTATCGCAGCAAGATCAGAAAACAGGGACCCTCCATCCGGTGGCTTACTTTTCTAAGACCCTTTCACCGGGTGAGCAAAATTACACCATTGGCGAAAGAGAGCTCCTAGCCAAAAAACTAGCCTTCCAGGAGTGGCGACTTTACCTTTCATGGTTCCTCTCACGTTTTTAACCATCTATTCGGACCATCGGAACCTCCAGTTTTGTAAGTCAGCTAGAGCTCTCACTCCTAGGCAGATGAGGTGGGTATCCTTCTTTTGCGAGTATTACTTCATCATCACTTTCCGTCCTGGAACGAAACAAGGAAAGGCTGATGACTTGTACGGTCTAGGAAAAGATCAGAAACATGTGATGGACACTCCCTTGCCCATTATTCCAGAAAGTAAGATACCAGCTGTAGTGGAGTTGCAAAGGAATTAGTCTGAGTCCTTTTTTGTGAAACTAGCTCTTGCTTATGATACTCTTAATCCTGAGGAGTGGTTGACAGACCATTTGAACACAATAGTAAATGACCTGCACTACGACAAATGCCTGTACTTACCCTCGGAAGAACTTCATGTTCTGATTATACGGTGGTGTCATACGTTACCTTTGGCAGGACATGCCGGAGAGGAAAGACCCTACAAACCTGTATGAGATGGTTCTGGTGGAAAGGGATGAACCAAGACATTTATAACTTTGTTAAGGCCTAACCTACTTGTGCACGACAAAATCCCTACATTGTGAGCCTGCTGGTTTATTACGTCCTTTACCCATGCCTGACATCCCCTGGTTTTCTATTAGTATGGATTTCATCACTGAACTGCCTGTTTCAAGGGGCTTTACCACGATGTAGGTTATGGTAGACATGCTATCTAAAATGGCTCATTTTATACCCCTTAAAAAACTGCCAAGAGCTAAGGAACTAACAGAAGTGTTTATAGAACAAATAGTGCGGCTACCTGGTTTGCCCTCTGCAATTGTTTCAGATAGGGGCCCACAGTTGGTGTCCAAATTCTGGCAAGGCATATGCAAGGCTCTACACATAGATCACCGCATCTCCTCCGCGTACCATCCCCAAACAGATGGCCAAATGGAAAGGACCAACCAGATCTTAGAACAGTACCTAAGATGTCTATTAAGTACAATCACTAGCGATTTGGGTTCAAGCTCTCCCTTTGGTGGAGTTTGCTTACAATAACTCAACACATTCAGGTTCCAAGATCTCTCCTTTTTTCTTTACTAATGGTTATCACCCTAAATTCCTACCACTTCATCTGCCCTCCTCTTTTTGCAAGAAAGCTGCAGTCACCGAACGCCACATTCAGCTCATGTCAATATGGAACCAGGCTAGATGTGAATTACAAAAAGCTAAAGAACACATGAAAACTCAAGAAGACAAACATAGACGCCCTGCCCCTAACTACTCAGTGAGAGACCAAGTATGGTTAGCCACCAAAAACCTTCGTCTATGAGGACCCAGAAAGTTACAAGCCCTTTACATAGGACCCTTTAAGATTCTACACCTAATTAACCCTGTAGCAGTAAAACTAGAACTGCCCCAGAATACAAGTGTACCCCGTCTTTCACACATCCTTACTTAAAAGGTATGAGCCCCCTTCATGCACTGAGCTTCCACCTCCTCCCATCAATATAGAAGGAGAACTAGAATATGAGGTCAGACGTATCATTGATTCACGGAGGCATAGGGGTAAATTACAATACCTGATAGATTGGGTGGGATATGCACCTGAAGAGAGGTCTTGGGAACCTGCTGAGCACATGCATGCCCCCTTGTTGATAAGGAGGTTTCAAGCGTTACATCCTGATAAACCTTGACCTGTTAGAAGACCCTTGTGGGGGAGAACTTTTACACCTCAGGCTTCTTGCACCTGGTCCCTATATTCTACATAGCACTACCTCTCCCATAATGCACCGGGTGGGAGATAGGGTTGTGTGCTATCCCAGGCTGCACCAAGGAAGTAGCAGCTGCCTTCACTGCCTTAAAAGAAGACTGCCCCCGCTCCCAGGTGCTTGGCTAACAACTTCCTTTGGATTACCACACCTTCCTGTTCAGTTCCCTTCCTGGTATCTGCCTTATAAATCCTGGAATCTTCCTGTTTCCCCGCAATCTGTCGTGTGAGTTACCTTTCTTGCTGCTGTGCTCATTTCCAGTTCATCGAGCTCAACGTGAGGACGCGCTGCCTGTGCATTGTTTCATTTCTTAACGGGAGTACGGGGTTTGCAGAAGCTGCCTTTGCTTCCCGCTCCCTGCCGGACTCATAGACACTTGGCGCGAGGTCGCGCTGACTCTGTGGACCGTTTTGTTTACTAAAAAGAGGAACGCAGCGCTGCGATCTTTGTGTTTACCCTGATTGCGGACAGCACGAGGAAGCGCTGCCATTTCGGCTCTCTCCCAGCCTTATTCAATTCCTGAAGATAGTGCGAGGACGCGCTATCACTAAGTTTGTTCCCACTATCACACACCGCCTGGACTTTGCGGTACATTACTATTATCAGCGTGTAGATGCGCTGTTGGCATTTGTATTTTTATTTTTCATTCTGCTGCTGCTGGAAACAGAGTGTAGTTTTTTTTTTACTTTTCCTTTTTACTTGAAGGACTGCTCAGAAAACTGAAGGATATTTAGAGTCCTCATGTATTTGGCTCCATTGGCAACATCTGTTATTGAGTGTTTTAAATTTTATGAATATTGGGAAAATACTGAACTTCCACAAATCATTCCTAGCGGTTGCTGCTACTTTATTTCTATCACCTTGGCAGACGTATGCCTCTCATTAAGTTCAATACTGCTTAACACTGAATAAAGCGAGACCAGTTGCTTGATTTTATTATTCATGAAGATCGATCTCTCTGTTTCCTGGGACACTTCCCATACATGGTGAGTTTGGGAGTGCACACAACCTACCCTCGCTGTTTTCAGCTATTAGCTTAAATCTAGCATACTGTTATCAATGGGAATAGTGATTAACCCTTTCTCTTAATTTTCTTTTTTGATTTGTTGTTTTCATTGTTATACTGCAGTGTTGGGGACAAGCCTTCCTGGTTCTCTCTCCTTCCTTCAGACGAACCCTTGAATTTCTTCCTGGTGGTCCGGAAGTGTCTCTTCTCTCCTCGGGGGTATTAGTCAGTATTTGGTTGTTTGTTTCTTGGCTAGAGCTGGCTATATCTCCTGGGAGAGTTGGGGCTCACTCTTCGTTCCTGAGGATCTCAGGTTTATCTACGACGCTGATCTGAATTCAATGAAATTGTGGGAGCAAGACTGCACTCCTGCATCCTCTTGCTTCAGCCGCCAGGAAGATGGGAGCCCCGGGGAAAAATGTGAAATTGAAGTTGGCCTCTACACACCCCCCCTCCTGGGAAAAAGCAAATCATGTGCTATTTCTGGGGTCCTAGCCCATCCCGCCAAGGGTAAATTAGTAAACTGCGGTAAAGCCCCACCTGCTCCATCGGCTAAAAGGTCAAATTTCGATATGTTACTGGTCTCTGTAGGCTAAGGGAAGCAGAACATTTTTAACTTTATGCAATACAGCATCATTCCAAAGACAGACAATAAAAACCAAGCATGTACATCACATGACTACGAATGAATACTCCAGTATCCTAGTACCTCTTACACAGTATAGCAATTGCATACATCAATCCAGGATTGACCGAGACCTCAGTCAACAGTAGGTTCTTCGGATGGATTCGCATCATGTGATGTTAGTAAATAGGAAGCAAGAGGGGCCCAAAAGACCTTAGGCCTAGATGGCAGCAGAAGTTCTTCAGCATAATACGATAACTGATCCCTACAGAATGTAACATCCTCCAACCACTGTTGTAATTTGGGGGCATTTCTACCATCCCAGTTTTGAGCCACTTTTTTTTCTTTTTTGCTAACAGCAAAGCAATCTTCACTAGCCTTCGATTCTGCGGCTTTAAATGTCCTGCAAGTCCCAACAAGCATGCTGTGGTGTACATCTCACCGGTTCCAGTACAGCATCAAATAAAGCCTTAGTAACCTTCTCCCAGAAATCGTGCACTTGCTCACAAAACCAAGCCAAGTGCATGAAATCCACGTTTTGCATTTTACATCTTGTACAATTTGCCGATTCTCTCGACCCATACCTCTGTAACTGCTTGGGTGTATAATACAACTGTTGTAAATACTTAAAATGAATGATATGCATATTGCAGTTAGTAGTTAATAGTCCTGTTAAAGAGCAGCAATAGTACCAATCCTTTTCTGTAATAGGTGTGTCCAGCACCTCTTTTCATCTCTCCTTACCCTGCTGTGTCGCGGTGCAGTGTCTGCTTGCATTGAAGTATATAATTGAGTAACCAATTTCTTGCGAGAGGGACCTGCCAACATAGCCTGTAGCGGCTTCAATGTCAACGGTTCGGCAGGATGCAGTGATTTTAAAGTTTAAAGAGACTCCCTCAATCACTAATATGTAAATACTAACAGCAGGGAGCTGGGCTTGCGTGCCTGTATATCCTCATGGGTGATAAATGTACCTTCTGGGTATACATCGCCCATAGTAACAATGCGTACATCTGCCAGATGTGAGAGCGCCTGAGGCTCCAGCACTACGGAGATGTCAGGGTGTCGCGCCAACGGCAACGCTGGGGCATATATTGGAAGCAACCTGGAAGCTAATATTTTCACTATGATTTTCGCATCTACGTTCAAATGTGACAAAGGGTGAAATGGCTCAGAGCGTGCTGGGTGTTTGCCCGGTTTCAGCAAGGTAATAATTAGTGCCTCGTGCAGCGTTGGGGGGATTATTTTATTTTCATAGGCTTCGACATACATTTTGTGTAGATGTGGAGCCAGCAATTCTGAATACGTTTTATAAAAATCGCTAGGCAGGCCATCGCTGCTAGATTCCTTACCATTCCTTACCACTAGGGAGTGCTTGTGTAGCCTTCTTTACCTCCTCAATCGTGAATGGTTGCATTAGGAACTCTCTCTGCCCGGGGGACAGCCAAGCAAGCGCTATTTCCTCCAAAAACGCATGTATCTCTTCTCTAGAGGCTGCCTCTCACGCACAATATAGCTCAGAGTAATATTCCAAAAAGTGGATAAGTATTTCAGCTGTGTTTCGGCTTTTCGTCCCATCCTGGCGTTCTAACTCTGTGACAAAGAGTACGGCCTGGTCTCCCGCCTTCCCCATATGCCCTTCCCACCCAGTGCTTGGACAAGTACTACATTTCTTGATCCGCAGTTTTGTTGTATTTAGTAATCTGCTTCCTAATTTCTGCCAGGGTTTCAATTTTGTGGGTTTTTGCAGACTATTTTTCCAAAGGACAACTGTGTGTGCAGTTCCTCAAGGGGGGGGGGGGAAAGGGAAAGGACAAGTCTCTTCTTGAATGCCCTCAAACACCTAGCAAGGTGTCATGCTTCATCATTGGGCTGTGCTCCTCGTCGGGCCGGTGCTGCAATGCCCGACGGGCTCCTGCGAAGGGGCTCTTTGCCGGAGATCTTTTAAGAGACAGCCATTTGGTGCGTGAGGGTGAGTGAACTGTGTAGTGAGTGAGTGTGCAGAGTGATCTAAAATAGGTCTAGCACTGCCTTTAGGGATTATTTTTATTCATGAGGTGTGCTAACCTAATTAAAATGTGTGGGCACTGTCTGGATAGTTAATGATCCACAGGGTCTTGTACATGAGTGTGGTCGACATGTTTCTTGCCTACTGCCCCTAACGGGTCACTCGGCAATTCTTCAGGACCGTTGTCTCAGAGAGAAAGTGCTCAAAAACTCTTACACTAATACAATGCCAGTGTCATAAAAATTCAGTATATCACCAGCAATGTAAGATGCGGTCCAAGGACGGTGGAGGACCTGGAAAGAAGAGACCTGGAAGAAATTAAATAAAACAAAAGAAGAAAATCACAACAATTTGAAGTAATTCATCTCGCATGGTACGAAAGACAACAATATCCTTACTGGTGTCAGGGTGTTAATGCGAGGAAAAGGGGGTCTACGAGGTGCGCAGAACGTGGACTATTAGGTACTATTTTTCCAACCTTACTAAAGTTTTCTCTATTGCGTGAATTTGGGATCGTAAATCCCTCAGCACACCTGCCTGCAGCCCAATTAATGTTTCCCCTAATCGTTGACTTAAATGCTTCCCAAAGTGTACCTGCCTCTTCCACTGTCACCTCATTTTCCAGAAAGAAATGCTCAATGGCCTGCCACACCCCCTCCCTAAAAACTGGATCCAGCAGTGACACTGAAAAGGTTGGGTGTGTTGTGTAGCGATGCTCACCTCAAATATCACAGGGTAGTGATCCAAGAGAGTGCGCGGTAAATGCACACCCCTCTTCACCCAGGTAGCAAGCAGCCGATCTGGAGACCAGGCAGTAGTCCAATCTGGACCATGATTTATGTACAGATGAAATCTGCGTACCCTCCTGTGCAATTGGATTTCGTGCCCTCCAAATATCAATGAGCTTATGGGTGTGCATGTTGTCATGTATAAGTTGCACTTCCCTTTTACCCTGCCAGACGGTCCCGCACTTCGATTCATGCTAGGGTCTAAGTAGGTATTCAGACCCCTCCACCCCCCACAGTACTACTCTGGTTGAAGGGCATACAATTTACTCTCCAGTCTTTTATAAAACACTGGGTCATCAACATTTGGTCCATATGTAGTGATAAATGTAAGGATCATGCCACAGAGGTTCCCCTGTATAAGTGTAGAGCGTTCCATGTCATATGATTCTGTGTGAGTGAGCATAAAGGGTGTGCCAGTTTTCACTAAAATAATGACCCCCGGCATACGAGGAGTAGGATGATGCCGCTTTTACCGCTGCCCATTTTGCTCCTACCCTGCTCTCTCCAAGGCTAGTGAGGTGGGTCTCCTGTAGTAATGCCAGCTTTACCTGGTGCCTATCTAAATAAGCCAACACCTGCCTGATTTTTGGGGGATTATTCTGCCCCCTGACATTCCATGTTATAAGCCTACCATCTCCTACCATTTACCTAGTGTATACTGAACCTGCATGTGAGTGTTGTCAGCCAATTGTACCTGCGCAACCAGTGTGTCTGCCTGCCAGTGATGTACCATGATTAAAAGTACATGCAACAACCCAACAACCCCCAATCCCAGTTTAGGATCCCCTCCATGCCAAAGACACACCCATAATAAACAGCAAACAGCATTGTAACCAGATTGGGGTACACCCGCATTGGGCAACTACATGCCCGTACTCATATCCGCAGCACGGGTGAAGCCAGAACAACAAAAATGTTTGCACATCCCAATACAATGTTTAGCTTAAATTAACAACAAGAGGAAATTTGATTGCTTAATCAGGCAGCTTAATCCTATACCCTTAATTGAGACAACGTGTCCATGCCAAAGTACAGTGCCCCAATAACAACAACCCTATGCATCAACTTCCTCCAATACAACCCACCGACAATTTGATCAATATCATGCCTGTCAGAATTTCTATGGTGCCATGTGGTTTCCCATCCCACGTTAACCATACTACCTTCAATGCAGCGACAGTTCAGAGGACTCCCTGTTAACCAAGGATCCTTAGCAACACGATTCAGAGACATTTAGATTCAACCACTCATGTAGGCCCCGAAAGGTGGTTCCATAACCACTTACATAGTCATCTATACCTTCTCATGTGAGCAGAGTTTACATTTCCAACTACTTGCCCCACATCAAATGCATCACTCCAGCAGTCATGACTCCGAAGTCGCAGGGGAGGTTGATCGCCTTGGACTCTTCCGATTATGTTGCACTTGCTTCAGAGAATCTTTAGCTGCTCTGGGTGTTGTAAAAAACATCATCTTGCTCTCATGCGTAACCCACAGACAGGCAGGATACAGCATCGCATAAGTGATGTCTAGCACTCGCAATTTCTTCTTGACTGATACAACTCTTTGCGAGCCACCTTAACCGCCACACTGAAATCTGGGAAAAAAGATACCTCCTTCCCTTGGTAGCTAATGTTCTGCTTCTCCCTTGCCAGTCATAGAACAGCATCCCGATCCTGGTAATTTAAAAGCCTGGCTCTGATGGGCCATGGCGGGGCACCTGGTGGTGGTTTGGGAGCCAATGATCTATGCACCCTCTCAATGATGAGCACTTGTGAGAGATTCCCTGCACAAAATATATCCTTGAGCATCCCTTCTATGTAGTCTTCAAGTCAGCCTGTATTGGTGATTTCTGGAACACCCATGATTCGGAGGTTGTTGCGCTGGGATCGCGCTTTCAAATCTTCATTCTTCACTCTGATAACCTCCAGGACCTTCTCCATGTCTTGCCATTTGCCCGCTGTCTCATGAAACTCATACTCAACAGAAGAAATGCGCTGCTCTGCGGCATTTGAGCGCGCCCCCTGTTTGTCCAACTTGGCAGCCTTACTATCCATTCTCAGTGTGATAGTGCCTATCTTTCCATCTATGGCCTACAGACTCTGCTGCATCGCAAGCAGGGTGGATTCCAGTGATGGTGTACTCAATTGCCCCATCTCCAACTCATTATCTGAGTGCGCCACTGCAGGGAGCGACGACCTGCGAGACTCAAAGGACAGTTTAGGTTGTTGTTTTTCCATCTTGCCCATCTTTGCCGTTCAGATGGAGATATCCACCAGCAGCGGGGAAGGGCACTTCACAAAGCTATCCACAAGCCTGTGGCATCACAGCATACCCCCAGCACACACAATACAATCACGATGTCCACTCATGTTCTCCCCACCAACTTTAAACAAGGACAGCGCAATGTGGTTCTGACATGAGGCTGGCAGTGTGAACTCTACTCTTTAGCAGGCTAACCATGTGCACCCCCACGGCCACGTTCTCACCGGACTGGTGCCGGCTGTGCACTGGGGGTTCCACCTGATGCCTACAACCACTCTGATGGCATGGGTAGCGTCTGCCATGCCGCCTCACAATCCCTCCTTTCCACCAAAAGCAGCGTTACAACCATGGGAGCGGCCATACAGATCACCCGGATCACACCTCTTGTCCGATTCTGACAGTCGGGAGTCTGCCTCCGGGCTTATGCTGCACACATATATGCAGGTCACAGTCTTTCCTCCTACCATGCTTAGCCCGAGTCACAGTCATTGGGGGCATCTGAAGTACGATCTACGCCACAAGCGAGGTTCAGCACTCATCCCCAGCCACCATCTTGTTCCATTGCAAGCCACGGCCTCGCTCGCTGCAATTCCTCAATTTCCCACTAGCAGCTGCCATTAGCAGTTTAAAGTGCTTCCCCTATTTTCCCCTGCATGCCGATGTGCGATGCCTCTGTTTATCCTTGCATATGGGTGCCCAAATTGACAATTATTGATGGATTCATTATTCCGGCCGGCAGAGCTGCACTACAGTGCGGCCATCTTGCCATGGGCTATCTAGCACCCCCAAAAATTTCACTCTAAGACAGGTATCTCCCTTTGTGTGTAAAAAAGTGTCACTACAGACCATGGACTGACCACCACTGTGTTCACTTCACCGTTGATAAAAACACAGGGCACCAAAACTAGCCCCCTGCCCACCACCAAGGAACTGGAGCAAGGTTACCGATGAGCAACTGAACACCACCCTCACCTGAGACAACCACAGCGGGGCATCCGACACAAACATCGCAGCCAGAGGACTCCACACTTGGATCTCCAACTGCAACAGACGAGCTCGCCATACTACGCAACCCTGGTAAACAGCACCCCAGGAAAGCCGCCTGGTTCACCACCACTCTCCAAGAAGCCAGATGCACCTGCAGACGCCCGGAGAAGGACTGGAGGAACAACAAAACAACCGATAACTACGCCACCTACCAAACCAAATCAAAACAACCAAAAGGAACTTCATCCACAACAAAATCCTCGCCAACTCCACCAACTCCAAGGAACTCTTCAATGTCATTCAGGAATTCACCAACCCACACAGTGAAGCCACAGCCCCGTCCCAATACCTCTGCAACAAGCTTGGAAACTACTTCCACTTCAAAATCAGAACACTCTATGACAACTTCGCTGACTACCCACGAGACACCACAGCTGGCCCCCTGCCACCCAGAGACATCATCCAGCCCACCATCTCCAACAGGACACCTATCATGACCAAGGACACCCCCACAACCATGAAAGGCATCCACTTGGGGCCCCCACTGACCCCTGCCCCCACACATCTACCACAGAGCCACAAACACCCTCCCACCTGAACTACAATGCACCATCAACACCAACTTCACAACAGGCACCTTCCCAGACAACTGGAAGTGCGCAGAAGTCAGGCCCTTGCTCAAGAAGCCCACGGCCGACCCTACCAACCTCAAGAACTACCGGCCCATCTAGCTCCTCCCCTTCGCAGCCAAAATGGCAAAGAAAGCACTCAACAGGTAACTAACATGATTCATCGAAGAGAAAGCCATCCTCGATCCGTCCAAATCCGGATTCCGAAGCAACCACATCACCGAGATCACCCTACTCTCCACCACAGACGACATCCGCACCATCCCACCTGAACTACAACGCACCATCAACCCCACCTTCACAACAGGCACCTTCCCAGACAACTGGAAGCGCGCAGAAGTCAGGCCCTTGCTCAAGAAGCCCATGGCCGACCCTACTGACCTCAAGAACTACCGGCCCAGCTAGCTCCTCCCCTTCGTAGCCAAAATGGCAGAGAAAGCAGTCAACAGGTAACTAACATGATTCATCAAAGAGAAAGGCATCCTCGATCCATCCCAATCCAGATTCCGAAGCAACCACATCACCAAGACCACCCTACTCTCCGCCACAGATGACATCTGCACCCTCCTGGACCAAGGCCACTCCGCAGCCCTCATCCACCTTGACCTGTCTGCAGCCTTCAACACCATCTCTCACCGCACACCAGTTGCCAGACTACATGATGCTGGCATACAAGGAACTGTCCTGGACTGGATCCACTTGTTCCTCGCCGGAAGAAGCCAAAGAGTACCGCCCTTCCTCTCCGCCCCCACGGAAATCACCTGCGGAGTCCCACAGTTGTCATCTCTGAGCCCGACCCTCTTCAACATCTACATGGCCCCCCTCGCAGCCATCTTCTGACAACATCGCCTCAACATAGTATCCTACGCCGACGACACCCAGCTCATCCTCTCCCTTACCAGAGACCCAACCACTTGTGGAAATATGGATTTTTATGATCAGTTATGTCCCCTATCTTGGACCCCAACGGTTTCATGTATAAATCACAAGTACATGTATGTTCCCTCCAGTTCCAGTTATGAAGACGCAAACACTTGTGCGTCCACCATCAACATGTCCTCTTTCAGATCCACCATGAATGGGCCGGATATTCCATTCCTAAGTATGAAAGGCCACCGGCTTTATATGGTTCATTTATCCCATTTTACAGTCCAGGCGAGTAGGCCCTGATTCTGCCATTAAGCCTTTTCCTGCCTTCTGCCTCTGAAAGCTCCAGTCTGAGCTCGCATCTGTATCCATGAACTTTGTCCTACTCCCTGCGCGGCTAACGGTGCCTGACTCCAGCCTGTTGCCTGCCAAAAACTGTATTTCACCTTCGAAATTATCTGCTCCGCTCCCTATCCAATGCATTCCTGTCTAGTAGTTTAAGTAAACATTCTTCCAGCTACCGAGCAAAGGGCCCGGCTTCTCTGTCTTTATGCAAGTAATTCATAGCCCTGTTACTATGGAAGATTTCTGCCCTCGCATCTAGTGTAGACACTTAGACGCTTGTACACGCACTCACAGTCAGTATAGAATAGATTTTGTTCGAAAGACCTTTCCTTTTGGATAACATAGTTCTTTAAACATAGGATGTTAGATATGATTTGGGATTAGGTTGACTTGACCCCCCAGACTTCTGTCTCCATATGTAGAGCTAAATGTCAAGTCCCCTTCACCCCCTAGTTGCACGTCAATCACACGTCATGCTGCTGCGCGCGCATTTCTGCCAAGTATTTCTGCTGACATTGCGAAATTCTTTCATGGAACCACCCTATTGTGACATCATACCTGATGATGTTCTTTAAGTTACGCCTAGTTACACCCACTTTAGCTACGCATGTATGTTTTATCTTTGCTATCAATTGTTACGCCTCCTGCATCTGTTTCACTGTAATGCCTATTGTATAAAAATGATTACTTGTCAATAAAGTATGGTCCTTCACTTCCTGAACCTTCGTGGTGATGGAATATGGAGTCCTCAATTCGAATTGATTTTGGAATAAAGCCCGTTCCGAACCTCTAATACCACGGATTCTGCCTCTTATTTTACTGAGCTATTATTATAGATTTTCCGCATCAAATTAAGTCCCGGTAATTAAATTATTTACCACATATATGGCGCCCGAATAGGGACACTTTCTCATCTCACGCGCCGGAGGTGCGTTGCAGGCCCGGTCTCCTGTCACGGCTGGACGGACAACAACGCGTACCCACAGGATTTCCTGTATCTCCCTCCTGCCGAGCGGGGGTAACTGAGGCTGCGATCAACACCCAGACGAGGCGGTGAGAAGTGCGAAGTATCCCGACCAGAGCCTAGCTGAGAGAGCAAGATCCGAGGTATACAGAGGCCCACCAGTTTCCGAAGTTTCCGAAGTTTCGAGTCGAGTCCAGTCCGGTTCAAGTTCAGTTCAGTTCCGAGGCCTTCCGTTCCGAGCTACCCGGTGAGTACCATTGTCGGGGAGGCGTTCTGACGTGCACATAGTTTGTGCCGGTCAAGACGGGTTTGGGTACACAAATCCGGTCTGCACTGTTTCAGCAGTGTATCTGTACTGTTTAGCAGTATATCAAGTATGTCTAGTATATAATTCAGAATTATCTAGTTAGTACCGAGTATTATGCTTAGTGACTAGTTCCCTAAATGGCCATCATTGTTTATTCATTAAATGTTAAATGTTAAAATGTTTTAAATACGTTCTGTATATTGTGGTGTGAATGACTGTTCATTATTGTGTTTTATGGTATTAAACGTGTTCAAAATTAGGTATCAGATCAGTTCTCAATATGCCGCTCTTTTCGAAATTAAGACAGATCAAAACTAGAAAAGGGGTGCTCGAAGAAGCTGTTCCCATTCCTCCTAGGGACACTCCAGGGTACTTCATGTATCATAAACATGGCCTAGACGCCATATTATTTCTTGATCTATGGGTAGATTACACCAAGGAATTACCAGAAAGTCAGAGGTGGCCCGCAGCCGGGACCTGGGATGCAGATTGCATCATGAAAGTAGAAGAAGAATTATGGAAAAAGAAAGCTAGACAGTCACAGAAAGATGCCATTGAATTATGGCGTAAAGAATCATATAGACGTACAGAAAAAGCGCTCAGACAGGAAGAAAAAAGTAAAGAGAATTCAAATAAAGTTCGAGAAAATTTATTAATTGAAGAAGGTACTCGAGTAAAGTCAGAACAAACAGACAGACAAAGAAATGCCCTTGTGAATGGTATGTATCCTCTTCTGGCCGAAGGATTACCTAAGGCTACTCCGGAGATACCAAAAGACTTGCCACCCCCATTGTTCCCGATAAAAGTACATCCCAAAGGGCATCCCAGAACCGCAGAAGATGTTTTTCTTTCCTCTTATTTAGACGACGCAGCTCCCGAGTATGCTAATGCTGCGCCACATAGACCGCCTGCCGAGGGGGTTCAACGCCAAGACCCTCCTCCGTCTGTACCTCTGCAACAGCAAACTCCGACACAAGTTCCGGCAAGCACATCTGTTTCTACATCTGTATCCACACCTATGGTTGCTATATCACGTTCAACTAATCCTTTCACACCCAACACCCCAGGTGGTGCTACCGGAGGTACATCAAGCATTTTTTCCACGCCACCCAGAGTAAATAAACTTTCCTTTCAAGAATTAGCCCACCAACGTACGCCCAAACTAGTAACTCCCAACACGCTCAAGGAACTTCTAATAGATTGTAGATATGACCCTGTGCCCGGAAAAGGGGACGAAATGGTGCTGGCATCATTACGTATCCGACGAGCTGCAATATACTTAGGGAAGATACCAGGAATGACTGCACATTTAGAAAATATATATCACTTTGTTCAGTCAGGGCGAGACCCTGAGAGTATTAACAGAGCCATGGAATACCAAAAAGTGGAAATACAGGGGGAACTGTTACGTTTCCTCATAAACTGTGTGATCAGAAATCAAGACCGACCAGGGGTAAATCTGGAAGAAATGCAAATTCTTACCACATGGAGTAAGAATATATCAGAGGGGAGACATGATAAACGATCATGTATAGTAGCTATGTGCCGAAAGATCCGCAAAGAAATAGAACGAATACACGAAGAAAGATTAGCAGTAGACGAACCTGAACAAACCGAGGACGAGGAAGAATTAGAACTGCCCACAGGACAGTTAGAAACCATGGCGTATGTAGGTAGAGGAAGATCTTGCAATAATACTAGATGCTTTACTGATCCGATACGTCCGATACGTCCAGATAATAGCAGAAAATTCCAAACTCCTATAATAAATCTAAGGTCCCCCGAACATTCGTTCCAAGCCGCTGACAAATTACTCCGAGAACGAAGGGGTTATCATATACTCGATTCTATGGATGAACAAGAATTAGCCAGGTCAGCCGTTCACTGGGTCGATAGTCCCGGAAAATATAGTGATGATATACTAATGCACACGTTTTTGAACCTCGCCCCAGATGAACAGCGTTTAGCTGGTATCTATATGATTCAACAACTCCTTATATTATATAAAAGCCAACACTCCGATCCTGGCCCCTTACCTGATATATTGACTGAATTAATCACGAATAAATGGAGAGGTTCAGGTACTGAGTTAATTAGAGAAATACTAGAATCCAGAAAGCAGTACATTCTTTTTGTATGCCCCGAACATGTCTCACTGCCCATCAAAGAAAGAACGACGTATTATATGGATAGACAGAACCCCTTACGCGAAGTGCACCCGATAAAAGGTGAGGACAATCAGTTTAAACGTGTGTTTGTATACACACCCATATCTAAAATAGAACTATTAGAAATGAAGAAAGTGGTACCCAGTCATGACAAAGACCCAGCGGGTTTCCACCGTGAAATTAAAGACATGTTACTCATGGGAGAATATACCTATCCCGACATTATGACAATATTGAAGGTATTAATGCCTGCGGGCATTTACGAAAAACTCAAGGAAAAGGATTGGGAGGTGGGAGACCAGAAGATAGATTGGACAGCATTAGAAAACGAAGAAAAAGCTCGAGGTCCAGGTTCAGGGCTTGGGGAAAAGACCAAAACACTACCAGGTTTACTAGTACAGGTACTGCCACGTTTATTAACTACGAAAAAGGAAGACTGGGGTGCAATATCAGCCTGTAAACAAAAACCAGATGAAGACACTAGTGATTTCTATTCCCGATTTGAAAAATGTTTTGGTATAAATAGTGGAATAAAAGCAAGTAGCGAGTCGTATCCACATCTGTTTGTGACAAAATTGGTTGAAAATGCCTTGCCCCAAGTTAAGAATAGAGTATTGAAATTCGAGAGTACCTGGCAAGGTAACACTCCGTCACAAATGTTACAAATGCTACAGTACCATCACAATAGAATTAGAGAAGAACAAGAACATGAACATAGACGCATGAAAGACACGAAAATGAAAATGCTAGTTTCCCAGACAGTTCCAGCTGACGGTCATAAGAAGGGTATAACACAGTCCAGTGTTTCAACAGGTCCTATAAAAGGGACATGCAACTATTGTAAACAGCCAGGTCATTATGTACACGATTGTCCAGTCTTAAAACATAATATCGCCATAGGTAATACAAAAGAAAGACCACGGCCACTTAGGCAGAATCAGGGCCTACAGGATCAGAACCAACAAGGAGCCCCGCAGCATGCACAGTCCATGCCAGCTCCGCAACAGTCTATGCCAGCTCCACCACCGCAGCCTATTGCTGCCACACAAACAACGACCCGACAGATGTATCAGACCGCACAGTATGACTACCCTGATTATCAACGATACTCATGAAACAGCCTAGAGAGGGAAGTTGGCTTACCCCTTATTGAGGTCCCTGTAGATCAAGAAGGACCTTATGTACACAGTGAACTATTAGGCCAAGATAGAAAATTTTTACTTGATACAGGGGCAAGCCGAACAACAATAAAACGTAGTGAAGTTCCAGGGGCACCCCTCTCAGGCTCACAGAATATTTCCCTTGGCTTTTCAGGAAAACCTATCATTAACGAAGTATCACAGCCTCTTCCACTTACGATTGGTCCCTTGACACGAACTACAGATTTATTACTTACTAAATCATGTCCAGAAAACCTGTTAGGCATAAAAACTTTGAAAGCTCTAGGAGCTATAATATGTTGTTCTCCGGAAGGAGTAAGATTGTTCTTACGTGATTTCAAAGGGCACTACGTGTCCCGAGACCTGGATCACCGACTGCAGACTTTACCCACACATTTATGGGCACAAGGCCCTACAGATGTTGGTTGCATGAACATTACACCATATCGAGTCACACTAAAAGCAGGAGTGGTATTACCACGAATGCGACAATACAAGTTACCCCCAGATGCTGTAGTGGCTTTACTGCAAATCGTTGACGAGCTTATTACCCAAGGAGTGGTTGTGGAAACCGACTCCAATGTATGTAATTCACCGATAATTCCGATTCTTAAACGAACTGATCCAACAGCCCCGCCAGTATACCGATTGGTTATTGATCTGCGCGAATTAAATAAATGTATTGTACCACAATACCCCGTAGTCCCAGACATTTCTTCATTACTGACAGCCATTGATTCCGAAGCAACATTCTTTACTGTAATTGATCTCAAGAATGCCTTCTTCAGCGTCCCAATAGATCCGGAAAGCCAATACTTGTTCGGATTTAGTTTAAATGGACGAAGCTTTAAATTCACACGCGCACCCCAAGGATTTACAGAAAGCCCCAGCATCTATAGCCAAGCACTGAAACGAGAACTCGACAGTATCCACATGCCAGTCAACACTGCCCTGCTTCAATATGTCGATGATCTGCTGATCACCGCTAGAAGCGAACCTGAATGTGAAAGAGCCTCACTGACGGTTTTACAATTTTTGGCCGAAAAGGGGCACAAGGTGTCCCCTTCTAAGCTGCAATTCTGTGTCCAGCGAGTTGTTTACCTTGGTCACTCGCTGTCCAAGGAGGGAAGGCAGCTTACATCAGATCGCATCCAGTTAATTGCTAATATGCCAATACCCAAGACGCAAAAGGAGGTGCGGGCTTTCATAGGCCTCACTTCATATTGTAGGCAGTGGATCCCTCAGTATGCATTTCTAGCAAAACCACTCATTCAATTGACAACACAGGAGGCAGCCACATCGACTGTTCTCCCTTGGACTCAGGAACATACACAAGCTTTTGAAAGCCTAAAGAAAGCTTTATGTCAAGCACCTGTTTTAGCAACACCATGTTACAATAAACAGTTTACACTCTTTGTTACAGAACGCGAAGGTACTGCCTTGTCAGTACTCACACAGGAACAAGCAGGATCACACAAACCATGTGCTTATTTTTCTAGTACATTAGATCCCGTAGCTCAGGCTCTACCTGCGTGCCTGAAATCAGTGGCAGCAACAGCTTTAGCAATCAGACAAAGCGATGCCATAGTACTAGGACACCAATTGACAGTACAAGTACCACATGCAGTAGAGGTTCTCTTGAACCGCACACAAACACAACACTTGACTATAGCACGACTCACTGGTTATGAATTAACATTGTTTCAGCCACATATAGAAATCAGACGTTGTAGTACATTGAATCCTGCCACACTGTTACCAGTAAATGGAACAGACCCACTTGCACATGATTGTATTGAAGTTATCACTATCACGACGAAACCCAGACAAGACTTGACAGATGTCCCATTGTCAGACCCAGACCTGACGTTGTATGTAGATGGTTCATGTATGAGAACAAATACAGGAGAGCTAGTGGCCGCTTACGCAGTCACAACAGACACCGAAATCATTGAAACAAATTGCATAAATACCTTGTCAGCTCAAGCAGCAGAGCTCATCGCTCTGACACAAGCCTGTATTCAAGCCACAAATAAAAAAGTCAACATATACACTGATTCACGTTATGCATTCGGAGTTGTACATGACTTCGGCGTGCTGTGGCGAGAGAGAGGTTATTTAACTTCTCACGGTGCCCACATTCAGCACGGACCCCTCATTCATGCCTTATTAGATGCAATACATCTACCCACTGCAATATCAATTATGAAATGTAAAGCTCATACGAAAGTTACTGATATCATTTCTCAAGGCAACGATCTAGCTGACAGAACAGCTAAACAGACTGCTCAAACTCAAACATCTGACATGACAAAGACAATAGTCCCGACACCAACACATTGCATGACGGTTAAGGATCCCGCTCTTGACGTAATTGACATACAGACACATGCTACACCAGAGGAAATAAAGAAATGGACTGAATTAGGAGGGATCCAAACGGATCAAGGATGGATGACGAAGGAAAAATCTGTGTGGTTCCTTCCTGATTCAATGGTCCAGGTCGTTATTAACACTGTACATAGTCCAGCACATCTAGGAGAAAAAGCTATGCTAGATAGCATTCAACACATTTGGTTCAACAAACATTTACGAGCAGCAGCTAAACAAAAAGTTCGTACCTGTATGATCTGTTGTCAGTTTAACCCAGGTAAAAGCATTCCCGTAGAACAGGGTGGATTTCAGCCTCCTGATCACCCTTTTGAAGTCCTCCAGATGGATTATATCCAGATGGAACGATGTTGAGGATTCAAATATGTTCTCGTAGTTGTCTGTGCTCTTTCCCGTTGGACAGAGGCATACCCGGTTTCAGATTACACTGCCCCGACTACTGCCAAACAGTTGGTTCGAGAATTCTTCCCACGGTACGGTTTACCACGTGTTGTCTACTCAGATAACGGCCAGCCGTTCTCATCCGAATTAATGAAACACGTTTCACTTTTGTTAGGCTATCAGTGGAAATTTCACTGTGTCCGACACCCCGAGGCAGCAGGTCTCGTGGAACGACATAATCAAACTCTGAAAATTAGATTGGCCAAAATTTGTAGAGAGAAAGGTGTCGACTGGGTAGTAGCCTTACCAGTTGCACTCTTTTACATGAGAATGGTAGCACACTCTCGAACAGGGCTATCCCCTTATGAGGTGGTCTTTGGCAGACCACCAAATATGTGGGGGACGCCTATACCACGCAAAATAACTGATGTTGACTGTAATATGCTGACAGATTACCTGGCTTCCTTGATGTCTGCACTACAATCTTGTCGTTCACAGGTAGCTGCAGCCTTTCCCGACAACACCGAGGTGAAACCCCATGACGTAGTTCCCGGGGATTTGGTGTTAGTGAGGAACTTTGACCAGAAGTCTCAGCTGGATCCTAGGTGGAAATCGCCTCAACTCGTACTGTTAACAACGAGGACAGCCGTGAAGATCGAAGGTCGAAAAGGCTGGATACATTCAAGTCATATCAAGAAATTTCATGGACTACCGTCCGATGTAAATGACACACCCCGCGTGTCTTCACCGATTAACTCAAAGCTTCCTTTGGTTGAACTGAATAACAAAGAACAATATAAACTAAAACTACGGTCTAACAAGTCAGGCAATTTGATTGTTTAAGTCCTCTCCAAGGTGAATCGGTCGAATTTGTCTCTGACATGTATCCCTTAGACCTGTATAGAGAAAGAAACAGAAGGATGAAGTTGAAACAACATGCGTACTGTAAATCACTGCGTAGTCATTGCACAGTGACGTTATTAATTTTGTTTTTCTTAAATCTTTTAATAATCGCTGCAAGTATATTGTTGCACATATATTATCCTATTTCTAAACATGTTTACAATGTTACTGCTGAACATTCTTTTAGTGAACTACCCCCGCATGAGTTGTCCTATAGATTTGCGCTGCGCAATAACACTTTTATTAGTATGTTACATCATTCCCATCAGGTTAGCAATGCTACAAATTGTTGGATATGTGGCCGACTCCCTCCCTATCAGAACTATAAAGGAATTCTGCCACTCTTTCCATACCCGTTCACACACAATGGCTCCTGTGGAGCATGGTTTAGTTTAATTAATTCCCTAGATTCGAATTCTGCAGTTTACCAGAATAACTGGGTATGGGGAAATCTGAACTTAGTTTTACTCAAAGTCTGTTACCCTAACAAGGAGGGACTTCCCAAAAGAACAGGAACTGATCTAGAAAATGAAGTATATGGATTAGGTAATTTTACGCTTAATCTCATGATCCTGAATGTCGAATCCGAAGCTACACCAATTTTGCCCGCCATGTCAGTATTTCCAGTTAAAGGTGAATTATGTGTAAGAAAGAATGGTTCCATACATATGGGCCATAGTAGATGCACCACTGTAATAGAATTCAGTGATCAAGGCAAATCTACATTTAGAGCTTCTCGCCATTCCTACTTCATATGTGGTCAGACTGCATATATACGTTTGCCTCTAGATTGGGATGGTACCTGCTACATCGGATTCCTTTTGCCACCTGTTTTCCTAGCTCCTCCTGATTATCACAGAAATACTCATTTAGTACACAATAGAGAAAGGAGAGATCTCCCAATAGTCGATTACACTGAGACAGCATGGGAAAAATACACAGATTTCAATAAAGGTCTCTTTCCCTATATAGGTACAGTTACCAATAGTAAGCTGATACGTAGATTAACCAGAACCCTTGAAGCAGTAGTAAACGAAACTATTTCCGCCTTAGGCAATTTAACAGAAGAGCAGTCTGCTATGCGGATTGTTGTGCTTCAAAATCGTCTTGTCCTTGACGTCATCCTGGCCGATAGGGGCGGAGCTTGTAGGGTCATCGGATCAAGCTGTTGCATTTTCATACCAGAAAATTCGCCATCTGTATATAAAGCCATAACTCGCCTTCATAAGATTGTAAGCCAGATACACCAGAATCCAGGCACCTGGACTTGGTCCGGTTGGTTTTGGAGTGTATTGTCTACCTTTGGATGGAGGGTCCTATCCTTCCTAGGTATTGGCTTTCTCATATTATTCAGTTGCTGTCTATGCCTACAATGTGGACCAGCGATCTGTGGTCTGTGTGCCACATCGTGTATTCCACCACCAAGATTTCATTCATCACGGAAGAAGAAAGAAGAACAAATGATGCTATATGAACAGATCAACGGATTGATGAAGATTGATATCTCTTAAGGGCAAGTAGGGGACAAGGAGGGAATGTGGAAATATGGATTTTTATGATCAGTTATGTCCCCTATCTTGGACCCCAACGGTTTCATGTATAAATCACAAGTACATGTATGTTCCCTCCAGTTCCAGTTATGAAGACGCAAACACTTGTGCGTCCACCGTCAACATGTCCTCTTTCAGATCCACCATGAATGGGCCGGATATTCCATTCCTAAGTATGAAAGGCCACCGGCTTTATATGGTTCATTTATCCCATTTTACAGTCCAGGCGAGTAGGCCCTGATTCTGCCATTAAGCCTTTTCCTGCCTTCTGCCTCTGAAAGCTCCAGTCTGAGCTCGCATCTGTATCCATGAACTTTGTCCTACTCCCTGCGCGGCTGACGGTGCCTGACTCCAGCCTGTTGCCTGCCAAAAACTGTATTTCACCTTCGAAATTATCTGCTCCGCTCCCTATCCAATGCATTCCTGTCTAGTAGTTTAAGTAAACATTCTTCCAGCTACCGAGCAAAGGGCCCGGCTTCTCTGTCTTTATGCAAGTAATTCATAGCCCTGTTACTATGGAAGATTTCTGCCCTCGCATCTAGTGTAGACACTTAGACGCTTGTACACGCACTCACAGTCAGTATAGAATAGATTTTGTTCGAAAGACCTTTCCTTTTGGATAACATAGTTCTTTAAACATAGGATGTTAGATATGATTTGGGATTAGGTTGACTTGACCCCCCAGACTTCTGTCTCCATATGTATAGCTAAATGTCAAGTCCCCTTCACCCCCTAGTTGCACGTCAATCACACGTCATGCTGCTGCGCGCGCATTTCTGCCAAGTATTTCTGCTGACATTGCGAAATTCTTTCATGGAACCACCCTATTGTGACATCATACCTGATGACGTTCTTTAAGTTACGCCTAGTTACACCCACTTTAGCTACGCATGTATGTTTTATCTTTGCTATCAATTGTTACGCCTCCTGCATCTGTTTCACTGTAATGCCTATTGTATAAAAATGATTACTTGTCAATAAAGTATGGTCCTTCACTTCCTGAACCTTCGTGGTGATGGAATATGGAGTCCTCAATTCGAATTGATTTTGGAATAAAGCCCGTTCCGAACCTCTAATACCACGGATTCTGCCTCTTATTTTACTGAGCTATTATTATAGATTTTCCGCATCAAATTAAGTCCCGGTAATTAAATTATTTACCACACACTGCAAAACTCAACTTCCAGAGAGGAATGCAATACATCGCAGTCTGGATGACCAACAGCTGCCTAAAACTCAACGCCGAGAAGACAGAAGTCGTCGTCCTGGGAACCACCACTTCAGCATGGGACAGCACCTGGTGGCCCACCGCCCTCAGGAGCCCGTCTACCCCCTCAGGCCATGCCAAAAATCTTGGCATCGTACTCGATTCATCACTCGCCATGAACCAACAGGTCAATGCCGTCACCTCCAGATGCTTCAAAACCCTCTGAATCCCCTGCAAGATTTTCAAATGGATCCCCCCTGAGTCACGGAAGACAGTCACCCATGCACTCATCACCAGCAGACTGGTCTATGGAAATACTCTCTACGCCAGAATCAACAAGTCTCTACTCCACAAACTCCGGACAATACAGAACACCGCGGCCAGACTTGTCCTTGGCATCCCCCGGCACGAACACATCAGCCAACACATACGGAGGCTCCACTGGCTCCCTGTGGAGAAGAGAGTCTCCTTCAAAATCCTCACTCACGCCTACAAATGCCTACAAAACAACGGACCCAACTACCTCAATGACAGAATAAACTTCCACGTACCCAAAAGAAACCTCTGATCTTCCAACCTTGCACTGGCTGAAACCCCGCGCATCCACAGAGCCAGAACAGGTGGAAGATCGTTCTCCCACACTGTAGCCAAGACCTGGAACAAGCTACCGGCAGACATCAATCAATCAATCAATCAATCAATCAATCAATCAATATACTTATAAAGTGCACTACTCACCCGTTAGGGTCTCAAGGTGCTGGGGAGAGGGGATGCTACTGGTCGAAAAGCCATGTTTTGAGGCGTTTCCTGAAAGTTAGGAGGTCCTGGGTCTGGCGTAGCTGGAGTGGTAGAGAGTTCCAGGTTTTGGTAGAGGTGTGAGAAGGATCTTCCTCCAGCGGTGGTGTGGCAGATGCGGGGGATGGTGGCGAGAGCATGGTTGGTGGAGCGGAGATGGCGTGTGGGAGCGTGGATGGAAAGTCTGTTGTTGAGGTAGGCTGGACCGGTGTTGTAGAGAGCCTTGTGTGCGTGGGTCAGGAGCTTGAAGGTGATCCTTTTTGGTACGGGTAGCCAGTGTAGGTCTCTGAGGTGGGGGGAGATGTGGTTGTGGCGTGGGATGTCTAGGATGAGGCGGGTGGATGCGTTCTGGATACGTTGGTGCTTGGTTTGTAGCTTGGCCGTTGTTCCTGCATATAGGGCGTTGCCGTAATCCAATCTGCTGCTGACCAGGGCGTGGGTGACGGTTTTCCTGGTCTCGATGGGGATCCATTTGAAGATCTTGCAGAGCATGCGGAGAATGTTGTAACAGGAGGAGGAGATTGCGTTGACCTGCTGAGTCATGCTGAGAGTGGAGTCCAAGATGAAGCCCAGGTTGCGAGCGAGCGTGGTGGGTGAGGGTGCGGTGCCTAGGGAGTTGGGCTACCAGGAGTCGTTCCATGCTGAGGGGTTGGAGCCGAAGATGACGATCTCTGTTTTATCGGTGTTCAGCTTGAGGCGGCTTGATTCCATCCAGTTAGAGATGGCATGTAGTCTGTTGTGTAGGTTGTTTTTGGCAGTAATGGGGTCTTTCGTGAGGGAGAGGATCAGCTGGGTGTCGTCTGCGTAGGAGACTATGTTGATGTGGTGTGTCCGAGCGATGTTGGCGAGAGGAGCCATGTAGACATTGAAGAGCGTTGGGCTGAGGGAGGATCCTTGAGGGACGCCACAGATGATCTTGGAGGCATCAGACAGGAATGGCGGAAGGCGGACTCTCTGGGTTCTGCCGGTGAGAAATGATGAGATCCAGTTGAGAGCCTTGTCACGGATTCCGGCGTTGTGGAGTCGTGTGCGGAGGGTGTGATGGCATACGGTGTCGAATGCGGCAGAGAGGTCCAGAGGGATGAGTGCTGCAGTTTCTCCTTTGCCGAGCATTATCCTTATGTCATCTGTGGCAGCGATGAGTGCGGTCTTGGTGCTGTGATTTTTTCGGAATCCGGATTGGGAGGTGTCGAGCGCCTTGCTGTCTTCTAGGAAGCGGGAGAGCTGGGTGTTGACGACTTTTTCGATGACCTTGGCCGGGAAGGGGAGGAGGGAGATTGGCCGGTAGTTCTTCGGGTCGTCTGGGTCCGCCTTGGTCTTCTTCAGTAGTGCGTTGACTTCTGCGTGTTTCCAGATTTCCGGGACGGTGGCTGACTCAAAGGAGATGTTTATGGTGTTGCAGAGGTGGGGAGCGATGATGTTGCTTACTTTATTGAAAATGTGGTGAGGGCAGGGGTCCGATGGGGATCCGGAGTGGATGGAGGCCATGGTGTGAGTGACGTCTTCTTCGTTGACTAGGGTCCATGTGTGGAGGAGGTTGGTGTTGCTCGGGGCGTCGGGTTCGTGGGTGTCTGCGGTCTGTTTGGGGCTGAAGCTGTTGTGAATTTCTTCTATCTTGCGGCCGAAGTGGGTGGCGAGGGAGTTGCATAGCTCTTGTGGGGGTTCGTTGGAGCAGGTCCTGGGGTTTGAGAGTTCTTTGACGATGCCGAAAAGTTCTTTACTGTTTACATCAGAAGCGCCTCCTCCCTGAACACCTTCAGGAATACCCCCAAGACCTGGCTCTTCAGCTGAGCGGACCTGCACCCCCCCCCCCCCCCCAGCACCTTGAGACCCTCACAGGTGAGTAACGCGCTTACAATTCCCTGATTGATTGATTGATTCACAGGCAAAACAGTAAATCAAACAAACTTACCCTATCAGTGCTCACTACTATGATAAGGGCTACCCCAGGTAATTCTCCAATCCTGCTGAGTACCTACTGCACCAGGCTACCTGTGCACAGTTACTAGGCTGCACACAACAGTAGTCTCCCATGCACAGCCCACACATGAGCACATTTATGTGTCCACATGTTCACGTGTAACCAGCCAAGTGCCCCTTACCCTTGCTGCATCTTAGTGGCTGTATCTTAAAATGTGGATACTGGTGGAAACCATGCGCAGTCCATTTGCCATATGATTACTGTGGGTGAGACACATGTAGTGAGACTCACCCACAGTAAGATGTCCAAAACTGGGTGATCCAAAAAGCAAAAAACCAGGCTTACTGAACGGGTCAGGCACAATATAGACATACAGTGAAAGCAATGGGTGGCATAGTAGCCTGGTCTTAAACCAATTATATTACTTGCAGATATCACAGTGAGTGACTCAGCTGCTCCCCAGTTTTGAGTTACTTTTTTCTTATGATTTCAGTTAATAATAAATAATAAAAACAAATGTATAATACTGCATTGATAGTATTAGGTTATTTGAGAATTATTGATGTGGCATTCATATATCCAGCTATATCATCACCAGTTTTCAAATGGATAAGGTTTAAATGTAGACCCCAAAGCTTATAAAAATATTTATATATTTGTGATTAAAATACTGTAATTACAAACCCAAACACATTAGGCATATGCAGTTTATAGGATTACCAAGAAAGCATCTTCAAGTTAGCATTCAATTCCTTATTTCATTTTGATAAAATGTACATACTGGTTCTATTTCTGAATGAAAACTCATAGACCATAATTTCTGAAATCATTTTATTGTCAAGTATGTGTTTATCTTGGTAAAAGAAAGTACTTTAACGTCACAACAAAGTTACATACTGTATGTTTCAAATGGGAATAAAGTTATCAAGTTCTAATCTTCTTTATGAATTTCAGAGAAGTCCTTCACCCCCCACGGTGCCCTCTCCCAATGCTAGTAGATCTAAAGACTATGACATAGGACCATGAAGACAATTTCAATCGACAGAAAAGATTGCCTGGTGGGGATAAGTGAGGCAGGCCTGCATGTCAGGCTCTCATCTTCAAAAGGTGTTGCCTTCTAGACTGAATGCAGACTCAGCAGTTGCAGCCCCTCTTCTGGATCACACATGAGTGCTCATCTTCAGCAGTTGCAGCCTACCAAAAAAGATCAGGGTAACAGGATCAGTAGCAACAATGGGTCCTTTTGAGTGGCAGCCCTAGTCTCAGGCAGCTGTGCATCAGTCTCTTAGCCCATGGCATGGTTACCAACAAAACAATTTAGTTGAATGTGTTTGCACAGTTCATAACAGGATGCACTCAAAGACACCAAGAGAACCCCCATATTATGGATTGACTCCTGGCTTTGCTTCACTGGACACACAGCCTTATTATTAAATGCTTTCCACCATATTATATGTTGAGCACAGGGAGGTGAAGTTCTTGGCTCCTGCATCTTATGGCTGTAAAAACATTTTAATGACATCACAAATTATATTATGCTACCACTGAGATAATTTTGATTAATTTTTGTCCCAGGAGCATGTTTCTTTTTTTGTGATTATTAGTTACAGCATCCCTTGGAGCTCTTGAATAACCCCTATTTATATGCAACAATCTAGAAGGTTCTAACCTTCATAGCACAGTCGTCTAAAAAACAGATAAAGGCCCTTCACCCAAACAAATAAAAAGATTCCTCTTGAGGCATAGTAGTTCTCAGGAATCATTTCTAAAGTTTGAGGAAAAGGGCAATCCCTACTGGGGTTTGTATGTTGCTAGGTTGCTTAAGGTGCCTCTTGCTAAAAAGTCTGAAATCAGGGTCGCTAGCCTAGAGCATAAGGAGCCTTTATCAAGATAACAGACATCAGCTCACCATTGATTTTTAAAGTCAGAAATGCTAATATGCCTTGGTACAACTCCACAAGTGCATGTCCTGTGCAAAACTGCCTTGCCAGCCCTCTGTCAGGCATTGCACAGCCATGTTATATTATTTTCTGGTATAACTATTTGTAGAGGCCACATCTCATCCGGGAAAGATATACGGGCACAAGATAAGGAGGGGACTGTCCTGACCAAGTCTGAGTTCTAGGTAAATAGCCGTGTCTTTAGTTTCTTGCAGAACTCAGGGACTGAGGAAACAGCCCTAATGTGCATGGGGAGGTCGTTCCAGGCCTTGGGGCACAACGTACGAGAAAGCGTGATCACCGACTCTGGCTTTCAATCATTTTGCAGCCAGCCAATCAGAGTGCTCGCTCCCATAGGAGCCTTGCTTTTGCGGGAGCATTTTGGCCCAAGGGGGAAAAAGCCCCCAGGCCACTTAGAACCCTCTCATTTTTTTTATTGGGTTTGGGGGGAGGGGCAACCCTCTTCTTAATAAAAAAGAAAGGCCCGATGGGATGGGACCCCTTGGGCCATAAGGCTCAGAGATGGAGGCTGCATTCCCCCCCTTACACAATGAAATGCCTTGGCGGATTGGATCGCTGGGCTGTAAAACTGCTGGGCAGTGGACTGCACCCCGCTCTTGCCAATAAATATAAAAAGGGTGTTCCAGATGAGCACTGGGATACCAATATGAATAATGAATGAGCTGCAGTTATTATAGGCTGTGCTTTGAAGGTGCACCCCTTAATGCCCTCCGATGGCCTTTTTGGTGTATATCTTTTTTAGCTTGGAGTTGCCCTGGAATAGGGAGGGGCACCACCAAGCCTTTTTCATATTGTTAGGGACTGCCTGAATTCTAGCAGCCACCCAGAAACATTAAAAAAAACACTTTAATGAATCCATGACCCCAGGAGGAGTTACCATATTTTGTAATGCACTCCTAGCTGGAGTTCCCTATTCTTCAGCTGGAGTGCAAATTCTGTTTGTGGTTGCTTTGATGATTTCATTTTCTGGACCGAAAAAAATTAATAGAAATAATCAGAGGCATGTTTTATTTTAGTTTTTTCCCCCAAAAAAACAATATTTCTCTCACTTTTTATTTTAACATTTTTCTCCTGCAAAATGTAATAATAAAAACTGTGTTAAAAGAACAACTCACAGACATGTTTTTTTTATTTCAACTTTATTAAACATTTTTATAATAAGTAATAGGAATAGTAATACACATTGTTTTGTGTGAACTGCAGAAATATACATTAGTTTAAATATATTAGTAACATTTAGAGAAAGTCTATAGATTTGCTTTATATATATATTGACATTCACATCTCTTGTTAAAGCCAATAGGCTCCCTTTCTAGCTCTCGCGACCTGCGTTGCACTGCGCAGCAGTGATCGCGCAGGTCGCAAGACCTTTAGTAGGTGAAACAAGCATTGGCATAGCCAATAGGTCTCGCCTTTGGGACCTTATAAGTGTTTAGCCATGCAACAGTTGAAGTTGTTGCACCAAGGATATTGTGCTGGATAACTAAACACTTATAAGGTCCCAAAGGCGAGACCTATTGGCTATGCCAATGCTTGTTTCACTAGGGAGCAGCATTGTTTACAGGCTAAAGTTCAAAGCTTTGGAACGTTAAGATTTGGGTCCTAATTTTGGTTCTTGAACTTGATAAAAGGGATTCTGGGTCAATTACTTTATCGCTCTCTGCCTTCAATTGTAAATATGTGTAACTTAAAAGTATAAAATTAAATATGCTGTGGGTAGAGTTTTGTTTGAGGTTCTTGCAAACATATACATCTTCATTTCTGTAATCCAGTCACAGTCGCATCTGAACCCCATGTACAATAAAACTGTGTTCTGTAAAGTTGTCTGCAGCTCCTGTGGGCTAAGCCTGACCTGTACCAAATTTCCAAAATTAAATAAGGTAGAAAAACAGCCAAGTACTTATTTAAATACAAAAATAGATCACTGCATTGTGAAAACTCTTGAACAGCATAAGGCCGACTCACAAAAGCATGTATGAGTCCGCAAAGTAGCACAGCTGGAGGACTCGTTAACATACGTTTACACGCCCTTGTGAATGGGTCCTGAAATGTCCAACGCCCTGTTAGTAAAAGAGCAAAGAGGGCGCGGTCCTATGTATCTACAATCATTTTAGATGAAAATTCCAAAGTTGCTCCTATTTTAATTGCTCGAGGGCCTATTCACAAAAGCATGAAAGAGAGTGTTAAAGAGTCCTATATTCACAATTCCAGAATCCCTCGGTCAATATGCCTCCATATGTTTGATATTGCAATGACTGGTGAATCAAAATGGTTGCCTATATTAACTCTAAATCTCTTGAGTTACTGCATGAGGTTCAGAGAGAACACCTCGGAAACATAAAGAGGCAACCATTGGCCTCTGTCTCCAAGCTCAACTGTCGAGCACTAACTCAGAGCTATTCAGAGTCAAAAGCATCCCACCAAGACACTCCACATACAGACCCCAAGAACTCAGCTCTGCTCTGAGCAGCACAACTGTTCATGAGACGGCCACTGGATTACTACAGTAGAGGACAGCGTTAAAATGTTGGCACCACCAATAGCTATCTTGTCAATTTTGGTGTAGCGTGGTTGAACTTTATTGGCAAATTATTGCATACGTATGGCTAGATAGGTTGTGGGGGGTTAAAATATTCTTCACATTTTCTGCCCCCCCTTCCCACCCCCCAAACAAACACATCTATTGTTGTACCTCATTCCACAATCCGTACAGAGGTTAGCATGGCACATTGGGCTATTTTTATGAACATGGAATCCTGGGGGGCATTATGAGAGAGATAAGAAAGGGAGGTGTCAGAAGTGGAGATTTAAATGTTATCTCTGACATATTGGACAGGTGGGAGTGAAATGGCCCCGCGCTGTGATTTTACTACTGTCTGTTAAAAACACGATCCCCGCTAGAAATACAGAGATGCACCTGATCATATGTTCCCGCCCCTGATATTTCTTTTTTCTCGCTTCCAATAGGCACTGGAAGTTGGGTTGCGGGGATGCTGGCACCCCCCAAAAATTAACACGTGTGAGGTCCTAAAGTGACTGAGCATTAAAGATTACATTTATTTTGTTTTGATCTTGCCACATTTGCTGTTCGTTCAAAGTCAGACGTCAAATGGCAGTCTAGTCTCCTAAAAAATTGTTACTTATTCTTTTAACATGGAGACTGGTGTTTCTTTTCTTTCTCTGACTACGAAGTGTGGGGATTTTGTACAGTGAACTAAGTGAGAGGCTTGCTGGTGTGAATTAAAATACTGTAGGATGTCATTTTATTCTAACACACAACACAATTTAAATACCTATAAATGAACTGCACGAATATTTCAAAATAAACAGTTAGAAAAGCACAAATAAAGTGTTGTTTCTAATTCTGAACTATGATGGAAACAAAGATTTTAACAGAATGAAAACGAATCAAGGCACCTTACTTGGTGAAGGACAAATAACAAACATTTGCTGAAGCCCAATTTTCACACATTATCTTTTTGCACAGTATAGTTTTATCAGTAAAACTTGTGTGTCTGAGCAAATTTAGTGTTCACTTCAATGGAAAATGTGCTGTCTCTAAGCGACAGCGTGCTACCATTGGTGCCCAATTTGAGCCAGTGGTTTGCCCTGCTCGGCACCGGCACTTAATTGCCAGCTCAGGCACTTAATTACCTAAACCTGCACTTATGACAGCTGCCATATGGTGGCGCTGCTTGTGCAATTTAAAGATAAGCAGAACAACATTTGTTTGTTAATTCAATATACATTAATAACAACTAATACCGCAGCCATTCTTAAAGTGTTGGCGGCCTCGAACAGTCTGAATTGCCACACTTTAGTGTGATAGTTAGTAGTTGTGTAAGTACAGTGGCAATGTGTGGTGCAATCTGCAGTGGCCTCCTGACGAGGGCTCCAGCACGTGTTTTGTTTTACAAATTAAGCCCCATTCTTTAGTAATATATTTGTGACAGTGTGCTCCACAAATGCAACACCAGTTATATACTCCGCCTTCACCATTCTCTTGCTGAATGGGCGTGGCTCACTTGTGACACTTGTTCTTTGTGTGATGCTAGGAGTTTTCAGCATCAGTGATGTAACATTGATGGCAGCACCCCCATTCTGAAATTTCTACCAGCACCAGTGGTCAGAAGCTGGATTGGCATGGGGGTGCAAAAAGAGCAGAAGGAGGGATATGTATGTAGAACAGAAATGCTGAGCAACACATGGCATTTGTATCAAGCAGTGAGTGAGCCAGAGTAGCCTGGCAGCTTGCACCACAGAGATCAATGTGTGGCTAGAGTGGTAACCTCAGGGCAGTTCAGGAGAAGTAGCAAGGGGGAGGCTACAGGGCATCAAGGGGCACATCTGTCATATGCTGCCCAGTTCTGAGGTCCTCAGAGGAGATGTAATAAAATGCGGACTGCTGAGATGATCCCCAGCGACCACGTAAAGGCAAAGCAAATGTGTTCCTGGAAGCATGCCCACAATGGCGTTGTGTCTATTCTCCATTTTGTGGGAGGTGGTAGGCGGGAAGACACACCACCAACAGTGAGAACAAGACTGTAGGCAGGAGTGAATAGGGAGTCACGGGTAAAGGTGCACAGAGGGCACATCATTTTATTCAAACTGGGAGATTTGAGGGCAGCCGACCAATGGTTAGAGAACAAGAAGTGCCACTGAGAGGCTGCAGGGTTTGTGGGGGCGGGAAGGAGAGGGGAGGCCAGGGAAGGGGGTGAGCTAGATTCAGGGTGGTAGTACTGAATTTGACTTTGGACAGGTGTGACAAAAGGAGGTACCACCAGTGGATAATTTATAAAACAAAATAAGTGCCGGCGCTCTTTTCAGGAGGCAGCTTGCACCAGCCCATTTCTCCGGTTAGCGCCGCCTAAAACAGGGCTAACTACTAGCCATGAAAGTGGGAAGAGGATGTGGTGTAATGGCCAGAACTGCCGACTTCAGAAATGGGGAACCAGGTTCAAGTCTTAGCGTGTGCTCAACATCCTGTGATTCTGGACAAATCACTTAATCTCCCTGTGCCTACCATAAATGAACGTGCCCGTAACTGGTGCTCATGAAAAGCGCTGGTGTTGATTATTAAGTGCTGAGCACTGGAAACCATCGGCTGAAATTAAACACTGGGTACCACTGAGAGGCAGTGCGAGTGTCAGGTGCTGGCACAGAATATGCACAATTTCAGTAATGGTAGAAGAGAGGAGACTGCTCACCAAGGCTAAGCAGAAGTAAAGGGCACTGAAGGTTGGCAGCTGGTGCAGTCGTCACTACTGACAGGAAGAGGTGGGGCAAAGCCTGAGGCAGTTCCCCTCACACAGGACACAGTTGGGCAGAGTTGAGGCAGCCTGCCGTTCAGCATAGGTCACTGGTCAGTGAAGGAGACTGTGCTGTCAGAGGCGGGGATGGTAGTCCTAAGAGTGTGTGTTGTCTTTTAGTGCCAACGGGGGGTGAGTGAGTGACTTGCAATTGGTGTTAATTAGTTTAGTGCTTGTATGGTCAGGAGTCAGTAACGTCGGGTGTTTTGTAAACTTGCATATAGTGCAGTAAGGGAATCTTACCTTCCAAATTGGGTCAATTTCTGTTACCATTAAACTCTAAATCGGGCCCTAAATGTTATGTAAAGCAGCACATTGTGGCAGCAGTTCTAACGTTCCAGCTTGCCGCAGTGTGTGATCCTCTGCAATTTCCTTTGCATCCCCATTTAGGAGATGTGAAACATACAAAAAAACAGCACTAACCAACGGAATGCACTTTTCAAAAACATAGACATTTTTCCCTGGGGTTTTATCGAGTGGGAGAGAAAAAGCTGTTGAGATAAATATGCTCTCACTTTGATTTGGAAGAACAAAGCGCTTCCCGGCCTCGATAAGAATAAGAAGAGCTAAATAAATGCTGAAATGCAATACCACAGGTAGATTCTTAAATTGAAAAAGTGGTGCTGATGTCTACTGGCGAAAAATGCTGAATCTATTTAAACAAGAACCCCCCGTACCCCGGCTCTGTTAATATAGTGGTGGAATTTAGAAGAGGGGCCTGTGTTGGGTGAGTGGGAGGGTGGGGGGGAGTTCGGGTGTCTCAGATTTCAAAAGTAAGGTCAGCGGCGGGAAAAGTCGTCCTTACATAATGAAAGTTGCGCCGTGAGTGTGCACAGATTTACAGGTCTGTAACTATTCCCAGCAGAAAGGTGAATTTTATGGCACCCCTGGAGCAGTGGCCTCTCTGAAAGCACATTCTGATAGACATTCTCACGAAACACTGTAAAAAAACCGGCAAAGACCTTAAGAAACATAAGACATAAAAGCGCCGAGACACGGCAAAAGTGAAAGCAGGGGTGCACGCGCTGCATTTGAAGTAGTTAAAGTGATCGGAGACGCGATCCAGCGAGCAGAAAGGAAACTGATTAGTAGGGAGGGGGTAGTGTGAAAACAGCAGGGAGAGAAGGGAGGGTGTAATAAAAAACAAAGGAGCCAAAGCTATAGCGAAGGGAGGGGGGAGAGGGAGCAGCTGTGCACGTGCTTGTGATCGTGCACTCAAGGTTTAGGCCAGCCAAAAGACTGTGGGTAGCACTTCGAAAATCCCACATACAAAATGTCTCTTCGAGCCTTTGGCTCAGCGAGACCTACAAACGGGGAATGTGAGCTAACCTAGGAATCGCACACGCACGAGCATGTGCGTTTCCTTTTGAGCTCCCCCATTGGCCTTTGCGTGTGTCTTATTCTAAAAGACTACACGCAATTGGCCCGAGACGCATGCATAGATCCTCCCATGGCCTATTGGTGTCTATTACACGCACCAAGCGCGTAATAGACGCCAATAGGCCGTGGGGGGAGCTATGATTGTGCCCAGACACAGGCGTGACACGCACGCCACTTTACTTTTGATATTATCGCGGCACCCGCGCTTTACTTATAGCATTAAAAATAAAGCGCGGGTGCCGCGATTATACCAAAGGTAAAGAAATAGATTTTTTATTGCAGGGTCTTATGGTCTTTGCTTGTGACCCAAGCTTTTCACACTCTTTCCATGGGATGCACTGTGCACTCGCACTGCTGCACAGCACGCACCTCTGATATTTGAGCCACACGTCCCGAGCTCCTCGCCAGTGGTCTAACACAGAATGATGCCACTCATACAGGGACAAGATTCCCAACATCCTCGGCTGCACCCCAAATACACGATGCTTCATGACAGTGTTGTTATGGCTTGCGGCCACTGCATGGGGACTCGATGAACATAGCAGGCTGACCTGTGCCTGGCGTCAGATGAACCTATGAAGATGTACGGACTGGGGACAACCCCACAGAGGTTGTCAGTGAGCTGCATTACTGCGGCTACCAGGGTGGGAATCACAGCCCTGCTCCTCCCACTACCCACGTACCTCACGCTCCTTGCAGTGTTCTTCCCGGCGGCCCATACACCTTACACTCCAACCATGGCCAGTAGAGCCACGTGTTCGAGCGCTTCACGCCGCATTCTCACAGGGCCAAAGCTCCTTGGTGTCCATTCATGTGCGACAAGCACTACAAACTAACCTGCACACCAGCAAAGCTGCTTGCAATGCCCTTGACACATTCCCAGCTCCTTGCAGTAAAGCTCGAAGCGCTACACTGGCGAGTAAAATGCACTTGTGCTGTGACCCAGGGAAGAAAATGGCACATCAGAAGCACCGCAGTCTCCCACACAAAGGGGAGAGCAGTGTCCGGGTCCACTCTCTCCTGGGCTCCGAGGCTTTGCCGTCGTGAGTGGGTGGGTGGGGACCTGCAGCTGTCCCTGCTGCAGGGGTTCAAACACAGGGAACATGAGATTCTTAATCAAAATGAAAATTAACAGCAACCAGCAGCTTAGTTTTCAGACTGGCCAAAGGAAATTGGCAAAGCTCCTGCTGTTGGCAGTTCACAAAGTGAAGCTGCGAGAAGCTAGCACTGACGCTGCGAGGAGCTAGCGCCGGCGCTGCGAGGAGCTAGCACCAGAGCTGCGAGGAGCTGACACTGACGCTGCAAGGAACTGGCACTGACGCTAACGTTGAAGCTGTGAGGAGCCAACACTGAAGCTGCAGTTTTCTGAGCTGCTCAGTCACAAGAAACTGCTGAAGTGCTGAATACTGAAATAGCGCTGGGACTTCCGTCCAACCCTGGGAGAGTGCAGAAATGCACTCTTGCGCACCCAAATATGGGGGATTTTAAAACCAAGCATTAGGCTACAATTAGTTGATGTGGGGGTACTGCATGGGGACGTGAGTGGTCTGCTCCAGCACTGACTTCGAAGCCTAACAGCACATCACCAATCACCTGAGCTTGGAATTGAGAAGGAAAAGCAATGTGATATTTGGAGTACGATTGTGGGTGAAACTAAAAGAAAAGCAAAAACACACAATGCCACGGGCTGTCTGCTTCTAGCTGGAACCGACTGCAAGCCTGAAGGACAAGCATTTGCAATGCAATAGGTCTCGCATTATAAAAGTGTGAGCAGTTGACATTGCTAATAATAATGCAACACTAGCTATTGGCATTGTAAATGATGCCCTTTATTTATGTGTTTGTTTTATAAAATCGATAAAAAAGGCATTGTCATGAACAATGACAATAGATGAAACTTTTGCAAATGCAAGACTTATTGCATTGCAAATGCTTGTTATATTTTGGTATTGTGACATTTTGACAAAGTCCGTAAGTTTGACTGAGTGCGGCCACGAACTGTGAGACTAACTGCACTCTGTGCATTCAAGGAAACTGCGTGTTGCCAACCCAATGCAGCTCATGGATATGTGCAGCATAGGGTTCACTGCCCGTGGGGGATTGGGTGCAGGGCCTGGCCATGCACGGAAGAGGGTTGCTTTTATGTATTTTAATAAAATATGACTTTACGTAGAAAAAATACACTAGAAATTTGCTGGTACTAAGGGCTAAAATAATATTATAATTAGGTGAACATTTCTGTGACAATGTAATATTTTAAACAAAAAAAACACAAACATTGACCAGCTATAGTTACCTCTGTTAATTATAACTTGTGCCCTAAAGTAACTATAATTCATACCCTTGCAATGCACTGCTAATTACCCCACATATTACATCACTCATGACATTTTCTATGACATCATTGCTAACATAACTGCAGCATGTGACATGACATTATTGATGACTACACTGTGCATGGCGGAGGCGCAATTTATAGTTATTTTTGTGCTCGAGAACGTATATTTTACGCCTAGGAGGATCTCATCAATTTCATGAGAGGCCGCACCATGGTTGAGGAATCATTGCATGGCAAAAATTGGGTAAGTGTAACTCATGCAATTTTCTATAGCATAATTACGTGAAATTACAGCAGGCTTAGTGAGATTACACCGAATAACGTAACAAAAATAACCCAGCATTTAGATCAATTTTTTTTCTGCAAAATGCAATCTTACATCCAATGTGGACGAGAGGATATATTGTGCACTAAGAAAATAGTGCAAAATGCAACAGACCATGAATAGCTGTACCCACCTGTGGTACCGGCGGAGAGAGCGGTGCCCTCTTCCCTGAGCTGTTGCCAGGTTGAGGTGAAGCAATTTACACAGTCGTTATGGGTACAGTCACCGTCCAAAGAATTAGAACCAGAAGTACCATTGGTTCCGTATTTTTCAAATTTTTTATATATCTTTTCTGTAACACATTGCACTTAGCAGCAGCATCTTTGAGGTCCTGACGAAAGCCTTGCCTCAATACGGGGCATCACGACTGAAACATGTTGACCACAATTTTTCACCTCACGCATGTGGTTTAAATCCATACTGCAGCTGCACTGTTTTTTAATCTTGGCAGCGAGAGCATACAAGTAAAGCACGTATTGCATTCTCTATAACTAGTTTTATCATCACTCCACTCACGCTACATTATTCTTTGTGCTGCATCCTCACCCACACTATCTGTCTCATTTGGTGGATTTAGAATATCCAAGTAGAGTAGACATCAAAACATCCCTGTGCACCTCCCTCTCAGAGAGGGGGTTGTAGTCCTCAGAGGAACTAGGTTTTCCTCTGAAAGGAGAATAGCAACTGATGAAGCATGCCACCTTCGGTGGGTGAGAGGTTTCGTCCTTAATGGGATTAGTCCACAGCTAGGTCTGTGTGATATTGTCAGTGTCTTTTTGTTTACATAACTTAGACCCAAGGACTTGGTTGTATGTATGGCGTGAATAGCAACAGCCCGCAGCAGGTCACGCTCTCTAACTTCATTGTTCCTGGGCTCCTGCGGTTGGATTGTTGTGCCAAATTATAATCGAGTACATATCAGTAATAAAGAGTACCACAAAATGAAAGAAATGATTCTAATTATTTTGCCGCAATTAAAATTCCACCCCGGCTTAGTTAAAATCCACAAAGAAGGATAGGAAGGAGTGATCTGGCGGCTGGTTGTGTTGTGGGAGTGGTACGTTTTACTTTAGGTGTGTGACTGATTATAAGCAGCACACATGGTGTAGTTTACTTGTTATCATTAGGTAGTGATTAGGGGGTTACAAACAGCTTTGCTTAATCAGCATGCCGGAGGGGGCAATTCTGGTAACAAAAGCTTAGGTTGGAAATGCACTTGCTCCAAAGACCTCTTTGTGTAGCCCCTCGGCCCCAGGGTGGAATCATCAGAAATGAACAGTCAGAATTAATGTGCCTGTGGTAAAAGACTGTTTGTAATCAGTAGGTCGCAGGTGGGTATCCTAGTGAAATTGCACAGTGGTTAATGTAGTGCTGAATGGATAATGGCGCAAACCACAGAATAGCTCTGTGGCTTATGTGGCCACTGCACACATCTGCATGAAAATTGCAAGGCAGACACTTGATACTGAGCCCAGTCAGTCAAGGATGCATTCTAAAGAAGAAAAGTAAAAAACCTGCAGAAATTCACTATTTGTTCACACAATGCAGTGCAGCACCCAAACTGCTGTGCTGTTGTGTGGCAAAGAGAGAGACCGCTTGTGCCTGCCTCAGGGAGGCTCAAAGCCCTTCCATTGAAAACCATGAGTGGTTGCATGGGCATTTCCATGTATCCTTCAAGGTGACACCCTCTTCACCCAAAGTAGTGCCAAGTAGCACATCGCGTTATTTGCAGACAACTTTCAAGTGCGAAACAAGTTTTCCGCTACAAAGTAAATCACAAATCAGCAGTTTCCTCCACTTTGCATCACTTTTGGCCATGTGCAAACTGTTGAAAAAACAGGCCCCATAGGTTTTGATACAAAGCCAATCTACGAAAGCAGCCGGACCAGGGTCTGCCTCGGAATGTCTTGCACAGGATCCGTCAGGGTGTTTGTAGGCAGGGGAAATAGTACTGGGAGGGTATGCAGAACAGGGTGCACTCACCTATGCGCCACGGTGCCAGGCTGTGCGTTGCACAAGGAGTGAAGGGGTTCACATTAGCAAGAGGCGTCTGTTACTATACGTGGCGCTGCACTGTTCCCCCCCTTACCAAAGCAGTACAGAAAATGTATTGATGCACGAAAAATGTGTGAACCTAAGGCCAGTTACAGTGCGTCTGCAGGATTTACATCCTCTGAGGCGACAATAACCACATTTTTGTAGGAGACAATTTACATTCGACAGCTAACCAGAAGATGATTGGATGTTTCTATAGAAGACCTACCAATAAATTGTTAATAATTAGTTCGTTCATTAATTAATGAACGAGTGTGTGCATTTTTAGGAGTTTTACTAAATAAATGCAGTGTTTGACAGAAGGGCAATCGCCCGTTGAAGGACACAGCAAATACAACTTCACACGCGCAAAACTTCCAGAGAAAGTATGGAATGCACCGGCAGTTTTGGGAGTACTCGGGACATCCGTGATTTGTGATTTACAGCGCTTGGAAACGGTGCAAATGCGCTATGAAGTGCGTTGTAAATGAACATATGTTGATTTTTAAGATGTCTAAAGAAATGCGCGGCTTACTGCCTCAGAACCAACTGGATACAACTGAGAAGAACTTACATTTTATTTTCAAACAAAGTTAATGTTCATTAACTGACAAACATTGCACTCTACAGCACACAAACTATCGGGCATTGTTACACTGTCAATAGTTATTGTGAAACTGCGGAGATTCTTGTCAAAGCACAACCGGCAGCCTCGTGCCAGCCTCCCAGCCGCTAGTTACACTCATATGATTACCAGGAAAGTCCTCACCTGGCCGCGTGCCAGCGCAGACCACAGACGGTCACTCAGAGCCCCTCACACGAAGAGCGGATAGAAACACGCACAGAAACGGAGAGGTGTTATAAGCCCCTCTGCTCCCAAGGTGCCGACCCTCCGGGGATTGTATTCCACCAGCGCTGCCGGGCAGAGGCATTGAGCGGTGCTCACTGCTGGGAATTCCAATACATTTGTGTGAGCGCATTTAATTGACAAGGAGGGTAACCTTTGCAACAAAGACTCTTGGCATTACTTCCGACAACATTTGATGTGTTTTCCAATTCTGCGTAGAAATACCTTCTTAAAAGAATATTAATGAACAGAATATTTTAAACAATTAAACTTCCGTGATTCGCCTTCTTTTAGCCTTTCGCAACCTTCCTGGATCCCACCAGCTCCATCAACGTTTTTCTTTGTGACTCTCTCCCTGTCAGTCCTCTGCCTCAGCCTAGAAAGAGACAGTGCAGTAACACAAACAATCATGGTATGGCATTTGGAAGAGGGCAACCTATTTCGCTCTCTATTCCTGTGTGTGACCTACCTGCAGTGCTTAATTTGAGCCGGTGGTTGCGGGTAGAGGAAACCGGCACTTATTGTTCTGCATCACATATTCTCTGAGCGCAGAGAGGGAAAAACACAAGACCGAGGAAGAGAAAGATGACAAAAGAGTCACAAAGAGCAGCAATAGTGCGATAAGGCAGCAGGCAGTGTGTGATAGTGGAGTAAAGAGGCTCAAGGTGGATTCAAGACTAGGCAGCCTTGGTATTTGGTGCGCCAACGTTTAATTGCACTGCAGGCTTCCGACCAAAGCTTCGTGCACTGGCACTTTTTCTTTGACACACAAAGCACTTCCTACCTGTACTCCAGTTTCAACGTTCTCTCACCACTAATACTTCGGCCATCATTTACGGGATTTGGGCGTGGAGCAGCTCAGCAATTCTGCTTGCTGCCCTTCGCCAAAGTGAAAGGGCATGACTGAACCGTATTTAAGCAATACGGTGGATTCCTGTCCTTTCTCCCTGTGCTGGTGCCGTTTCCGCAGCCTAGCGCCAACGCAGGCACTCTTGCAACACGGTGCAAGGGTGCCTCCATTGCATGCAGGATCGTTTTTGTGCAGGAAGGGGCACATCCCTAGAGGCATTTTTGGTCTCGCCTGACCCAGCGCATGTGCTGACCTGGCGAGACTTATTGAGAGGACTCCAAAAAGTGCTACAAGGCCAGCCTAGAGCTACAGTCCATGTGCGCGGGCGCGCGCACCGCGCTTTACCGCGATTACTTTCACTTTTGTGGCCGCACAGCCGCTTGGCATAGCCAATAGGTCTCGCTTTTGGGACCTTATAAGTATTTAGTTATGCAACTGTTGCATGGCTAAACACTTATAAGGTCCCAAAGGCGAGACCTATTGGCTATGCCAATGCTTGTATTTCAAAGCTTCCATAATTGCCAAGGTTTTAGAATGCTATGTGTGACACTTTCATAACTTCAGTGCAATTATGAGTGACATTTCAACGACTTTGAGTGACACTTTTTCGTGAGCAAAATCAAGCAATGAAGAGGAGGGAAGCATATAAATATCAGAAATTACACCCATTTGAGCAACGAGAAACTCTAAGAAGATCTTAAAACTGCTGCAAAGGACCATAACTGGAAGGGCACTAACCAGAGACCAGAGACAGACTGCGTGGCTGCAGTTCTCAGTAACAGAGGGCAGGAAGGCAATGCAGCTGCTCAGAAGATGATCTTACTGATCTGATCATTCATGACTCAAAGATGCCAGCCTAAAAAGCAAATTTTATGGCATAGCAAGTGCAACTAGGAGATTATACAGTCGCTCAGTCTCAGGCACCTACTTTTTTGTCAGCCTGGAGAGCGGGTGCAGCGGCAACAGGTGAGCCCCGTCACACTCAGCAGCCCGGACACTGGGCCTCTTTTGCTTTTTAATGCGGGCCTAAAAGAGTCAATGCGAGTAGGCCCATGACAGGAGAAGAGCCAATGCAAGGGGTGCTGTGCCTGCACCACAATGAAGCCAACACAGCAAAAGACAACGACAAAATGCCATAATTAGGTCTCACCTGAACCAGCACATCCGCTGGTCTGGCGAGACTTATTGAGAGGGCTCCAAAAAGTGCTACCAGGCCAGCCTAGAGCTACAGGGCATGTACGCGGGCGCGCGCGCCGCACTTTACCGCGATTACTTTCACTTTTGCGGCCGCACGGCCGCTTGGCATAGCCAATAGGTCTCGCTTTTGGGACCTTCTAAGTATTTAGTTATGCAACTGTTGCATGGCTAAACACTTATAAGGTCCCAAAGGCAAAACCTATTGGCTATGCCAATGCTTGTTCTCTTTCTATGTGTGCTGCATAATGCAGCACACATGGAAAGAGGAGAAATAAAGGTATTTCTTTTCGTTACGCCTCACCTCAGAAGGCGAATCGATTTGGCCTGTCCCCATTTTTCCATGATATTTAAAATCTGGACAGCGTCAAATTCATGGGTGTTTTGGTGAAACTCCCACTGTAATGCCCATGGAATGCCCTCCAAGGGTGGATTAAGGCAACGCAGCAATTTGCCTTGTGTTGCCTTCCTCATGGTTTATGAGGCAACTTAAAGCTAGGCAGGGTGGCTTTGTGTGGCATCATAAATCTGATTCAGAGCCCTGCGTCACACATGTACCACTTTACGTGGTGCAAAAGTGATGCAGGGCTCTTATAAATAAGTCCCTTACTTTCTACCTGAAGTCCCACACAACTGTTTTTCCCCAGCCTCTTTCTCTTTGCAAACACACCTCTACTCCACCATCATTAACCATAACAGTGCATTTCGCTGAAAAAAACTTCCACCAACAACCCTCACTACTCTATCACTCATACTCCTGAAAGGCCACTCAGCTCGCAAATCGAATTGAGTCATTTGGTTTTTTTTCGCATTCACTTCCTTTGAGCCCTTTTTACCAGGAAGTCTTAGTTGTCCACCACCTCAACACCATCTTTGATGAGCTTATCAAAGATTGCCACATATATACGTTGATAATGGCGATCCGCCAGGCACAGTTGATCTATGGGGGAGTGGGAGATGATTGCAACTGTGCACATCAAATGAGGGTTTGACATGTCACCATTTATAAATTATCTTGCAGATATTTATAATGTTGGTGAAATCTAATTAGTATGTGTAATACTCATGAATAACTGGAACACTGCTTACTCTGTAAGTTGGTTTATTAAACTGAGGTAAAACCCTCCACTGCAGTCCTGCCAGGAACAGCTGGTCAGCCAACTGCCAGGTCAATCCACAGAACAATCCGATGTCATAATGGAATACATATGTGCCAATAATGAGCTTCAGCCCCAGCCTAGCTGAGCCTGCCTACGTATATTACAACACATCTTCCTACCTTATACAACATATAAACATAGCACAAAACTCAACCATAACCTGCACCTAACATGTCACAACTGCATCACATACATAACGCACACACAAAATCTAACACATATGTACCAACATTTCTCCAGAAATGAAGAAAAACACGTTGACCACAAAACAAATAATTGCTAGCGTATGAGAAAATGAAACAAGTGGTTTTACTCACAGATATATTCACCAAAATAGTCTGTCGTCCTTCTCATCCTTGCCCCCTCCTGGCTTGTACTAAGCTCCTTTTCTTATCGGAGACTCGTATCTTCTCTCCAGTGAACTGGCAGGTTCCTGAAACCTACCACTACTAAGTTCACTTGTGAAATTCCTGTCATTCATCAATATCCATGGTGAACATAGACCACATGGATTTCCCCTCTCCATTGACCTCTCTTCCATGCTCCCTTGTCTCTAGAACAGAGCCACATGCCTGAGGTCCCATGTCTGACCATTTCCAATTTAACCCAATTACCTCCAGCTGCCTTAACTGTAAAGGGCCCCCTAAATTTGGTCAAACACTACTCACTGTCACAGGCTACACCTTCACCCAAGCTCCCATATCAATATACCGTTTCTCAACATTTGCATCAGAACACACAATTGCCTAACCCTTATGTGACACCTCACACATCCAAGAGGGTACGAACTTTGTCACAGGTTGCCTGCCTTTGCATAATTTTAAAAGCAGTTCCTCCTGTGTTGGTCTTGACAGTGGTGTGATAAGCCCACATGTTCTTAACCACATCCCGTACTGACAAACCTGCACTACCCCATTCACTTGTGGGTTATACAAGAGGAACAAGTGTGTTTCACACAGTCTACATTCATGGCGTTTTGAAGGTAAACTCCTGTCCATTAATCAGGGAATTGTAAGCACGCTACTCACCTGTGAGGGTCTAAAGGTGCTGAGGTGGGTGGGGAGGATCCGTAGATCTGTTTAGCCGAGGAGACTGGTCTTGAGGGTCTTCCTGAAGGTATTCAGGGATTGGGGCATCTGATGTCTGCCGGTAGCTCATTCCAGGTCTTGGCTGCAATGTGAAAGAAGGATATTCGCCTGCTCTGAGGATGCGTGGGGTTTCGGACAGTGTGAGGTTGGAAGATTGGAGGTTTCTTTTGGGTACATGGAAGTTGACTCTGTTGTTGAGGTATTTGGGTCCGTTGTTGTGCCGGCATTTGTAGGGATGGGTGAAGAATTTGAAGGTGACTATTTTCTCCACGTGGAGACAGTGGAGTCTTCGCAGGTGTTGGCTGATGAGTTCTTGCTGTGGGATGCCGAGGACGAGTCTGGCGGCAGTGTTCTGTATTGTCTGGAGTTTGCGGAGTAGGGACTTGTTGATGCCGGCATTGAGTGCGTTTCCATAGTCCAGTCTGCTGGTGATGAGTGCATGGGTGACGGTCTTCCTTGCCTCAGGGGGCATCCACGTGAAGGTCTTGCGGAGGATGTGGAGGGTGTTGAAGCAGCTGGAGGTGACGGCGTTGACCTGTTGGTTCATGGTGAGTGATGAGTCCAGTACGATGCCGAGGTTCTTGGCGTGGTTCGAGGGGGTAGGGCGGCTTCCGAGGGCGGTTGGACACCAGGTGCTGTCCCATGCTGAAGGAGTGGTACAGAGGATGAGGACTTCTGTCTTCTCGGCATTGAGCTTCAGGCAGCTGTTGGTCATCCAGACTGTGACGTGTTGCATTCCTTTCTGGAAGTTGAGTTTGGCAGTGGTGGGTTCTTTGGTGAGGGAGAGGATGAGGTGGGTGTCGTCAGCGTATGATACGATGTTGAGGTCGTGTTGTTGGACGATGTCAGTGAGGGGGGCCATGTAGATGTTTAAAAGAGTCAGGCACAGTGATGACCCCTGTGGGACTCCACAGGTGATTTTTGTGGGGTCGGAGAGGAAAGGGTGGCAGTCTGATCCTTTAGCTTCTTCTGGTGATGAATGATCGGCTCCAGTCTAGGGCTGTTCCTTGTATGCCTGCATCATGTAGTCTGCTTACTAGTGTGCGGTGGAAGACGGTGTTGAAGGCAGCTGGTAGGTCGAGTAGGATGAGGGCTGCAGAGTGGCCTTGATCCAGGAGGGTGAGAATGTTGTCTGTGGGTGTGAGTAGGCCGGTCTCTGTGCTGGGGTTGCTTCGGAATCCGGATTGGGACAGGTCGAGGAGCATTCTCTCCGATTAATCTTGTCAGTTCCCTGTTGACTGTTTTCTCTGCGACTATGGCTGTGAAGGGGAGGAGTGAGATGGGCCGATAGTTCTTAAGAATGATGGGGTAAGCTGCGGGCTTCATGAGCAGGGGTCTGACTTCTGAGCACTTCCAGTCATCTGGAAAGGTGCCTGTTTTAAAGATGGTGTTGATGGTGCATTGTAGTTCGGGTGCGATGGCGGTTGCGGCTCTGTGGTAGATGTGAGGGGGCAGGAGTCAGTGGGGGCCCCCGAGTGGTTGCCTTTCAAGGTTGAGACAGTGTCTTCGTTGTGATCGGTGTCCAATAGGAGATGGTTTGCTGGCTGGTGTCTCTGGGGGTCTGTGGCACCTGGTGGATGGTCAACGAAGTTGTTGTAGAGGTTTTTGATCTTGAGGTGGAAATAGGTTCCAAGCTTGTCACAGAGGTCTTGAGATGGGGTGACGTCAGTGGCTTCGCTTCGTGGGTTTGTGAATTCTTAAATGACACTGAAAAGTTCCTTGGAGTTGGTGGAGTTGGCGAGGAATTTGTTGTGGATGAAGTTTCTCTTGGTGGCTCTGATTTGGTTGTGGTAGTCCATCATGGCGTCCTTCTAGGTGGTGTGGTTTTCGGCTGTCTTGGTGTTTCTCCAGTTCTTATCCAGATGTCTGCAGGTGCGCCTGGCTTCTTGGAGAGTGGTGGTGAACCAGGTGGCTTTTCTGGGACGTGTGTGTCAGAGTTGCGTAGCGGGCGAGCTTGTCTGAGCAGTTGGAGATCCAGGTGTGTAGTTCTCTGGCTGCGTTGTTTGCATCAGGTGTCCAGGTGTGGTTGTCTTGGGTGAGGGTGGAGTTAAGTTGCTTGTCAGTAACCTTGCTCCAGTTCCTTCGTTGTGGGCGTGGGGCAGGGTTTGGGTGCCTTGGGTTTGTCAACGGTGAAGTGTACGCAGTGGTGGGTGGTCCATGGCAGTTGTGTTGTGTGGCTGAAATGGACGCTGTTTCCTGCCGCAAAGATGGGATTAAGGGTGTGTCCTGCTCTGTGGGTCAGTGTGTTGACAAGTTGTTTAAGTCTAATGCTGGCGAGGTTTTCATGAAGGACGGTGGAGTTGGGGTCGCTGGGGTTGTCGAGGTGGAAGTACAGGTCTCCAATGAGGATGTAGTTCGTTGAGGTGATGGCGTGGGGTGCGATGAAGTCGTTGATGGTGGTGGCGAAAGTTGTCCGGGGGACCGGGGGTCTGTAGATGAGGGTTCCTTGGAGTGTGGCTTTGGTGGTTGTCTTGATCTGGAAGTGTAGGTTTTCGGCGGAGGGGAAAGCTTCGCTGGAGGTGGTGAGGCAGAGGGTGCTCTTGTGGGCGATGGCAAGGCCCCTCCAGGGTGGTTGGGTCAGCCTTTCCTCTGGATCTTGTATCTGTCCGGGATGGCGGTGTTGATGTCAAGGGGTGAGGATGCGTTGGTCCAGGTGTCTGTGAAGAAGGCGGTGTCGGATGAGATGGAGTTGAGTAGGTTCCAGCATACTTTGTGAAGGATGCATTTCAGGGTGTCGTCAGTGCTGGTGTCAGCGGTGTTGGAGGCCATGGTGGTGGTGAGGGTCTGGCGGCAGTGGAGGCAGGAGAACTGGTTCTGGGTTGTGTTCAGTGAGGCCTGTTGGCATTCCAAAAGTCTTCCAGGGTTGAGTGTGAAGAGGGTGGTGGTGTCATAGCGGTGGACAGTCGGAGATCCAGTGTTCCTGGCACTTCCCACGATCGGGTTGTGCACGGGCGCAGAAGGGCGAGCCTTAGGCACATCTTCGGCATGCCAGCAGCACGCCCGCTGCACGCATCCACTGCACGACCGCGCAGCAGGGGCGCAGCAGCCGCCATTAGATAGGGGAGGGGGTAGGGAGGCACAGCTGGGAGGCGGGAGTGGGAATCAGTGGGGAGGGAGAGGCCGTGGGGGTAGCAGCGTCGAGTGGGGGAGCAGGAAAAACAGGCAGAGAGGACGGAATGGCACAATAGCAAGCAGGGCACAATAAGTAAAAAACAGGCATAACAAGGCAAACACAAGGCACAATAATGGAAAAAGAGAGAATAAGCACAAGAGGGGAGGCAACGGGGCAGAACACAGAGGGCGCAATCTAGGCAGGGGCTGAGGCTCAAACCCCTACCCTGCCTGCACTGAGTCCTGCCGGGGCAGAGCCACAGCAGGCAGCCAGAGCTACGGAGGGAGCGAGCAGGTCCCTGGCCGAAGTCAGAGGTCCTGCTCGCGCTCACCACGCAGTGGCCGGCATTACATAGGGGAGGGTGGAGGGAGGCACTGCTGGGAGGCGAGGGTTGGAATTGGTGGGGGGAGGGCCCGCGGGTGTGACAGCGGTGGGTGGGGAAGCGGGAAAAACATGCAGGCGCGGAACGGCACAATAGCAAGCAGGGCACAATAACTAAAAAACAGGCACAACAAGGGAAAAACAAGGCACTATAATGGAAAAAGAGAGAATACGCACACCAGAAGAGGCAATGGGGCAGAACACAAGGGCGCAACTTAGGCAGGAGCCGGTGCTCGAACTCCTACCCTACCTGCACTGAACCCTTCCTGGGCAGAGGCACAGCAGGCAGCCAGAGCTACGGAGGGAGAGAGCGGTCCCTGGCCGAGGTTAGAGGTCCATAGTCATCATGCACTCCCCGTTCAGTGCGGCTGCTGGACCAGCTCAACTTTCTTTTACTTGCACCCAGATCTGATTGTTTAAAAATGGATTGATGACTTTAACACAACATGTACTTTCGCGGCTCCTTTGAAAATGAATGCCCATTCATAGTTGTCATGGACACCTCATTCAGTGTGCAGGCCGGACTGGCTCAACTGTCTTCACCTCGTACTGAGACCTAGCGCCATCAGGTTTCATAGCTGCGTGTGATGCAGTGTGACTGTCCTCTGGTGTCGGTCTGACACTCAACACTCGTGCAGTAAGATGCATAAACAGTGTATTTGCGCACTGGTTCATCGGCGGTCTTAATCAGCTACTTCCGGCACAGGCTTGCACGCTGGCTTACCTCTTGTCTTTAACAGTGAGCCATTTCACCAACAGACAAAACGCTATATTTTCCTTCCTCAACAATTTCACACACAGACACAATGAGAGCACCTGCTTAATAATCAGAAGGATCTGATCTGTGTATGTCATAACTCTTTTATTCTGGTCAATGATCTGCCGAACAGCCAATGGCCTTACTGCTCACTTGAGTTCATGTTTGAGGTTTGTTTCACCTCTGGAACTGCCTCATGCCTGGCAAGATCTTTGCCAACATTGTATTACTCATGAATAACTGGAACACTGCTTACTCGGTAAGTTGGTTTATGAAACAGAGGTCAAACCCCACACCAACTGCCAGATCAGCCCATAGAACAATCCTATGTCATAATGGAATACATAGGTGTCATAATGAGCTGCAGCCCCAGCCTAACTAGTACAGCCCAAGTACATTACAATGATATGATTGTCCAAGAATCATACATTTGTGGCTACCTTTCAAAGCTGGCATTAATTGGGATTTGCCTTAAACTATATTATGTACCTACCACCTTGAAACAAAGATGATGAGCATTCCCCCACAAAACCTCCCACGCTCTCCTCCTTAACCAGCTCCTCATTCGAATACTCCTCACCATGGCCGTATTCTCTTCCTCACCCATAGTGAACGTTGCTCTGATTAAATGTCTTGTGGTAAGTAACAAAAACGCTTTTCAGGAATACTTAAACCACGTCTAAAAAAGCAAACAATTGCATGCCAGACATTGTCTACTTCCAGGACTGTTGGAGATGTCCATCTGTACGTTGTATTCCCACAAACTTTTGCCTTCCTATGCTGAATCAGTATTTGCTGGCCCAAGGACGCTGTGCACTATACCACTGCCAAGCAAAGGTAAAGTGCTTGGGCCCCTTCTAGACATAGGCAAATTGGATAACACCTAATAGGTAGACTGAATTTATTTATAAGTCTCTAGTATATGGCACTACATGTACCTATTGGCATGCAAACTAACTGCAAAGCACTCATTCTGCCACCCACTTGAGGTTCTGGACTTTTAAGAGTCCAGAGGTGTCAGGGAAACAACACCCGAAGACCCCTGAGTTCCTCCTGTCTCGGTGCACAAATAAACAGAGACACGGGCTTCTCGATGGCGGCGTCAAAGACCAAGGTTTATTTACTGCAGGGATACAGAAATCATAGGAACCACACAGAGGCAGAATCTACGAGGCTGTTCAAATTGCATTAAGTGGGTTGCTTCTTAAATACAAGAAAAATGTCTTGGGGCAACATTACACGAATATTTCTCATGCCTAACCCGGTATCCCAAACAGACAATAAATAAATATCAAACAATGATTAGTTGTGGGTTCTCGGTGTTCAATCAGATCCTCTCGACAGTTTTTCATTCTCTACTTGATCCTCCCCATCATAAAAATCGTAACCTCCCCATTGTAAAAGCCCAGAAAGAAAGGAGCAGAGCCAGGTGCAAAGGATTGAAATGTAGGATAAGAGGTGTTTATGGATCATAAACGGGCAGGGCAATCGTCTTCGGCCTTTCAGTCAGGACAACGGACACGAGAACCAGTATAGCAGGACTGGCCTCAGGCAAGGGAGGCAGCTTGATTCTGCCTAGTCATGTAGCGTCAGCCTTTCTCGGGGCTCGAGCTTACGTGTCCTTAACAAGGTGACTCTGCCGGGGTCATCGTCCGTTCATTGACTATGTGAGGGCAAGAAACAAGATGGATGCCGTAACTAAAATGGATGCCGTGACTTTTAGAGAGAATGCCCTAGTTTCCAGTGAATTCGTGCTAGTTGCGCAGCGAAAACACTGTCACGTATACAATGGATCGTTTGCGGTTCATTGGTACCAAAATCGTGTCAGTACTATGATACCGAATTCACAGGTTCGAATCGCTACAGAACCTCACACTACAGTAGAACAGTAAAACATGTTTCCAAGCTTACCCCTGAAGCCTGTGTGTGCCATTTTGACCTGTCAAAATACACATTTTGTAAGAGCTAATTCTTTCTTTTTAATGCGTATAAGTCACACCTAAGGTGGACACTAAAGGGCATGGTGAATGGTACTTCAAAAATGCTCATAGTTTTTGAATTCCATTCCAGGGATAAGGGGCACATTTAAAGTTATATGACGGCACACGGTGCAGCAAGGGAACTTGTTACACTGCGTTCTGTGAAAGGAGAGAGCAGAAATTCTCCAATTTACAAAGATATGGAGCCTTTCTGCTCTCTCAGTACACAGGCACACTGTATGCTGTCTATGGACAGGTTTGTTCTTGTGAGGAAGGGATACCTTCTTACACAAAAACAATCCAATGAGACACATTTCTCTTTCTATGTGTGCTTCATGGAAAGAGAAGTAAAAAGCAGAAATAAAGATATTTCTCCTTGTTACGCCTATGTTGGGTAGGTGCACCATTTTAGGATTAAAAGGCATTGTAAATCTGGATTTGTGTCAAAATACATGGATGGATGCAAGGGAACTCTCACGCTCCACCCATGTAACGCCTACCAGATGGAGATTAAAGCATGGCCATGTGCTGTGTTGCATTACATTGTATTTAATAAATTACACAAAGCCATTCAAAGTGGCTTTGTGTTGCTGTGTAAATCTTAAAGATGTGGCAAGACAAGTAAGAAAAATCGTAGTCTATAAGGAATCAGATCCATTTATTGCATCCAGTATTTTTTGTATAGTCAGGACTCTTTGGAACTTCAGTCTTTCAAAGGAAAAGTAGAAAGCGCAGGTTTGTGATGCAGCCAACACGTGTTCCGCCCCCTAACAATGGCCTGTTAGCCTGGAGCTTCCTCAGGGCTGCCCAGTTCAATAAGGAAAACACAATATGCATACATAAATAAAACATAATCATGTAGCGCATCAGTGACAAAAAATATATATGGGAAGAGAGGAGTATTTTTTCATCATAGTGATAAAGTTGAGCCGTCCGAGCCAGGTTAATACACGATAGAAGATAAGTTCACTTTAATGGTGAAGTAAAAGGAAGGAAAACAAAATATATGGAAGTCATTGTAGGTTGTAGGTATCATAATTTAGACAAAGATAAGATACATAAGATACATATAGGTAACATTTAAGTAAGCAAAGCATGTACATACGGTCGTGTCGTATTGTTGTGCAGAACAACAGACATGGGTCCATATATAAGTACAAAAGGCATACAAAAGCTGCCACAACACTAGCATATAACTTGTAGAAAAATAAATACATTCCATTAAATATGTGGGAAATGGGTGCTCATGAGTGGTGGGAAGAAGGCCACTCGATTAGGTGGTAAAGTAATATAAATTCGAAAAATGAGTCTATATCTGTGAAAGGGAGACTTAATTCATTGAAATATTGCCCTAATATGGTCTCCTACCTGGGAGTTCTGTCCATGTGAGTAAGTTATTAGCCACGCAGTGTTGGGGTGATGCCGCATTATGTTGGTATGATAGCCTTTTCTAAAGTCGTGTTTTTATTAGTGTGGCCTTCACCTTTGCTATCGGGTGATTAGGCTTTCTGTAGGGCCCTCAAAGTTTGTAGTTCCATAAGGAGATGACGGAGGTCCCACAGGAGGTCCACTTTGGGTTCGGCTGGAGGGGTTTCATTCTGGGGAAGACAAGGCTGATGGAAAAATAACAGTGATTTACGGAATTAGAAAAAGATTTTAAAAAATATGGAATCAAAAAATGGGTAAGAATTATCTGGTACGCATTTGTGGCACGTGGTCCCATGTGCAAGGGACATTGCAAATGCGTCAGGTGGGTTTCTTGGTCTAAATTGTAAGCGAGGTCTGGAAATAGCCATCAGTTGTCCAGTTGTTGCTGTGTAAATGCCAAAAATGATTCTGGATCAGGGCTGCGCGACACAACTGCTGCAACCCTGACACAAAATCGTAGTAACTCTGGGCCTGTGTTAAAAAGTAAATTTTTTCACTGGAGCGAACCTGGCCCCGCCCCTCTATCTGACACGTGCTCTATTGCAGTCAGCCTACAATTTTTAACTTTGCGCAGGTCAAGTTCAATCCGATGACCGCAGTTATTGCTTAATACATTTTTGTGCTATTTTGAGACTTAAACTTACAAAATTCATAACTCTAGTTCTACTGATTGGATTACTATAATTGTGGTGTCCTTTTAGTAATAAAACTTCACCCTGCTATCTAAATTGGTTTGGGAGTTTTCTTCTGTTGTGTTGTCATTTGATATACAGCATAAATACTGTACACAATGACTCTAAATTAAGTCTAATTGCTTTTCTGCCAAGTCACCAGAGAGTTAATCACAGGTTTATTTAGTGTCTGTTAGACCTAGCATCCTTGGCGTGGTTTCCCCTCTCTTCTTTTTTTGTCTTGCAGAATTTTATATAGCGCGAACTTGACCCGAATCCAACCAGGTATCAGAGTGCTTTACATAGCACCAGTTAACGTTACATTAGGACACACATTCATTCTTTGTTAGGCACGGGGAGATTAAGTGATTTGCCCAGAATCACAGTAGGTTCAGCGTCATTAGTCATTACCGAGACTCAAACCCAGTTCCCCAGGTCCAAGGTCGAGCGCCCTAGCCGTTAGGCCAACTCCTCTCTACTTCATGCCTGTAACGCTTGTATTTTTTATGTTATCCTGGAGTTCGTTTTTGCTGGTTTATGTACTCTGGGCATTTTACCACTGTTGATCAGTGCTAAAGTGCAAGTGCTCCCTGTGTAAATTGGTTCTTCATGAGACCCTTTTAAAGTACACTTGGTGTGCCCAGGGCCTGTAAATCAAATACGACTAGTGGCCTGCAGCACTGGTTGTGACACCCACATGTGTAGCCCTGTAAACGTGTCACAGGCCTACCATTAGTGTCCGTGATTTCAGTTTTAAACTGCCATGTCGACCTGTCAAATGTACCCACGTGCCAGGCCCTAACCTTACCCTTTTGCTACATGTAAGGCACCCCTAAAGTAGAGCCAAGGAACCCCCATAGGCAGGGTGCAGTGTATGTCAAAGGTACAACATTTACTGGTGTGTTTTACATGTCCTGATAGTGAAATACTGGTAATTTCATTTTTCACTGTTGCAAGGACTAGCTCTCCCACAGGCTAAATTTAGAGCTGTCTTGTAACAGTGTAACTTCCAATCGGGAAAAGCTAAATATTTGGAGTTTGAGCATCCTGAGCTCAGGATTTAAAAACACACCTTTAAGCAAAGGTGATTTTCAAATTGTGTATTTGAAAATGCCACTTTTAGTAAGTGGGCATTTTCTTGTGTGACCACCCTGTGCCTCTGCCTGTCTGTGGAATCAACGTCTGGTTTATACTGACAGCTGGGTTGTTTGTGCATTCACTTTAGACACTCACACAAAGGGAGGGGAGGTGAGCCCTGCATATCCTGATTGCCCATCACCCCGGAGTATGTCTGGAGCCAAGACCAGGCAGGCCAAGAACTGGTGCACTACAGAGACAATCCTTTGAAGAATAACTACTTCAAAGGCCAAAAGGGGTATATGTATCAGACCTAAACCCCCAACGTTTTGCCACACTTTTGGATTGAAAGGACACTCTGCCAAGGAGAAGAACTGTAAAAAGGAGTAATGCCCCTTTGCTGTGTGGTGTTTTTCTGGATTGTCCTGCAGTTGTTGCTTCCACTTGGAGTGACAATTGCTAGATGTTGCTGTGTATCCTACTAGTGAACTTTCTCCAAGGGCTTGTTTGTGCTTGCCACCTGTTAGGAAGTCTCAGGGCCATCAAAGATTTCACCTGCAGCATCCCTGAACTCCAATGCTGTGTGTTTTTACCTGTCCAGCACCTGTTTTTCTGATGCAGCTCCGCTGTGTGTGAGAAATATCCACGCACCGCCGCCATGTGGCTGCTGAAATTAATGCAGCGCCTGTTCACGGCTAAAGAAACAGCACAGCCTGAGTTCAGCGCACAGAATCTTCAAAGTTTGAGACCACCGCACTGACTCTGACTACTGTGCGGCTGAAAGAATCAACGCTTCGTGGGACCTCGGCTGAAGAACTCAATACAGTGCCTGTTTTCTGTCATCGCATCGCAGATTTCCACTCATCGTATCTGCGAGTCACAATTTTCAACACTTCACCTGCAGACCACAACCTACTTGGATTTTGATGCATTGCTTCCCCTTACAGTCCGGCTTTGATGCAACACTTCTCCTGCTTGCAGGAGAACTGACTCGCCAGGGACTCAGGAGCCAATGCATTGCTGTGTTTTCCCTATGCCCCCTCCTCTGTGGCTGTTTTTCTTTGAGGATGTTGACGCATCTAAGGTACTTTGTGTAAAAACACTGCATCCATAGAGTTCTATGAACTGTTATTCTTGATACCCTTAAAAAGTCATATTTTGAGTTATGTATGTTACATTTTGGTCTTGTTTGGTTAGATAAAGATACTTTATTTTTCTAAACTGGTGTGGTGTCCATGTGTAGTATTTTCACTGTATTACTATGTGTGTTATATACAAATACTTTCCACATTGCCTCTGAGATAGGCCTGACTGCTTGTGCCAAGCTACCAAGGGGGTGCACATGGGTTATCTTGGTTCTGTGGTCCCCCTCCCCTGACTAGAACAAAGGGTCCCTACATGGACAGGGTAAATACCACTGCCAACTAAAGACCCCTAATTCTAAGTGTGACTTTATGCATCACACAAACAGTAATAAAAAAGTGAGAACACAACACAAGAAAACATACAAACCAATTTAGAAAAATAGAGTACATTTTAATAGATAAATATTAATGGAATGACACAATCCAATCAGTAGAACTGAGAATTTTAAATTCTGAAGTTTTGAGGGAAAATAGAATCTAAAAGTTCAAAACGCCACTCGTGGTCATCTGGCCGCGCTAGACCGGAAAAGTCACATGTTCATGCCCACCACCATGGACCGTGGGTTGGATACAGAGACCAAGTTAGTCCCATTGAAAAGTTACCCCACTACGTCCTGCGCAAAAGAATCAATTCAGGTTAGAGGAGGCCGTGAGTAGGCATAACGGACACTCATCAATGTAGTGCGAAGAGCTGGTCAGGAATCACGGATGATCCTCACTGTAGCACAAAAATCCGATGTGTATCATAGACGGTCATTGCTGAAGCTTTGCATTGACAGTCTTTGTGTATGCCGTTGCTGTAGTGCAAAGTACAGGCCTTGCGTTGCCAGTCACATTCCATGATCTTTGTCGACAGAAAGAGCATGTTTTACCATAGCGATATACAGAGTTGGTCATCCCGGACTGCAGAGTTTTGGTACAGATGGGCCATTCACCATCGCAAGGAGTCCAAACTTCAGGATTTTCACATTTACTTCAGGAGTAGTACACTCTGATGCAAGCCAGGGGCTCAGGACCTGGAGGGCACCTCTTGGTGGTCAGGACTCACTTCAGCAGAGGCCACTAGCAGATTTAAACCAGATACAGATGCAGGTCCAGGCAGGTCTAGTTGCATCAGGTTAATTGGGCAGTTACAGGGAGACCTCTGAAGCTTACTGTGTACCTGTAGCTTACACGGGAATCCAACCAACTGACCCTTGGACTCACTAAGTGTAGCCTGGGATGAAAAAAAGCAGGTCCAATCTTTCTTCTCAGACAGTAAGGCAATCCATCAGGCAGCAGGGCAGCTCTTCTCCTGTAAGCTCCTCAGGTCCAGGAGTATTCCCTTGATTAGCTCTGAAAGATCCAATACTTCTACCTGCGTTTAACCTTTTTGTGGTGGGACATCCTGTCCTACCCCCACATCTGGTTCTAGAAAGTTCTCCCATTTACCTGTCAAGCAGAAAACTGTCTGGGGTGACAAGAGGCAGGCAGACCTGGTGTCAAGCTCCTTTGTGTGTGTCAAGGAGGCAATACCATTTGAAGTATGTGGGTCTAGTTACAGCCTCTCCCCAGTCATCCTGCCAGGATTGCGTATTGTTTGAACTGTCAGCCTTGGGGTGGTCTTCTCCCCAAATATTTGCCTTCCTCCTCCATTTTCTCTGACATCGTTTTTGCAGGTTGTAGGATACTAAGCACCAACCAGTGCTAAAGTACACGTGCTCTCTCCTTAAAACATGGTAGAATTGGCTGCTACCCAATTGGCTTATGTAATTTACTTATAAGTACCTAGCAAAGTGGCACTACGTGTCCAGGGCCTGCAGCACTGATTGTGTCACCCACTTAAGAAGCGCTTTAAAAATGCCCCAGACCTGCCATTGCAGACCCTGAGTGTGCAGTTTAAACTTCCATTTCAACCTGTGAAAATACATCTTTTCAATCGCACAAAACAAAGGGGAAAGAAGTATTGCTCCTACATGAACCTCCACAACAAACATCCAAAACACAAAGAGATGTAGGAGAAAAGAGAAGTATGCAGCATAAGGAGAGAGTGTCACATGTGTTGCTTTAAAAAAATTGCCCTCACTCACAATATGTGGCATGCTTCATCATTGGGCTTGCTAACTACATCCCTGCGCAGACCAACACCTGGGAAATGAATACTTGCCAGGTCCAAACTTTACTTTTTTAATACATATGCGTCACCCCCAGGGTAGGCCCTGGCCACCCCAGAGTAATTTTAGGTTTTACATATCCTGGTAGTGAAAAACTAATTTTTCACTACTGCAAGGCCCTTCTCTCCCATAGTATAAAACTGGATTTGCCGTACCACAATTTATAGGTGTCATTTTCAAATGGGAAGAGATACTGGTTCATGTTTGGTATCTCTAGAATCACAATCTAAAAATTAAATTTATGGTGAACTTTGATTTTCAATTACAATTCTGAAATGCCACTTTTAGAAAGTTGGCATTTTCTTGCATTAGCAATTTGGTTTGTGCATCCTGCCTGGGTCACATGACTGCATGAAGTTGGCAGTTGGGCTTTGTTTTACTCCTAGACAGCCACACACAATGGAAGCTTAGGTGTGACTGGATGTGCCATCACTGACAGGATGAGAGGGAGGAGCCGGGCAGAGCCCCACTTACATTTGGATGGGCTGTGTCCTGTCTTCACACAAAGGGCCTAACAACTCTGCAGTGTCACCTCAGCCAGCATGAAGCTAGGGCAGAGGAGGAAGGGAATTCCATGCAATTCAAATACACTGTATAGAAGCTTCTCCCACCTTTTAGAACCAGGGCCCCTGGGTATAAAGAAGGACCTACAACACCACCACTTCAGTATACTTCAGGACCACTATGCTGCTGAAGGACTGACACCTCTAGACTGCACTCTGCTGGACTCCTTCTTTGCTGTGTTATCCTGCTGCCCTCTTGCCTGGGTGAGAAAGACTGGGCCTGCATCTCTTGTGCCGAGAGTGACTCCAAGGGCTAGTTGGTTGGCCTCCAGATCTGAAGCCTCAGGGACATAACAGGCTTCCAACAACCCTGTTTCTGCACCTGGACTCAGCTTTCTGTGAGTCTATCCTGCCAAGCGGTGCCACCCCAGACCTGGGCCCTTGGAAATTGGCTTAAGATAGTTTGCCAGCCTCTGTGGATTCAGTAGAACTGATACATCTCCTCTGCTGTACAGTGCAACCCTGTGAGCAGAACCAAAGTATTTCCGCTGCTGCATGGATTGGACCTATCGCAAAGACCCCAATCACAGCCTGCATTGTCTTCAGAACGGCCAATGAGTGTAGTATTCTTGGTGCTGGCCCTCACATCCCTTGTCAACCGCAGCATCGATAATGACTTCAGACTCTGCATCGCAGCCTTGCTACACTTCAGAGCCTACTCATTGCCCCGACCGTTCACTGCATCCCTGAATCCAAAATGCGCATCACAAGATCTCTAACATTGATGCTACAGGTCTGTGCATCTCAACCTCGCCGCATCTCAGAACCGATGCATCACCTGGGCTGTGCGACGCGTCTGTGATGCGGATCCATGCAACGCTCCGTAAAACAGAACTCAAGGTACTTTTGTTCAGTGGGTCTAACTTGATAACTATAGCAGGCCCACACTCCATAGTGGTTGGTCTGAACTTGAGACTTTCTCGTGGACTGGTGCAACCAGAGATCTACAATTGGCACTTGATGCCTCTTGGTGCTATGTTTCATAAAAACTTTAAATTTCAATATCTCTGGTTCTACTAATGAGATTTTTGTTGTTTTAGTGGTGTTTTATTTATTAAAATCTGCTTTTCTTTTCTAACTCTGTTGTGGTCTTCATTTGTGGTTTGTTTTCACTGTGTTACAGTGTGGGATAAACACTTATACATTGCCTCTAACATAAGTCTGACTGCTCTGTGACAATATGGAACTTTGGCAGCTTTCCACAGACACCGGAGCTTCCATTCAGTGTCTGGATTAACTCCTTGCATGAACGATCGCCGTCAAAACCCTGCTATATCTTTGACAAAGACTGCAATATTTAAACAGGACCTCGCAATAATTAGATTTATGGCGGCATCAACTACGTACCAAATTCTCAGGATTGCTAGCCCTCATAGAGACCCTAAGTGAATTGTTTTTCACGTCTTTCCCTTCATTGCAAATTCTGCCACACGGCTGGTCCGGCCATGTATTAAATACTAGTTGCTCACATACCTGGCCTTATGATGAACTCAACTACCTGAGATCAAAACGCGACCCCAGAACATCCTGACTCCTTATTTTATTATATAACAAAAAATGCCTAACGAAGTTTAGCTTGTTTGCAATGTTTAACCACTCGCCACAGCACGTTTTTCCTCTTATCTGTGAGCGCTAAATCATGATATTTATATAAATTAAAAAAATTATGTGATACTGTGCAATGAATAAATTAATTGCATTACAATGCTAAGAAGTGCCCTGCTTTATACTTGCCTTTGATATACTGTGTACTGTTGGGTCCTCTAAATTATATAGGACCTACTGTGTTTTCTCTAAAACACTCCTGAGACCTATTGGGTGTTTAGTGAACCACTGTTTTTCCAAACCACGCAGAACACATACATTGCTCCGGCTGTTAAACAAATTAAACACATAAATAAAACCAATTTTCGGTGTGTTTAGAATATTTTGGCTCTGGTATTTTTATGATATTACACAATAAGTCCTGGTGACGTGATCTATCCATATGTTACTTAATGTGGAGTAATACATGCTTAGAATTGGACAGCACTGAAGTTGTCACTGCCTCAATGCAGTATTACAGTTTAATTGTTAGAGAAAGAAAAATATTTCAATGCCATTTGTAGAAGAACTCAAAAGGTCTGATCAACTCTACAAAGAATTTTCTAGAACTTTAATTCCTTGATAGTCTAAAATTGACCTGTGCTTCATTAATATGCCCTAACACATGCCTTTACTAACGACAATAACCACTAAAGTGTTCTCAGTCTGTGCACTTCTAATAATAACTACAAATTGCTTGCTTGCCATGATATTTTTGACCTCGTTGCCTTCTCCATCAGATTCATAGCAGTGTAAGAGGATATTCTTTCTGTTGGCTGACATCCTTACCCCATCTTCTAACCCTTTTGTCCAAGCCACTGCTCTTATGATTTTGAGTTATAACATTATCTGATTCCTTCAGACACTTGGTACTTTCTGTGAATATATTATTCACTACGGCTGGTAATAAGCACTCTCTGTTACATTACCATTTGCATATCTGGAATAAAAAATATGTTGCTTAGGAATAATTTCTACATAGAATGCATACTGTTCTGTGTCATCCATTCTTATGATTTAATTCAGTTGATGAAAGTCCTGTATTAACAGTTAATCCAGTCCTAGGACTAGCTCATTATAATTGATTTAAACATTTATAATCTCTTGGTGTTTGACTTGTCCGCACCCAGATTCCTAAGGAAATATTGGTGTGCTCGGTTTGTTGTTGGCTCAATTGCCACATCAACTATGACTGAGTTATGGTACACTTTTGGAGTAAATTTACACTGGGATTTTGTGAATAGCCAAAATGTAGTAAGCACTCAAAAGAGAAAAATGATGAAAAGTGTAAGTGTAAGTTACCTTTGGGAATCAGGCCACATGTCTGATTTTGTGTGCCTTGTTTCATGAATCTTAGGGAAAGAGCTAAATAAGTAGGCAAAGCAATTAAATGATACATGTCACTCACTACCTGCCCATCCCAGTTTTTGCTTTCTCCAAATATAAAAACTTCTCCCAGAGTTTACTGTCTCCAAATTTAAAACCTTTGCCGAAATTGAGGGAACCACCCACCCAGCACAACTAAACCTGTAGTTACTGGATTACCAATTGATTTTGTGTCACGTTTGAGATAATTCCCATGTTTCTAAGCTAACGGTTGAATCAGCTCTATACCATATGATGTGCCTACAGTAAATGGTACTTTATATGGCATGCCTCTGTTTCTTTTTCACCTCAGCCTCCAATACTATCTTCCAATTTGCGTGCCACGTTGACTACAAAGAAGGCAGGGTGACTCAGAGAACTAACCCCAATACTTCAGCTATCTAAAATCTTTCTGTGAAAGACACCCAAATCACACCCACTCAGGTGGAGGACAATCCCCTTTCCTGGGACTGTATGATAGCCAGTCACACTACATAAAAGAGTTATTGACATCAAATTATTGTTGGCAAAAACTGTCGAAAGTACCTAGAATTCATGAAGAATTAAATTTAAAGGTAATAAACATGGATGTTCTTTTCAATGTTCAATTTTTCAACATTCTTCAGTCTGGTATCTGGAATCAGTAGCATGTTCAGTTCTGAATCTATTTTAGGATAGTTTTGAAAGGATGCACAACTTTGAGTACCTACTAAAGAAATGACAACTGAATTATTGAGTGGTGACATGAATGTTTGAGTGTCATTCTTCTTCGAAGGCAAAGTTTAACTTAATTCATCACTCACTAATTTTGTTAATCTATTATGTACAAAACACTTAGGAACCTGAACAAACAAAGTAGCTCATTAGGAGTGTGTCTGAGGGTCAGCTGGTCCTCCTGGTCAATGTATGTGAATTCTTCTCTAACCGGGTAGAAGGCTAACCTTCATCATACTTAGATGCAGAGAGCAAACCCTTTATCACTCTGGTTCTGATGAAGGCACTGAGGCTTTGTTGAGTGGAGCTATATTTAATTTGCCCACTTTTAAATCTTTTTGTTTTTCAAAAACATGTCCCAAGGAAGGAGTTTGTTATTGAAAAGGAAAATGAAAGGTCTCTGGCAAGCTCCCAGTGAGTTATGCATATTCTTTTGGTTTCTGTTTAAGACCACCAGACTTTCCCTGGTGGTCCCAAACAGGAAAAAGCACAATGAAATCACAGCCCCAAAGTGGGCGGACATTCTTCCATATATTAACCAGTGGACAAGTCGCTAATGGGTTGTCAGTCACAGGTTTCTGATGACAAAGTCATTGCTGGCTCTGCAGTTGGGAACGAAGTTTTTGAAAACCACTTTAAATAAATCAGGATTATACAAGTTTGGCAGACAGAACTATGTCCAGTTTTTTGTCAAACTCTTTATGAGACTTTTAGTAACCAAAGATAAACTTTGAAAATTGCGGTCAATCTGGTGAACCTTAGAAGAATCAAGGGATAGCATTCAATTAGATCAACTTACTTCTCACTTAATTCCGCAATGCAAATTTACAGACTTTGTATTTGAGATTTTGTATTGTAAGATAGCTCATTTCAACAGAGCTCTGATATAGGCAAATATATTTCAATCCATTAAGGTATTGCGAAGAACATGAATCAAAGTTCTGACCAGCTTGATATGATGTCCACACAAAATAAGAGTAAATTACTTCACACGTTACAGCGAATTTCTTTTCACTATAAAATGCTAAACAACAATTCATTGATACCTTCACTTTATTGCACATTACTGATGTTTAATAACAAATAAACAAGACTATACATTACATGTCTACAACATCAGAATACGTGTAGATGAACATGCTAGCACTCTTTCACAGGCATGATGGGTGGTGTCAATACATAAAATTCTCACACAAAGGAAAAGGGTGGGGGAGGGTCCAAGGGAGAAGTTTAAAGACCAACTACAGTATAAGTCCCCTATTCAACATATACTCTACAAAGATACTGTGGGTCTAATGTTCTGTATAAAGAAAACGCTGACAAGACAGGCAAGTTGAAACCCCAAACAAATAATGGTAAGAGATATATCAAAAAGGTTTAGTTCCCATCACCCACCAAAGGTGGCTTATCATCATCTGGGAACTCAGGACTGTACTGTGAGAACCAACCACTCTGATGGTTATGGTGGTTATCCAGTTGTCCCAGGCGTGAATACAAACGGTAGGGTGATGGTTGCAGTGCAAAAAGGTGATACAAACAATAAAGAGAAAAAGTGCTATTAAAAATGGCTACCAAGATGCTGTAAGTTTTATTCTGGCGCTATCTTGATGTCACTTTAAAATCAGTGCATAGACAGCTTAACAAATAACTGTCAAACCGACGGTCAATGATGGGTGGTGTGCCTATGACTCTTGACTTCTTACCTGTTATCAAATTTGCCTTGTGTGGCCGATTCACAGTAATATCAAATGACCTACCTAATATGTCCATCAGTGGACTAAACCTTAAAGACTTACCACATTCACTTTTTTCACATTACGCCTTTAACAAATACACGTTACTAAATTGTAGGACCCTTCTTTGTGCCTCTTCATAAAGTATATTATTTATCTTTTCTGAAAGGTGCGGCTATTATTGTGCTATCCCAGAAAATGAATTCAAATGTCAGTGCAGAATATATGTTTACCTTACATTTAAATATGAACACATATTTAATATTTATTTATTTATGAACATGTTACTAAATGAGATCACAATATTTACTCAATCATCTGTTTGTATGTTGTATGTATTCTTTATTGATGGAATGCATGTCAATCATCTGCAGTTTCTTTTGAGATAAAAAATCGTCACCACCCGCTGACGAATCTTCTTTGTCCTGACCCCATAAATAATAGGATTCAAAGTTGGTGGCACCAAGAGGTAGATATTGGCAACTGTGATGTGAATCTCTGGAGATATATTGTGACCAAACCGGTGTGTTAAAAAGGTAAAAATTGCAGTTGTATAAAACACTAAAATGACACAGATGTGTGAACCACAGGTGCTTAATGCCTTACGGCTCGCTTCTTTTGAAGGCAACCTCAACACCGACCGTAGGATAAAAATGTATGACAGGACTGTTGACAGCAAATCAAAAGCTGCAATCAGTAAAGCCACTGTGAGACTGTACGCTTTGCTTGTGTATGGGTCTGTACAAGCTAACTTTATGATGGCCATGAACTCACAATAGGTGTGGGGGATTACATTGGTGTGACAGTAGGGTAAGCTTTTTACAAGGAATGCATGTGGGGAGAAAAAAATAACCCCCCCTTAACACTACCACAATACCAATTTTACCTATTGTTGGATTGGTGAGGATAGATGAGTGCCTGAGAGGATTGCAGATTGCCACATAACGGTCAAATGCCATGGCCAAGAAGAAGCCTGATTCCATAGCTGTGAAGGAATGGATGAAGAACATCTGGGCAAGGCAGGCATTGAAGCTGATGTCTCGAGAATTGAACCAAAAGATACTCAACATTTTGGGCACTGCAGAGGTAGAAAGAATCAGGTCAGTGATTGAAAGCATGGACAGAAACAAAAACATAGGCTCGTGAAGGCTGCGCTCCAATTTTATGATGCAGAGAATAGTGCAGTTCCCTAAGAGTGCCAGAATATACATGGCACAGCAGGGAATGGAGATCCAGCACTGGACAGGTTCTAGTCCTGGAATGCCAATGAGGATGAATGAAGATGGATGCATCTTAGTGGTGTTAAAGGATGATACATGTGGAACATAGTGGCTACTTCCCATCATCATTTGCTCCCTAGAAAGCAACAAAGAAATTAAACATTCAACATTCATCAAGTTAAAGAGCTTGCAGATTGGTGAGTTATTATTTCACTTGTGAATCTCTGATCTAGTATCCCCTTTATTAGGCATGCTCTTAGATCATAATAGAGTAAACAACAATAATTGACTCAAATAGTGTTAAAAAAGATATTATAACAATAGGAAAATCACGGTACAGAATATACCAGGTAGGTATTTTGTGCGTTTATGTGTTTAATATCCTTTTTTTTAAAAATATAGTTGATATAAAATCAATGTTAAATTAGTTTGTAATGTTTTATGATGTTTTGTGTTTCAATTTATTAATATATTTTTGTTAGTTGTCTGCAATCGTTTTGTAATTGTTTTTGTTTTGGCAATATTTTTAAAGTGTTTCTTCTGAGTTTATTGTAATTTTTAATAAAATGGAATATAATTGGCTTTGCAGGGAGCTGTTTGAGAAGTTAGTTTAACATGTATTTACATTGTGTTTAAATAATTGACAAAATATAATTTCTTAAATTGTATTCAACTTTTTAATTAGATTGAAAGCTATGTAATTTGTTTAATTTATACATAATTTAATGACTTTTTTGTAATTTTCTAAACTTTTATTTTAATTGGATAATTACATCATTAATAATGTAACTCATTTAGTAGAGCGATTTAATGGATTGACTACATTTTAAAAAGTAAGGTTTTTAATATCTAGTAATTTTTTTTAGTTGCTGTGATTTTTTTTTTTTTTTGTATTGTTTCAAAATATGTTTGCAGTTTTTGAGGTTGTAGGTTTTTAATTGATAAATACTGTTTACATTTGTGATTATTTTTATTAATGAGTCACTTTTTAAATGTCTTTGTTTTATTAAATCTGCTGAGCATTTGCTTGTTTATAGAAATTGGTGTATTTTTTATTTAGGTTCCCTTAAATTCACTGCATATACAGTACATTGATTGGAAAGATTTTTTTTTATTAAAACTTATAAACTTAAAAGAATAGTAGTTAAGACTGCAGTGTATGCAGACTACAGCATCAAGAATATGGCGCTTTCAGAATGACAAATGCTAATGGATAATGTGAAATTTAAAGCGGTCCTGTCTGACATGTCACAGGATAAACTCTCACAGATTAGTGCTTGGCAATTGGTCATGAAAAATTAACCGATGTGAGCAACGCATGCAAGAAACAAAGCTATAAAAGTGCTGATGCGAAGAGAGAGGGCTCTAGTGAATCATACAAACAAAAAAAATAGTTGCTTATGCAATAGAAAAGTCCGTCAGAACCCAACAAGTGAAACAAGTGAAGATGTGCATCTTGCGTATTGCACTGCATACACATGCTGATTCAGTGTTCATGCACAAAAATGGAAAACAATTAGTGCAAATGCACTCACATTTACGATGTCTAACAATAAACAGTAGATGTAGATCATGCCCAAAAAGTAAAAAATTAGAACAAGATCATATTGCAAAAAACAGTGACAGATGAAAATTTCACTCCATATTTTACACAATGCGAGTGCAAACTCAACAATCCTTTGCAATGCAATTGGTCTTGCATTTGTGAAAGTTAGAGCTTTTGTGTTGGATTGAAATTGTTAGTTGTGGAATTGTGTGGCGTGGAATAGTGTGGTTTGGAGTGGATTTATGTAGTGGAATTATGTGGCATGGTGTGCAATTAAATTATTTGGATGGTAATCATGTGGTATTGAGTGTACAGGAGTTATGAAGAGAGAGATTTGCTTGTCATGGAGTGTAGTTATGTGGATTGGTATTTTCGTGCATGAACAATGTAACGTACAAGCAGTGCGATACACATGCAATGCATCTTTTTCACAGGTGGGGTTCTCAACTGACTTTTTGTTTATTCACTTGACCAACTATTTTGTTCATTTGTGTGGTTCAATAGAGCCCTTTGTCTTTGCATCAGCATATTTATAGTTTTGTTTCTTGCATGCGGTGCTCACAACTGTTGATTTGTGGTGACCAATTGCCAATAACTAATCTGTGAAATGTTCTGACAGAATCTTTTCAAATTTCACATTACAGTTATCCCTGATGAAGGATTTTCCCAAAATGAATTGGGCCTATGATGAAATCGACAATTATTATGAACTTTGAATTGTAACACGCTGCAGATATAGGTTTGGAGCAGCATCCTGTATGACTTCAATAACACAATTCAACCTTTGGACATTCCTGTTTCGCTCAGACTAATTGCACTAATTTTGTTTATTTTGTTCAATTTGGAAGCCTGCGGGACTTAAGGTTTTGCGCCTGGGTCTGGTTTACCGCCTGGTTTCCAGGCACTGACATTTGGTTTTCATTCGCATGTTTTAGGCAGGGTTGCAATTTCGGAGTGCATTCTATCATTATATCATTCTAAAAAGACCTCAGGCTATCTTTTCTCTTCATAGTCTCTTCATCCTTTGACTCCTACTCTCAAAAGCCAGGTAACAAGCACTGTGTTTTCCTTGAGCAAGCCATGCCACTGCTTAACTTACATGGTGGAACTGGGCCGGACGGGGTATGTTGCGTTGCAGGAACAATGGATTGCTGACTCTGCTGATTTGGAGTGAGCTTCTCACCAATGTGATAACATTGTTTATGTCAGTGAACACATGCGTGCACTCTGAATATGTGATAGCAGTGGTCTTCAAAGCCATAAGGAGCGTGCGTATTTGTTCTGGTATTTGCCACCCACCACTAGCCTCATGCTCCTGAAACCCTTGTACAATTTGTTGCACGGGTGTTAAAACCTTCTGCAAAGTGAGAGCCCTCTATTATACCCATACTGAAAATCTGCATCCTCTGGCCAGTACTGTGGACAGAGTGCCTTGATGTTTGAAACAGATCATCAAACTCAGAAGAAGAGACCTCTTCAGGAGAGATGGCAGCCCCTGCTGAGGATGGCATTAACAGGTTCTGGAGGCAATTTGTCAGACTTTGGAAAAAGCTTTCCTTGATGATTTCCACTTCAAATGTGGCTCAAAGTTAAAGACACCACTATGACATTTTTAATCTGTTGCTGATTCCATAGAAGTTTCTGGAAATTCAGCCTCTTTTCCTAAGCCAATTCCATGAACACTTGAATATGTTGACAAATTAAAATAAGTTCCTCAGGGAGAGTGATGAAGTCTCAAACAGAGTTCACACAGCATCTTCAGTGCATCCCACTTTAATCCCACATTTTTCACAAATCCAACACTTATCAGCCTTTGTGCTACGGATTTGTAATTAGCTTTTTCTATATTTGAACATGTTAGGCCTGCAACTGCCGTTTTCAAGTAAAAGCTTAAGGTTGGATACTTTTCCAAACTGCATTGACGGTCCAACAGCTTGATGCAACCATCTTTGTATGAAGCCCTCTGTATGTGGCTTTTAGAAGGACAGCAAATTCTGCGGTGCAGGTTAGTAACTTCCATTAGGTTTTTGATGAGATCTGGTAAAGACATTAAACCATGTCAATAAGCGCTAGGCCTGGGCCAAAATTCCGTTCCGTTCGCGGAAATTGCGATATTTTGGCATTTTCGCGTTCCGCGGAAAGCGCGAAAATGTCAAAATTTCCGCATTCCGCAGCTTAGCGATAATTTTTTTCTTGCTCGCGCTGTAAAACAATACATTCTCGCGCGCGCGCGATCGCCTTACCTGAATCCCTGCGTTCTCCGACAAGTTTTCTTGACCCGGTCGCGTTCTCCACGAGATGTTGAATTTTGGTAGCCATTTTGCGCTGTCTCGCGAGAGTTCGCGGCCGCATTCAAGTCATTTTTCACGCGATCACGTCATTTGTCGCGCGATCACGTCTTTCTTCTCGCGATCATGCACCGCGCGAGTATGAGAAGATTGAGATCTCGAACATGTCATTCTACATCGCGAGCCAGAGAATGAGGACGCGGGCACATGAAATCGAACGCGAACAGGAGAAAGAGACCGCAAACACGTCATATCCAACGCGACAGGGACAAAGAAGAGAACGCGATCATATCGTTTTCGACACGCCGGCGGAAGTAATGTGAAGCTGGAGAACTCAACAACGTAAAATTTACAATTTGGAGAGGAATATCGGCTCTAGCAGCATGAAACCATCTGCAAATACTGATTTTGGATGAAAAGAACTCCTTACATTCACATTTGGCTTTCCTTTTTTGTGCAAGGAGTCATTTTTTTTTTACAAGGTGGAGAGAGGGAGGAAGTGACACAGATTCTCCAACTTCCTGTTTCTGTCCAGCAGGCTCCTCCCAGTGCTTTGTCCATCTCCTGCTCATTCTGCCTTTGGATTTGGAGCTGGAAAGATCACTCTTTTTGTCTGCTGCATCATTGCAATTGGATTTCAGGATTTTTGGAATAGGATATTTTACAAGTAAGTGGTTGTTGTGTTTGATTGTGGGCATTGCAGTTGTTGTGTAACTACAATTTATTTTTGATAATTAATTATCATCATTCCTTTTTTTTTTTTTATTTTTTTTTAATTTTGTGGGTTGTAGTAGTAGGCCCGAGCTAGCCATGGGCATGGCCTCATGGGTGTGTGTGTGCATGATGAAGCAACTGTTCCTTTTGTTTTTTGAATATATTTCATTTTCAATCACATTTAGGGCATGGATGGCATTGGATTGAGTTGGGGAAGTGTGTTTTTTGGGGTGGCCTTGCTGATGTTGTTGGGCCTGGACATGTGGCTGGTGGCCATTTTGAGGCCTAGGCCTGCAAGCTTGCCTGGCCTTGTCTGCCAACAGGCCTGCTTTCATCCACTGCTACCAGAGCAGGTAGCCACAGCTTTAGTAATCTACTGTTTTCTGTTTGCTCTGTTGAATTTAGACATCATTTAGGGCATGGATGGCATTGGATTGAGTTGGGGAAGTGTGTTTTTTGGGGTGGCCTTGCTGATGTTGTTGGGGCTCGCCATGTGGCTGGTGGCCATTTTGAGGCCTAGGCCTGCAAGCTTGCCTGGCCTTGTCTGCCAGCAGGCCTGCTTTCATCCACTGCTACCAGAGCAGGTAGCCACAGCTTTAGTAATCTACTGTTTTCTGTGTGCTCTGTTGAATTTAGACATCATTTAGGGCATGGATGGCATTGGATTGAGTTGGGGAAGTGTGTTTTTTGGGGTGGCCTTGCTGATGTTGTTGGGCCTGGACATGTGGCTGGTGGCCATTTTGAGGCCTAGGCCTGCAAGCTTGCCTGGCCTTGTCTGCCAACAGGCCTGCTTTCATCCACTGATACCAGAGCAGGTAGCCACAGCTTTAGTAATCTACTGTTTTCTGTTTGCTCTGTTGAATTTAGACATCATTTAGGGCATGGATGGCATTGGATTGAGTTGGGGAAGTGTGTTTTTTGGGGTGGCCTTGCTGATGTTGTTGGGCCTGGACATGTGGCTGGTGGCCATTTTGAGGCCTAGGCCTGCAAGCTTGCCTGGCCTTGTCTGCCAACAGGCCTGCTTTCATCCACTGCTACCATAGCAGGTAGCCACAGCTTTAGTAATCTACTGTTTTCTGTTTGCTCTGTTGAATTTAGACATCATTTAGGGCATGGATGGCATTGGATTGAGTTGGGGAAGTGTGTTTTTTGGGGTGGCCTTGCTGATGTTGTTGGGCCTGGACATGTGGCTGGTGGCCATTTTGAGGCCTAGGCCTGCAAGCTTGCCTGGCCTTGTCTGCCAACAGGCCTGCTTTCATCCACTGCTACCAGAGCAGGTAGCCACACCTTTAGTAATCTACTGTTTTCTGTTTGCTCTGTTGAATTTAGACATCATTTAGGGCATGGATGGCATTGGATTGAGTTGGGGAAGTGTGTTTTTTGGGGTGGCCTTGCTGATGTTGTTGGGCCTGGACATGTGGCTGGTGGCCATTTTGAGGCCTAGGCCTGCAAGCTTGCCTGGCCTTGTCTGCCAGCAGGCCTGCTTTCATCCACTGCTACCAGAGCAGGTAGCCACAGCTTTAGTAATCTACTGTTTTCTGTTTGCTCTGTTGAATTTAGACATCATTTAGGGCATGGATGGCATTGGATTGAGTTGGGGAAGTGTGTTTTTTGGGGTGGCCTTGCTGATGTTGTTGGGCCTGGCCATGTGGCTGGTGGCCATTTTGAGGCCTAGGCCTGCAAGCTTGCCTGGCCTTGTCTGCCAACAGGCCTGCTTTCATCCACTGCTACCAGAGCAGGTAGCCACAGCTTTAGTAATCTACTGTTTTCTGTTTGCTCTGTTGAATTTAGACATCATTTAGGGCATGGATGGCATTGGATTGAGTTGGGGAAGTGTGTTTTTTGGGGTGGCCTTGCTGATGTTGTTGGGGCTCGCCATGTGGCTGGTGGCCATTTTGAGGCCTAGGCCTGCAAGCTTGCCTGGCCTTGTCTGCCAACAGGCCTGCTTTCATCCACTGCTACCAGAGCAGGTAGCCACAGCTTTAGTAATCTACTGTTTTCTGTGTGCTCTATTGAATTTAGGCATCATTGTGGGCATGGATGGCATTGGATTGAGTTGGGGAAGTGTGTTTTTTGGGGTGGCCTTGCTGATGTTGTTGGGCCTGGCCATGTGGCTGGTGGCCATTTTGAGGCCTAGGCCTGCAAGCTTGCCTGGCCTTGTCTGCCAGCAGGCCTGCTTTCATCCAATGCTACCAGAGCAGGTAGCCACAGCTTTATTGATCAAGTGTTTTCTATGTGATCTGTTGAATTTTTAGACATCACCTTCCTGAGAGTGTAGTGTGGCTGTACACAGTACTAGTAGTATAACATAGCTCTAGTTAAAAAAAATTCATAAATGGCTAGACTATCTTTTGTTTGCACTAGTACAGTACTAAGTAACTGAACCACAAAAACAAATGCAACATTTCACTGATGTTCTTCTCCTGTCTTCTTTGCTTTTAGGTGCACAAAAGACAGAGTAGGAGGTGTCATCGGCATCACCTGGCTACCCGTTGTACTGCCAGCCAGACAGAAGTCCTGCTGCGCATCACGCCCACGTGTGACCCGAACTTGTTGTGCATCTGCCTCCTGCCTGACGTCGGAATAAGATGGCCCCAAAGAAAGGTACCAGGTCCAGTACCAAGAAAGTTTGCTGGTGAGAAGAAGGAACAGAAAAAGGAAGTGCCATTAACCACGACTGGTGGTGTGCCGGCCAAGGTTTTTTTTGGCACCAAAGCGTTGTCCGGGAACCAAGCTGGGAGCAGCACAGCGGTCCAGCAACCCCACCAACCTAGGCCCAAGGGCTTTACTGTTGCAGAGGTAGCCAGTCTACTAACGGGCAGCGATGTTGAAGAAATGTCATTACCGCAAAGTAGTACACAATCAAGTTCAACGCAGGCGCAAACTCCGCAGATCAGTGTGCAGCCGCCGCAACAAGAACAGCAGCAGCAGCCGCCGCAACAAGAACAGCAGCAGCAGCCGCCGCAACAAGAACAGCAGCAGCAGCCGCCGCAACAAGAACAGCAGCAGCAGCCGCCGCAACAAGAACAGCAGCAGCAGCCGCCGCAACAAGAACAGCAGCAGCAGCCGCCGCAACCAGAACAGCAGCAGCAGCCGCCGCAACAAGAACAGCAGCAGCCGCCGCAACCAGAACAGCAGCAGCCGCCACAACCAGAACAGCAGCAGCCGCCACAACAGCCCACCATAGTAGTTGTTGCTCCTGACGTAGGGGCATTTCAGGAAATCGAGCTTCCTGCAGACAAAGCGGAGCGAAGTCAAACCACTGTTTCAGAACATCTATTGTCTTCCAGACCACCAGCAAGGAAAAGGAGGCTTAGTCCATCATCTTCTTCTTCAAGCCCCGCTTCTGATGATCGTGATGACACTTGGGTCCCACCAGCTCGGTCTGAGAGTGAAGTACGCCACAAGACATTGCTTCTGAAACGGAAGGTCCCAGAAAAACTTAGAGTTATGGAGGTAGATGTAGAAGAGGGGGGTGATGATGTTGATGAAGACGAGCCAGTCATCACGCACATTACTCCCGCCCCAAAGGGATTGGAGACCGACATTCTAACCCTATCCAGAAAGGCTGCTACTGAGCGGGATGTAGCACGGATCTCACCAACACAGGTTACACCACCACTACCTCCAGCTGCCATATTTTCCAAGGCCCGGCAGGGACCTACATCCAGATCAACCACCTCAGTAGGAAGTGGTAGTAAAAGTCACAGTGTAGGTGGACAGGGTCACATATTTTCAAGCACCGCCTCAAGTTCATCTGGTGTTGAAAGTGGCACATCCAGCAGTGCCAGAAAGTTCTCCTCCCCAGTTTGGGACTTCTTTTCTGTTAGCGCCAAGGAGGAGAACGTTGCTATATGCGCAATTTGTCGGCAAGGTGTTCGGCGTGGTAAGCTTGGTACAAACTATGGTACCGGAGGACAAGCAAGTCATCTCAGAATACACCACACTATTGTGTGGGAGGATCACCTACTTAAGTTAAAAGAAAGTAGGAAAACTAAACCCTTTGAAGTTGGTCAGGAATCAGGGAGCGATATTATTGTGGTGGCAGGTGACGAACAGGGAGGCATTTCTAGCCCTGTCTCCAGTAGTGCAGTCACTGCAGTGGTAACGCCCACATCCTCCTCAGTAACATCAGAGTGGCACCGCAGTAAGAGCCATACTCAGAGTGTGGGTGAGACACCAAGGCGACCGGCGAGTACCTCAATGAGACAATCTGTGTCGTTGAGCCTTAGTGGGTTAATGGCACCACTAAGGAAAGTAAGCCAGCCTACCATTGACAGCATGTTTAGGTTGGAGGGGCAGTTCCAACGCAACCACCCAACGGCACGATTGTACAATGCGAAGCTGGCTAAAATGTTAGCGCTGGACCTTCTTCCTTTTTCATTTGTGGAAGGGGTGGGTTTCCTTGAATTTGTGTCTGCCATCTGCCCGAAATGGAAAGTTCCAAGCCGGTCCTATTTCACAAGAATTGCTGTTCCGGCACTACATCATGATGTGCTGGAATTGGTTGGACAAGCTTTGCAGAAGAGTGCTGTGCACAATATCCACCTGACAACAGACATGTGGACCAGTTGCCAAGCCACAGATTACATGTGTATCACTGCACACTGGATCTCTTTTGTGGGGGTTAAAGATCAACTATCTGCACGAGGTGTTGTTGACACAGCTGCGATTTTTGAAGGTACTCGGAAACATGCAACTGTAGCCATGTTCGCCATGGAGAAATCTCATACGGCTGAAAACATTTTAGAAGAGTTTCGCACCAAGGTTTTGGAATGGCTGCAGCCCAGAGGGCTTGGTATTGGTTTTGTTGCCACAGACAATGGCAGTAATGTACTTAAGGCCATGGAACTTGGTTCCTATTTCAGGGTTCCGTGTTTGGCACACTGCATAAACATTATAGTGCAAGACTTTCTGAAAAAAGAACCCATAGTAAGCAATTTACTGTCCATCTGCCGAAGAATATGCACTCATTTCAGCCATTCTTTTAAAGCTCGGAAGCAGCTGAGGATCCTCCAACGTGAGCGTAGGGTGCCAGTCAAGGCACTCATCCAGGAGGTGGCAACACGTTGGAACTCAACGTATTACATGCTTGATCGTCTGTACGAACAGCACAGGTCACTCAATGATTATGTCTGGTACAGAAGCAGTGATGCTAGTGTTAAAGGCATGACCCTTCAGAGGGAGCAATGGACCCTAATTCAATGCCTGACTGAGATGCTGTCTCCTTTTGAGGTCTTCACACGTGAAGTCAGCAAGGAGGACTGTACAATGGGCCAAGCTATCCCATTGTTGCAAATGCTAGAGCATGAGCTGAATAATGTGTCTGAATCCTACAAAGGTGTAGAGGACAGAAGGCAAGCCCATGACTTGGTGGAGAGCTTATCCAGGCGCTTATCAGAAAATGTAAGGATACAAAATAAAATTTTGTCACAAGAACATTACATTTGTGCCACAATTCTGGATCCACGTGCAAAATTAGGACTATTCTGTTCTTTTTCCGACACTGATGTTGCCCGCTACAAAAGTTGTATAGCTGAAGCAGCCATCAAGTTTGAAAACGAAGGGCTGCTAATTAAAAGCCCGCCACATCAACCCACAACAAGTACTGATACTGAAGCAGGCCATGCAGAATCAAGTGCAACTTCGTCGGCTGAGGGCAGTGCGGTTGGCTCACAATCGCAACACTCACCATCACCATCGACTACAAAAACAATAACTGGATCATTCGGCCGAGTACAATCATTATCAGATTGGTATGTAAAGATGGGCCTTAAGCACAGTGCTGATGCACAGAAATAACAGCACAAAAGCTTACCAGCAGCAACCCTGAACATTGAGCGGATGGTCCAGGCCTATCTGGACGACCCAACAGAGGTGTACGTTGATCAAAACCCAGTGCAGTATTGGCATAGGAAAAGGTCTGAATGGCCACAGCTCAGCAGGCTGGCGATAAGCTATCTGGTTTGCCCTGTCGCAAGTGTCTCTTCCGAACGTGTTTTCAGTGCTGCAGGTTCCATTGTAACCTTGAGAAGGACCAGTCTATCTCCCAAAAACGTGGAGAGGTTAACAATGATCAAAATGAATCAGCACTTCATACCACCGAATTACACAATGCATGAATCAACAGAGGAAGATGAGGACAGCGGCTCAGGTGACGGAAGTATTGTGTCAGATGATTCCCTACTACTGGAAGATCCCCCAGAGTTTGAGGACGAGCTATACTTCCCTGACAATTAGGCTCGCACTTACTGTCTTCCTCCCTTTTTTCCCCCTTTGTTTGTGTCTGTTGTTCCGGTTATAAACTTGTGAATCGCAACCAATGCATTATCACCGTCTTCTAATCTTCTAATTTAAGATACAAGTTTCAGGTGTCTGCCATTTGACACTACAGTCCTCAGAATCCAGCTCCTCCGCTCAATCATACTGCATCTCCTGGTCAATTCCATTTCCCTCATGAATGATGATTGGATGATGGTAACAACAAATTCAAACTTTCCTCGTCCTTCCAAAACAAGTGGACCATGAATCTGATGACTTCTATAGCTATCCTCCTTCAGAGCCGAGAGAGACTGGCCATTAACTGAAAATAAGATGCAACAGGTAATGATTGATGCCATGCATTGTCCGCAGAAAAGCAGACTGAGTGATGTAGATTTTGTTGTGTGTGTTGCGCATGAATGAATTGATGTAATTGTGCACTGCCACTAATCAACATTCTACAGAACACACTAATTTTCCTCTTCTGGCAAACAAGAAATGTGTACTTCTCCTGCATCTTGGTGATACATTGCTTTTAATTCAATACAGGAAGGGGACTCACTCAATCTGCGCAATGCAAATGACTGTGACTTAACAGCACCGTCCATCATGATGATGGCGAAAGAGACGGCCTGCAGCGTTAACGAGATGAGATGCAACAGGTAATGATTGATGCCATGCATTGGCCGCAGAATAGCAGACTGAATGATGTAGATTTTGTGGTGTGTTGCGCATGAATTGATGTAATTGTGCACTGCCACTAATCAACTTTCTACAGAACACACTAGTAATTACTCATTTTCCCCTTCTGGCAAACAAGAAATGTGTACTTCTCTCCTGCATCTTGGTGATACATTGCTTTTAATTCAATACAGGAAGGGGACTCACTCAATCTGCGCAATGCAAATGACTGTGACTTAACAGCACCGTCCATCATGATGATGGCGAAAGAGACGGCCTGCAGCGTTAACGAGATGAGATGCAACAGGTAATGATTGATGCCATGCATTGGCCGCAGAATAGCAGACTGAATGATGTAGATTTTGTGGTGTGTTGCGCATGAATTGATGTAATTGTGCACTGCCACTAATCAACTTTCTACAGAACACACTAGTAATTACTAATTTTCCTCTTCTGGCAAACAAGAAATGTGTACTTCTCCTGCATCTTGGTGATACATTGCTTTTAATTCAATACAGGGAGGGGACTCACTCAATCTGCGCAATGCAAATGACTGTGACTTAGCAGCACCGTCCGTCATGATGATGGCGAAAGAGACGGCCCGTTAACTTAAGATGAGAAGGAACAGGTAATAAATGATGATAATTAATGGCATGCATTGGACACCTGACTCTGAGCTATTGGTCTTTGTGTTTGCGTTGTTTGTTGTGCACAAAGTGATGTCAAAGTGTACTAGTGGTAATCTATCTTTCTGTACACAATAAAGAATGACTCAAGTCAGTAATATTTATATTTCTACTCTTGTTGTGTTATAAAAATTACACTTGTACTGCAGGCCGATCTTCAGTCAGTAGAAGTATCAGAGCTGATGATGAAGTCAGGAGGATGTTTCATGAGTGGCATAAAACGGAAAAGCCTAAAGGTAAACACGTGAACAACAACCACAGCACACCCAAATGTCTGTGTAGAAGTTGAATAGAGTGTAGCGGTGGGATGACTGCAGTGCATTGATTTTACTAACTTTAACTGTAAAATGCTATGTCTGGAATGGATAATGTGCTTTGCGTTTGTCCAACTCTTTGAGAGAAAAAAAAAAAGGACTCTAAAGTGTTAACGTAGGATGTGCTAATGGTAAGCACTGTGGGCCTGATCTCTCCTGTTACTGTTGAAGGTCTATGCTGGAAACAGACTACAGTAGAGATGATGCATATGCATACATGCCACCTCGGAAAGTGTTCTTGTTGCACTACACCATCACTTGTGCATTTGTTTTCACTTTCTTTCTGAATATCCCCTTTGGTTTTCAATCTAAAATTACAGGCCGGGCCTTGTCCAAAACTTTGTAAAACATTACAATGCATATTAATTACCTTACCAATCAATCACCTTTTTATTCCAGCCGGGCAGTGGCGAGTGGTGAGGCGACACACCCAAGATTGATGGACGAGAGGAGCAAGAGGAATGCCGAGATGCAAAAAACCAGTCCACATTTTTGACCAGGATAAGACAGTAACAGTATCCACTTTTCACTTCTTTTAAATAATTTGATTAATATCTTGTATACATTCTTTACAACAGTGTGTTCTTGGAGTTGTTATTATCAATCATCATTATGTTTGCTCTGTGTTTACGATTCTTCACTACCAATATTTAAAATTTCTATTTGCTATCTGTTAAAGTATTAAGGCCGGAACAGAACAAGAAATAGAAGTGTATGTAATCCGGGTCTCATCATGCATGCATTTCCTTTTTTATACCTTAACATATGGAATGGATATGGTATGGTAGTCTTCAATGATTGTCGTTTGTTTGTCTATGTATGCATACTGTTTTTCTATGTCAAACCTTTCCCAAAATCCCCCTTCCCATCCAATCAACGGACCCTAACCCTCTTCCCCCGGGCTGTGTGACTTATTGTCGAGGTGTAACTAAATTAAATGTACACCAATACTTAATCACACACTTGCTGGGGCGGATGTGGTGAAAGCAACACTACTTCAATTTCAATGCAGAGCGATGATCTTCTTCTGCTTGCCCACCCATGAGTAGGATATTTCACAGGTTATTTTATTTAACAAAGGAACATATACCTCAGCATGAATTGCCGGCATTGATTGGATTTGTTTGTTGTCATTCTTCATATACAGCACTAACTGTTAGACTGTAGGCATAGCCAAGTCGACAAAACTATAGTTTGTAACTCTGTCTAGTAGGCTATCCTCATAATAACCAGCATTCAGTTTTTTTGTCAAATATTTGAGCATATAATTGTTGCTCGGTAAATTCTGTGATGTACTTCATTCAAGTACTCCTCTAACAGTCTCTCAAAGGCGATTGACTATCTCCTTTTCTTTTTTTGGAAATGCTGCCACCCTGCCAGTGTATACTACTACTACTATACTACCACCACCACCCCAATCATGGCATGTATGAAAAAGGAAACCATCTTCACCATGCAGCCAGTGCTGTGCCACAGTTGGACATAAACATCAAGCACCGGTAAGAGAGAAGTTTGGGGGAGGCAGAATCAATAATGGACATGTTGTCAATGATGTCAGTTTCAAACACCACTCCAAGGAATGCATAGTAGGACCAGTCAATGAGTGAGGTGTGTCGCATCTATCTGTTTGTGTCTTATACAGTCAGCAAATTATTGAAATCAAACACACGCTATGGGCGGCCATGCACCAGCAAAGAAACAGTGTGATGTAAAACAGTTACCCCACCTACAAAACATTAACAACATTGCATGTAACATAGAAAAATATATTTAATTGACCCTAACAAATAAACTAAACCCACAAAAGCTAACCCACCCACCTCCCTAACCCCAACGACTGTCCATAGAAATAGAGAACGCCCAAACAAGTGAAGAACGAACAGGAATTAAAAAAGGGGCAGTGACAGGGACTAACTGGTGGGGCGGGACTGGAGGACACGAATCTGGTCCTCTAAATGGGCGACGCGGCGTCTAAGGCCGCGGCAGTTGCAGCCACAGTGGGGGGGGCACCGGAGATGGCACGTTGGCGGCGGGCAGCCGCCCGGCGGTGGCGCCGTACCGCTGGAGGGCGGTGGCTGGGGCCCGGGGCAATGGAGGAGCCTTCAGTAGCTGCAGCAGCCTCCTCCTCCTCCTCGGCTAGGACCACCAGCCGCCGGTATTCCTGCTGGATTGCCTCCAGCTTCCGCCGCCGTGCCTTGGCGGCCAACTCCTTACGGTTGACTTTCGGAGTTGCTGTGTATCGAAAAGAAAAAAACAAGACAATTGTAAAATATAGTCTTAATAAAACTGTAGGACAAGGTAATTATTTATACACATAGTGGCATGGTAGAGTAGCACTATAAAATAAAGCACAGTAGTACATAACATTTTAAATGTCGCCCGTCCTTCTTCCTTCCACCTGTCTTACACTTTTTAGTTGAACAGTGCACCAGGTGCTCTTCTCCATAAAACTTTCAAAGCGGAGTTGAAATCAGATAGATGAGGACATTGGTTACTCAATACTCCGGCTCCTAGTCCTATACCAATTAAAGGGAATTCTAGTCTTCTAGTTCACTCTTCAAACGTCCCCAAGAACTCATACTTACTTACGACATCGGATAGCGGGCGGACTTTGTCCGCCCGCCATCCGACTGCTAAAAAGGGTGGGGGTCCCGTGGGGACAATTAATTAGGATGATGCGCCCGGCACAGTGGCGGGCGCACCCTGTTATTTTAAATTTAAATTCTGGTTGGCTTTGCTGAAAGCAATGCTAAAATGTTGTGCTGCTTTTCCAAGCACAACATGACGGGCCTCGCACGGAGCCTGTCACGTTTTGCTTTGAAAGTCGGGGTGTACCATAGCATCGGTAGGTACCCTCCATGGGGGCCCCCAAGCATACTCTGCAATGTGTGCATGCCTTTCCGTGGCGGACGGTAATGCCGCCACGCAAAGGCATTCCAAAATGCAGATTATATGGCTGCCGGTGTGGTGAGAGAGACACCACCGTCATATTGAACCCTTTTACACCTAGACATGTCTGAATATTTTCTACAGGGATGGCGGGAGGTTTGCCCCTGCTGTGACGGCAGTGAATTCCAGCCAGCCCGGCGGGGGCAATACGCCCACCATCCTAATGGGGCCCTAATTCACAACTGTACAGTATACATATACATACAGTACACCTTTGCAGTGAGTGTGCTGTCAAGTTCAACAATAGTTAAAGATTATGAATCTAACTTACCACCGCCTGCCACTGGTGCTGCCACTCCCCCTCCGTTGCTATCTGCAACTGCCGCATCCTCGCCCTCTGCGTCGCCTTCGCTGGCCCCAGCAATGGTGGTCGGTAGTGCGCCTAGAAAACATTACACATTTATTAGGCAACATATACACCTCCCCCCTATTGATCAGTAGCAAGGTTGAAAAATGAGTTAATACTAACATAAATCACTAGTACAAATCAGGTAGTAGTAGAGTAGACACTAAGTTATATGATCATTGTAGCATTTGCTTGATTAGCCCTAGCCATGCACATGTGACGTTACCTTTACCTTGCAGCTTCTTAAGACACCTTTGAGCCCACATGACCTGCCTCACACTGCTACTGTCTAGTCTACGCGCTGCGTACAGGCGGTCAACAAACATTAACAAGCCACTTTTTTAGGAAGAACTGGTGTACTACTGTTACTGTTAGTCCATATTGCTTATCCATAGATGCTACACTTTTTGGCACGGCTGAGAAATGCTTGCAAGTTGCAATATACTAACGCACACCATTTCTTTTTTCGCATTACAGACGCAAGATTCGCTTCTACGAACCAGAGCTTCTGAACGATGCACCAACTACCAGTACTAGGTTCTCCTGAGGTGAGGGGTCCCTTCACTCACATCTTCATTTATAAATGTATATAAACTAAATTGCTATGGGATGGTGGTGCTGCCTTCCACCACTTCAGTTATCATGATTTAATTCCCAACTGTATAAGTGTAACAATGTATATTGTTTTAATGTTATTGATTTGCCGGTTGGTGCTGCTAAGAAAACAGTGTACAGACCTTCTCAAATTGAAATAAAAATTTTAAACTTACATAGACTTTGTGGTATTTGGTGTGGAGTGGACTAACTTACACGAGTGAGCAAATTAAAGTAAGGGTGTGCATGTGAATTGCTTCCACGACAGAGGTTGGGTGTGTTAATGTTCTGGGTTGTCTGCTTGTTGGTTATCTTGGGGGGAGGGTTCCGAGACCTAATAGGTATGACAAGACAGTACTATAGTCAAGCAGTGGAATTGTGGTGGGTGCGGAATCTCTGATTGAGGTGTGCAAGGAAGGTCCAACCTACCATCACCAACATCCTATTTTCTGGTGCAAATGTATGTGCAAGATCCCTACAACAGTTGTATGTCCTATAGGGTATCATATCAAAATATTAGGAAATCTGGTAGGGCTATTGCTGTGAATTTTCAAAGCCTAAACATCAACAAGAGTAAAAAGTAGTACAAGACAACGACCCAACGGATTGTACGAGCTACTGGTGAATATGAGTTTTATATTACAACCTTTCACAAAGAGTGGCACTGGCCAACTGGGCAAGACTAGCTACTACAGTACAGACAGACAGACTGATAGTATGTAGTAGTACTCAGTCATCATAGCGGAGGCAGGGATAAGCTTTTTGAAACCGTACAGATCGAAGGATAATTGGTGGTAAAAAAATAGCATTTGGAAACACACTATAGTTCGGGAGAAATGGGGCAGTAAAAGTTATGGAATAAGAAATATTATTAAAAACAAGAAGACTTACTGGGGCCAGCAGAGGAGCCCTCAGTGGTGTCCTCCTGGTGGTGTTCCTGTCCCGCCGACTGCCCAGTCCCTGCCCGTCTGCCCCTGGGTGCTGATGAACAGGAAAGATATAAGAAAGAGACAAACATTGATGGATGGTGTCAACTTAAGCAAATACAATATTTTTCAACAACGGTCAAAAAACACTTATGTAAACAATTGCAATAACTACATTGACCGATCTCATCTGGTCAACATGTAATATCGGGGGATTCGCAGTTCGACTACTTAAGTTACTATTTATCAACAGTAATCCATTCTTCCATTCTGATTCCAGAAAACTAAGTTACAAGTAAGCCTAAGTATTAGTACAACGTACCACCCAACCTAGCCCACCTATTCCAGGCATGCCAATTGTACATTAAGTATGCATTTCCACTGTATTCCTCAACAATGTGTATGATCCAATCATGGAGGACACATGAACATGACTACATTTTTTGTATACACCAAATTTTGGTTTGATTGATGCTGATCTGCTACTGCTAAGTAACTGCAAAGCCAACCTCCACTCATTGAACAAACTAGAAAGGTTCTAAAGACTGGCGTACTAGCAGCATGTCACGTAACTGAGTGAGGGGGGCATCACGCATACCACTAACCAATTAGAAGCTCATACAAAGTACCTAAACCTATGTATCAATCCGCCCCTATCTATTAGTGACAGGACAAAGTAAGGAGTGGACGTGAGTCACTGTAGCATTACGTAACTTAATTTCTCTAAAATAAACTCGTAAAGAATCACGCTAAGCAAGCGCAAACGCAAAGCTGCAAACAAGTAAGATTAGTAGTAGCGCAGAAGAGCACCTGTGTCATAATCACAGCAGACTTTTAAACGTTATTAACCTGGAATGTATTGCAAGCAGCAACATTCTAGCTGGTTGGAAGGAAAAAAAGATATTCGCAATATATAACATAGAGCAGAAGAACAGACACAAAGTTGTAATAATTAAATAGGTACTCACCAAGCCCCGGGACCTCCACTCCTAGCAGGTCCAGCAGGTCCTGCTCACGGTCCAGGATGTCGGACCACCGGTGCGTCAGCTGTGCCTGGGTGCGCCGGACCCCAGAGATGCGCGACACTGCCTGGCGCACCTTCCCCCACCACTGCCGACGCTCCCGGAGGCCGTACCCGGACCCAGGCCTGCCACCTGCTGCCAGGGTTGAGGGGAGGTGGCGCTGCACAAAGAAAATTAGTGCAGCCAACTCCGCCTCCCCAAATAAGGCCCGTGCATGCACCCCTTGTGGGCGCCGCCTTCCGCAAGGAAGGCGGTCGCGGCTCTGGCTGCGCCGGCGAACAGCCCTGCCCTTGGACATGGTTCTGGGGACGGGGCGGGAAAGAAAAGGTAAAATAAATAAAGGAGTAAAGGAAATAAATAGCGGGCAATACAAAGAGAAAAAGTAGCTAAAAAACAAAAAAAAAGTACACAAAAACCAAAAATATAGAGGCAGGAAAATAGATAGAGAAATAATAAGTAATAAAGATCCCAAAAAAGTGGCTATAAACAAAGGATTGAAAAGATTTAGGGAGGATTGAAAATCAGGCCCCAGAACCATGCAATAGAGTGGAAAACAAGATGGCCGCGCCCGTTGCGACCACGTGCGCAAGTTCGCGCGATATTTTCTCCCTGAGCAAGCAAAAAGCAACGCGATCAAGTAAAAGCGATCGCGAACAGGAAATATCGACCGCGAACATGCATTGCGCGACCCGGAACAGGAAGTAAACAACGCCAGAGGGCGGGACAAGTGAAAACAAGATGGCCGCGCCCGTGAGCGACCGCATGGGTAAGTTGGCGACCCGCGAACACGCAAAAAATACTGCGAACAGGCGGCAAAAAAACTTCCGCATCTTCGTGATATTTCCGGAGTGTTTGCGGAGATTTTCTGCATTCTCGCGATAATTTGCGGAAGTTAATTCCGCAAATTCCGCCCACCCCTAATAAGCGCATTGAAGCTGTGAGCTCCTGTCATCTCTTGCAACACCTAGGCGACAGTGATCTCAAACCTGTGGTTTCAGCAGTGCCATGTAACAAGTGTTGGATAACATTTGCTCATATTCAGAACGGCCATGACTCCAGGCGCCCTCTTCAAGGTTGCAGAAGCACCATCAATTGTCATTTCCTGCAATTCAAGCAGCTGGAAGAAAATAAACAATGTCTCGGACTCCTCCCAAAACATAGCCCTGATGCACCCAGCCATAGCAAAGCTATTATTTACAGTGGTACACTCCTTCACAAGAACACTGAACTTGAAATCATTTTCAATCATGTATCCAATAATTTTCTTCATTTTTCACCAATAAAGTCACGAATTTCAGCACAGCTTTTGCAAGAGTGAAGAACTCTGCCCATGTCTGCACTATTTGCCACTTGCAAGTCTACCAGATCTGGCATATCGGAGGGGCACAGGGTTAGTTTAGTAATCATATATGCCGTGCAAAAAATTGACATGTGGTTTCATGTTGCGAGTCTGTGCAACTGGAGTGTCAAAAGGCCTGTCTGTGTTTGGATAAGAACCTTTTCAGCCTGCTGATAAGCATGACTCTCCCACTGGTCCCAGATGTTCTTTCACAAAGCAGATTGTTGGTCTTTTTTGATCACAGAGTGTTAGAAATTGTTTTTTTGATTGCCAGAGGTATGCACCCTGTCCAAGCAGGAACCACAATCCTAGTCATGGTAAGTCACAAACACATCCTAAATTAACATGTGCTCACCCTCTGGCAGCTCGGCACAGAACAATCAGGCTTAAGTTAAGGGGCAATGAATAAAGTACAACAATTCAAACAGTAAAATAGTGAAAATACAACACAAAAAGATACCACATTGGGTTAGAAATATAGAGCTTAATTTAATGAAGAAAACAAGACCAAAATGACAAAAATATAATAAGCAGAATTTGAGTTATGACTTTTTAAAGAATAAACTGAAATATAGTGCTTGACAGCATAAAGCGCCAACCAAGGCTATCTGGTCGTGGTAGACTGGATCAAATCCAAACGTTCAGGCCATTCACAATGGAGCACGAGTCAGACACTGGAACCAGCCTTAGCTCGCTGCAAAGCACTTTGGTTGCGTCATTGTTGAAGGCAAAATGTGCAGTGCAGAGAGGGAGATGCATCATCAACAATTCATAGAATGAAGGCAAAGAATCCTCTCTGATGCTGCGCCAGTCGATGGTGTGTCAGAACTGGTGTCATTGCCCTGCAAAGTTGGCGATGTGTCGGAGTCTATACTCGCAATAGCAGCAATGTGTCCGTAGTTGTAGAGATATCCCAGTTCTGACCTGCTGCATCAATGGCGGTGTGTGGATACTGCTGGAGCAGCACTTTAAAACCACTTCCAAAGGGTCCTGCACTGGATTGGCACCAGTTGGCAGGGCAGACTTACAGACGGCAGAGTCCAGGTGCTATAGCAGGGTGGTTGAAAGAGTTTGATGTCCCTGAGACTTCAACACAGCAGGCAAGTCCTTGGATTCACTTTGGCTATGGGTTCAAGTGATGTCAGTCTTTCTCACTCCGGCAAAGGAGCAGCAGGCAGCAGACCAGCAAAAATAAGAAAGCAATTCTTCCAGAGCAGCAGTCCACCAGAGTGGCAATCCTGAAGCAGCACAGCAGTCTTTCTTCAACAGAGAGTATCCACAGGTCTAGCGGTGTACTAAAGTGGTAGGGTTAGGGGGTAAGCAGTCCTTTGTGTGGGGACCAGACACACACTATTCAGGTGTAATTGTGAGGCTGTGCCCAGCTCCTCTCTCCCATCCTGCCCAGGATGGCCCATGCATGAGTATGTGGATGGCCCATCAAGTCACACCTAAGCCCTCAATGTGTGTGACTTTCTACAGGGAATGTACAAGATTCAGCTGTCACCCACCCCAGAGATGTGTTGGTGACCTGCAGCAGGCACACTGTAGTGGAGACAGGGTTTTGTCTGCATACATTGCTATGCTAGCATAAGCGTTTTAGATGTTAACGCCATCTTGCCACTTTGGTGCTTTTGCACACAACACTACAGGTAGTTGTTATTACGAGTAAAACTGCTTGCCTGCTTTTTCTTCACATGAGAATGGTCTGTTTTTCACATCCCTAGACGTGCACCGTGACCTTAGTCTGAACACTGTGTGCAGAAACCGTCAAGGTCCAATAACAATGTATGCTGTTGAATTCAGGTTGATCGGCCCACGCTCTAGACACAACAAGCACACAGCTGCACATTTCTGAAACTCGGGTGCCTTTAATATTGAATTTGCAAGCATGATTCAGACACTTGGAGAAAACCTTTCCAGACATAGAGAGCAGTGCTGATCCTGTGATGTGATCCACCTAAGCTGTACTTTGAGGTATGGGGTTCCCCATTCACACCTAGAGACCTTCTATTATTTTATAAAACTAGCTTACTAGCCATGGGAGGGTGGTTCACAAGGTATTATAGGACCTGTTTCCACTATCATTGTAATATGATTTCTCCCTTTGTTTTTTATGGTATTGTAACAATGCTGATGTTTTTTTTCCTAATCATTTGTCTGCTTATGTTAGCCAAAGTTCTGTACCTTAGTGCACGTAGTTAAAAATAAACATTTTAAACTTTTCCGTGTCTCTGATTATTCATGTTGTGGACTGATTTGAGAATAATAAGGAAAAGGTATTTCTGATTCCCACCATTCCTGAGAGTACTTTAAGTCTCTCTTTCTGGGTTGTCTAATCATTGATAGCTTCGAGATGATACGGAGAACGAATGAGACACTGATGCTAGTCGGATAGGGATTCTGGTTACTGAGGTGAGTTTTTTGGTACACCACAATTAACTGAGGTCCTAGTTTCCTGTGCATAGTTCTGTGCATGAGCAGAATCCCCGCAACAACGCAAGGCTAAGAGAAGGAAAATGCCTTCCTTCTAAAAGTGAACACAAGGAGATGATGGATGGAGTGCTAAAAGTCACAGATCAGGGTTGAATCCATCATTGTTCTTTAGCTCACTTCACCACCTCAGTTCAGACCCAGCTATATGCAAATCAGTCTTGACCCTGTGCCTCATGGGAATAGTCCAGCCCGAACTACCAAGCCAGGTCTATCCTGACTCGGAAACAAGCATCCTAGGACCGGTTTTGGGGTAACACCCCTCATCAGCCAGGCTAGCTTGAATCCAGTGGCAAAGTAATCAAGTGATGGACGGAGCGCTAAATCTTTTCAGACACTCACACCTAGTCACAGATCTGGGTTGAATCCATCATCGTTCTTTAGCTCACTTCGCCACCTAAGTGGGAAGGGTATGCCCAGCCGTGTGTCACGTGCATTCCTTCTAAAAGTGGATTTTTTTTTAATTGTTACGATAAACTTGACTGTACCATTAAAGTGTATTTATCATTGCAATTCCAGAGGTACTAAACATGACAGCTCTGCCTTCTTCCAAGTGTGAATTACAGCTTATTAGATGAAGCAAAGAATCCCCAATTTTAACCTATTGGAGGAGAAGACCTCACAGTTGTGGAAACCACATTTGGGAGATTTTCACTACCAGGACATGTAAAGCATTAAAGTATGTCCTACCATTTAATTTCACAGCACCCTGCCCTGTGGGCTACCTAGGGCCTACATTTGGGCTGACCTATATGTAATAAAAGATTAGTTTAAGGCTTGGCAAGGGGTTTAAAATGTCAAGTCAACATGACAGTGAAAACTGTACACACAGGCTCTGCATTGGCAAGCCTGAGACAAGTTTATAGGGTTACTTAAGTGGGTTGCACAATCAGAGCTGCATGCCCACTGGTAGCATTTAATTTACAGGCACTGGGCACAGGTAGTGTACTGGGGACTTCTAAGTAAATTAAATTAATTATACTAGTTGGGGATAAGTCAATCAAGCAGAATCAAAGGGGATGATAGACGGAGTGTTGAACATTGCAAGCACTCACCCCCAGTCAACTGATCTGGGTTTAATCCATCATCATTCTTTAGCTCACTCCGCTACCCCAGTTCAGAGATGGCCATATGGAAATCAGTCTGACCCTGTGACTCATGGCAACAGTCCAGCCCGAACTGCCAAACCATGTCTTCCCTGGACTGGAAACAAGCATCCTGGGACAGGTTTCAGGCTAATCAGCCGTCATCAGCCAGGCTAGCTTGAATCCAGTGGCAAGGTGAGCAAGGCACCCACATCTGGGTATACCCTGCCAACTTAGGGCGAACAAAGCAAACCCAAAGAGAATGATGGACGGAGTGTTGAACATCGCAAGCACTCACCCCCAGTTAACTGATCTGGGTTTAATCCATCATCATTCTTTAGCTCACTCCGCCACCCCAGTTCAGACATGGCCATATGCAAATCAGTCTAACCCTGTGCCTCATGGGAACTATCCAGCCCAATCTGCCAAGCCATATCTTCCCTGGACCAGAAACAAGCATCCTGGGAAGTCAATCAAACCATGTTTAGGGAGAGTGTACAAGCACTTTACCACTGGTTTGTAGAGGTAAGGTGCACAGAGTCCGAAGGTCAACAAACACAAGATCAGCAAAATTGGATGTAAGCTGGCAAAATGTTTGGGGGAAGACCATCCTAAGACTGACAGGTATAACATGCGGGTGCAACCAATCAGTAATTGAGGCCACTCTCTAGCCAATCACGAGCCACAGACATGCTGGTGTAAACCCAAGGTTCCAATGCCAGTACACATGGCAAAGCCCTGGAGCCCATTCCTGATTCACAGTTAGGGGCATTGAGTTTGGAAATGGGTTTGTCTTCTGTCCAGCACATAGGTACGTCGCTCTGAGTCTCAAAGATCTGTTGAAAAGTGACAGTCTCATTGCCTTAGGAGGTCACTGTCACCAGGTGGTACATTTTGATTTACAAAGAGATCTTCTGAGTCTAACGATATGATTGTGATCACATTTATATTATCCTTATTAACTTTACAGATAACAGTTTCCTCTAGGACTTATGTAGGATTCTATTCCCAAAATATGATCCTCCTCTTCCGAAAAGGGGTCTTCTTCTTTTTTCTTTAATACTCAGCATACTTGGTGGCTCATTAATTTTCTGTTGCAATAGTAGGTTCCTCGCCCGGTTGTATTTCACTCCTCTTCATTCTGGCCAATGCAGAAATCAATCAATCAATCAAGTTTTACAAAGCACTGCTAATCACCCGATAGGCTATCCAGGTGCTTGCAGGTCTCAGGAGGCTCATTCAAACAGGCAGGTCTTGAGGACCCTTTGGAATTCTAAAATTAAGCTGATGGTTGAGCTATGTGGGGAGGCTGATCCAGGTCTTTGTTGCAATGTTGGAGAAGAACATACTCCATTTCTGCTTCGGTAGATGAGGGAGTGTGGATGAGTGACAGGGAGGCTAAGAGTATTGTTCTAGAATGTTGGTGGACATCCAGGTGGTGGTTAATGTAAGCTGGTCCTTGGATGTTTAAAGCCTTGTGTGTATGAGTTAGCAGCTTGAATTGGCATCTCTTCTGTATGGGGAGTCAATGGAGTTGCTGAGGTGGGGTGTAATGTGGGTTCATTGGGGAAGGTCAAAGATCAGTCTGGCTGCAGCGTCCTGTATGGTTTGAAGTCTCTGAACAAAGTGTGCCGTGATTCCTATGTAGAAAGGGTTACCATAGTGCAGTTAGCTGGTGATAAGGGTCTGTCTCATGGTGTGCCTCATGTGCAGGCGTTCCCACTTGAAGATCTTACCTAGCATTCGCAGAATGAGGAAGCAGGTGGAAGAGACTGCGTTGATCTGTGATTAAATGGTAAGCTAGTTATCAATAATGATTCCAAGGTTTCTGTTGTGGTCACCTGGTGTGGGTCCTAGGTCTACTGACTCATTGTGGTTGGCTTATTATATAAATCAGGGTGTCCTAGGTCACACAGAAAGTCCCTGACATATTTTAACCATTTCAGTTTCAGCACACCAGTCATTCCCACAACATTGTTTAAAATGTCCCTATTCAAGAGGGTTTCCTCAGACCTCCATATCCTGTACCAAAGCATAATTGGTTCTATTTTGATTAGGTCTGTTAAGCATGGACCCCCAATTCCGAGTGACAAACATATGAAGATACACTATTCAGGAGAGCCAGTATATATCTTAGGAACTGATTCTCAACTGTTTGCAGCGGTTGAGTGTTGCAATGTCCCCACAATCCCGCTCCATACAAGGCTGTCGATACACATTTCGCCCTGTAGATTTTTAGTAGGGCTTGCGGGGGTGTCACTCCTAATTTTTTTGAGAAATTTATTAGGGCTGCAGTGGTTTTCATGAAGGCGAGTTTTCTCATCTGCACAGCCTGCGTCCATGTAGCTTTATTGTCAAATAGGATACCCAAGTAACTAAAGCTGTTTATAAAATGTATTCTTTGACTGTCGATGAACATGTCTCTGCATTTATTACTTCCTGTACCACATCTCATGATGAACGTTTTTGATGTGATTACCTGGAGGCCTAAGTCACACATATGAACAGCGAAACCATCCAGTAATCTTTGAAGGCCCACTTGGGTACGGCACATTAAGACGGCATCATCTGCATACATTAATAGCGGTATGGGTCGACCTTTTGTCAGAGGGTAGTCTTGTCCCACCTTCGTCAGTGCTTGTTCTAGTCTGTTTGTAAACACATTGAAAAGGAAGGGAGCCAGCACACACCATATGTGTATATGCAAGTATGAGGATTGTACTTTATTTGTTTTATGTTTCCTTTGTGCTACAAGTCCTTATGAGACCCAGATGAAACGGACTGAAACGCATCCACCTGACAGACTGGAGAAGCCCTTACAAATTTGACTCTCAATTAAAGGAAATATACAGCATCAACTAATATAGAAAGGGGTTGAGACATATAATTCCCCTGATTGGTGCTGGTGCAAGGGCTATCTTTTTGATATGGGTTGTGAACCATAGTTATCAAATAATTTTTTTTTGAGCCCCTTAAGAAATTAGGGTAACAAGGATTCTGTGCGTTTGGCAGAAGATACTGTATGATGGTTTATGTTTGTTAAATTTATATGTATATAATTTTTGTATCACCTTTTTGTATGTATATGTAGATATTTTATGTGTTACTTTATTTGTTTTTTGACAAATATATACATAGAGACAAACATCTGGATCACGGATCGGTGTGAGTGTCTTTTCAATAAGATACATGGTTTGAGGATATCATTTTCTGCTTGAGGGATTAATTAAGATTTCCTTCAGATTTAGAAATCAATATTTTTGAGCGATTCCGCCGCATCAAGTTTTGTTTTTGCTGTTTATATCGCCCAGGTGCATGCGGAGTACTAGGGCAACCCCCCTTTTATTGAAACAGTGATTTCTGCATAAGTCAGATTGGAAGGCATCACGTAGTTTTTTCCACTCCAGGTGTGTCGTCAGTTGCTTGTTGATAGTGTTTTCCAGTACCTTTGCTAGGAATGGGAGTAAGGAGATTTTACAGTCGTTTTTTAGTTCACTGGGATCGGAGGAGGGTTTTTGAGTAGTGGTCTGAATTTGCGTGCTTCCAGGCATTGGGAAATGTTGTAGTGGTGATTGAAGTGTGTGTTCCTGACCAATCCTTTTGTTTCTGAGGTTGAAGATGCGGTGTGGGCATGGGTCTGTGGAAGCTCCCGACTGGATGGATTTCATGATGGAAGTGGTGGCCTGGGTGGAGAGGTGGCTCTAGGGGGTCAGCCTATGGCTCATATCAGTTGTGCTGGAGGTGTATCTGTTGAGGAAGTCTGTAGGTGCAGGTTGGGGTTTGAAGTTTCTTTATATGGATGTGATCTTATCATGGAAGAAGTCGTGAGGTTGTTACATAGCTTTTGGGAGGGTGTGATTATGTTTCCACTGGCAGCGGGGTTGGAGAATTCTTTAACAACATTGAAAAGTTCTTTGCTGCTGTTTCCACTGGTTTTAGATGCAAGCAGATAGGGCTGTCTTCTTTGTTGCTCTCAGCAGGGGGTGGCAACAATCCCTCGAGTTCTTGAAGGCTGCCCCACAGGATGTTTTCTCTCTGGCATGCCATCTCCTATCCAGCTGCTTGCTGTTCCGTTTCACTGTTCTGAGTTCCTGGTTAGCCATTTTGAAGAGCTTCTCTGATTGTTGCTCTTGATAGAGGGGGGAACAGCCATTACAACGCGGTTTTTACCACGCGCAGCTTTTACATCGCATGCGTTAGAACGCATGCGATGTTACAACGCAATGCCATTACACAGCAAGTCTTTACATCGACTTGCGCTAGATGGCGTGCTAACATTACAAATAGTGTAGTTTACTATCCCAACACCTTCCCTACTGTTAAGGAGTTGGAATAGTAAATTACACTTTTCTAATGTTAGCACGCCATCTAGCGCAAGTCGATGTACAGACTTGCGTTGTAATGGCATAGCGTTGTAACATATGCGATGTAACTGCATGCGTTGTAATGACACGCGTTGTAATGTCATACATCCGATAGAGGTGATGCTGTCAGCGCAGTTGGTGATCCAGGTATTTCATTTCCGTGTTCCAGGTCACTGGTGGCACCTGGGTTGGAGATATTGAGGGAATCCGTCCAGCTGGCCTCTGAAATGTTGCTACATCAGTGGTGTGGGGTGCTAGCTAACTTAGGGTGGCTGTGTGGGGGCTGGAGATGCTGTAGTGGACGATGGAGTGATCAGTGTATTTAAGTTCTCTGATGTGGCTGTATTTGATGAGGTTGCTGGAGCTGAAGATGAGGTCCAACATGTGTCCTGGGGTTTGCTTGGGGTCGCATATGATCTGGGTCAGTCTGAGGCTGCACATACTGTCAAGGAGATGTGTGATTGTTGCTGTTGTGGGTTTTCGATGTGGAAGTTGAGGTCACTGAGGAAGATGTAGTCTTTGGAGTCCAGGGCTAGGGGCTCCATGAAGCCTGCAATGGGGGTTGCAGAATCTGTAGCTCAGGTCCAGGGGTTGGTATGCAAGTGTGCCTCTGATGGTGGTCTTGTCAATAGTGTGTAGCTTGAAGTTGAGGTGTCCATGGTAGTGGTGATACTGTCGGTGGTGGTGCACTGTATGGTCTCCTTTTGGATGATGGCTGTGCCCCCTCCCGGCTTGTTGGTGTAATCCTAGTGAGTGAGATCCATTGGGAATTGCTTTGGCAATGTCAGGGGCAGATGCGGGGTTGAGCCAGGCTACAGTGAGGAACATTATGTCAGATGTGAGGTTGGCAATGAGGTGTCATTGCTCTGTGGAGTGCTTGCACATAATGTGCATGTTCAATAATAGGCAGTGGAGTAAGTGGGTTGCTTCGGTGTGGTGTGGCAAGTGGTTGGTGTAGTGCTTTGTGGCATGACGGTGGTAGTGCTGGTGCAGGACAAGGTGCATCTCGTGCAGGAGTCCTACCTAGGTTGTCTTGTGTTCAGGGCATAGAGTATGGTGGCGTCATTCCTACGGGTGAGCTGGGAGCCAGAGGTCCTGGCTCTGGGTGCAGTACAGGGGCAGGCGTGTGCAGAGAGCCTAGCCTTTGATGCATGCCAGCGATGCTTCCGCTCTGTGGTCTCCAATGAGTAGTTCTAGGAGGAGGGAGGAACACTGGGTGGTGGTGGGAGGGGCTATGCTGTAGGCGGTAGAAAGGTATAGTGATCAGGAGAGAGGTTTGGCAGTAGGTGGGAAAAACAGGCATCAAGAAAAGCATAAGAATATAAGTAAAGGCACAATAATGAAGTAGCAGAATTGGCACAACGATTAAGCAAAAAGAATAGTGGAGTGAGACAGAAAGCAAGAATTAAGCAGCAGTATTGGCACAGGAAATAGGCAAAGAGAACAGCAATATGAGACAAAAAGCACAAGACTTAGGCAGCAGAATTGGTGAAGCAGTGGCGAGGGCTGGCAGCACAAGGGAGAGCTGGGTCTGGGAACTGCACACTTAGAAAGAGAAAACAACAGGAATAATAAATATATTTCTTCTTGTTGCACCTCACCTGGGAAGGAGAAGCATTTGAATGCATTTCCAGCTTTATCAGTCTTGGCAAATCTGAGAATATTCAGAAATTCATGGGTAGATGAAGAGGAACACCCACGTTCCATGCATGGAACGCCTTCTCAGGGATTAACGCAAGGCAGAGATTTGCGCTGCCTTGCAATACTCCAGATTTACCAAGCAATGCAGGGCCACGCAAGGTGGCCTTGCGTTGCTTGGTAAATCTGACTTTAGTATTGCGTTGCCCTTGCAACTCCATTCCTGATGTAAGGGAAATGCAATACTATGATAAATCTGGGCCCTGTTCTTTATCATTTCCTGCAGTGACAAAGGATAGTAGGGGACATAAACTGTTGTCCAGATTGATCTAGTTTACTGCACCAACCAACCCAGGTTTATTTTGTTTTTAAGTTCTATGTACTGTAATTGATATTTGTATATAAATATTTATGCTGTGGTTCAATAATAATATATATTTTCCCTATTGTTGCTTTGGTGGGACTGGGAAAAGTAGATCTGACCTCTCCAAAATTCTTAGGGTTTAAAAGCTTTATTTTGAATAAAAGGTACAGAGAACAAGACACCAATGATACAAACTACTGCATTATAATAGAAAAAACATATCAAATGAGAGGTTTATGTAAAGAAGAAAAGAAAGCTATTTTAAATTTTTTAAGGGAATAAAGGTAAGGGAAGGAAGGGGGGAAAAAGAGGGAAGGAAGGAAGGTAAACATCCCAAAACTAGTAAGTTAAGAAATTGCATCTTACATCGGAATAAGAAAGATAAAACTAATCAAGCTAATATATATGGTAATAAAAAAAAAACAGTAACAGGTAAGGAATGAAGAAAATAAATGTTCAAGGAGGTTTGAAATTTTCAGCATTTAAACTAGCATTATCAGTTAATACTAAATAATCTAAATAAGTGGTAAGGGGCAACCAAAAGAGATCTCTATTGAGCAAAGGTTTACAAGAGGAGGCAAAAGCAAAATCAAGTGGATGCATATGACAGAGGCTATTCCACCAGTGTTATATGTCAATGGTGTGATTTCCCATCTTAATAGCGCCCTTAACAATGACGCCCCAATTCTGGCAGGTAGCAGGGTGCCAGCAATTATGTTTGCGGATGACACCCTGCTACTTTCCAAATCACCAATGGGAATTCAGCGTGTCCTTGACAGTTTCGAGGACTTCTGTAGAGGTCGAGGCCTGGAAATTAATGTGAACAAAACAAAGTATATGGTGTTTAATCCTTCACCTTCCACACGGCCAAACCCTAAACTTGATTCATCAAAGCTAGAAAGGGTAAAAACTTTTGATTATTTAGGAGTAACGCTGAGCGAAAATCTTTCATGGGCTCCACAAATTGCCAAGGCGCAGCTGAAATTAGCCCAGTATGCTGGGGGTATCCTTAAGTTTTCCAACACGTCCACATACAAACCAATTAAACCCCCGCTTGAAGTATATAAGAGCCAGGCCAGGGCAGCAATTCTATATGGAGCAGAACTTTGGGGGCACCTACCTGGGCTGGAACTTCTTAAAATTGAAAACAAGTTCATCAGACAGTTACTATCACTTCCACAGAGTACTCCGATGCATCCTCTGAGGATGGATCTGAATCTGAGGTCGATGGATGATGAACTAGCTTTGAAGCCCCTTAGGTACTGGCACAGGCTGTGGACTACACCAGAATTATTGTATTATAGATTAGAGCTGAAGGAAATTCTGGCAAGCAACTGTGTACCAAAAATCCCTTGGTTTGTGTTTATAAAATCCCAGTGCATCAAACTCGGGCTGGATGGCATGTGGTATGAACCGGAACTAAGCTGCAAGATGATCTCACGGAAGATGCTCACTAAGATCCATGTGGCTGAGAAACAAAACAGAGTGCAGACTGCCCCTAATATTGGAGTTTTAACTAAATCTTTTTTAAGTGTCAAGGATTTTTACCAATTTGAGAATTTTATGGATATTATTTATCCTATACCATCAAGAAAACTTTATTTGCAATGGAGATACGGCACACTACCTCTGCGAGCTTTCACTAGCAGCTGGGCATCAAATTCTGTTGAGACCTGCCCTGGCTGTAGTTGTGTTAAAGAGGATGAGCTCCATGTATTATTTTTCTGCCCTGCATACACAAAAGCTAGGAAGCAGTGGATAGTGCCTATCTGCAAAAACATGGGTTTTCGGCAATGTAGCCATGCTTTTAGAATTTTAAAAACAGACACATCTGAATGTATAGTTTTTGCAGTTTCTAAATTCCTCTTTGCAATGTGGAACAGGAGAAGGGGACTATGTATTACTTAATGTATTGTAATGATATATTTCATTCTGTGCCAAGTTTGTCTGTATATATATTTATTTTTTTTATGTACTTTTTAAGGCAAATTGCCGAAATAAAGATATCTTGATGATGATGATGAATGGAGAGTTTTGTTATTGTTTTCCAATTGAGAGTAATGTGTTGGAAAGCTAAAGCGAGCATAAGGTCAAAAAGACAATTTTTATGAGGGAGAAGGTCTATGGAATCAGAGAGACTTCCAGAAAAAAGTAAGGGAATAGAAAAGGGAATAGAAATATTAAATAGGCGAGACACTTAGGACCAAACTTTCTCCCAAAATGCAGAGACTGAAGGGCAGAGGAAAAGAAGGTGAAGAAGGCCGGCATTAGGGGAGCCATAGATCCAACAGTTTGTATTAGTAGAGTGAGAGAATTTAGCGATAGAGGTGGGAGTGAGATAAAGCCTATGATAGAGAAAGAACATAGATTGAGTGAGAGAAGCGGAATGAGAGATTTTGAGAGAACGTGACCAAAGTTTGTCCCAAAAAATAATAGACCATTCCCATCCAAGGTCAGATTCCCATGTAAATTCCAACTTGGTTTTCATACGCTCTGGATTAGGAGCTGAGAAATATTTATAAATAGGAGATGCTTTAGGTACTAAGTGTAGAAGTTTGAGAAGAGAATGCGAGGCAGGGGGAAGAGATGAGGATGGAAGAGAATAGAAAATATCAAGAATGACCGTCATTAGAACAGTACATTTCTGTAGAAAGGAGCGGGGACATTCAAAAGTGGTCTGAAACTGGGCAAATAAACAGGGAGTTAGACCATCAAAAGGTCTTTGACCCAGGTTATACCCCATGATCTCCAAGAGTTCCAAAAAATAGTTCTCCCATTAATAGTAATGAGGGAGTTATGCTAAATAGGGGAGTCTCAAAAGGATTCTCTGGAGATAGGATTGGGATGTAACAAAGGTTTCAGTAGAGAACAAGTGTGTTTAAACCAAGGGAGAGAGGTAAGAGGTGTTTTGGCAGAAAAGGCAAAGACTTCCTTTAAAGAGAATGGTAATGATAAGGCTCGATCAATGGAGAGCCATAAGGGAGTGAAGGGGGAGAAGTCAGAGAGGAGCCATTTGGAGGCCTGTCGAAGACAAAAATACTTATAATATGAGCAGAAATTGGGGACATTTTCACCACCACTAGATTTTGTCCTACGACGAGAAGAGAGAGAGATCCTTGATTTTTTCTTTTGCCAAAGAAATTTAGATAGACGACAATCAATTTGTTTAAAATTGCACGTGGAAATGTGAACAGGGAGCATAGAAAGAGTATACATGAAAATAGGAGTAATCATCATCTTGATTGAGTCCAACCAACCCCACCATGAAAGAAAGAGAGGGTTCCAAGAGGAAAGTAATTTGTCAATCCTAGACAGGATCGCAGTCATATTTAATTTGATAGAAGAAGCAATAGAATTAGAGAACCATATACCTAGATATTTGATTTTGGAACTATTCCATGCAAACCCAGTAGAAGAAAAGGAATGAGGAAGACAAAATGTAGTGAGGGGAAGAATTTCTGTTTTATCAGATTTAATTTTATAACCAGAAACAAGGGAAAAAGGAAGCAAATTATTGTAATAAGTGAGGAATGGATTTGTCAGGATCGGAAATAAAGAGTAGGAAGTCATTTGCGTAAGTAGAGAGTTTTAAATGTTGCTCACCGTACGAAAAACCAGAGATGAAAGCATTGTTGCAGATTGACGAAAGGAAGGGTTCAAGAGCAAGAACAAAAAGAAGAAGGGAGAGAGGACATCCCTGACGGACTCCACGTTGGAGGTGAAAGTAGGACGACATATGACCGTTAACTAGTAATGATGCTCTGGGGCCTAAATATAACAAAGATATAAGAGAAATAAATTTGGGACTAAAGCCATGCCATTTCAATGATGCAAATTAAAATGACCAATCTACTCTATCGAATGCTTTTTCAGCATCAACAGAAATGGCCGCTAAAGATGTGGAGAGAGAGAGGGGACTTTGTTTAAAACGTTAAGAAAAAGACAAGAATTATCTGAGGTCAACCTGCTTCTGACAAAGTCACATTGCTCTTTACCAACTAAATGAGGTAAAAGAGGATCTAAACGTAAAGCAGGTGTCTTGGAAAAAAGTTTGTAATCGGCATTAATCAGAGAAATCGGTCTATAATTCTTGCTAAACATAGGATCTTGTCCTTCTTTATGAATAAGGCAAATTGTGGCTGCTTGAAAGGTACATTCTGTTTTACCAGAGAGAAAAAATGAATGAAAAAGGTTTAAAAGCTTATGAAGGAGTAAGTTAGAGAAATGAAGGTAAAATTCAACTGAAAAACAATCAGGGCCAGGTGTTTTCCCTTTCTTTAGAACTGACAAAGCAGAGGAGAGTTCATTAAGGGTGAGGTCAACCTCAAGACCAGAAAGATTAAGATGGGAATTTGATAAGGATGGTAATTTCTCAAGGTAGGATTGAATGAGGGAACTAGAAGGAGGGGACGCCGGGGTGTACAAATCTTCATATAACAGTTTAACATTTTTAAGGATATCTTGATCCTTATGAAGATGAGAGCCATCCGCAGAATAAACAGAGTCAATCAGTGTACGATCTTTACGGGATTTAAGATAATTTGCTAGAAGTTTTCCAACTTTATTACGACCACCGTAATAACGCAGAAGTATGGAAGATGCGTTGTCAGTCGAAGTTTTATTGAATGCCAATTTAGCGCGAATCAGGGCTGGAAGGACCACGTTATCTGATGAGGTATAACATTTGTGCTCTAAAGCTTTTATGTGGGCCAGGGTGGCTTTATGTTGTTGGAGAAAACATTTCTTCTTTTTTGAGACAAAGTCTATAATGAAACCCCTTGCAGTAGCCTTGAGGGAGTCCCAAATTATGTAAGGGGAGGAAGAAGAGATGGTATTAATGTCAAAAAAATTGTCAGCAAAGGTGATGAAAGAAGAAGAGAAAAGAGGGTGGAAGTAGAAGAGAGTTGTTGAAACACCAATCGTTGTGGACCTGGGATATGGTGGAAGTAGGTCAAGGTCAGATATGATTGGGGAATGGTCAGAAATAATGATAGGTTCATTAGAAAAGGATAAAAAGTTTTGAGATAAAGATTGAGAAAGAAAGATATAGTCTAAACAGGAGAGAGAATTGTGAGGGGGAGAGAAAAAATAAAAGTCAAGGGAGTCGGGGTGAGTGAGCCTCCAAGAGTCAACAAGATGTGTTTGGGAGATAGTATCCAGAAATTTTTTATGAGATCTATGGGGTGTAAAGCACGTCTGTGATTGGGGATCTAAGAAAGGGTCAACCACTTGGTTACAGTCACCTCCTAAAATGAAATTTTCATCTCTAAATTGAATACATTTTTGTGTGACCATAGGCCAAAAGGAACAATCAGGATGAGTGGGACCATAAACATTAAAAACAGTCAAAGAAATATTATTAATTAACAACTTAGCTAACAGCCATCTACCTTCTGTATCAATTTCTTGCGAAATAATTTTACAATTTAATTTCTTATGACATAAAATTATTACACCATTTTTCTTATTAGAAGTTGGAGAGAATAAAACTGACCCACTCAACTTCTCTTCAATTTTAAAGCTTCAGTTTCAGTTAGATCGGTCTCTTGTAGAAAAACCAGGTCAGGATTAGAAGAGGCAAGATGTGATAACATTTTCTGTCTCTTAATAGGGTTAATGAAACCTTTCACATTCCAAGAATTAACTCTGAATGTAAAACTGTCAAACATACATAAAAATCGACAACAATAAAAACAAAACGTGCAATATTAACAAAGATGCAATAAATACTGTAATCAAACTTACAATCCAAATATAAGTACAACATTAGAGAAAAGGGGGGAAAGGGAAAAGGAAGAAGAAAAGGGAGAAGGACTGAAAGAGGAGAGGAATGAAAAAAGAGACAGTAAGAGAAGATAGTATACGACAACCACTAATGTAATAAAGGAATGTAAATTGAGAAAATAGAGAGGATGACGACTGTGATACGTACCTTTTAGGGGAAGACAAAAGAAGAAGTGCGGGGAGTGGCGACACGAGGAAGACGGCACAACTAACCGGGGATGAAGCGTCACAGCGGGGAATATATGCGATAAACAGGAAACAGAGAGAGAAATGCGTTAGAGGATAAAAAACTACCTATAAAAAACTAGAAGGATGTAAAAGAAGTAAGGAAAACATGAAAAGATAAACATAGTACTACAATACAATTATTAACAATAACCTGAAAAGATAGAAAATTTTAAGTAAAACCAAGCAAATTAAATCCAAAACAGATCAGAAAAAAGTCAAGGTATGGAGGTCGAAGAAGAGAGAGGGCCAGAGATATCCATCGACGATGTGAAATGAAACTGGATGAATTTCCTCAGCTCTGCTGGTTCCTCAAAAGTGGAAGTTTTATTTTGGTAAGTAACCTTGAATAAACATGGGTGAAAAAGTCCATAACGAGCTCCAAGTGTGCACAAAGAAGTTTGAAGATCCAAAAATTCTTTCCGCTGTTTAGCCGTTGCAGAGGAAACATCCTGAGATAGAAATAACTTAGCACCTGAGCAGACAAGCTGTTTTTTGTGTTTAGCCGCATTTAAAACCAGCAGCATGTCTTTAGATGTCAAAAACAGAAAAATCACACCTCGTGGCTTGGAAGGAGCAGCTGAAGATGACAAACGAGGGCCCAGTCTCTGTGCTCTCTGTATATTCAGATTTTAGATGCAGGGAGGTCCAGAAGCTTTATGAGAAAGCTGTTGAAAAATGGACTGGATCATCACCTTCTAAATTCTATTGAAGACCATATAAGCGTAGATTGTTGTGCCTATTTCTGTTTTCCAAGTCCTCCGCTGATTTCTTCATCCAAAGGACCTCCTTCTCAAAGGCAATTAATTTTGTAGAATCAGTTTGAAGTTCATCAACTTGCTGTTCCACTGTGGAGATATGAGAGTCCATAGACGCCCACTTGGTGTCCATAGTCTGTAAGCGTGATTTAGTCTCCTTGATAAAGGGGCGCAAAGCGCGAATTTCCTCAAAGATAGTGTCGAGAGAAATTGGAGAAGCAGGCTTTGGTGGAGTAGGAGGGTTCTGTTTGAGGCGTTATTAGCAGAAAATGAGATCTGCAATTTAATTGACGCTGGTGACGAAGTTGTTGACTTTGAAGAGCTGGATTGCGCCATAGTAATAGTATTCCTAAGTACAGGAGCAGAGGAAAATGATACTGGCACTGGAGAATGAGTTGTGGATCTCTTCTGTGTAAGTAATAGTTTCTTGCTCCTGCCCATGGAGCAGGGAAGGAAAGACTATGTGCGAAAGAGGAGAAACACTTGTTAAGAAGTGGAATGTCACACAGTATGTGAGGCAGGCTTCACAAGTGTATGCGCAATCAGCTCAAAAATACAGCACGATTGTTATTGAAGTTTAAAAAATGTCTAGTCAGGCATAGAATGGCAGAAAAATAATAAATTTCACCAAAAATCAGGAAAGCAGCATGGTAACTGAGGCGAAATGCAAGGAAATCCTCACAGGGAAAAAACAAAATGGCGGCCGCAGAGGAGTCAGAACAATAGAGAGAGGTTTTACCTCAAAAAACAGAGAAGACACCCATATCAGGCATATGAGGGTGTTCAGGAGCAGTTCCGATGTCTGAAACTCTCTATTTCGATGTGCAAAGAGAGTTTTTTGCCGCGAAATTCATTGCAACATTTCCGCCACGACCCGGTGCTCCGGAGCTAGGTGGCCATCTTGTTTGGCGCCGTGCGTGCTCTCCCAACCTCTCCAAAATTCAATACTTTAACTACTGTTATTTAGGTTGGAGAGGGAATACTGCATTTCACCCCTCCAAAACCCACAACTTTCCCTGCTCAAATGTTTGAAAATCAATCAAAAATCCACATGTTTGACTTTTTAAAGGATCCAGTTGGCACGATTTTTTCCATCTCAGGGACCAAGGATATCCACCCAGCCCAAATCTCACCAACCATAAGCTAACAGTAACTTACACAATTTAAGTCATAATACCTGGCATTGCAAGGGGACTGTGGATGTAGTAGCTAATCAAGAGATGGTAGAAAACAAAGAAACTCCTTGGGGACTGATAACTGAACTGGAGCTACTCTCATTGAGGTCATTGTCACCACAAACATCTCTTAGTGGACTTTCACCGCAAACGTCCCCCAGACCGTTATTGAGAAATATGTGCCCTACTCCCAACTGAGGCCAGTTTAAAAACCAAAAAAGGGCCAAACAGACTGGAAACACAGATGCATCCGGATGTTCACAATCAATCATACTACACAGAAAATGGACAATTGGAACAGCAGCAGTTGAGCTCTACACTCGCTCTGGGCTCATATAAAGCAACTTCAATTCACAAACTGGACGAGCAAAAAACGACTTACGTCCACATAGTACAACTGCAGCAAGGTCAGATCAGTGGACAAACTATGTACACCCATAAGGGGAATGGGAACCTTACCACTGGAGCACCCCATGACTAACTACCAACCTAACAATTAAGCCTCACGTTTTACAGTCCAAGGCAAACACTTGGCTCCAAGCAGCGATACATACAGTAAGCAAGAGCCCCGGCAAAAACAATGCCAAATCACTTCAAAATCAAGGCTCTCCAGTCACATTAGGAACATGTGCTGTATGAGACATTCTATTTAGAATGTCACAATTGACACCAGATGCCTTGACATACCAGTCAAACAAAATCCATGTCTAAGTGGACCTGCTTAATGTCATGGCAAAATCGGTTTCTGGTATCAACCAGAAGCTGCCCGAATGAAACAACTTGATAGTCCGAGCACAAAACCATATGACAGGAACCTATGTAGAGTGCACCTGAGCATCACTAATTAATAAGCTTGCAACAATCCTGGGTGCTCTGACCACCTTAATAGAAGAGCTCAAATTAAATCTGGAGTCCCCTGTTACAAAAGGACTCAACTCCACCAGTAAAATTAACTGAAACGTGGTTGGAGCTGTGACCCTAGTAACAGGAACACAGGAATTACAGGAACAGTGGGTGACCGCCAACACACAACGTCAAAGGAGGAGGCAGGTGAACTCGCTAAGGAGGACTCTAACCCATGGGAGAGCTTCCTCTAGATTACCCAACCATCCCCTCCAGAGTAAAAAACAATGCAATGCCAGAAGCAAACAAAAACAGCCTACTAATCATCCCCTGTACAAGCGCAAGTATACCGGCCGAAAATATATTTGAGTTCAATGAAGAGAAGCAAGCCCTATCCCTTATTCAATAAAAAGCCTGGAAAACCCTCTTGAAATACAACTTCCCCTGAAGAGTGTGATTCTCCTACTCCAGCTCGAACTCTGGTTCCCACAGACTCACGCTCCCTCATGGAACCAGTTCTGCTGGGCAAGAGACAAAAAGAGGAAGCTCGATTTCACCCAGAACCTATGCCTATCAACGGGGAAAGCCAAGAAGCCTCTACAATCAACACAGCCCAGGCTCTCCTTCCACCACCACAAAGAACGACTAACGAAAAGGTCTATGAAAATCTGCTAGTTCAGTGGCACATCATAGCTGCTACTAGCAGCCTGACAAGATCATCTGATTTTCTCCAGGCCTGAGAACAAACTGGTAAGGGACCTGTTGGCATGGTTTAGACAGTACTCTTCTACCACTTGGACCTCCAGCTAACGACAATCAAATAGTTTTTACCAAAAATACCAGTCCAGGGGGAGACACAATATTCTTAATTGTGGTAACATCCTAAAACGTCTACAGGCAGCTATATATCTTGAGAAGATGTCCACTATAGATACTGAATCCATTGAATTTCTGCCACTCATGGACCTCAAGGTCAATGGCCTCTAAACTGCTAGCTAGGAAAGTGGTTCATGAGAGAGAGTGTTTTTTTGGCTGGGAGTTAAAATCAGTATGCCCCGTCCAACAGCCGACCGAGCTGACTTGTCCTACAAAAAGAGCCTTCCCTGATGCAAGGCCCAAAAGATAACAAGCAAGTACACTCAATTCTCAGAAACTCCATTCGCAAAATTGGCTCCATCTTCCCCCTCTCTTCCGCTGATGCAAAATACACACTCCCAATCAGGCGAATACAGCTCAGTTCAACTCAACTTAGGATGGTTAACAGCAGCCTTACACCACAGCAGTTGATCCTGACATGCTAAGGAGCACCTCCTAATGCAACTATAGCCCAATACTCAACAAAACCTATGAAACTGTGTTCATGGAATATATAATGGTGCGTACACCAAAAGCCACAATAAGATTTTGATATCTCACAAGGGAATTCCAAATCATTATCTTACAAGAAACATGGGCAATGTTGCCATTTCCAATGGAGGGATTTGCTGGCTATTTTAGCCCAGCACTTAAAATAAAAAAGGTTTGGCCACCCAAGGAGTGGGTCTGGCAATCTTCATAGCCGCAGCACTCAAAACAGAAAATAAGCTGGTGGAATCAGATGAAAATAACATCTTCATAGTAAAACTGCAAAAGTGGCACAAAGAAACTATGAGTTTTCTCTTACTAATTAAACTTTACATTCACCCAGACCCAAGATCCAGGAAATCGATGCCCTCCAAAATAATAAATATTCTATTAGAAAGTCCACAAGACCCAATGTCCTCGGAAATACTTGTCTAAGGTGACTTCAATATAAACCTGCTGTGACTATTCACCAGAGAGGAACACACACTAAACAGGACCTCCTATGAACTGTTCCCAATATGTCTGCTGGACCTGCAAGGCAAAGAGTACTGAATGGCAGGTACCCACAAGACACTGCAGCACAGCGGTCCTGCTACTCAGCAGGCTCACACTCTACAATTGATTTCACAGCATTACCCCTGTCCCTACTCAGCTTAATTTCATCATTCAAGATTAAAACAAATGGACGAATGCAACCACAGACACAAATTATAGAGATCAGTACCCAATGCCTCACCAGCAGGCACATTGTCTGCCGGGGGATCTAGTTACAACTATTTTTAGGAAACTGCGCTGTTCGGAAGGCACAATCGGGTCGAATGGAGCTGCTTTGTCAGGCCCTGTCAAGCATTGTTTTAATGAGGACTGCCTGACCCTGATATCAAAGTGGACATTTTTTACAGGAATGCTACAGAACATTTGCTCATCAATAAACCACCCTAGCACTTACCAAGCCAAAGAGCACTCACAAGACCTAAAAAGGATCAAATCATCTCCCTCTTGCCACATCGTAATGAGGAATCGCAATAGTTTTAATGATAGTTAAATGGGACTGATCATCACCTGCCCCATTAATGGTAACTAAAAGAGGACTGCGCAGCTAACTCCACAGCAACAGACAGGGGACTAAGCAAAATCCCACCTACAACAAGAAGCCCCCCGCAACAACAATAAAGAGAGGACTTCCACAGTAGTCACCTAGCTAGACAATGGTTTTTATACTCCAACCGGTCATCGGACGAGGGCGCTCCTTCAGCAGCATACCTTGAAGGTAGGACAGATTTACGAACCCATACCTCCTTGTAAATTGACCAGCGGGGCTGAAACTCTCTTCTCTCCCCCAGCATGGCTGAACCGTGCCTGTCCTCCACGGGAGCCAACTATTACACCGTTTTCTACACCCCTAATCTCTCCAATTCTGCCTCCAAAACCCTTAAACACTCCATCCTGAAAAATCATCCTGAAACGCTGATATCTGACCATCGTCTCTGTGTTAACCAGGGCACTGTCATCAACGACTTCACCTTCCATTCCAAGAAAATGTCCCTCTGGTGCAATGCCTTCTCAAGCCTCCTCAAAGTTCAAGAAACCAGGGTCATCCCTCACGGAAAAAAACTCACAATCACTCCTTCTACAAATCTACGTGCAGATCTTATCATCTCCTTATACAACAGCGGCACCATCCTGATTCAAGGGCCTCCCAAAAACCTCATCAAATTTGCTGACCTTTTCACCCTCCTTAAAAAACATATTCACAACCAGCTCAGTCCCCACTCCGGCCACTCCTCCCTGCACCCACTCTGCCTAGTATACCCTGCATCTCACCAACCACTCCTGCCTTGGGGGGACCCGGCCCTGGCAGTGGCCCTGCCTTGGGGGCTCCCGGCCCTGCCTCCTTGTCACTCATGCCCGCCATCCACTATGCCCCATTACCACCACTCCCAGACCTCAGAGGAAACCCCTGTCCATCGAACACCGAAGCTCCCCCTAGGATCCTCCCCTCTCGTCTACCCAGCCCCACCATCTCACTTCCAGCATTCACCAGAAGCGTCCCAAAAACCCTTAACCTCCGGCCACCGGTCCCCTGTAACCCTGGTTAGGGACCTCAATACTCATTCTGGAGATATTGCTCCCACCCGCCTAGCCCCTTGCCCACAAGACCCCTCCTCACATAGGGACATGGAGCAACCTAACCCCCCTCACTCTATCCCAATAGCACACCAGCCTCCAGCCCTCCGCCCACCTAAACCCACCTGGAGGCTACCTGAACATACCGTCAGAACGGCTCAGTCTCTCCCTATAGCTCACCCACCATCAGCCCTCAGCCCGCCTGATCACACCGCTAGGTTACCTGAACATTCCATCAGAACCACGCCCCGGCAACGGGCTTCAGGCCTACCTGAACTCTCCTCTCTTTACGATATAGATTTTCTCCACCGCAGATCCTCAGAGTTAACACTGAGCATCCACAAATCGATTCTGGAACTAAAGCACCTCCTTCACATCACTGAACTCTCCTTCTCCAAAATATGGCTCTCACAGACTGAGACTCACATCCCCTTCACGAAGCCCCTCCTTCACCCTCTACCTCTATCCCAAAGACACCTACGTCCTCGCAAGCAACCCTGCCTCCTCTCTGAGGAAGAAATTCTTGCTCTCCTCTACACCTACAAACCCTCGACCACGAGAAATTGGCAGCCCGTTGTGAGTCTGACCTCCCCCCCCTCCACAGTGCACAGCGGTCACAAACCTGGCGGACCACTACTCCTCCACCATATCCGACATCCTTGATGACCTGGCACCGCTAAAACTAAAAAGAACACAGATCAAAGACAGAAACCCCTGGTTCAGTGGATCCCTCAACAAGTAGAGGAGATCCCTGCGACAGTCTGAACGAATATGGAAAAAACACCCATCTGCAGCACATCTAAATCTCCTTCGCCAGGCCAGAAATGTCTACAACAGGAAAATACTCAACACAAAAAAAGAATTCTTCAGATCTGAACTGGAAAATGCGAAACATCGGCCTCGCAAGCTGTTTGACTTGGTCAAACACCAATCCAACAAACTAGTCAAAACTGCCAAAGAAACACCGAAACCCTTAATATCAAGTGAGGAATTCTCTTCCTTCTTCTGTGACAAAATCTCGGCCCTAAGAAATGAGCTTAAATCTGCAACCCATCACCAAAATCAAAATCAGCCAGCACTAAACTAACTAAACGCTTCAACCAACCCCTAGAGGCCACAGCACTGCTCAGCCAAGAGACTGGGAGAGATTTTTTTTATTCAAAAACAAACTTCTAAAAACAAACCTGATAATACCAGACGACCTCATGCTTAGCTTCTCTGAAGAGCAAATATGTAAATTTATCTGAAAGAGTAGACAAGAGAGCGCATCAGGCCACAAGCATTGTAAAAGACAAACCCTGCCTTTTGGGCGGCCAGCCTGTTGGCAGTTTTTAACACTGTACTCCAACTAGAATCTTATCCGTACTTGCGGAAAGGCCATTTTCAAAGGGGGTAATCGCCATTGACTGGAAAACTACTGCCTCATCATGCTACTAGACACTGAGCCAAGGCACCTTGGAAGGATTCTTTTAACTGAACTATTGCTCTGGGCGGAAGAAAAACAAATGACCCCTTCTAAGTAGTCTGGGTTAGTACAAGGGGCCAGCATGGCTACCAACATTCTATCATTTTAGTTAATTATAGATAAACGAAAGTCAAATAACCAACCAATTTACCTCTGCTTGGTGGACTTTTAGTCAGCATTCAACTGTGTGCACATCAACCTCCTTTGGCAAAACCTGGGGCATTTGTGCTTGTCTCCTTTAAGCAATACAGGTGTTATACTTGGGTACCAGGGCAAGAGTCAGAATTGGAGATGGCTCTATCCTGTCCAGGAAAATAGAAAGCTCCCAGGGTTTAAAGCAAGGATGTGTACTTGCGCCGTACCTGTTCAATCTTGTCCTGACCCCAGCCTTGGGTGGAAATGCACACCCACCTAAACTAGGAGACATGCACATCTTGAACCTCCTGTATGCAGACAATATGATACTCCTAAGCCAAACAAACATCGGCTTTTATCATCTCATCGACAAGTTATCACACTATTCAACAGCCAACGGAGTGAGCAAAATGATACAGAAAAGTCACAAATGGTACCGACAAGGCCAACAACTGGAACCGGTTAAAACTTACAGAGACCTCTGAGAACTATTGGTTACAAGGGCATAGGCTGGATCCACGGAGGAAGGGGAACACTCAATTCCTCGCATTTCACACTTTACAGAGATCATTAGATGGCCCAAGTTACTTGCCACTACTAAAAGTAATGGCAGAAAAGTTACCATTTTAACAAAAACATCCAGATCGCTTTTCTATCTCCGTCTATGGAAAAGAATAAAGTAATCAACTTCAAGTCAATAATGCCAAGCTCTCTGGTAAGAAGCTCAAAAAAATACAAATGTGCCTTCCCGGCAGTGTCTAGACTTTGTGATTGATGAACTGGATGTTCGATCACTATGGGAAAGGCCCCTGCCTCCTACGAAATTTAAAAAAGAGAATAATAGATCGCTGAAAGAGAATGTCTTTGTTAAAAGACAAAGAGGCCCTCTCGTTCATATCCAATGCCTGGATGATTTTAAATGAATATAAAACTCTCAAACCCCAGCCCTACCTAGAGATCAGATGGTCCTGGCACCTAAAAGACCTTTTTTTCAGGCTTCGTTTTGACCTCATAACAGGTCTTGCTTAGGCGGTGCCCTGCCAACAGATTTACAATTGTTAGTCTAAGACTGTGCAAGCATTTTCTGCTGAATGAGAGGAGGGGGCTGCTAACAGCACTCTTTAATCAGCGTGGAATTCGCTGGGGCTGGCATGCTGTAATGACATGTCTCAAGGCATTGGATATCTCTTTGAATTGTAATTTTAAACCCTGCATCGAAAAAAAATTGGAATCTGTGAATTTACACCATTTTAATCCTTTGATAATTCCTATTATCGTAGTGTTTTGAATTGTTTATTTTAACTATGTTTTAATATGTACTTCCTATAGAATTGTTTCTGTAGCAGGTTTTTAAATTGAGCTAATATGTGCTATGGTTTTTAATAACTATGTATAACAATAAAACTAAATTATTAATTCAGTCGTGAACCCTACCAGTTTTCCAGTTCTGCTCCTGTCCTTAATTCCTGTCCTGTTATTTCTGAGCCCAGTTTCTATTTTGGTGCTCCTTGTTCTGTTTCCAGTTGTCCTGTCCTGTGGATTATATTGTAAATTTGATTGTCTTAGCTTTCAAGGGTGCCAGTGAGAAACCACCCAGCGCTCCTTCTCCATAGAAGCTGCTAGGTGTCTTCTCTATCTCTGTGAGATTAATCTGTTTCACCTCACAGAGAGATCACTAGCCAAAAGAGCATAAAACTGTAATTTATGATAGTTTGTCAATTGTCTCCCTTATTTCCCTTAGTTGTAGCACTCGTGTTATCTTATCATTTTCCTTTATAGACTTTCAGTTTCCTGTTCAAAGCCTGTCACTGACTACTCAAGGCCTATGTGCTCCCTTCCTTCCCAATATTTAGTATATGTTGTACCATGGTACTAGACATCCCTTTTTCCTACAGAAAGCTTACACTCCCTATATGTAAGTCTTGTCCTGAACTCACCCAGATAGACCCCTGAAAAGTATGTGGTGTCCGGCTCCTTCTATTTTGAGTCGTTAAATAGACTTGTGTGAAACAACAAGCAACAGTTCCAGGCCAAGCCTGAAAATAGCATAGCATGTCACATAGGGGGCACCTGTTGTGTTTAGCAGATCATGGGCTGCTCCTTGGAAAAATGTGTACACAGGCTAGTGTCAGTCAGACAACTTCATGTCTGTGTGGCTGCAACTTGATGACCATGCTTTGTGTGAGGTCCACAGAAGTAGTGTGCTGTCTGTTTTGGTGGCTTTAGAACTCTGTGCAATGTGCCCCTGCTAACTAGGAGTAAAGTGCCTCTGCTCCCTCTTAAACATGATTACATTGGCATATTCCTAAATGACATATCTATCTTGTCTGTTAGACCCTAGTATATGGAGTAGAAAATGCACCAAGGGCCTGGAAGTTAAATGCCACTATTGGACTGCAGAATTGTTATTCTTCAGGTAGTGTTTTCCTAAACCTTTTGCTTTGTTTTCTTTGGTTTTAGTGATTCTCTTGTAGTGGCCTCGGGCTCTGGGCAATTTCCCACTATAAATGCAGTGCAAAAGCGCAGGTACACTTCCTACCTATGGTAGGAAGTGGTGCTTACCTGATGTTTGTAAAACATATCACTAGCCTGCCATTAAAGGTTGGTGTGAATACTGGCACCTAGGATGTATTTAAACATGTGTCAAGCCAGCCATTGCAGGCTGGTGTCTGCACTCTGGCACGTATGGTGGTTCTAAACATGAATCGGGCCATGCTCAATTGTACATATGCTCAGGCTGGTTGCAAAATTACTAGCCCATCCTGAGAGGGGCCTTTCACTACCACTAGATCACCCCTAGGGTAAGTTCTGAGGGCTGAAGCAAGTGGTAGGTTAATGGTAAGGCAGGTACATAGGTGTGTACCCTGCCCGGTTAGTGAAGAATACCCAAGTGTGTTTTCACTACCTATGAGGTTTGCCCTTCCCATAGGTTAACATGGGACAATGGTAGATATTTATTTAGGCTGCAATAGTGGATTGCAGTGGTGCAGCCTAATAATGTTTCCTATCATGTGATTCATAATGACAACCCCTTTCCTGTGGTAAAGGTGGTTTTATCATTACTAGCTTGGAAATGCTACCTCTAGCAAGTGGGCATTTCTCTGTTCTAAAACTCTTTGTGTGCCTTTTAGTTTGACTCCATCCCACACCAAAGGTTGGGGAAGCACACCTGGGCTATAAAACATTGGGCATGCAAATGGAATGACAGACCTCTGCCATTTGAGGGCCTGACTCAATAGACTAGAGAAAGAGATATTGACACTTTGTCTCTGGAGCCAGATCATGGCCCCACTAAAGATTAAAATCTATATTCCACAGCCTCATGGCAGACATGACTGAAATTTAGGGGAGATATCTGTGGTCAAAAGGGAAACCCTCTGAACTGCCCCAACTTCAAAGACACACTATAGTATAACTACTGGTGCCATACTTCAATAGAGATACACTTGTGGGGACGTGGGACCGGAGAACCTGGAACTGCATGGTGTAAACTGCGAGAGGAATCTGATGTGCACACGGAGGATAACTGCCATTGAAAGGGATAACATGCCCTTCCTGAATAGTGGCAGGTCTGAGCTGATTACCTGCTTCTGTCTGGCACCCTAGTGCTCTCCAAGGGTTTGTTGGCTTTACTCCTGTTATTTCAGATGTCTCAGGGACATCAAAGATCTCCTACGAGGGACTCACACGTCTGCTTGTGACACCAGGAGAGCGTTGCCCTCTCAAATTTACACATCGTCTGCTGTATCCTAACTTGTTGGGCGTTGTGAGTGTGGAACTAAGAATTGTGGCTAGAGACTGGAATGCCTTGTGTGGAGCACCCGAAGTCTTGCCTGTGATCCAGCGGTAATTTCACTGTAATTTATCAATGCAATACGTCATTTACCTCTAGTTTACCGCTGTAAAGGTGATGGACCTTTGCCACCGTGTTATCACCTCCGGGAGACTTTACATAAACATGAAAAATCAAAAATGCAATTAATATTGAAAATGCCCCTCCTTCACAAGACCTCCGAGGAATGTGATCTGCCTTGCCAAAAATATGATGTGTAAGCTAGCCTAGGCCTTTCTGCCCCCTCCTCCCTCTACCTCTCCTCGGACGCAATCTCCTCCCAGGCTGCACCCGCGATGTTCATGTACCTAACCCTTATGATGTCTGGTCTCATCTGCTCCCTCTCCTCTCACCTCCTATCTCATCTAGTCCAGATAAACTGACACGCCCCCATAGGGGGTCATTATTTATACTCTAATTCTTGGCTGACTACACTAATAATGTTGCAGTGTCAGGAGAAACTCGCACTGTGATTTGGTTAGCATAGGTGACGTGAGGGTCTCACCATCCTTTTCTCATTGCAAATCTAACCTATACCGGTTTCAACAAAGGAAGAGTTAATGCTTAATACAGTCATATGTTTCACCATCAATGATTATACAAATATGGCAACATTTAATAGGGAAACATGTATCAGTCCATTTCCTCCTTGCTTTCACATCGTACGTAGGAATGACGCTTTCCCACGATCACTGGTACATTGGCACGATGACAAGAATGTACAGTTCACTGTGGCCTTGACCCATGTGTCTTTACTTGAGGCACTTGGCAGTTCATGTAGCTGTCATAATCTTCTGTGCTTGCGTCTCTCATTCAGCATACTGCTTAACAATTCTCAGCCATGCTAGAGTCCCAGGCAGCCATTTTATGGTGGGCCCAAAAATAAAACAAACACAAAAGAGAATTAATTTATGAAATAATTCCCATTATGTTTACCTCCCCCATACTAGTACCCTGTATTAGTTATTACCTAGCAAAAGCTATTAGTTTAAAGCAGCTTTTCTATTATTTGTCCACATCATGCAAAAATGTGCAATGTACAACATAGCATAAACATGCACCAGTTTCAAAGCGCAAACAATTGATACATACTCATAGCAACATGCTCTAATGTTTTAGATAGCTTTTTATGCAAAATGCGTTTGCCCCACGTGTAGTCCTGGTGCTTGGTTGAATAATGAATACATTATAAAAAGATGTGTTATGAACTGAATATGTATTGTCTAAATATGCAAAAAAGCCAGAGTCTCTTGAGACGGGAACAGGGAGTGTAGATTATAAGGGAAAGGAGCTGGGAGGAGAGAACACATTCCATGCTTATCTTCAAAGCTAAAAAGGAAACTGCAATCACGAGTTTCTCTACACTACAAAAACACATGTTGATTCAGCACAATTATGTGCTGCTGTAAAAGTAAAAACAAAACATTCTGTAAATTAAATGTACATTATATAGTGTGGTTAAATCTAAACTCAACACATTAACATCCATGATGAATTAATTAGACATGGTTTTAAATGATTGCATTTCAGACTGAAAGCATTTTGACCAGGCCTCATTTTATGTCTTTCACTTTGCATGCCCAAAAAGTGCCACTTTTAAAGAGCATTTGACTAGGCCTCATTTCATGAGTCATGCGCCATGTGTTTTCACTTGCACCAAAATCTGTGTGCCATTTTAAATGCAGTCTGTCTGAAACACAAAACAGAGCAATGCTTAATCTTGATGAAATCGAGCTCTATCATCTGCATCTAAGGCATGTGGCCCCTGCATCATGGGGACCTTGGCACGCATAAGCGTCTTGTTGGTGAGAAGAGGATTCACCGATTGCAGGACCCCATGTGGCCTGCTTCGTCGCACGTGCCTCATTTCTCTGTTGTGACACACTGACTGCATGATCATTGCGTGCAATGTCCGATTCACAGGTTGCAACCCTCGGAGGTAAGGGCGTTGCCATAGTAGAGACTCATTCTTCCTTGTGTGGCATTGCTGAACTTGTGCCTGTGTGAGTGACCAGAATTGCCTGGTGCAACCAGTATCATCACACACCAGACGTTGTGCCTCATTTCCAGGGAGCTACAGAATTTGCAACTCTTCGTTGTGTGTTACTGGTATCTTCTGGTATGACTCGAATCACTGCACACTAGACATTGTGCCTCATTTTCTGGGCGGCCCAGAATGTGCATCTCTTCATTGTGTGTTACTGGTATTATCTGATGCGGCTCATATTAATGTGCACGGGACCCTGTGCCCGGATTGCCAGGGTGCAAGTTTGATCAACATGGACCTGACTGGGTGCCCCTTTCTTTTGAGAGGCCCCACTTGCTTCATTCCCAATTCATCGATTGTTCCCTTTTTGGCCCTCAGTACAGCGGATCAACTGTCTCCTCCTCACCCGGCCCTGATGACATTGTTTTGCCAGGTAGTATTGCCTGTCTCAGGCTTGGGTAGTGAGAGTGATTGGCTGGGCTAAAGGAAAGCTTCCGAGAGCTATTGGAAGTGGGTGAAGAGAATGTGCGACCCAATCCCTGTGCTTCGCAGAACTGGCCTGGTGCCGGAAGACTTTAGAGTGACTGACTATTGTCCTCAGACCACGTGTGCACCACATCCTGGGGGTGACCTTCCCGAGTGGTGGCTAACCCCCCATTTGACGAGGATGTATGTCATTACATTGCATACTAATACCATGCATGCCATTACAACATGGGTATTACTACGCAATGTCAATGACATCGCTTTCCATTACATCGCAAACTATTACCACGAATATGCCTTTACCACGCATGCCATTACAATGCAAAGGCATGCGTGGTAAAGCTATACTCGTGGTTAGTTTGCAAGGTAAGTGACTACCCTACACCTACACAACCTTCCCCCGCCCCACTCCTCTCCCTACAATTACACTACACTACCATACACGACCCCCCACACTACCCTAAAACACTACAGTACACACGTGCACTACAACACTACTCTAAACCCTAATACACTACACTACTCAAACACTACTACAGTACCCTAAACCACTACACTACACAAACTCTACGACGTGACCGTAAACCCTAAAACATTACTACACTACCCTAAACCCTAAAACACTACACTACACACACACTACTACAATACCCTTAATCCTCAAACACTACACTACCCCAAACCCTAAAACACTACACTACACAAATACTACCACACTACCCTACAACCTAAAACACTACACTGCACAAACACTACTACTCTACCTTAAACCCTAAAAAACTACACAAACACTACAACATTACCTCTAACCCTAAAACACTATGACACTACCCTACCCTAAACCAATATCCACACTACTCCCACCCCTACACTACCCTAAAACCTAAGACACTACAACACTACCCACACTACTCCCACCCCTACAGTACTCCTAACCCTAAATCACAATGACACTACCCTACCCTAAACCACTACCCATACTACTCCCACCCCTACACTACCCTAAATCCTAACTCTACAACACTACCCACATGTAATGAAAGGTCTCAGATCTCCCCTGGACCAAGGTATGTACCATCACTTTCCCAGGGAGAGAATATCAGTTCCAAACTTATGGACTATAACATATACACAGCACTTCCTAGGGTGGGCAAACTTTCAACACTCCCCCAAAGGCAAGGCAAGAAAACTATATCACATGAGTCTCCTCTAACACACACAACACTTCTCTAGAGCGAGATATATTTTGCACATCACTTGCCAGGAGTAGAACAACTTCCTACAACACAATTACCTGCTAGAAGGAAATTTACCCATCCATCTATAACAGAATACTTGGCCAAGAAGAGTCCACACCTCCTGCTACAAGGAAAAGAGGAATTGGTATATCTGGGATATATTTATTAGTAAATAGAACCACAGGGTAAGCCAAATGCACCTATCATAGCAGACTCTAATATATCAAAAGTATGATTGAAACACAATCAAGGTAAACATATATGTAGGAAAATATATATGTATATAAATGTATGGAAGTTGAAAATAAAGTTATAGTAAGCAAGAACAGTAGGAAAACTAGAAATTAGTGGAACACCTCACCAACGGTCTGTCCATCCCGTTTCCACTTCGCCAAAGGGGAGTCCGGTTCTTCGGCCGAAACAGGAGACAGTAGTGACACTATACGTCCCACCGCCACAGCTGCAAGTCTGCCCTGTGATGAACGTCCACCGAACAGAACCCAGACACCTCCTTTAGTACAAGTGGAGAGGTAATACGAAGCTCCTGGTGAACCTCGCCCCCTTTTCCCATCAGAGTCCGTACCACTCCGCACCAAGGCCACAGCTTCAGCTGGCCAGGCGTCTGTTATGGCTTCAGAGCAGAGCGAGCACATTCCTCTGACAAGATCCAGTTCTTTCTGGTCAGTAAAGTGCGAAAAGCAGGAGGAAAGCAAAACAGGCCCTCTTCACCTTTGCAGCTTCAGTCATGAAAATGGAGTTAGTTAAGCCATGCACACAGAAAGGCCCAAAGCAAGATGAAATTGAAAAGCAAGATGACATGAGAACATGTCAAAGGCAAAGGTCAGCACTGCCATAAAGCAAGGTAAAGTCAGAAAACAGAATGACATTAGACCACATCAAAGCCAATAGGTCAAAGTCATAATTCACCTAACCCAAATAACGTTATACACTTAATCCCTCAGTATCCTACATTGAGCACATGTGTGCACCATCACCCACAACGCTGCACCTCAACATCCCACACCTCCTATTCTTGGCAAGACTATTCTACTAAAAGACAGCAAGATTACAGGACAGAAGAGAAGCAGACATATGCAGAGCCATCCTACGTTAAGGCTAGGCTAACATAACACACTAAAATCAGTTAAAATGGTGGCGGTTGAGGGTCATCATAGGGTCTCAGACCACAAAAGTGGCTCATTGACTAAACCACAGTACTCCCACCTCTACATTACACTACCCTAAAACCTACACTACAACACTACCCACACTACTCCCACCCCTACACTACACTACACTACCCTTAAACCTATGACACTACCCCAAGCACAATCAACCTTACCTCTTTCCTTGTGGTTCCAGCGTCGCCGTCTATGCTCCCGGTTCCTGCTTCCTGCTTCCAGGGGCGGTGCACGTCATTGTGAGGAAACAGCCTCAGTTTTCTCACAACGACATGGATAGCCATTACATCACATGCGATGTAATGGTACGCATAGAAAAAGGATACGCGTAGTTACAATGCATGCGTTGTAACGCATGCGATGTAATGGTACGCGGAGTAAAATCTGCGTTGTGATGGCTGTTCCCCATTGATGATGGCCTCTTAAATAGTCCTGCTACCTACCCCCCACCAGCTTCCCTTGGAATCTGACTGAGTGTGACTTAAGTCATGTGTGTCCTAATATGCGGGAAGGAGGGCTTGTTCTCTCCAATCTCTGGTCGGAGGATTGATGGTGTGACTTGGAGGGTGGAGGAAGCCTTGGGCCATGGGGTCTGCAGTGTGCTATCAATTGACATGCTGAGTATCAGTTGGGCCGCATTATGGTGCTGTGTGTATATGTGTACAAGCGTGTTCCATACAGACCTGTCTGATATCTGTTGCACTGCGTATCAGTGCTGAGTGAGTGTTTGTGTGTGTGTGTGGGAGTGACAGTCTGCGGACTGCCTGTGATTCATGACACTGGCTCCCGGTGCGCACTACACGTTGATTTCTTTCACGGACAACACTATTTTTGACATTGGCCCACGGTACTGCTAAAAAGAGTTAAAATTCTTTGTATGTACATATTTCTGACATTAGTGTGACCTGGGGCGCACCCTAGAACTGTGTGGTATTAAATTATAAGGATTGCTAGGTTGGGTCTGGGGATGACAACGTGTTGCACCACATAAGGGTGCTGGGGGGTTAGAATAGGATCTTTCCCATGTGTGCACAAGTACGATTCGTACCCACAGCACTTCGGACGGCAACATTTTTATGGGACCCAAAAAGTGCCGGAAAAGCTAAGTACGCCGCGATGCACGACGAAAAGGGGACCCGGTACGCACCGTACCCCCATCCCTACACGTCCGCACCGTACCCACAGCCCCCCCATGTACACACCGTACCCCAGCATCCATACGTGTACGTGCCGTACCCCCACCCCCGTATGTACGGTGCATACCTCCACCCCGTATGTACAGTGCGGACCCCCACCCCACCCCCGTATGTACGTTGCGTACCCCCACCCCACCCCGTATGTACGGTGCGTACCCCCGCCCCACCCCATAGGTACGGTGCGTACCCCCACCCCACCCCATAGGTACAGAGCATACCCCCACCCCCATATGTACGGTGCGTACCCCCACCCCACCCCGTAGGTACGGTGCGTACCCCCACCCCCATATGTACAGTGCGTACCCCCACCCCACCCCCGTATGTACGGTGCGTACCCCCACCCCACCCCGTATGTATGGTGCATACCCCCACCCCGTAGGTACGGAGCGTACCCCCACCCCCGTATGTATGGTGCGGACCCCCAGCGCTATACGCTGGGGGTCCGCACCGTACATATGGGGGTGGGGGTACGCTCCGTACCTACGGGGTGGGGTGGGGGTACGCACCGTACATACGGGGGTGGGGGTCCGCACCGTACATATGGGGGTGGGGGTACGCTCCGTACATATGGGGTGGTGTGGGGGTACGGCGCGTACACGTTTGGTTGCTGGGGTACGGCACGTACATGGGGGGGCTGGGGGTATGGCGCGTACACGTATGGGTGCTGGGGTACGGCGCATACATGGGGGGCTGGGGGTACGGCGCGTACTTGGGGGGTGGGCTGGGGGGGTGTTCGGTGCGTATGCGGGCACATGTTTGGACGTCTCCACGGTTGCTATGGGAGTTTGCTCCGTACGGTGTTTTTTCCATACGGTTGTGCATTCGGACGGACGGGACGGATCGTACTTGCGCGCTCGGACTTCAGTTTACTGATTCGTACGTAAAACTGTCCGGGGACGTGTCGGACACTTTTTCCATCCTGAGGACGTGTCAGGGAATTTTCCCAATGCGATTCGTATGGATTTTTTAACATACGAATCGTACTTGCCAGTTTGTACGGGTCTTGTACGATTCGCACGTAAAAAAATCCGGATACGATTCGTACGGGGTATATATTTACCGGATCGGAATCGGCACCAAAATGTGTAAATGTTTATGCTACATGGATGATGTGCTATACATTTGGTGTGAAACATCACCTACTCTTGAGGAATTTCATACACGGCTCAACACACAAAACATTAATGTGAAATGTACCCTTGATTTGGCCAACATCAACATAAATGTTCTTTATCTTTGCATCCAAAAGGAATCTGGTTGTCTTTACACAAGTCTGTATACAAAACCTACAGCCTGAAACACCCTTTTGAAATATAACAGTCTCCACTCCAGTAATTTATGTGACAATTGCAGTTCAGACAGTTTCTAAGATTCCACTATAACTGCGGTAAAAATGCTGATTTTTTTCAGAGGAACGAGCATTCTAAAGTACAAAAACGTTGTCAGAGCGTATCCCAATGGTCTTATAAAACAGCCTGTCAAACGTGCTTGGTACTACAATTATGACTACATATTAGACACAGGTAATCAAGTTTCTAGGAGAATGGATCACTTGTCCTGTCAAATCAGGGTATTTAGTATTGGAAAACTTTATAGAAAACCCTCATATGAGTACACAGGTCGGGGGCGGTGTATCTTGATTCTCCGCCTTCGTGTACTGTCACAGCGTCTTCATTGGGTTTCTTTTGTATATATGCTGTCCTCCACCTGGGGGTAGACCAACTGATTTTTCAATAATGTCCAGATATCAAAAGAAAGGGGGATGTGCAAGTGCTAAGTGGTGAATTTAAAATTCCCTACTACACTCGAATACAACACAATTTTATTAGAGATGCGGGTGAAGTGGGAAATTAAAATAATGGAGTGATGTTGTAATAGACGAAGTTACTAGTCTATTGCATCAATGGGTGAGGTCAACATGTTTCAGCCTTCTTGCTCATTCTTGAGGCTTTCGTCAGGACCAGGATGTGAAGGAGGCTCGTTGTGCCACCTTAAATAAATGATCAGGTAGTCACTGTTATCTTTGTATTATTCATAGATCTGTTGTATCTGTAAATGAATTCAAATTTGTATAAGTTTTACAATCATCCCTCCTCAATAGTTCAGATACCGGCTTCCCCATATTTGCTTTGAATGAGCATGAGCGTGCCCAGAACCCTGCGGAATTTGTTTATTCGACAGCACGCCAATTAGTGAATTATACTAACACTGTCATAGCACAATTGAATAATATAGGACAAATAGTCACTATATAATTAACAATTAATAGAGGGCACAACAATGATTGTAAAACTTATACGAATTTGAATTCATTTACAGATACAACAGATCTATGAATAATACAAAGATAACAGTGACTACCTGATCACTTATTTAAGGTGGCACAACGAGCCTCCTTCACATCCTGGTCCTGACGAAAGCCTCAAGAATGAGCAAGAAGGCTAAAACATGTTGACCTCACCCATTGATGCAATAGACTAGTAACTTCGTCTATTACAACATCACTCCATTATTTTAATTTCCCACTTCACCCGCATCTCTAATAAAATTGTGTTGTATTCGAGTGTAGTAGGGAATTTTAAATTCACCACTTAGCACTTGCACATCCCTCTTTCTTTTGATATCTGGACACTACTGAAAAATCAGTTGGTCTACCTCCAGGTGGAGGACAGCATATATACAAAAGAAACCCAATGAAGATGCTGTGACAGTACACGAAGGCGGAGAATCAAGATAAACCGCCCCCGACCTGTGTACTTATATGAGGGTTTTCTATAAAGTTTTCCAATACTAAAGACCCTGATTTGACAGGACAAGTGATCCATTCTCCTAGAAACTTGATTACCTGTACTAACCATTGGAAGCCGGATGGATCACTGCTTCTCATTCCCTCCCCTTTGATATTTACATACATATTAGAAACACAAGACAAAGCACGGATTCTGGCCTCACATCGGTCACTACATTTGGGACTGAAACCCCAAAAAATGAAAAACAATATTGACAAATTGGCATCTATTACAAAATGGAATGTTTTAAATCAGTAAACATTTTAAATAGGCTGCAATATAATGGATCAGCTTGTAAAAGCATATAAAGAACTTCTGAAATTTAATATATTTACCATGTGGGGTTTGCAACCGATAGTTGGTCATTACAAACGTGCCCACTGTGTTGCCTAAGTTACAACATGGAACATAAAATCATCAATTATTAGTAGCAAAATATGGGAACTAAGACACACCCCAGGAAGTTCGACGCAGAATTTTGCAACATCAATTAAGAATTTAATGTAACATGGAAAATGCACTACTTGTTGAACCCCACAAAATGTTTACCCACCAATGCCAAGAAATGAAATAATGCGCACTTGAACAAATCAAATGCTCTATACATTGACATGACATGGACCATCTACCGACTTTCAGAGGGAATAAATGGATTGAATGCTTCTGTAGAGTTGTTTTCACATGCCATACAAAGACAAACTTTATTTTCTTCTCTCCTATGGTCTCTCCTATGTGCTGAGCGTCTAATGACTGGATAATTTATAGTTACCTATATGTTATAAATTTAGTCCCATTTACACTGGGAATAAACCACTTTTTTACACATTATAGCACTACTTATTTTTGTACATTTGCTAACACAGATCTCCAATCACTTTAAGCATCATTTACAGCACACTGAAACCACAAATACATTTTCACAATGGACCCCATTTTAGTGACTATTGGCTTTATTAAATTATGGATTATTGAATTTTTCCGCTTTAAAATATATTTTTTAGTACACATCATTGCCTAGTGACATTGTTTCTAATTTGTATTCCCCCCTTAGATTTTGGTTTCAGTAAGCCCAAGCTTATAAAAAGACACACCTTACTACACAAAAACAGTCCTCAGAGGTATTTCTCTCTTCCTATGTGTGCTACAGAATGCAGCACATGTAGAAAGAGGAAGTAAAGCGGAGATAAAACTATTTTTCTCCTAGTTATACCTCTGCTGGGATGGCATATCATTTTGATGCATTCCCAGGTTTACTATTCTTAGTAGATCTGCGAATGAACCAACATCCATGGGTAGATGGTGGATGTAGAGTAATGCAAGGAAGCAATTTGTGCTGCCTTGTGTTACTCTGGATTCACTAAGCCACACAGAGACTCACAAAGTGGATGTGCATGGCATAGTAAATATCACTTAAGCTCTTCTGTTAACTGTGTCACCTTGCATGACACAATGGCAATGCAAAGACGTAGTAAATCTGGGCCTAAGTTAGAAGGTAAAATCTTTGATCGGCACAAACCTGCTTGGTGTATTCTACCACTGTTAGACCTGTCAGCCTTAGGGTGGCCTTCCCCTAACTTTATGCCAATTTACCTCCATTATTGTTTCTGAAATGTGTTTTTGTTGGCCATATGAGTCTGTGCATTTTAACACTGCTAACCGGTACTAACATGCTTGTGCTCACTCCCATACACATGGTTTAATTAGCTTACACCTGATTGGCATATTTAATTTACTTATAAGTCCTTTGTAGCATGGAATACCATATACCTAGGGCCTGTAAATTAAATGCTACTAGTAGGTGTACAGCACTTATTGTGCCACCCACTTAAGTAGCAGCTTAAAACACGTCTGAGGGCTGCCATTGCAGTTGAATGCAATTTTAAACTGCCATGCCAACTTGGCAATATAACCCCCTTGCCAAGCCTTAAATTCCCCTCTTGTTGCATATCAGTCACCCCTAAGATAGGCTCTAGGTAGCCAATATGGCAGGGTGCATTGCAATCAAAAGATTGGACATGTACTTTTAGTTTTTACATGTCCTGGTAGTGAAAACTCCTACATTTTTGCTCACTATTGTGAAGGCTACCTGTCACATAGATCACATTGGGTTGCCTTATTACATTTAATAAGTACTAACTAAACTATTGATTGGGACTAGATGGTCAGTTCATGTTTGGTATCTAGGAAAATATAATGAAAAATCCCCTTTAATGGTAAATATGAATTTATCATTACAATTTTGAAAAGCCACTTTTAGAAAATTGGCGTTTTGCTGCCCTTAGCCCATTTCTGCATGTAGTCTGTTTTGGGTCTCATGACTACTTGTGTAAATGACAGTTAGACTTTGAGAATTCATCTCAGACAGTCACACAGTAGAGGGATTAGGTGTGCCTGAATGGGCCATTGCTAGCAGGATTGGGGAAGGGTAGCAGAGCACAGCCCCACTTGCAACTTAATAGAGTATGCTCTGCCTTTACACAAAAGACTCATCCCCTCCACATTGTCACTGAATCCAGCCTGGAGCTAGGACAGGGGAGTCAGGAAATTTCCTGCACTTCAAAAAAGAAACCTCTAGAAACTTCTTCAATCTTCAAATGCAGAATTGGGTATAAAAATAGGGACCTCAGGGTCAATCTTAAGTTCACTCCAGGGCCTGCAGAAGAAGAAGACTCAGATGACTGCCTGCTGTGAACTGTGCAAGAGTGCTTTGCTGTAAACGGAAGGACTGCTTTGCTGCCTAGAGCCTGCCTTGAACCCTCAGAGTCCAACCCTGCTGTTTGAGCCATTCATGTTCACCTGCACCCAGGACAACCAGGGTGACTCCAAGGGCTAGTTTGCTGGGCTCCTGTTCAGAGCCACAGGGGCACAAATATTCCTACAATCTTGTACCCAAAACTGGACACTTCTGGACCTGTGGATACTCTGCCATAATTAAGAACTGCTTTGTTGCTGAAAGTACGGCAACTCTGCTGGGTAGCTGACCTGCTGCTGCCTAGTTGAATTGCTGCCTTTCTGCTCTGCCGCCCTTTTGCCTGGGGAAGAAGGACTAGACTTGCAACTTGAACCAAGGCTCAGCAGAGTCATTTCAAAGGACTAGTTTCTGGCTTCCTGATATGAGCCTCAGAGACAGAAAAAGGCTCCCTTCACTTTGGACCTACACCTGAACCCAGCCTGAGTGAGTTCTGAACCTCCAAGTTGTTTCCCACCAGTCCCGGACCGTAGTTGTAGTGCTAAAAGTGCCTAAATTTCCAAAATCCAAAACTGGGGTAATTTTTGGCAAAAACAGCTTCGAGAACCAAAGGGAGACTTTGACCATCCTGCTCATCTATCGCACAACTTGCATCGCCGGTCGATCTGACTTTGTGGCTGCTCCTGCATCAGCAAATTCTCTTCAGCTGATCTTCGTCCGAATGTAGAAATCTTTACCACGGCTTCGACCCAAGGCTCCCCTCTGATGATGCTCTTTGAACTTTACCCTCTCATAACATTTCAAAGGTAAGCACCTGCCAGGGCCCAATCCACTTCCTGTATCCGACTCGCGCTCCATCGCGTTCTTTCATATTTGTTTACTTTGACCCTGTCTTGTATGACTAGATGACCGGGGTTGGATCTTTTAGGTGCTAGTTTTTACTAAAAACTCCAGAAATTCATAACTCCGGTTTTTCTAATGGATTTGTGTCCTTTAGGTGTCATATAATTTATTAACATGTACTTTATTTTGTTAAGTTTTTGAGGGATTTAACTTGTATTGTGTTTTCACTTTATCACTGTTTGTGTGTCTCATAAATACTTTACACATTGCCTCTAAGATAAACCTGACTGCTTTTTGGGCCAAACTACCCAGGGTTAATCACATGTTAATGTAGTGACTTTTTGTCGTTTACCCTGCTAGGGATTGTGGCTGTCGCTTGACGAGAGCTCACAACCCAGTTAACCAACAATGCAATTTCTCACAACCGATTTCATACAGTAGCAATTATGCTTAATGCTTTTCAGCACTATGTTTACCTAAAATATTTTAAAAACTCATATCTCAAGTGTACTTTATTGATTTATTTTTTTGATTTTACTGTGATTTTTTGTACTATGATTTTTTGTACTAAGTTTTGATCTAATTTTTAAATTAAAGGAATACCAGATGCGTTTAGAAAAAAGAAAATGAAACAAGAGCAGGCCGCAGTCCCTTGCTCTTAAAAAATATTCTTTTAAATTCTCAAAGAGGAAGAGGTGCCGAGGGGACTCCTTTCCGTTTGCGAAAGGGTTACTATCAATTTTAAACTGGTGAGAAAGTATTACTGTTTTGTGACTGAAATTCATAAATACCATACCAGTTTGCTATTTGGAAGGGACACCCTAAACACTCCCCTTCCAAATACCAAATACCAAATGAAAACCGCCATTCGGTGGCAAGTTACTGAATCACATTTAGCTTTTTGTACATTCCAAAAAGCATTTTTGAGATCACAAGCGCCCTGATTCTGCAAATCGGTCCGTTTGTGACTGCAAACATGCTTTGTACATATGTCCCATAGTCAAGAATATTCCAGGGAGTACTCTCTTTTGTGCAAGAGTCAGATTTCTTGCTGGCAAACCTGGACTTCTCCAGGCTTCCAGGGCGCGTTGTGCCAGAGTGTTTCCTTCTTCCAGTGTCACACGCAGAGTGTCACGCCAAGTCTTAAACTCATCAACTACCTATACATTAAACCACGGGTCTCCAACGCGGGGCCGGAAGTCCCGGATCCGTGGCAGATTTATAGGAAACTAAAGGATTCATTACAAGCAGCGCTTTAAATAGGCAGGTACTCACAGGTGCTGAGTACCTGCACTTTATATCTTTAAAGGGAGAGTACCTGCTCTTCTCAGCAGCGGTGCACTACTTTTAATGTTGAGTACAAGCACTTCTCAGTTGCAAACAGGTACTCTTGGATAGTGAGTACCAGCACTTCTCAGTTGCAAACAGGTACTCTTGGATAGTGAGTACCAACACTTCTCAGTTGCAAACAGGTACACTTGGATAGTGAGTACCAGCACTTCTCAGTTACAATTAACGGTCCGGCGGATGTATCAAGGATCAGCGATAACCCGATTGCGTGAAGGTCCACTGGAAGTGAAAAGTTACGCGTTACGTGAGTCAATGGTGGGCATGATGGTGAAACAACGGTAATGGGGAACCATATTACCTATTGTGGAGGGAATCAATGGAGGAGTCCAACAAGTTGATGATCCAACGAGTGTTGCAATGGTTCAGGAAGTTTGGGCGGCATGACAATGCACTAAGGGAGGAATGGCTCAACATTAGTTCGATGAAGGCGCTGTACCGTAGGAACGGGGGAGGTAGGGAAAAAGAGGGGGTGGGATCTGCGCTTACCGGAATAGAATCATTGTAAATGCGGCGCATCCATGGTGGCGGAGCCGTGACGCACAATAACTGGCGCATCCCTGCTGATATGCAGGGATGCGCCAGTTATTGTAAATCTGCCCCAGTGAATCTTAGTTCTACGTGGAAGAGTTAATTTGAAATAATTATTTTTTATCTTTTGAAATTGAAAGGAGATCAACAGCTTCCAGTACCAAACAAACCAAATGCACTTTCCTTGAGTTTCTTGATAACAAAAGTGAGTTTATTTTTCTCAGAAGAGTTCATTGCTTGTACAAAGCGTTTTCACTTTTGAAATTGAAAGTAGTTACCAGCGTTCACTGTCAAGACGACAAGTGCATTCCTGCTGTACTTAAACAGAAAACTGAAACAGATAGGACACCATGATTTTTTCCACTATGGACGCGCTTCCACAGCGCTGTTTACCGCACATTACAAGGGTGTAACAGAGGCCACATTCACTCGGCAGATTTAGGAGCTACTAGGCTCAATGAGGACTCTGGATGCTACAAACTTACAAACTCCCATTCCAAAGATTCATGAATATCACAACAGCAAGTAAGAGAGAGAGAGAGAGCACTCCTCCTCTCTGTTCAGCAAGGGAGATTTCATATAGAAAGTATTGGCAACTGTGTGTGGCTACCTCTTATATAGGAGACTCCCAGCCAGGTCAATAATCATGATACTCTCAGTCCTGTAAAACCTAGTTATGTTTTTTCTTTGTTTATTAATCTTATCCATGGGATGTGAATGAACAGTTATATCATTCCTGATCATAGCAAGGGGCATGCAGGACTTCCTCCCTGCGCTATGGATTGTTAGGTGACCCCAACCCCAAGGTCTCATCAAAGCAATGTCCTGGAGACATAACTCGCACCCCCACAATGCACGGTTTTCTCATCAATAATTTCATTGCAAATGTTACTTGAATATTATCAATAATGTCATAGAAGATATCATGAGTGATGCAATATGTGGGGGATTAGCAGTGCATGGCAAGAGCACAAGTTATAGTTACCTTAGGGCCCAAAGTTATAGTTACCAGTGCTAACTGTAACTGGGGAAGTTCAGTGGTTTTGTACATTTATATTGTTATGGTGTCACTGAAATGCTAACTATGACATTACTTAAACTTTGTTTTGTTCAGTGAATTACTTTTATTGAATTTTTTTAAGTAATATTTTGTTAACGTAACATAAAGCCAACCCTGCCATCCACTACCTTTGGCTTTGTCAAGCAGGAGGTGGGCACAGGGCCTGGCCTATGGCCAAGACCTTTGTCCATCCCTCCCTGCAGCCAGGCACTGCATCCAACCCCCTGTGGGCAGCCAACCCCATGCTGCGCACGGCCTGTGGCCTGGCGCAGTGGGAGTTTGCCAGGCTCTGCATCCAACCCTTTGCAGGCATCCATCTGGGCACTGCGTATTGCCTTCAACAATGTACCGTTGAGGGTTGGCCACAGGGCCTGAGTCCAACCCTCTGCAGGCAGCCAAACTTCCACTGCACACAGCTTTTGACCGATGCAGCAGAGGGTTGGCCATCCCCACAGGCAGCCAACCTCTAGAAGCCAAAAGTGGCCCCAGGGGCCAATTCCCAGGGGCCACATGACATTAAAAGCCTCATTAGGCCCTGGAGATAACATCCCCTGGGGCCACATGTCAAAAAAAGGAGAGGGAGGGTCACATGGCAACCTCCCTGAGCCTTATTAGGCCCTGGGGACCCTATCCACTGAGGACAACATCCAAATGTGAAGGGGATCCAACAGCACCACTTGTCATTATAAAGAGGTATGTGGGCTATGTGGGCTCCCCTAACTAAGCATTGCTAGGCCCCAGGGACCCCATCTCCTGGACCACAGGTGGAAGCCCCGATGTCCACCCAAGGCACCCACAAATTTCAAGTTGTGGGCCACAGGGGTAGCCCCAGGACCCCGCTGTCCCAGTTGGCTCCCCACATAGTGCGGGAGCTAGAACTCCCCCTGCCCAGAGGGAGCGGCTATTTATGCTTGCTCCCTCTGAACAGGAGCAATATTGGTTATGTTTCCCTGCCTGATTCAGAATACTGCTCCTACCCGGGGGGGGGGGGGGGGGCTGATAGAACCAGCTATGTTCTGTAGAGAGGCATGCCCTGATTACATTGAACAGTTCTTATACAGGGGGTTTTCAATATTATTTTCCTTGAATTTATTTTTAATGTGGGAGATATGACCATTCAACATCCATTAAAAAATTGTTTTAGATCAAAACAGGACCTCACACATGGGAAATGGGAGAGGGGGGTCACAAAGATTATTTGCAACAATATTAGTGAGTGGCTGCTGTATTATAATATTGGAAACACATGTCACTAGCTATGAATATTAGATACAACTAGATTTAGGATTTGGACTAGTGTGCCTGTGCCTTGGCCAAAGAGGAAATGGAAGAGCTGAAACTGGAACATAAATTCAAAGTGGTTCTAAATAGGGGCCCCCAAAATACTTTTGGCCCAGGGCCTTCAAAATCCTTAAGCTGTTGATCGTGAAATTTTAACAGGGAAGGCAGGCTGCGCAGCCCCCTCCCTTGGGACCCCTTCCCAGGGACCCATCATAATTCAATGGGGAAGGTGTGGCGAGTGGCCCCCCTCCCTGGGCCAATTTTGACCCACAGCCCCATCCTCCGGGACCCAGTCCAGCCATGACCACCGGGGTACCCTGGTCTCAGACAGGGCACCCAGTGTGCTATGGGACTGCTGGGGGCATCAAGGCCTCCGTGGTCCCAGCTGCCTTCCCACTTCCTGCTGGAGCGAGCATTGCTATTGAACACATGCAGTTGCTGGAATTGCATCTCCCTTTTCATCTCTATCTCTGGCCACCTGCGCAGAAGCTACGCAGTCATCTAAGTGCACACATACAACCCATGCAGTCATTGAAAAACCGAAGAACACGCATGAACTCATGCAACACACAGGTACTACTCATGCACTCATCTAATTATGTGGAGAGTACCATTGTATTAAACCTGTTATTCATCCAGTAGCTATGTACTCATTTAATTACTGAGGGAATACTCTTGAATTATTACAATCACCCCAGCATTATACTTACTTTCATCCAATTTCACCCAAGGTTTAACAATGGAGTCATGGAATCACTCAGACACTACTCATGCGCCCATGTAATCAGCCAGGCACTACTGATTCACTTATTTAATTATCTAGGAACTACCTATGTAGTTATCTGAACTCTCAGAAACTATCTCTTCACTGAACCATAAACACTTGGGCAGCAGCCAAGTAGTCATGCAATCAGTGAAATACTACTCATGCGCTCATCCAATCTGCTAGGTGCTATGCATGTACTTACACAATCATGTTGGCACTCTCCATGCACTCTATAAATCACCTATATACATTCTACACTCTCCTACAATCACCCAGGCACTAATGTTGCACTCATATAAACATCAAACCAGTATCTATGCATGTATTGACTTGTTGAGCCATTAGTCATGCACTTAACTAATCATTCAGGTACTACTCATGCACTCATCCAAACACCCAGATAGTAGTGATATACTCATGTAAGCATGCAGGCAGTAACTATACAGATATGGAACGGCCAATGAAGTTCTGATATACTCAGGGAATCATCTAGGCACTACATGTAGCCTCAAAGAATCACCTAGGTACTATGTATGCACCAACTCAACCATCCAGGAAGCATACATGTATTCAACCATAAACATGTTTTTACAAGTTTTACTGAGAAATATGTCGTCTTTTAGAAACATCTGGTGAATTAAATATGAACGCTGTGACAAGAGAGTATTGGAACACTCGCTTCTAGTACGTTCTCCAGATGTTGAGCGTTATCTCTCTTTTTACTTCTGTCACACTAAATTGTTTTATCTTATCAGATTCAGGTTTGGCATCTCGCACCTTCCGGGATCTTATCCCTGTAAAGCTTATTGTTATGCTAATCTGGATCTTTGCCCTTCTGACTCCAAGTCTACACAGAGCACGCTTCACTTCCTGTTCTTTTGTCAACTTTACATCAAGCCAAGGCGAGATTTTATTGTTCCACTTTAAAAAAATTTAAATATCATCTCCAGCTTTTAAATGATGAATTCACTTGCTTAATGGTCTACAGATACATCTTCAAAGCAGTACTTTTGCACAATATTGTTGGAAAATGATCTCCTTTGTCCTGTTTTTAATGAATTATTCTTGGATTTTATGGTCCACAGGACAGGGGTTCCTTACGAAGTTTATTATACACTGTTTCTAGTTTATGCTGCTATTTTGTAGATATATTAGTTTATTGAATTAATCCTACTACATCCCGATTATGAACTAATACTGTTCTGAAGCACATTATCCATTGTCTGTATCACATTTTTAATTTGTGTTTTTAAATGTCTTTATGATGTATTCTTTTATGGTTGCAAGTCAGCCGAATAAAAATATTTGACTGACTGAAAGCTGTGACATATTCTTTGCACATCGATGGACAAATTAGTGAAGTATATGCTTTGATAGACATTAACGTGCAGATTGTTATACGCACCGTTTCCCAAACTTTTTATCTGATACATTTAAGTAGAACAGTACTGAGATAGTAAATAGACCACCAACACAGTGGTAGAGAGGCACAAATTGCTGTTATGTTGTGTGTTTTTATTAATAGTGTTGAGACACTGTGTGTACTTGTACATTTGGGTACACCATGCTGCATTAAGTCAAAGCACATGGATGCGTAATATTTACAACAATATGATGGATCCCTAGGCTGTCTCCTGTGCTGGTGCACAAATGCCTGTCATGTGCCAGGTGCATGGGTGCCTGTGTATTGAGGAGGATTGTTTTTGTGAAGGAAGGGGCACCTCCCTGCAGAAAAACAATATAAGAGGAATTTTCCACTTTTTATGTGTGCTGTAGAATGCAGCATGTATATAAACCGGTAAAAAGGAGGAGAAAGGAAAGTATTTCTCATCGTGGTATCTCCGGATTCTAATACATTGCCAGGTTTACAAATTGTTGTAAATTTTGATATGATCCATGGGTGTTGTGTGGGAACACCGACAGCAACACCCATGGCATGCTTCTTTCATGCAAATTGCTGTCTGAGTAGCGCCTGTATTTATAAGGCAATAAAAAGCTACGCAGAGTGGCTTTACTTGGCTTTGTAAACATGGAGCAACACAATATGGCACCGGTGCGTCAAAAAATGTGACGTTCCGGAAAGTGCATGGGGTTAGTAAACATGCCTCCTTGCCTTGATGTTCATTTAAAAATTTGCTACAGAAGGGATAAACTGTTCTTTCAACATGTATAAGTCAGAAGTGAGAAGTGAGATATGCTGTAGCTGTGTTGCACAAAAGGGTGCATAAATGTTAAAAGGTAACTAATAAATAAGGTTTTGTGTTTTGCTCTGGGTTTGTTGTTTTTAAGCAAGTTCATGTAGTATTATATCTAGGTTCATCTGTAGATTTAAAACTGCAACATATCATGAAAACTGTTTGTGTATTATGTGCAAGTACGTAGTAATGTAGTTAGTAGACTGGCTAGGGTAAAAAATTAATTATACTTGTTTTTTGTTACAGGACAATATCTACATAACTACACACAGTTACAATGCCTACAAGAGCTCAGACGAAAAAGCAACAGAAGCAACTACAGTATGTTTGCAGAAATGAGTTACAAAATGGGCAAGATGCAGAAAAAGTGGTAAAAAAAAAGAGCTACTGGTAAGAGGACAAAGTAATTTCTTGAAAATATATGTGCACATTTGCAAAGAGTAAAAAATAAATAAAATAAAACTATGATTATGAGAAACAGTAAGAGTGGACTAAGTGTACATTGCAAGAACAGAAACGATTGGAAAGGACACGGACACACCTTAACCGGGAGAGAAAGGCAGTTTAAGGAAATCAGAGCTAAAATGTTTTATAGTAGAGTGGTTATAAATCTACAGAGAACTATGAAAACGTATAGAAGAAGGAGAGAGGCAATGGAACAGAAAGAACAAGTTGAGAGAGTAGTTGATAAGGCCTTTGCTTTGAAGAGAAAGCTTTTCATTTTGATTCTAAATAAAATGAAGGCTCTTGACAAAATAGTGTTGTGCATGGAGAGACAAAACCAGTAGAAAAGATTAGTGAATAGAATAACTTTTGTAGAGTTGTTAGTGGAGAATGGATGCATACTCTAGTACAGAGCCTTTCTTTAATGAAGAAAGCTATCTCCAGGATAGCAGATTAGTTCATGCCAATTATTAAATCATACAATGTCATACAATGAAGAATGGCAGTCCTATAGCAACAGAGGTGATGGTACCTTGAAATGTAGATGAAGTTATTGTAGAAGAGGTACAAGGGAGATGTAGTCAGGCCCCTGGATACAAATGGAATTGTAGTAGTGTTTGTAGTATTAGACATCAATCCATTGATACATTAAGGAAATTCCTACGTATATTTCCAAGGTGAACTTCAAAACACAAAATAAGTACTGTACAAGGTTTGTATCCTTACAAGCTGAGAAAGCATACAAATTTGCAGGGAAACTCACTAGCTTGTTCATCATAGACAGTGTGCCAAAGCACCTTTCATCATTTTAGGATGTTAGCTGTACACCACTCAACAATGTGAACTTTAGTTAGGAGGCTGTACTATGTGAAAACTCCTGCTTTATGTTTGAGAGAAATGAATAGAGCACTTTTGCATGGTACTGTGGCAGAGGTAGAAAAGGTTGGTGATGATATGTAGTTTTGTTTCTTTGGTCCAGAACAGGAGTTTAGTGAAATTGAAGAGTTGATAACAAGAGGAGTGATAGAACAGCCACAGGTACTACAGTTGGTAGTTTTGAAGAAGAGATTACAACATTTTACAGTACATACGTGCTGAAAAACCAGACAATGTTTGTATATGCTGTTGACACACTCACTACAAGAATCAAAAGCGGGCTCTTGACTTTTATTTAAAAAGTGAAATAGAGAATAATGATAACTGGTCAAAGTTTTTACTGTACTTAGTTGTAGAAGAAAGATTTGACTTTTCCACACATCAAGTTATATGTAAGTATTGCTACAATAAATCAGAGGATAGTAAAATGCTTGCTAGAGCTGTGCATAACAAGTTAGAACTCGTTCCCATTCCAGAAGCACTTCAAGGTTTAAATTTTTATGAGTCCATTCTTATCCAAACTCTAAATCTATTTCCGGAAATAGTGCGCATGAAGTCAAAGACAGGCAAGTTTTTCCCAACAGAGCTGCAAAAAGGTCTAAAAGTTAGAGTAGGAGATTTGCCTCTAGATTTTTAGAAAAACATTAAAACTGTAGGGGTAGATAGAGATATAGAGGAAGGGCCAGTATTTTGTGAAAATGGTGTGCCTACCAAGAACAAGAAGATATTGCAGGAGTTAGTAGATGTTACCAAAGTTAAAAAAGCAACTTTATATCTGGTAGAAACATTTTTTTACAATAGAAATGTGGAAAGCTTGCAAGATATCAAGGGGATTATTTACAAGCCCCTGGTGACACTGGTGCATCACTTTTTGTGACGCACCAGTGGCACATTTTACTGCCCCACTGGTGGCGCATTTTACTGCTCAATATTTACAAGGTGATGAAAAGCCACCCTGCGTGGCTTTTCCTGTCCTTGTAATTATGGCCCCTTTACACAAAGCACTTTGCGTGAAAGGGGCATTCCATGGGTGTTGCTGTGGGTGTTCCAATGCAACACCCATGGAACATAACACATTTCCAGATTTATGAGAAATCGTAAACATGAACACGTGTCTGAATGCTATGCCTCCCCAGGGGAGGTGTAGGGAGGTACAACGATGAGAAATGTATTCATTTCTCCTCGTTTTTTTCCTCTTTCTATGTTTGCTGCATTCTGCGCCCAGCCAAAACCAGTTCTGTCCTCCTGGGTGCAGCTTCCTGGCAGGAGGTGGAGACAGCTTTGTTTGAGAGCAGACCTGGCCCAGGTGCCTGAAAGGAAATCTCCTCCCCCTGCTCTCTATTCTATGAGGGCTCAGGTCAGTGAAAGGAAATCTCCGCCCCCTACTCTTTATTCATTGCAGGTCCTATTCAGCCTAGCCCTGACCCATCAGACTGCTGGAGCCAAGGCCCTCTCCAGCCCCCTATCACTCACAAACCAGACATGGAATACACAAACTTAGGAAAGACATACTGGATGTTTAGGCAAGAAAATATCTGCTTTCTAAAAGTGGTATTTTTAAATAGAGAATATAAAAATCACCCACACTAAAAGATGTATTTTAAAATTCTGAGTTCAGGCATACTAAACTCGAATTTCTACCTTGTTCCTTGGGTCAGTTAGGATTATAAGATGTCATAATCAAACTGCCCATTCTGGCCTAAGGGAACAGATAGCCTTGCAATAGTGAAAAACAAAATTGGCTGTAATTCACTATTAGGACATGCCACACACATCAAGGCATGTCCTACCTTTTACATACAATGCACCCTTCCCTTGGGCCTACCTTAGGGGTGACTAATATGTATAAAAGGGAAGGTTTAGGGACTGGCAAGTGGATGCACTTGCCAAGTCGACATGACAGTCCCAGACTGCACACAGGCTCTGCAATAGCAGGCCTGAGCCATATTTTACAAGCTGGTTCTGTGGGTGGCACAACCAGTGCTGCAAGCCCACCAGCAGCATTTGATTTACAGGCCATGGGCACACATGGTGCATATCTGGGTATAACTGCTGGACATCAGACACAACGACTTCAGTACACTTTTGCACCCATGAAGACACTGCCAGGAAGAATGACTTTTGGGCTTTGTACATCCCAAGACGCATTTTCTGCAAATCAGGCTATTTGCAACCTCAATTATGCTTCATACATCTAGCACAATGTACCAAACATATTTTAATTAAAGCATTTTTAGTACAAACAACTCAAAATATGTATTTTTTAAATATTTTTAGCCAGTGCACTATTTCCACCTGGTTCACCCAGAACATTGAGGGTCCTTGGGTATGTGGAGGTCGTGTAGCATCCTTTCCCAGACCTATCCCTAGTTGCCTGTAGAAGCCAACTCTTTTCCTTTGCTCCGCCTGGGGAGATGATACCTATGTTCCGTGTTTGAGAGAGTTCATTGGTTTGAAACTCAAAGTTGTGAAATACACTGCCTTGTGGTAGTTTGTATCAAGGGGGCATTACAAGGGTGGTGCATGACCAAGCGACCACCCAAGTGTTTTGAAACTAATCCCTCTCGATAAAGAATTCTAGACAGGGATTTAAGTAAACAATCCTGCTCTTCCAATAGGAAAAATATTTCAATTTCTTCTACTTTTTTCTAAAGTTGCATTTGTGGTGCATTGTACAGCACACATTCAAAGTGTAAAAAGCCTTAAAGCGTAACTTGTGTACTGGAAGCGACTCTTTCCATTACAAAAACTAGGGTACAAGGGTGTCTGCATTGGCACATGGCTGCCTGAATGCAGCACAGTAACTTTCTTGCTCCCCTGCATTGCAGGACTTCTATGTAAATCTGGCACTAAATGTCTTTTATTATCAATATTGTTGTAGATAGTGCTACTAATTGGTTTTATTTGTTTTTCCTCCTTTCAGTGCTACTAAAGAAGAAGAAAAGGAGGACCAAGGTCAGGAAGTCCTCCACTGATGAGCATGGTGTTGATGAGACCAGAACCCCCACTTCTAAACTCATTCCCTCTGGTGCTAGTAAGTAATGTTTAACTTGTTAATCATCTAAAATTTACCTAAAACTCCCAGGCATCATGGCTTCTAGCACTTTCATTTTATTGTATTTCACTTACTTTTTTCTCCCTTTTAATTTATCCATGTTAGTGCTTGTTAACCCCAGGCAACTCCTTTTATATCCCTTTTTGCTTCCTTAATCTACCTCCTTCTGCCTTAAGATTTTTTCTTTCCTCCTTTTTTCCTGCTGTAAAAAGTAACCTTATCTAACCTCCCTTTACATGTCTCCTCTCTATCCCTTTTCCATCCTTTAATGATTATTTTTCTGATTCCTTCTTAGCCAATGCCCCATTATTACTTTTACTATTTGATTTATAAAATACAAAAATAAACTTTTCAAAGTATTACTTTGGCTAGCAATACTTTCAGATTCGTCTGGTGTTGTATTCTGTTTTAGAAATACTATGGTTGTCATTGGCATCACCAAATAAGTGTCTTTTGTTTTTTAATAGAACCTGCTAAGGCCGACTCCGAGTAGAAGGGACAGTAGTTGGATTGGCAGCTATCTATCAAGGAGGGAAAAGACGAATAATGTGCAAGTTGGGACAAGTGGTAAGTTAATTTTCTCTTCCAGGGGATCCTCATCAATAGTCATAAGCACTGAATATTCCCGCCCATGTGCCTGGACCCCAGAAATAATATAAAAATTATAGATGGAAATCATATATATATATATATATATATATATATATATATATATATATATATATATATATATATATATATATATATATATATATTAAGCTCCAAGGACTCCACTCGAAGAATGAAGGAGACCGCACTCAGCAAGGTTTCTCGATGCGATTAATTTTATTGCATTATTTCGAGATAGCAGCAGTAACAGCAGGACGCGTTTCGGCGTTCGCGCCTTTTTCGACTGAGTTACAACGTGCAGTTTACGTGAGCAGTATTATATCCGGTTCACATAATCTAGTTCCGGTTCATTTAATCAAAGACATAGTGAAAAGACTGCCAATACAGTTATACATCGGACTTTTGTTCACTTGAAGAAAATAATATATATATTGCATCATAAATTAAATACAGTTCTAAAGTTCATTAATACAAGTGAAAAAAGCATTTGGGAACAAATAATGTAAATACATCGATAGGCGGTCAATTTTAGGCGAATTGTTACCCTAGATGAGTCAAATCAGCCTACAATGATTGACAAGTCAGAATTCTGCATACAACAAAAGTAAGTAAATATATGTAATTCATTTCAAACATTCTAAACATAATTGAGCCCTGTATGGGCATAAAATGACAGTAATTTATTCGTCACTGTGAAGCAGAAAAACACTATAACATCTCGGTCCCCAAATATCAAAAAATATTTCAGCGTTTACCTAGATGACATGACAGTTCCTCCTCTGTGTTCAAACCATAAGGTGTAGTGGTTTGGCAGTCAATAATAAAGCGAGATTCTAATCTCCTCAACCTCAATTCCCGATTTCCCATTCGGTATATATATATATATATATATAAATTCACAGAAAAAACCATAGGTTTCAGGCACGTTATAGTTAGGAAGTGGAATTTAAAAAACCTCAGAAATTCACTGAAAAAACCATAGGTTTCAGGGGTGTTATAGTTAGCTGGACTTTTCACTTGTACAAAACCATTGAAATTCCCCCGTTATAGTTAGTTCAGCTAACTATAACTCGCGTGCCCGCAATGCACTGCTGATCACGTCACATATTACATCACTCATGACATGGTCAGTGACATCACTCATGACATCACTGATGACATCTCAAATTACATCACTGATGACATCACTGATGACATCATCCAGTGAATGTGTGTTTTTCTGAAAATTAAATATGTTTTATATATGTATATCTCAAGGTCGATGGAAGAATAGATGGGTATATAAGTGTCTAAATGGATGATTTGTTTTTGAAAAATTGATTGTGTAACTGACTGATTAAGTGTATCATAGTGAATACATGGCTTAGTGAGTAATGTTTAAATATGTAAATATCTGTATCAGTCTCTCACTTTGTGTATAAGTGGCTGCATGGGTTGGTGAGTAGCTACATGGGTGTCTACATAGGTTATTAGTTGGTTTTTTGAGTATCAGTCTGAGTGTCTGCATGGTTCGGTGGGGGGTATTACGTAGTGCATAGGTGCATGAATGAGTGACTCACTGTTTGTATGTGTTGAAGACAGCATGTGTGCAGGACTGTATGGGTGGATGAGTGTGTGTATGGGTGTGTTAGTGAGTGAATGACTGTCTCAATAGTGTCTTTATGAGCAACTACATATGTTTTAAACTAGTATATGTGACTATTGGTGTATATAAGTGAGTATATGTGAGAGTGAGAGATTGAAAGAGTTCCTGTAGGAATAAGTATGTGTTTCTATAAGTGATTGTTTAAAAGACTAAGTATGTGTAAGTTTCCGTAGAAGTAAGTGTGGTGGTGTGTGTATAACTGTATATGCAAGTAAATGTATTTTGATTCTTTATTAGCATGAGTGACTATGTGTGTGAGTAACTCTATGGATGAGTGGCATTGTGTAACAGGATGTATAGGTGTATGAGTACATATGATGAGTGAGTACATGTATGAGTGACTGTATAGGACTGTTGGTGAATGAGTGGATGTGTATGTGGATCTTAGAATTTCTGAAGAGGTTGTTGTAACTGGTATTGGTATGTCCATTGTTTTGAAAATTTTAGTCTCTATTTTTGAATGTGTGTATCAAAGGTTATATTAGGGTGAGAGGATGTCTGCCACTCTATCACAAGGATGATGCCATCCTTGATGTCATCAGTGATGTCATTTGAGATGTCATCAGTGATGCCATGAGTGATGTCACTGACCATGTCATGAGTGATGTAATATGTGACGTCATCAGCAGTGCATTGCGGGCGCGCGAGTTATAGTTAGCTGAACTAACTATAACGGGGGAATTTCAATGGTTTTGTACAAGTGAAAAGTCCAGCTAACTATAACACCCCTGAAACCTTTGGTTTTTTCAGTGAATTTCTGAGGTTTTTTAAATGCTAATTCCTAACTATAACGTGCATGAAACCTATGGTTTTTTCTGTGAATTTCAAAGGTTTTTAAATGCTAATTTCTAACTATGCCTACAGAGATAGGACATGTGAAGAAAGAAGAAAAAATGCACAGAAAGAAAAAAAAGAAGTGCAGAAAGAAGCAACAGAAGTCCTCAAAGACGAAGAAAAGTGCAGGAAGAAGGATAACGTGCAGAAAGAACAAAAAGAAGAGCAGAAAGAAGCCTTGTTGCAAAATCATCCTGTACCCTCAACTTTTTCAGACGGATACTGGTGGTAACTGAGTCTGACTAACCAGTCCTAGAGCCACTGCTATGTTAAAAGACACTTAAAATACAGTGAAAACACCTACATACACTAGGGAACATTATGCGTTGGGGTCCCCCTGTGATTAGCATGACCTCCTCTGTAAGCCCCTAGTATATAATAGGGCAGGGGGATTAAAACTACCTCTTAAAACAGGCCACAGGGCGTTTTTGCACACGTTAACTCAGGCCCCGTCCCCTCCCTTCACCACTGTGTAAACACGCCCTGTGTCCGTTTTTAGTTGGGAGATTAAGTTCATTTGAATCCTGAGGGTCCCTAGGGTCCAACTAGCCCACTAGGTACCTCCAGTATGCGCCACAGAGCTGCGTTGCAGAGAGGTGTAAAAAGTGGCATGGCCTAGACCACCTCTCTGCAACGCAGCTCAGTGGCGCTTACTGGAAGCACCTGGTGGGCTAGTTAGCCCCCAGGGGCCCTCAGGATTGAAGGGGAATTATTTCCCCAACTTAAAACGTGCCACAGGGCTTGCTTGCACACGTTAACTGAGGCCCCGTCCCGTCCCTTCACCATTGTGTAAACACGCCCTGTGGCCGTTTTTAGTTGGGAGATTAAGTTAATTTGAATCCTGAGGGTCCTACTAGCCCACTAGGTACCTCCAGTATGCGCCACAGAACTGCGTTGCAGAGAGGTGTAAAAAGTGGCGCGGCCTGGACCACCTCTCTGCAACACAGCTCAGTGGCGCTTACTGGAAGCAACTGGTGGGCTAGTTAGCCCCCAGGGGCCCTCAGTATTGAAGGGAAATTATATCCCCAATTTAAAACGTGCCATAGTGCGTGTTTGCACAAGTCACCTCAGGCCCATTCCTCTCCCTTCACCACTGTGTAAACGCACCCTGTGGCTGTTCTTAGTTGAGAGATTAAGTCCCCTTGAATCCTAAGGGTCCCTAGGGTCAAACTAGACCACTAGGTACCTCCAGTAAGCGCCACAGAGCTGCGTTGCAGAGAGTTGTAAAAAGGGGCTTGGCCTCAGAACACCTGTCTGCAGCGCAGCTCCCTGGCGCATACTGGAGATGCCTGTTGGGCTAGTTGGCCCTCAGGGACCCTCAGTATTGAAGAGGAATTAATTCCCCAACTTACAACTCACCAGGGGGCGCGTTTGCAGAGTGCTGCAAGGAGGGGGTGTGGCCTCTGGCACGATGCCAGTCTTTTATTTTTTTTAATTTTTTAAGAAGGGGGGCTGTGTGGTTCCCCTTCTTATTTTAATTTATTGGCCCTGATGACCCCATCCCCCAGGGCCTGTCTCCTTATTATATTTTTTTGACCCCAATCCCCAGGGCCGGCCACTGTTTTTTATTAGTTTAAAAAAACTATATATTTATAGACACACCTAGGACATGCTGGACAAACCGTACGTACCTATCACCATGACGATTTGCGTGATATTCATTAAAAGGCGACTATGCATACAATGAATCCACGTGGAATGTATTTACACCACTAGTGAAGCTCTGACATGTCTGATGCCCTACCGTGCCTATTCTCGGTAGACACCCTTGTCGTTTATTTATACAAACATGGGTAGCTATTGATGGGCACATTTAATACACATGCACACCAAGCCATTCAAAGGGGATTCGACAAAAATTCGACCAAAACTATGCAAGAAACTCCCCTCACGGTTAATAAAACACACATCCACTGCCGGATGTGTAATACTTTTAATTTTACTCTCTGGAAAGGGGACGAACATCACTTGAGAGTCACAGCGCGCTCCTGGCAGAGCCCAATGCTGTGTTACACCCACCAGTGCCCGCCGATTGCCTCACACCTCTGTGTTGTATTCCACCAGCTAGTGCATATGCTATGACACTCTCTAGCCCATGTGCACTGTAACACCACCCCTTGAATATGTCATGCCACACTTGTCTTCGCACGGGTTACATTGCCCCATCTAACGTGCCTTCCTCGATGCCTATGTTATAACGCACAGTGCTATGACATACATATTACAATCTGGGATCCATATCTTTGTCACAGTGCATATGCAACGTTACACTCCCCAGCACATATTTTATATTACAACTTTAGAGACTAGTTAGGTTACACAACACTGCCCTGTGCATATTACACTCCAAGGCGCATATCACATAGCACGCGCTAGTGCCTGTGCTATCTCGCGCTCTCCAATGAATCTGTCATTGCGCACAATGTATTGCATATTATATTTCACGCCCGGTTCATCTTATATCACACTTTTTGGTGCATAGTTTATACCATACACTATATCTAGTTTTCATTTTCATTCGTGCTCTCAGGACTATGTTCTATATAACACTGTGTTCACCTACCCTTTTCACGGGCATTACATTTTGCGATAGGGGGTGGAGGGTCAGGGGGTGTTTCTGCCAAGTGAGCCCGGAGTCACAGTCACAAACGTCCTCTTCTTCCTGAATAAAAGTGAGATTATGCTGCATACTTGTTCATATTTTAAGTAGTTCGCACAGACACACGTTTTAAAAACAATAAAGTTCCTAATACCTGCCTTCTCTGAACCGTTAGCTTGCTGCCCCATCCACCTCCTCCCTATCCTCTGTTGTCTGAATCCATGGACTAGCCTCCTCCCTCCTGCCATGCATGGTCTGATGTGCTGCCACTGCCCTCAATTTAGTATGATGTACCAGTCCACTCCTCCTGCCCTCCATTGCCCATTCTATGCCCCATCATTGACCTCCTGCTTAAACTCTGTGCTTAGCTTGCTGCCCCTATTCTCCTTCCCCCTGCCCTCCGAAGTCTTTGTGCATGCCCCTGCTCCATCCTTTTTGCCCACCATGTTCCATGGACCTGCCACTCCTTTCTACTCTGAGTGTTCTGTTGAGCTGCCACTCCTCTCCCACCTGCCTAGCATTGTCAGATGACTGTAACCTGTCCCTGCCACCTCCACCCTGCCTGTCCATATGCCATGCCCCTATCCTCTTCCTCCTGTCCTACATGGTCCACACCCTTCTGCCCTCCCTGGTCTGTTGTGCTGCAACTGCTCCTCCTGCCTGCCCCATGCGGTCTGTTGTGAGGCCCTTCCCCTGAACTTTCTTGTCTGTGCACAGGTCCTGACCCTCCCTTCTATCCTCCATGGTCCTTTGTGCATGCCCCTGCACCCTCCTTCTTGCCCATCATAGCCATTGTGCTGCCACTAACCCTCCCACTTGCCATGCATGGTCTTCTGTGCTGCCATGGCCCCTCCCACCGTCCCTGTGTGGTCAGTTAGCTGCCCCTGACCCCCTCCCACCTTCCCTCCATGGTCTGTGTGTATACCATCACAGTCTCACTGTTGCTCTTCATGGTGTGTCTTGCTTCTAGTGCCCATCCTGCCTGACCTCCATGGCTATCTTGCTGCTCCTGCCCTGCCCCCTTGCCCCCAGCCCTCTGTTTACATGTGCAGACCCCTACTCCCTCCCTCCTGGCTTGTCTGTTCCATTGTAATGCCCCTGATCCGTCCCTCCTGGCCTTTATGGTCTGTTATGCTGCAGCTTTCTCTCCTGTCTGTCCATTATGGTCAGCTAGCTACCATTGCCTCTTGCCCCTCTGTTCTCTCTTGTCCATGTGCATGGTCCTGTCCCCTCCCTCTTGCTTTCTATGGATTGTTGTGCTGCACTCCCGTCCCGCATGCCCTGTGTGGTGTATTGTGCTGCTGCAAACCCTGATGCCTGCCCTGCAGGGTCAGTTTGGTGCACCTCTCCATGTCCCTCCTGTCCTCTGTTATCCAAGTCCATGTCCCTACCCCATTTCCTTCCATGATCCAATGTACCATACTTGCGAACATTTTGAACTTGGTAAGAGGGAGATTTTGAAAAAAAACTGGGGTATTGATTTTCCCCTTTGAGTTACATCGAAAAAGAGGAGATTGTAGACAGGAGACAGATCAAATAAAGCCCATTTGAGCTTAAAAACATTGGACGTTTCCTGGCTGAATCGGGTCTGTTGGCATGTATAGTTGTACTACCATTGCCTCTTCCTTCTGCCCACAATGGTCTATTACATTGCCACAGCCTCTCTTGCAAGTCCTTTATTGTTGGTTTGTTGCCCCTGCCCCCCTTTCCACTGCCCTCCATAGTCTGTTGTGCTGCCACAGCCCTTCTTGCCTGCTCAGTGTGGTTAAATTGTTGCCTTTGCACCCTCCTACCTGCCTTCAATTTTCAGAGTCCGTGCCCCTGGCCTCTGCCTCTCAACAGTATGAACAACTAGATTGCTAACATTCTATACTTATTACAAAAGTGTGGAACGCCTGAAGTCATCTTGATGTAATCAAAATTGTAATACCTAGAGCATTTCCTTTAGAAATTACATATATGAGAGGGTCTTATTGGAATCAAAATTATTGTTAGTGCTCTAAAAGACTAAAATAAGGACATATTTTCTGAGTTTTCAAATAGCGACAAAGCACTTTTAAATTATTTGTTATCTTTATGTTTTTTTATCCAGTTGACCACTTGACTAAATGTTGCACTTAGGGGAGAGGATGTGGTGTTACTTCCAGAAGTTCAGATTTTGCAACTGGGGAACCAGGTTGGAGTTTCTGCTTCAGCTCGACATTCTGTGATTTTGGTCAAATCACTTAGTCTCCCCATGTCTACAACCAAAATGAATTTGTTCTTGTGTGATGTAACCAATGCTCATGTAAAGCACTCCAATACCTGACAAGTCTGCACTATATAACAATGCAAAAACACAAAATAATAAGTGTTTTGCACACTTCTGTCATTGGGCTATATTTGGGCTACATCTGGGTGATCTTGGGCTACATTTGGGCTCTTTTGTCTCCGGTGGCCATCTTGGGAGATTTATTTGTTATGAAGTTTCCTAATTTCCTCATGCACTGCAGTCTCCTCAGTAGGAAATGCTTTCAGTTTTTTACTTTGATTCCATCATGAAGGTATTCAGATATGTCACACATTTGCCATAAATTCTGAATGTTAGCACTCTAGTTGCTCATTAGATCACTGTAGTAAAACTACTGCTCACCAGGGAAAACTGCTGCTGGTATTCAAAGTGCATGTTTCAGCCTGAAATAGAAGAGGATTTGAGAAGTCAAAATGTGCCCTCATTTTCTTTCTTCAGCATTAATCATAATTTCTATGGCAAAATGAACCCCCTCATTGTGTTCCTTTTTAAATTAAATGTTTTAAGTGTTACCAGTTTATTCCAATCAAGATGGCTTCAGGTGTGCCATACTTTTGTCATAATGAAGACAGTAAGCGCTCTAGTTGATTTTAAGAACACTCTGGGACATTCTGTCATTGGGCTATACTTGGGCTACATCTGGGTGATATTTGGGCTACATTTGGGCTCTTTTGTGTCTGGGCCATCTTGGGAGACTTATTTGTTATGAAGTTTCCTAATTTCCTCATTTACTGCAGTCTCCTCAGTAGGAGATACTTTCAGTTTTTTACTTTGATTCCATCAAGAAGGCATTCAGATGTGTCACACGTTTGCCATAAATTCAGAATGTTAGCACTCTTTTTGCTCATTAGATCACTGTAGTAAAGCTACTGCTCACCAGGGAAAACTGCTGCTGGTATTGAAAGTGCATGTTTCAGTCTGCATGTCAGAATTTTTTAATGAAATAGAAGAAGATTTGAGAAGTCACTCAAAATGTGCCCTACTTTTTCTTTCTGCAGCACTAATCATACTTTTGTATGGAAAAATGAACCCCTCATTTTGTTCCTTTTTAAATTAAAAGTTTTAAGAGTTACCACTTTAATCCAAGCAAGATGGCTTCAGGTGTGCCATACGTTTATCATAAGTAGGACTGTTAGCACTCTAGTTGTTCTTTGGAACACTCTGGGAAGCTGCAGTAGAACACAAAGGAATCAACTGACAGTCTCTGCCCTTGTTGGATGTACATGTTTTACTGAGAATGTCAGACTTCATTCTCACATGACTGAGAAAGATAATGTGAATTTACAGAAAATAAGCTCTCAGTTTAGCTTATAGATCACCTTCCAAACCTCTGTGGGAAAAGCATAAGAAAATATTTTTCTCTCAATCATGATATCCCAGCAGAAGGCTTTTTCACATGGTGAAATCACCTTAGAACATACCACAATTCCTAAAATGAGTATGATACCATCAACAAATGATTTATAATGTAACTAAAGTCTTAAAACCTTCTATTAACTGCAATGCTTTTTAATGAGGTGCTATCATGTATATTGGTCCCAAGATGGCTGCCAACACTTCTTGGATGAAGTGCTGACAGCCAATCAGATCTCAGGATGAGATGTGTGGTTAGGCTCCGCCCACATATATATATGATTTTACTTTTGATTTTCTCAGGAACTACTGAACAGATTGACACCAGACCTGCAAAAGGCACATCCCTGACCTGAGGACTACCTCTTTGCCAAATTTCAAGTAATTCTGTTCAGCCGTTTGGGCTGTACCTTGGACTAAAGGTCCCTATGGAAAATTGCATGGGAAAAATGTGTTTTGGGACCCCCCTTTTTTCTCAGCCCCCGCTTGACGAATCCCCCCGAAACTTTTAGGGTAGGAGCGGAGCGCCCCACCTATTTTGAAAATTTGGCGAGGATTCATCAACCGGCGCCAAAGTTATTCCAAATAGAATGTTGCGGATTGCCTATGGAAACACGGTCCTAACTATAACTATCTACTGGCGACCACCAGTAGATAATATATATATCTATATATATATATAGATATATATTACCTACTGGCGGTCGCCAGTCGGTAGTTATAGTTAGGACCCTGTTTCCATAGGAAATCCGCAACATTCTATTTGGAATAACTTTGGCGCCGGTCGACGAATCCTCGCGAAATTTTCAAAATAGGTGGGGCGCTACGCTCCGCTCCTACCCTGAAAGTCTCGGTGGGATTCGTCAAGCGGGGGCTGAGAAAAAAGGGGGTCCCAAAACGCGTTTTCCCCATGCATTTTTCCATAGGACCTTTAGACACAGCTACAGCCCGAACGGCCGAACAGAGTTACTAGAAATTTGGCAGAGAGGTAGTCCTCAGGTCAAGGAAGTGCCTTTTGTAGGTCTGGTGTAAATCTGTTCAGTAGATCCTGAGAAAATAGCATTTAAATCAATATATATATCTGAGCCAGCTTACGGTGCGCTTACCGTGCGCTTACGGTAAGCTTACCGTACGCGTACGATGACGTGCGCGAGCGCGATTCTGATTGGCTGTTAGATCTTAGTAAACATTCGAATCGGTCGAAACCAGGAAGTGTCGGCCGCCATTTTCTCTCTCGCACTCTGAGGGGAGTGGAGGAAAAGCAAACACGGAAAACAATAAAAGAGGCTTGCTAGACTGCTCCCAACCACCCAGTCATGTTTATGGTGTCCTCAAAGAACCCACAAAGGCAAAAATTTAATTTTGTTTATTTTCGAAAAATTGCCGATTACGCTTACCGTGCGCGTACGGTAAAAAATAAATAAAAACAAAAACAATATCCACTTTTTCCACACCCCGTGTGCAAAAGGTGCGCGAAGTATAATATAATACGCGTACGGTAAGCGTAATCGGCGATATTTCCGAAAAAATTAAAATTGTTTTTTTTTACTTGGGGGATCGTTGGGGACTCCCTCGACATGGCTAGGTGCTTGGGAGCTGTCTAAACAGCCCCTTTACATGTTTTTTGACTTTGTTATTCAACACCCTGTCACAGTGCGAGAGAGAAAATGGCGGCCGCCGCTTCCTGGTTTAGACCGATTCGAATGTTTACTAAGATCTAACGGCCAATAAGAATCACGCTCGCGCACGTCACCGTACGCGTACGGTAAGCGCACCGTAAGCGCACCGTAAGCTGGCTCAGATATATATATTGATTTAAAGGCTATTTTCTCAGAATCGACTGAACAGATTTATACCAAACCTACAAAAGGCACTTCCTTGACCTGGGGACTACCTCTCTGCCAAATTTCATTAAATTCTGTTCAGCCGTTCGGGCTGTAGCCCTGTCTAAATGTCCTATGGAAAAATGCATGGGAAAAACGCGTTTTGGGACCCCCCTTTTATCTCAGCCCCCGCTTGACGAATCCCCCCGAGACTTTCAGGGTAGGAGGGGAGCGTAGCGCCCCACCTATTTTGAAATATTCGCGAGGATTCGTCGACCGGCGCCAAAGTTATTCAAAATAGAATGTTGCGGATTTCCTATGGAAACGTGGTCCTAACTATAACTACCTACTGGCGACCGCCAGTAGGTAATATATATATATATATATATATATATATATAGATATATATATATATATATATATATATATATATATATATAAACAGCTCTATATATATAAACATATATCATTTTTTCTCATACCAATGCAGCTCCCAATAGGAGGCTGAACAATGTAATTACACACATAAAGACTGTATTTGCCAATATATAAAAACACAAGAGGGCAAGTAGCACTTGAACTCTGTTTTTTAATGAGTAAAGCACTCATAAAGAGCAAACTGCAAATAAAGTAGACATTGTTAGCCTACAGGCTGCATTGTAAACCAATACAATAGAGAATGAAAGCATTTTCAACAAAAACTGGCACCGTGCCTTTAAGGCAGCCATGACCCCTAGCTTCCCATCATGCCTCAGGGGTGACAGTTAGGTTGGTTGTTCTTTCTGGCTCCTTCTGCCAGGACCCTGGATTCACAGCTCTCTACTTTTTTGGCTTTTCTGTCAAAATGATCTTGTTTTATTGTGGTTTTCTTGACTACACTCGACGTCTTCTTTGTTCGATCCTTGCCCTGCCTGTGGCAAAAAGAAGGCCAAGACAGACACACATAATGTGTGCATTCTCTGCCTCCCTGAATCACACTCTCCTGCCGCCTGTCAACACAGCAGGAAGTTGTCTAAAAGGACCATCAAGGACAGGGAGAGAATCCGTCTTTATGGCCTCTCAGAAAGAGGTAGGTCTCCTGTAAAGACAAAGAAAAGGTCTCGTTCGACGTCGAGGAGCAAGGTTCCGATATGTTCCCCTTCAGCGTCGGGTTCAAAGTCAAAGGTACCGGCGGCAGGATCGTCGTCGAGGGATTTGAAACAGGAGCGCCGCTCTTCAACTTCTAAAGCCAAGTCTCTATCGGCGTTGGAACAGTGTCCGGCGTCGAGAGAAGATCCTCCGCCGTCGAATCTACAGCGACGATCAACGTCAAGACACAGAACGCCAACGCTGAGACATAAGTCATCATCTTCGATGATGAGACCGAAGTCCACGTCGTCGTCTCAGCGCAGGTCTCCGTCGAAGCAGAGATCGTCGGATGTCCTATCATCGACATCGAGGCAGGGGCCTCCGTCGGTGTCAGCAAGACACTCGACGTCGAGACAGCAGTCTCCGTCGGTTCCACAGCCGACGTCGAGACACAGTCCTCCGTCGAAGGAAAGGCGCTTAATGTCGAGGCACAGCCCTCCGTAGCAGCAAAGACGATTGACTTCGAGGCACAGCCCTCCGTCGAAAAGGAGAAGATCGACATCGAGACAGGGATCTCCGTTGAAGCACCATTCGACGTCGAGGCACAGCCCTCTGTCGAAGCGAGCACGATTGACGTTGAGACAGGAATCTCTGTCGAGATGGCACTCGACGTTGCGGCACAGCCCTCCATTGAATAGCAGAAGATCTAGGTCGACGTTGAGTTGCAGGTCTCCGTCGAAGCAGTCAAAGTCGAGACACATATCTTCAAGATCGACGTCAAGACAAAGATCTCCATCGCAAGCGACGTCGAGGCAGAGGTCTCCATCGGTGTCAGTTCCACTAAGCTTCACTCTGTCCCCTTCATCGACGTTGAGAGCAGGCTCCCACCGTTCCGTCACCAGGTCCGGTTCCCCAGAGGTGGTTATTTCAACTTCAAGTAGCCAGAGCTCCCCCCTCTGGTGATCATCATGCAGCAGAAAAGGCTCATCAGGATGGCCGAAAATCTCCACGTCGTTCTCCTGTGAGAGAGGAGGGCTCTCCATCCATTCACCTCTCTCCCAGATAGATGCAGCTGTTACATCTATGGGCTGATCTTACGCAAGCAGCAGGCGTTAGAAGGGAGCCCAGTCTGGCTCACAGGTCCCCGCTGGCTCACCTAGCACAAGATGCGGATCTTTCACTTACAAGGGGAAGAGCTTGTACTCACTCTCCTGCACCAACATCTAAGAGGAGATCAAGATCACGCAGCAGAAGGAGAAGACACAGGTCTCCAACACCATCCACCTCCTCAACATATTCCTCAAAAAGGGACTACTCGCCCACCCTTACTGATAGTCTACCGTCGAGGATCTCTACGGTGGACAATGTAAGCACATTCCAGGACATGCTGGCCAGGGGGGCTTCCAAGCTGAACATTCCCATGCCTGTTTAGCAGACTACTTCTTCGGTCATTTTTGAGACTTTGAATCAGAAGACGTCCTCTCGCCCATTATTGCCTCTGGTACCGGGGCTGCTCAAGTTGGATCCAAAACCGGACTCTGTAATTGTGGCTGCCGCCAAAAAGACCCACTCAGTGGCATCCTCGTCTACAGTACCACCAGACAAGGCGAGCAAAACACAAGACTCATGGGGGAGAAAAGTATATGGCACTTCCGTATCCATGCTTAAAGTCTCCAGTGCTTCAGCTCTGTTGGGGGGTTATGATAGAGCGTTATGGGACTCGCTACAACATTTTTCAGATAAGCTACCCAAGGAAGACCGTAAGGACTTCAAAGAAGTTTTACAGGAGGGCAGCTTAGTGGCGAACCAAGTCATTTGTGCTGCGGCGGATGGAGCTACATTCTGTCTGTCACAGTTATATTGCCTCATCCCCAATCTGGCACGTACCTCTTTTTTCCCCATAACTTATTTTTCATTTTTTTTTCTTTTTAAGCATTCTTATACACTCTTCTTCCTTCCGTTCACCAAATAAAAGTTAAACCATGCCTAAGCCCGGACATTTTAGACCGTACATAAAACCCAGTACTAATATATCTGTTACACTGTTAATGAATTGGAGGAGTCTGTTGTGTGGGGAGTAAGGATCGAAGTTGGATTCAGGATTAGGAGAAAAGTAGGGAATTATTGTTGTTATTATGTTAGAAAAAAATAGGCCAAACTATGGCAAATAAAAGAATCAGATAATTGCTTTAAAAAATATAGAGCTGGGCGACTGCCTAAAATTAAGCCTACGCATGAGTAGACAAATATACCTTTTTCTTTTCTCATCGAATCTGTGTTGGGTATTTGTCGCAAAAGTTAGATAGGTGGAATAAGATATATTTATTGTTGGTGATAGGTAATATTGTTTAACTCTGGATTAGTGCAATCTAACATCTATATCTCTTCCCTCTGCTTAGCTATCAATAATTCTTTCAGGATGAACCTTGAAATGGTACTACATGAGGTCAAGTCATCAAATAATTTCGGCAAACCAATGGAGTTAAATCTATTCTTTACATACAAAGGGGGCTGGCGGTAACGCACATCCGAAAATATTATTGGGCAGCTCAGCTTGTTAATATTAACGGGTGGGTCTTCTCGCCGTCTGAGGAGCCCGCCTACTGGGTTGACCACTTTGCTTTGGGAGCGGGCAACTACTTGGCTGCTCTCTACGGGGGAGAAGGGGCACCCTGTCTCTTCTGATACACACTCAGATAGTCTTTATGGTATGGCAGAAGGTGACCAAAATGATCGGTTGGGAGGCCAGACTTAATGAGCAAATGCCACTTTGGGAGGGTTACTTTCTAAGAGAGGTAAGGCGTCTGCAGGGTTTCCATAGGTGGAGTAGCATAGGCATTGATCTCCTGGGGGACGTTTGGATAAAAGGGAAAATTATGACATTTGAAGGTCTTCAGACAGTTTTAAATGGGTATGACTAAACACTTCCGATATTTACAGTTGCGACACGCTCTTCACTGCCACCTGAAGGAAGGAGACTCTATACCGGAGTATACACTGCTTGAAGACACACTTCTTCTTGACCCAATGATTGATAAGGCAGTATCCCTCACCTTCAACAAACTAATTAACAATGCACCTGACTGTCTGGGACCCTTGCGGGTGGCATGGGTATCGGATGTGGGTCTCCTCGAGGAAGATGAGTGGCGAGAGGCCCTGCAGAGCCACAGAGCGATAGCGGTATGAGCAAGATTTAGGTTGATCCAATTTCGCATCCTACACAGGTCTTATGCCTCAAGGACTGTACAGTACCACATGGACCATTGTACCTCGTTACAGTGTATTAGGGGCTGTGGTGAGACTGGAACTTTCTTCCACAGATTGTGGGCCTGTCCCAAGAATCAGGCCTTTTGGGTGGGTGTGGCCAGAGTGATGACAATTGTAGTGGGTGAGCAGGTCCCACTTGAAGTGAGGTGGCATATCCTGGGGTGACAGTAAAAATATTATGGCCCAAATGGGCCACGACATGGCTCGCCCTTGCGAGGGTGGTGGCAAAACGTAAAATCGCCCGTCCAGTGTTGTCCCAACGGTGGACTCCTGGTAAAATTATTTAGATTGGTGTCAACGGGCTGAGCAGGCAGTATATCAGAGTAGGGGATGCCCACGCAATTGGGAGAAGATATGGGGGCCTGGGTGGGTTACAGAACCGGGCAGTCCTCAGTTTTGTAATGGTCAGCAGGTATGTTCAAGACTACTGTTGATTGATTGTGAACTATATTAGACGGGTGGAGCGGGAGGTCTAGTAGGAGGGTTGAATTGTGGTAATATTTTACATCTCTATCTGCCAAATTCACTCCTTGTATACTGTAAGGTTTTCTGAAGCATTTGTGGGTTTTTTCTGGTTAATAAAACAAAAAATCTATTCTTTACAAATTGCAACCACTTTATTTTACATGAACTGTCAGGTTTTAGGCAATCCTTCAGAATTTCTAGTGATAGCTTCACAGGTTCCCGTCACCACACTGAATGCCACAGGAGAGGCGGAGCAGAATGAATCTGGTCCGTAATAAAGGGGACGTCTAATTCAATGTTACAAGTATGAGAAGAGAAGGATTGGCGAACTCCTACTAGATGCTTCCAAAAACTGTACCTTATTACATTTTATAAGTGTATTTTCCCAATTGCGAAGAAATAGACTAATTTGGTGTCTCTGATAGTGAAGTCGGATTTTAAATTGCAATTCTGGAAATGCCACTTCTAGAAAGTTGGCATTTTCTTACTTTAGCCATTTGGTGCCCGCTGCTTGTCTCTGATCATATGTCTGGGGTAGGTGAGAGTTAGGTTTTGTGTATTCTCTCTAGAGAGCCACACACAGTGGGAGCTTAGGTGTGACTTGATGGGTCATGGGAGGACCTGGCCCCAGCCCAACTTATACCAGAATAGGCTGTGCTCTGTCCGCACACAAACACAAAGGGCTGCATACCTCCCTGTAGTGAGTCTGGGGCCAGGGCAGGAAGGGAGGACCTTGATACCCTTCAAATGCATGCCTTTGGAGTCACCCCAACTTCAAAAGCACATCTGGGTATAACTGCTGGACATCAGGCACCGCCACTTCAGTACACTTCTGCACCTGTGAAGACACTGCCAGGAAGAATGACTTTTGGGCTGCTGAAAGGACTGCCACTCTGCTGGACTTGTGCGTTGCTGTGCTGACTTGCTGGCCTGTTGCCCGCCCGCATGGGTGAGAAGGGCAGAACCTGCATCTCTTGAACACAGAGTGATTTCAAGGACTAGTTTGCTGGTCTCCTGAACTGAAGTCTCAGAGACATGAAAGACTTCCAACCACCCTGCTTATGCAACTGGACTCTGAAATCTGTGAGTCTGCGCAGCCAAGTGGTGCCACCCCAGTCCTGGACCCTTAACAGTTGGCTTAAGTTGTTTGCTCCAGTGGAACTGACACATCCTCTGTCAAACCAATGCTTTGCCACTGCTGCATGGATCACAACCAGGGCATCACTGCTACTGCATGGATGAGTACCGATGCATCGCCGATGCTGCGTGGATCGCACACAACGCATTGCCTTCGAAACTCTTACTACACAATGCTCTTACCGGCGCAAGGTCCTCGCATCCTCATTGATGGCAGCCTCATTGACGCTGCTAAAATTCTGCATTGCAGCTTCCTTGCTCATTGGAGCTGATGCATCATCTTGACTGCACAACACATCCTTGACGCCAGTCTTTGCATCGTAACTCCCATCGACAGGACCCTTGATGTCGATGCAGCAGGATTTCACACCGCAGCCTTGGTGCAGCTCGGAACTGGTGCATCACTTCAGCTGAGCGACACATCCTCGAACCGATCCCATACAACTCTCCAGAATCTCAGATTAAGGTACTGTTGTTCAGCATGCCTAACTGGGTCCCTGTACATGGTCCGCGCTCCATAACGGTTGGCATGAACTTTTGACTTTGTCCCTGTCCAGCATGACCGGATTTCCCATTTTAGCGCTTTATGCTTCTTAGTGCTATTTTACTTAAACTAATTGGAAATCTATCTCTCAAGTTCTACTTATTGGATTTTTGTCATTTTGGTCTTGTTTGATTTATTAAATTAAGCTGTATTTTTATAACTGGGTGTGGAATAGTTTTGTGTGATGTTTTCACTGTTTTACTGTTTGAAATGTTACACAAATACTTTACACATTGCCTCTAAGTTAAGCCTGACTGCTCTGACAAGTTACCAAAGGGTGAGCACAGGTTAATTTAGGGCTTGACTGTTTCTTACCCTGACTAGTGTTGTAGTTGACTACTTCTTACCCTGACTAGTTGTGTGGTTGCTGATCAACAAGGGCTTATAACCCAGCCAACCTACAACCCAATTTTTAACATTGGCGATCAGCAATGAGAATAGGACTTGTTTTTGTACAGTGATATGATGCACACCATTATTAAACATACAAGACCAATTGGATTTTTAAATTCTCCCTAACTGGTATTTATTTCTCAAAATCATGTCTCTGGCTGCTGGATATACAACCACAAGCATGGAATTTGAACTGGCCAATCTTGAGGAATACAATGCGGCCCGGATCAAAGAATTCTGCCAGGAGTTTGGACTTCCTGCCAAAAGGACCACCAGGAAGGTGGAATTTCAAAAGGTACTGAGGGCCTGTGAAGTTCCCGCTCAGGATGATAGGCTGGAGGATGGCCCTTTTGAGGAACCACCTGCTGTGGAGGAAGAGGGTGTGATCCCTGTTTTTAAGCTTCCTGCCAGGGCATGGAGCAGTGTCTCTTCCCATGGCCTGTCACTAGAGGAGCTGGCAGAGAGGAGTAAAGAGAGAGAATTTAAGCTGGCTAAGTTGAAAATGGAGGAAGAGGAGAAGAAAAGACCATTTGAGGAAAGGAAAATCTTACTGGCTCGTGAACTGAGGCTAAAGGAGCTGGATATTAAGACAGATTCCAGCAGTAATGGTGGCAGAATACTTGCAGTACTTGAAGGAGAAAAAAGGGTTCATATATCCAGGACTAGGTGCCTAGTTATGTGGTAGGAGATGACACTGACAGATGGTTTTCTGCCTAAGAGGTTTCACAAGGTACCTGAAGAGCAATGGGTGTTAGTCTGTGGAAACATGCCTACTTTAGGGAGGGACACACTTCAAACATTAAAGGTTGGTGCCATACAAAGTACTTCCTCACTAGGGCCATTTTACTTGCCAAATTGGGTCTGACCTTTTGGACGTATCGCCAAAGATTCAGGGACAGCCAGAAGCTCCCAACCAATACTGGGCAGATTTTATGGACTACTTCAACAAGGCACTGAATGGTTGGGTGCGGGGCAACAAAGTTAATTAGTATTGTGGGTTGTACAATTTAATCATGAGAGCACATGCTCGGTATCTGTTTTACAGAGATGAGCCAGCACCTATTTGACTGTAAAGTGACTGATCCCAGGAAACTTGATGAGGAGGCGCACCCCTGTGCTAGCAACAGAGTGTACAAAAAGGTATCTGGTGGAAACTTCCTCATAGAAGGTCAAGGTTCCAACCAGAAGAAAGAAGGGGAGAAGGGAAGAAAAACTTAAAAGTAAAGAGTTCTTTAATTCACATGCTGGTGTCAGGCATACATGTGGTACCCTCAGTGGTCTCCTTAGATCACTTTCTGGCCTTGTGACAGAACAAAAAGAGAACTAAACCTGCTGCCATTCATCAAAAAAGAGCATAGAGGACTGGACCTTTTCTCCTTTGTCTACCAAGGACAAAGAGGTGGACTCCAAGGGTCATAAGGATGACCTCCATTTCAAACTACAGGGACACAGCAAGCTTTTTCTGGTAAGTTAAGCCTTTTCTGCAACTGCCCAGTCGAGCAGTTCCACTGGAGCTGCCCTGGATCGTGCTGCTGGGCACTGCTGGAGTGAGTTGTGACCCCAAGTGTTGTCCCCAAGGTCCTGGATCCTTGTCCAGCGGCTATCCAATGAGGCAGAGCCCACTTCGGCCACAGCCTGTTTCCAGTGGGAAACAACCTTTACCCCTCTCCTTTTGTTGTTTTGTTGCCTACCGTTTAGTGATAACCATTTACCTTTTGTCACCTTCATCGAGGGAAAGAGCAGTGTGTATGCTTCCCTACTGGCATTTAATAAATAAAACCACATTTGTCTATAGTAAAGACATTCTTTAATTGTATTTCTGCTAAAAGGCTCTTTTAAATGTACTTCCAAAGTAATTCAGCAGAATGGCACAGGAGATTAATAAGATTGAGAACAGTTTTATATTTTATTGTACAAATCCAGAGTTCACTTGCTGAGGAGGCAGACAGAAGATTTTGTTTACCTCAACAACTGGGCTAGTTGTAGGAGTTTTAACTATTTATATCTAGATTTTGATTTGGACATGCGTTCTAACCATGATCATGATCATGTCATGCTGAATCAGCAGTATTTCTGATTGTTTCTGCATAAAATGTGCATAACAATTCTTATATTTGAAAGTTCAATGGAAACTTCTCATTCTCTTGCCAAGCCTCTATCCGATTGATTTGAGACTTTCTTCTTCCTTAGTATGCTCTCAGTACTCTTTACAAGTTTGACATCTAGAATCAATAGAGATTTACCTGCCTAAACAGGGATTCCTGTTCTGAATTCTGACTTTGTGTTTTGTATCCGAGCCTCCATGGCAATCTACGTATTTTTTCTGCATTGCATATGTTAATAATTTTATAATAAACGCTTTTGTTGCTGGAAATGCTCGTGTTTCTTTCTGCCAGTAGTAACATACATTCATAAATTTGGTTCAGCCCCCTTTCCCAAGGGGTGGAGGCATGTAAGTCTACACCTTTGAGTACCTTAACACTCGAATTTTCTGAATAGCCACATTTAGTAAAGTTAATCAAAAGTGAAAGAGTAAATGTACACATTATTCGCAGATGTAGTTAGTTTTGTGAAATATCAGTTTTAAGAACTTTTGTTATCAATAAAAATACAACAAACCAAATTACAAAATACAATTAGTTACCAATGTATGCTGTCTATACTTGGAATATTATGATATTGTGCAACCAAATTTATCATAAGCATTGAAAAAACATCAACTAATAATGTTTCCAGATTTCCTGTAGTTAGTGGCTACCTGCAGCATCAAGGGACTAATTAAAAATGCAAGCACTTATCCACCTAAAAGACCTTCTGAAGAGTATGTGATTAAGTAAAGAGGCCAGCTGTCTCAAACCCCTCCAAGGACAGATCAGAAGGTACTATAAAACTCACTCGCCTTCTGCACTCAAAGAAATGCCACCTCTGAGAAGGAAAGTCATCAGACAGCTGGGAGACAGGACTTTCTGCTCTGTACACCAAACAATGGCAAAGGAAGACTGAATATTCTGATTCTCAAATTAAAAGGAATGGTATGGATCTGAATAGGAAACATAGTAAGTTCTCTTGAGATTTCAAATCCCTCTATGAGACATATAGATGGCTAACATCTAAATAATGTAGACAGGCAGACAGACAGATGGATGGATGGATGGATGGATGGAAGGATGGATGGATGGAAGGATGGATGGATGGATGGATGGATTTTATTTTAGTTGAGTACAATTTCTAAAAGTAACATTGATGTTCGTGTTTGGTGAAAGTGAACACAATCGTGCATCAAATTTCACCATTTACATTAGAAGTTTGGTAACTGACCTACGTACTAATAAGTAGGTTCCAAAAATACTGAAACATAGTTGGTTGGATTTTTTCCTCCCTCATTCAGATGTATGAGGATGGTTGCAAATTGCGACCCACTGCACCCAGTTGCCCTTACAGTGATGATAGCCTGCTGGGGTCAACAGACTACCTACCATCTCTGTAATTGATTTTAAATGAAGCAATTTCGTTTTTTTGTTTTATTGTGTGCAGTTTGAAGGGAAACTGGATACATTTAAAAAGAAATAACAATACAAGCTTCAAAAACCGTAACTGGGAGCAAAAGAAATTCCAGAAAGGCTAAGGGGTCCCTTAGGTCACCACCTGCTTTGAGGAGTCAGTAAAATACGAATGTTTTTCCATCAAACTATGGTCACTGAAACATTAATACATACAATAGGACATCAGTATTAGGAAGAAACGCCCTAAATACCCACCTTCCAAATGCTGATTCGGTATGATTTCTTAAACACATTTAATAATCTGGGAAACATTTTCTGAATCATTAAATGGGCTTAGTACTTTAGGAAAAGGATTTTAGTGTTCGCTAATCCTTTTGTTCGCAAACGAGCTTACCGAATCTGAGTGTTCACTAACATTACAACCCTTTGCACATCTGGACTATTATTTTATTTGGGTTCATTGGAGTATCCTCTTGTTCCTTAGATTAGAGATTTAAACAGAGGAGAAGCAGTGACTGTTTTTAAAACATTCCTTTGCAGAAAACTATACAAATGTCTTGAAGCTACGTAAGGATTTCAAATGACATGTTCATTATAATAATAGCAAATCTTGGTCTTGGATCACATTCTGTGTCCAAGCTGAGAGGCAATGTCCATTGAGAGTAATTACCATAATATCTAGAGGAACTTTTGAATACAAATAGCAGAAGTGCTACTTTGGTGTCACAGAGATAAAAGATGCACAAATCCTTTGTGACCTTACGCACAAGGATATGAATGATGCTTGCTTCCAACATGCTGTGCATTTAAAGCAAATGGAGTCCAAGGTAAGCAGTACGTTCTATTCCTTCATGCTAATTATAAAGGATATTATAATAGTTCCATGAGGGTTTTTATCCCTTTTTCATTACGTCAATCAAGCTGCAGTTTCCCTGGGCCAGCGAGCATCGTAATACACAGATACATAAATGTATAGGTAGGCTGTGACGCCACAGCATTGCAGTTCTCCTGTTCAGGAGCTTATAAGTAGGCTGTAACGTCCCGACACCTCAGCGCACAGGTACTGGAGTGTATACGTAGGCCGTGACGTCACAGCGCTGAGTCACGAAGACTGCTGCCAGAGCTGTGGAAGTAACTCCAGAGGCAGGACACCTAGGACTGTATTAAAGAATGCAGCACAATTTCCTTGTTTGCGCCAGGCGCACCTCTCAAAAGGTGCGCACAGCCCTAACAAGGAGAAGTGCGTCATATTAGATGTAATGCGCTGCCCCCAAGGCAGCCACAAACTCATGCTGCACCGGGGCAACCGATTCAAGTGAAATGTGGAGCAGCTTTGAAGCAGCCTGTAGGAAGCTGGCTCGCTATATAGTGTGATAAAATGAACTACACTGTGCAGAGAGGCCGATGGATCCCTCATTGGTGTACAGAAGAAAAAGCAGATAATACTAATGCTATATTTGTGGTAGAGTTGGCAAGCAGTAAGGCTTATCAGAGGGTAGTGATAAACATTTGTTGTACTCACAGAGGCAATAAATGAGACACACACTCAAGAATAAATCAGAGACCAATCTGCAAAAATACCATTGATTTTTATGCAATTTCTCAGACCAAGAACCTTCTTCTGGGAAAAGTACTTTTTTAGAAATAAAAAGTTTAATTTTGCAAAATCAATTACTTTTGTGTTCAATTACGCACCATTGAAGTCAGTGGGAGGAAATAGAAAAAAATTATATAAAATTGAACAGTTGAATCCCAAGGTTCACCTCTTGAATTTTGATAGATATCAAGACTAAGTCCTATGACCCACCCGTGGATTTTCGGGAACATCCTGGATTCAGCCAGGGGCAGGGTGCTGAAGTCGTTGGTAGCTGGTGCGCTATGGAGAAGGGAGCCCTTGCAAAACACACTACACAGGGGGACTTCAAGATAAGTCTGGGGGATCCCATTTGAGGGAGCAGGTTACAAGGACTTCAGGACTACGGGAGCACAGCTGGTTTGTCAGTACCCAGGCTGGGTGCCGAGCAGTTAGGTCAGCCGGGCGGCATGCAACAAGATGTCCCTGAGGTCAGGAGCAGGCAGGTTGTAGAGGTGATTCTGGGACACCTGGGCCGCTCATTAAGTGGGTCTCAAGGGTCTTCATGTCCCTTGATGGGTGCTTGCTTCCGGGGCAGTTGGAGTCTGGTGTGGACTCTTAGTCTTGGTGTATGCTGCAGGGGGTCCGGTACCCCAGGAACAGGTGCTGCACAGCTACTGTAGGACCTGGTGTCCTATCACTTGGTGGGGGGACAGATCTGACCCTCCGTACCAGGTGTACCACTTTTGGTTCAGATGCTGCATCAGAGTCACCGGGGAGCAGCAAGTTGGGAAACTGAAGTGTGCAATTCAGTGCCTGCTTACTGCAGGGGAGTAGAGCCTCTATTCTAAAGGAGGTTCTTTGGCAATTTGTCAAAGGCTGGAGGTGCTCTTGGGTTCTTGGAGGCCTCACAGTTGCAGGGTGAGGCCACACCATGATTTTTGAATCCCTAAGGCTGCAGGCAGGGTTTGGTGCCAAAACTCTGCAGCAAGACTTCACTTCTCTGGTCAGCAGCTCTTCTTTTTCCGTTGCTCTTCTTGGATACACTGAATCTAAGTTGCAAGGTCCAGGGATGCCACCTAAATACTAAATTTAGGGGGGTTAAAGTGGGTAACAGCTAGTAGCTGATGGGCTACCTACCACGATTGTTGAGTTTTTAAGGAAGCAGGAAGGGTTTGGTGCCAAAATTCTGCAGTGGGGCTTCAGTTCTTGGGTCAGCAGCTCTTCTTTGTCCATTGCTCTTCTTGGGTCCGCTGAATCTAAGTTGCAAGGTCCAAGGCATGCTACCTAAATACTAAATTTAGGGGTGTCAAAGGGAGTGACAGGTAGCAGCTGATGAGCTACCTACCTTTAGGGTGTCTACACCCTCTAAGTGACTTCTTCCTGTGGGAAGGGGCACTACCCTAGCCCTGATAGGCTATTTTCTTCCCATCTCAAGATGGAGGATTTGGAAAATTAGTGTTTACATCGCCTGCCATATCTTAGGGGTGGTGCTGGGTGAATGTTGGCCCACTTCCTAATCTGACTCATTTTTCAGCCTGTCCTCCCAATAAATGTGGAGCAGGATAGCAGGGTTGGCATCCTCCCCTAGCTGGAGATGCTTGGGTTGCATTTTAAAGGCAGCACCTGCTTTGAAGCTTCTAGCTCTGGAAGGCCATTTCGGCCTGGAGGAGGTGTGAAGCATGTACAACCAGAGCAGGCTTTGTTCCTGGCCCATGAGAGTGCAGGGTCTCATCCCATGAGGCCAAAGAGACATGTCTGGTGGTGGCAGGCTGGCTAAGATGAGTCAGAAACCACACCAGTGCTTGGTAGGTTTTCAGGGGACCTCTAGAGTATCCCCTGTATGCATGTATTAATTAATCTGTCACTGGCAATACTTATTAAAACAAGGAGCCAAATATCTCTGGGTACAAGTGAAGCCATCATGGTGCTGGGGAACTCACCATGACGGGTGTCCTGCCAATGTACTCTTTATGGTTTCCCTTTGCACTTACAATATCCAAGAATGGCTTAGATATTGCAGGGGCTTATCTGCTTGTGCAGATATGCCACATATGGGATATAGTGCACCCTACCTTAGGGCTGTAAAGACTGCAGTAGGGGTGACGTACCTATACCTCATGTAGTGTCTGTGGACATGGCACACAGGGCTGTGTGCCATGTTGTCTCTTCATTTCTGCACCAAGACACTGCAATTCCTGCTGCATCCCTAGAGGATCGTCTTCACTGCCCATTTCCTAAGAATCAGGGGCCTCATTTACAAGACACTTGCAAAGGTGGCTGAAGTGTTGCCAGTACCACTTGTACTAGGAACCTGGTCAGCAGGGGCCCAACACTCTGCAGTCAAAGTTGCATCAAAAACTAGGCAAAAAGTGGGGGGATATTGCAACTGCTCTGTGATTTACTGGATTATAGATCCCCTTACAGGCGGGTGCAGTGAGCAACTGCTCCTGCCTGCAAGGGGATTTCTATGGGGTACATAGGCCCCCCTTTCCTCCCTCCAGAGGCTTGTCATCGGGGGCGCACTGCACTGTCATTGCACCTCCTTACAGCTTCTTTGCTTCTGCACCTGCATCTGTAATACGGTGCGGGCACTGAGGCAAAGGGATTCCCACATTTGCATAGAGCCACACCCCTATGCAAATGAGGGGATGCCGTTTTGAGGCCACGCTTTCAGTATTACAGAAGGGTTTGCGTCCCTTTCTGTAATACCAATGTGCCCCGGGGCCACGCAAAGCAGGCGCACATGCCTGTTGCACCCCTTGGCTCGTTCTGAAATACGGCCCGCACTGTGCTTAACCTTATAAACATAGGGCCCGATTCACAGAACTAACTTAAGACAAAATCCTAAGCTTACTACCATTTTGGTATTCACAGAAGGCACTTACTCATTTCGGTATTCATAGAAGTTAGGACTCCTAACTTTAGGACTCCTAAATGCCTTCTGTGAATACCGAAAGTCTTAAAGTTAGGATTCTTCTCAGTTTAGGAGTAACTGTTGCATAGCAGTTTGAGCAACCTCCTTCCAAAAGTTATTACACAAAAATGCAGTCAGTCATCAGGGTAATCCATGTTTATTGTAATTAGGGGTGGGCGGAATTTGCGAAATTAACTTTCGCAAATTATCGCGAAAATGTTAAAAATCTCCGCAAACACGCGGAAATATCGCGAAGATGCGGAAGTTTTTTTCCCGCCTGTTCGCGGTATTTTCTGCGTGGTCGCGGCTCGCCAACTTACCCATGCGGTTGCTCGCGGGCGCGGGCATCTTGTTTTCACTTGTCTTGCGGTGCATGATCGCGAGAAGAAAGACGTGATCGCGCGACGCATGATGTTACTGCGGGCGCGAACTTTCGCGAGACAGCGCAATAGGCTACCAACAATCCAACATCTAGTGGAGAACGCGACCGGATCGGGAAAACTTGATGGCGAACGCGGGGATTCAGGTAAGGCGATCGCGCGCACGCGAGAATGTATTATTTTACAGCGCGAGCAAGAAACAAATTATCGCTAAGCTGCGGAATGCGGAAATTTTGACATTTTCGCGCTTTCCGCGGAACGCGAAAATGCCAAATTATCGCAATTTCCGTGAACGGAACGGAATTTTGGCCCAGGCCTAATTGGAATACATTTGTGAATTTCAAGGCTGGAGTTCAGAATAGGTGGGCATAAATACATATGCAAGTGATAACACCTTTAGAAATGCAGAGCTACACTTAGAAGCTTCACACTTGAAACTGAGTGCATGCTTTTACATAGCTACACCCAGGCAATCAAACACATCGAGGGCGCAAGGGACTTTTAAAATGGGCTTAGTACATTGAAAGTGTTCTAAAACTCTTGTTTGAAAGGCTGTGGTATCAAATAATGTATTCCATTTCATTACCATGAGCTATTCCCTGGTTTTCATGTATAGGAAATAAGCAACTTTGGGTGTAAACAACGTTACAGATTGTTTTCACTTTGGTAGGCGAGGGCTGTACGAAAATTAATACATTTTTAGTATTTGGAAAGGGAAGGGTTTGCAATGAGAGTGACGGTGAAAGGGCAGAAGATTGCCGTGTGTAAACTTCTGTATTCCTGGATGGGTGTTACTAATGGCGGTAGGGGAGGGAGGTAAGAGGCCATGCTCTTGTTATATTGGTGGAGGGGAGGGGTGCTGCGAAGAGTGGTGCATGTCAGGATGAAAGTTGGTTTTTTCACTTATTTTTTTTAAGCATTTCTAAGGCATACGGGATGGCCAGAGGGTGGTGTCATGACGCCATCCCCTTTTATCCCCCTCCTTCTAAAACTAGGCCATTGCACCTTTATCTTTTAGAAAGCAGAATGTAAAGAGATGCTTGAAAAAAGTATATATACATGGCTGTTAGATGACCCTAATCAAGCAGTTGCTTCCAAGGAAAATTCAAATATTGATACTCATGACAGGCAAAAAAATATTTGTGCCACTGAGATTACGTTTTCTAGTGCAACTCTCTTTTTTGTTAAAGAAAACATCACTAGGTCTGCGGATTTTCAAATACTATTTTATTATTTTGAATTTTCCAGGGTAGGTTGTGGTATGCACCTCAAAAACTTATTGTATGCAGCTAAATACTTTACCCACACCAGTCACTCTTTTAACTCTAAATCCTCATTGCGCTTGACCCCTCAGTGACCTCTTCCTATCTTTCACTCTGCTCTCCAATCCCTTTGTTGAACTGTCCATGCAAACCGCTTGAACAGGTGCGGCTACCGTACACACATGTCACTGATGCCCACTACTGTGTTTTCAGCCCCAGCGCGTCCCCTAGTACCACTACTAAGGTATCCTGGCTTTCCCCTGAGCTGCTGTAATTCTGTGCCTGACAGAGCTAACAGGTTCCACCTCCATGGTATCCTAGCCTTTGCCCTAAGGTGCTTCAGTGCCACTCCCAGGTAAATTTCAAAGCCACTTAGGTCACACTAAGAGGGACCAATACCCAGTCGCAGCCGGCATGTCTCGTGGGTCAGGGGGCGGGGGTTTGCGCAGGGAGAGGGTCGCGTGGGGGGGAGGTTTAATTTGAAATAATAATAAACAAGCATTTGCAATGCAATCAGTCTCGCCTATGGGACCTTATATGTATTTAGCTATGCAGCACATTAGCCTGGGTGCTGAAACATCTTCTGTTCTTTAACATGGAGGGAAAGTAAGCACCAAACAGCATGACACGCCAGGTATGGGAACACATGGAGAGAAATATTGCCTTTCAGCTGGAAGTGGTATGTTCCAAAGCTCTGTTTTTGATATAAAAGATTCAGGAGGTAAAGTTAATAATGTCCAATATTCCCCAACGCCTAGATTCTCCCCCTGCTATTGCACAGGAGATCTCATTATTGTTCGACCAAACCACGCATGCACTAGGCGATTTATTCTTAGTCCCCAATGTGGGTAAGAGACGTAATCCAAGAGGCGCCACAAAGGGCAACGTCGGGTGGTTTACTCCTGTTTGCCGAGAGGCCAAAAGGGAACTAATCAAGGCGGTTAAATCTAAGAACAGAGCCTTGATTAGTGCTGCGAGGGGTAATCAAAGGAGAATTATAAAGGAGGCTAAAATTGCATGGGAGGACCGGTTTTGGCATGATTTAAAAGCCGCTAGCATAAGGAAGGACTCCAAGGGTTTCTGGGACTTACTAAGAGCAAGGGACAAGCCTGTGGACTCCTTAATTACATGCAATATAACAGAGGATGCATGGTTTGACCATTTTTCCCTGCTTTACTCTGTGGCCCTGAGTGCGGGGACATGTCAGACAGAATGCTTTTCTGTAGAACCCTGTGAACTTACTGAGGAGCATATGTTCACAGCCCACATGGAGGAGCCACCTTTGCCGATAAAATGTATAGTACTTTCTGCTCTTCTCGACTTCTGCTCCTTGGAAGCCAGAAGCACTAATATCACCAGTGTTCTCCCCAGTACCACCAAGGTGCTTGAATGCAGCTGCTGAATAGGCATATGTATCTGGTAAACTAATATTCACCTCACAGAGAATGCAGAATCAACATTTGGACTTCACACTTCCTCCAACAAAAACAACCTTTTCCTACCTGATTCCACAATAAATGAGAACCCAGTATCACTGAAGCCCTATCAGCGAAAGAGGCACCAGATAGAATCCAGTTCAGTAACAGCAAAGAAGATCCCGTGCTCCCAACAGAGTACAAATATCATCCACTCAACATCCAGCAGACAGGACCAAAGAGACTACAAGAAGGGCATTTGTCAAGAAACATGCCAACTTTAGAACAAATATTCATAATGCGTACAAGCCTGTAATAATATTGTAATGTGCCCCGTAATAATAGTTCCATGTAAGTTGCAACACATTGGCCACTTCTTTATGATTAAAGGCACACTACTGGTTTTATTCCAATTTCACATTTACAGCCACCTGAGGAACTCTGCATCATTATTCACTTATTGTGGTGAGAAGAACTGTGCATGAATGATTTCATTAGAATGACACGCGTAGTGGCTGTATGCATGGCATATATTTGCTAACAGTGTGAAGCATTTTACTAACAGAAAAATAGCATCCACATATGGAAGGTACACAAACGTTGCACAAAAAATATATTATTAAAAAATGCAAGTGCTTGACAGTAAGTGGAAAACAGCTTTTACTCATTATCTCATTTACGTTTAAGTAGACCACTAAAATAGGGCTTCCATGGTTGAGCTTGCCTCTTGTCTGAAGAAATCATTCAGTGCCTCTGTAGTAACTGACAAGCTTTATATAAATCCCCATGCTTTTCAGACAATTTCTTATCGTAGTTGTGCTGTAAAATGTATCAGATGTGTAAGTATTTATTTTTAACAGATGTCAACCATGCCCTTTTAGGCTGTGGGGTCAGGTTCTATCACTGCACGGGTGGTGTTAAATGTAGGGTCAGGACATTGGCTTAATAGTTGGAAGTGTCTGGGGATACGTAGAAGAAAATGTTGGAGCGTGGTGTAACGCCAAATTTGTCAATGCTGTGCTCCAAAATTTTCATAACGCAGAGATGCGCCATATTTACAAAAATACGGTGCACCCCTGTATTTCCCCTAGCACTGGTGCTAAAAAGATGCCTGGTGCCAGCGCAGGCACCCTTGCGCCATGTTACAATGTTGCCTGCACTTCAGGGGCGATTGTTTATGTGCAATACGGGACACCTTCCTGCACATAAACAATCTTTAAAGGTGATTTGCTGAAAGAGAGAAATAGGGGGAGAATTAATAATTTCTGCTTGTATCGCCATCCTAACACTAGGTTTTCCCTGGCCTTAGTTTTTGGCACTGCCCCATCCCTGTAAATATAGGGCAGCCACTGCAACACCTGTTACCTGCCCCTTTGATGCAGCAGACTGCTGCAGAAAGGGGCATAGTTAATGTCACCTTGTAAAATATGGGGTATGGGGCAATGCCACTGGAGCATCAGTCAGACAAAAGTGAAGCTCTGGTGGCTTGGGGGCTTGTAAATAAGCCAGACACATTCTACAGCAGCACAAGGCATCAGCCATCTTGCCACATTGAGCCTGTGGGACTGCACTGGAAGCACTAACATCAATCTCAGCGGCTGAAGCTTTAGCAGCATTGGCGCATGTGACTGTACTGCTGATGTTCAAGGAAGCATGGGTGGATTTCAACCCATAGTGAGGACTACATCTGAGACACAGGCCCCAAAAAGGGGCGGTGATGGGGCGAGGCAATGGAGATGTTGACTTGTGTGGTACATTTAGCTTCATTACATGGGTGCTGGTGGCTATCTAGTTATGAGGCACAGAATGACATATACGTTTCGAACTGCTGTAGATTGCTAGGCACCCTCAAGAAGTCACAAGCCAAAACTCAAGCATAGGCAGCAAAAAAAAAGTCATACAAGACCACACTAATTCACAAAGCAACAAAGTTACAAATATGTTCAATGCAAGATGCAGGTGCGGCCGGTCCATTTGGGTGGAGGGGCCACGACCCTCCACCTTTCACCCCTCGTGAACAGTGTCTGTCAGGCTGAACAAAGGTCAGCCTGACAGACACTGTTCACTTTCAGTTCAAGCAGCCAGGAGCCAGACATGCGCATTTAGCGCTGGCACCTGGCTGCCTGAACTGAACTTTGCTGGGCTGAGAAAGTCACAGCTCCTGTGGGCGTGACGTTCTCAGCTCAGCAAAGGTTGCTGAGGCCCTCCCCTCAGTGACGAGGGGTGGCATCACTGACTGCCTCGCACCTGGGCGCTTCAGCTTTAAGCCCTGAAGTGACACTTCATCAATGAGAGAAGTGGGGACAGTAGTCTCACTGACCCCATCCCACTCTGTGATGACGTTGGGACTGCTGCCTTACCTCCTTTGCTGACCTTAGGTTAGCCAATGAGGGTAGGCAGCAGTCCCAAGCCTTCTGAACCACCGAGATAGTGCAGAGCTGGCTAAAGGCAAGTGTGTTTTATTTTATTCTAAATTGTTTGGTGCATGCATGCATTTTTGGATGTTTGGGAAAGAGTGTTGTGAATGAATGTGTTTGTGTGTGTGTGTGTGCATGTGTGTGAGCGCATGGTTGTGAGTGTTATGTGTATGTGTGTGTGTGTCCCGTCTGCCCCCCTACCTCTAAAACTTACCAGCTGCCACTGGCAAGATGGGTAAGGCTGCAAGAAAGTTTGTTGTCTAGGTAGCTGACAGTTGAAGATCTTGTGGTCAAATTCTGAGAAACAGGAACGAACTCTGGCACGCAGGTAAACTCCATACTGGTTCTACTGTCGTCCCTTGCAGAATGCCCCTACGAGATCCAGTGCCTGGGTACAAAGAAAAAAAAAACACAACTCGGTTTTGTTCCTTAGTGAAATCTTATGAGGTCTGCAAGCGAACTGTTCGTGCACACCTTCCTAATGTCATTTGTATGTAGATCCTTCAGTCCCACCATAAACACAACTGAACAATTCGTACAATGTGGAGACCCAAATTGGCTTTCAAGCCATTAATTGATTTTTTAAGATGTTGGCTATATGTATACATATTCCTCCTGTATCTTTATCTTTACAACATATGACCAATTTACGACCAGCTTGTTTTTTGTGTGAAACTGAGGCATAAAGGTGCCCTTCTACCCTACCTTCAACATATTGATTACTTTAGAGTACATTTTGACCCAGGAGATTGGTTGTAAATTTGAAGAATCTTCAGAATATTTGCCAACACAGTATTGGAATCAGAGTTGTCACTTTGGGATAGACTTTCTTGAAAATCATGTGGAAGGACTTTGGAAAATATTTGGCCCATATGGATTCCCTAACACATGCAGATGAATGGATTTAGCAATGTCCTTACTTGAACTAGTTCATCCAGCATCGTCTGACAGACCGTCATTGTTTATTCACCGTAGAGTCATGCAATCTGTAGGTCTGTACTACCAATCCTACTTGCCACTGTTCATCCATGAACCTTTCTTAGAGCAAAAATGACATCAATTCTGGATAAAAAATTGTGAGACAAGCAGTAGATTATGTAATCTCTTCTTCTTGCGTTATAAGGTCTGCTGATACTCTTTAACTATAATGTTCTTTCATTGATTCCAAAGGCCCTCTGCCTGATTTCTTAAAAAACAAAGTGTAACAATAGAGTCCCAGATTCTCTTATGCATGTATGTGCCTGACCTCAGAAGCACTGTTGTTAGGTAAATATATCCCCCCTTATCTTCTACTTCACCTTTTGTGGTCCATTTGTGTACCCACGGCTGATGCATGCAATTCATGCCTTTTCCAGTTACATTTCGACTAACAATCTCTTCATAGTTGTGGCCTCTTGTGAAGAACAATGCCATTTTCCATGGTTTTGAGAAACTCTGTTGTACCTTTCAGTAGTGTGCGCCCTCACTCACACTACTAGCTCTTCATATGTGGATTTAGGATATCCTATCAAACATACAAAACATCCCTGAGCTCCTCCCTCTCAGAGAGGGGGTTGTAGCCCCCAGGGGAACTAGGTGTTTACCCTGGGAGGACAATCCCATATGATGAAGCATGTCACCTATGGTGAGTGAGGGAAGGCATGTTGCACTTCTCTGGTACTACTGCCAAATGAGCAAGTGGTCAAGAAAGCAGATCTCTGTACTGAGGTCTTGCCAGGCTCTCTGGGATTACAGGCCAATCTCTTGCACTGGGGAGGAATGGATGGCACACCTCACAGGGCTTAAGGCTGTTCACAAGCAAAAATAGACCTCAGCCTGGCTATTGGATGGTGGGATGCAATTCTCACTGAGGCCACAACTTAGCATAAACACCCGGTTGCATAGCAGATTTAGTATCTCTTAGAACCCATAATCATGTACCAAGGTCAGATGGAGAGGCTGATGTCAGTTGATTCTCCAAATTGCAGCCTGTTGGTCAGTGTGTGGGTGGGTCTCGCCAGGAATGAAGGTGTGGCTGGGTATGACAGCTTGTCTCAGGACCTTAACAAGGCTTCAGTCATCTAGTCATCTAGGCATGGCCTACCTCTCCCACTTTCAATATTTGTTGAAACACGTGAAAAAAAAATCAAGGAAATGAGTGGCTCTGTGGCATATTATGTTCCGCCCTGCACCATAATATGATGTGGCCATAATTTATATTTCCATGTCGTTGAGAGCTTCATGTATTCAAGCATTTCTGTCTCTCTAACTAAGAACAAAGTACTGAATAATTTTGTAAAAATAACATTAATGCTAATGCTGCCCTTTATTTATGTGATGTACACAACAATAGGGCAACCCACTAAACCCCAAGGGATTGGGTATATTAACTAGACACAAGAATAAACCTTGAGGATTTATTTAACTTATTTTTATCAATTGAATCGTCACCGAAGTGAACATTATTTAAAAGAACTCAGACAAGACCACAATTCATTCTTTTGTGTTCTTTTTATATCAAAAATAAATCTTTTTTTGTAGTGTTTCAACACTTTTCATTAATCAAGTATAGAAACTTCATTCAATTTCATCATTGGCAACCTAAACCACTGTCTTATTTCACAATTTAGGCAGTAGTCATTGACACTTTTACACACATATGCACCTAACCTAGGCTCTGTTTGGTATTGGGAGCCTTCGGCTTGAATCTTGACTATTATGCGGTTTATGGGGTGTCAACAAGTCAATTACTAGACCAGGATAGAGTTTGTCAGCCTATATATATATATGACCTTGGCTGTTATTCTCATTAGTTCCTTTAGATTAACATTTTCTATTGAGTTTTGTTCCTAATTGTGACATCGAGAATAATGATTTGTGCAATTTAGGACACTTCATGTGCCCGATGACATGGTTGTGCCTTACTAGTAGACCCTATTTACTAATGGCCGATGTTATACACTTCGGATTAGATTGACTCCTATGATGTTTTGTGAGTCTATGGTATATTATATACGAATGGGATTTCTACATAGAATGGCGCCTCATTTGATTTCTAAGTGTCCTAATCCTCATTACAACTACCCCTCACCTTAAAATGATATTCTATATTTCGGGCAAAAAAGTTTTGAATGTGACTGTTATTAATTGTATATACATTTGTGTTGTTTATTGAAGTATATGAAGCTATACGAGGATATATTGAACTTACCTTGTTATGTCGGAGTAGACGACTCCGTTCAAAGATGGCCGCCACATTTAACATCGAGTCGAGGCGGTTCGCGATGGTGCTTACGCTTAAATGATTCACACATGTGGGGGTCGTGGCTTCTCGGATTTGTTGGGCGAGCGGTACGAAGAGAGCTGACTCTGTGGAGACGAAGTAAGCGCTTTTCTTGGGAGGGCTCTACAACCTCCATAGAAGAGTAGGTGAGGATGTTTATCTGACCCGATTTATTGTATTTCAGAGTACATAAGCGCAGACGAAGGTTGTCGCTATATGTGAGTACTGCCAGTTAGCATGTTTACTTAATTTCTTCCGGAAATAGGTCCTGTGAAGAGACTTAGGACTTCGTTTTGTTTTTGTTGTAGATTGAGCACTCTCATAGAGAATTGGATTACGTGAGCCTTAGGCTTCACATGAAAGTTTAAGTAAGTGTATCTATCTCTGATAGAGGGAGACCTTGTTGCTATTTGACATCTTTTTGGTAGACATCGTTAGTGGTTGAAACTATACACTTTATAGTGGACTTTATGGCACTTGTTTGGTGGTATTTAGTTGGCGTTTTTGGGTCACTAGGTGTACTGACACGTTTATTTTATTTTATTTTATTTCATTTGGATTGGGTGGTCTCAATGGGAGACATCTGTTTTCCTTCAGTGTAGTGACAATTATAATTGACAAGCTCAGATGATTAAAAATGTTAGTAATTCATGTATATTTCTATGATAGATACGAAGTGCAACTTGAGTCCTGATGATGGTCTCAGAAATTGAAGGTTAAGAGACCGAAACGTCGACGCTGTGACACTTCTTCAACAAAAATAATTTTCATGTGTTGTGTTACATACATTACAAATGTGTAAATTGGTTTATTGTCATATGACCAATTGTGTTAGGTGCATATGTGTGTAAAAGTGTCAATGACTACTGCCTAAATTGTGAAATAAGACAGTGGTTTAGGTTGCCAATGATGAAATTGAATGAAGTTTCTATACTTGATTAATGAAAAGTGTTGAAACACTACAAAAAAAGATTTATTTTTGATATAAAAAGAACACAAAAGAATGAATTGTGGTCTTGTCTGAGTTCTTTTAAATAATGTTCACTTCGGTGACGATTCAATTGATAAAAATAAGTTAAATAAATCCTCAAGGTTTATTCTTGTGTCTACTTTATTTATGTGAAGCATTTTGTTTGCCAAAAATATTATAAAATAATATAAAACATAATTAGTTGCATTTCAAAATCTGTATTCCTCATTGTGCAAACTCTTTCAATGTCTGACTCGCACTGGGGAGTCTAGGTGCACTTGGACAAGGGGTATCAGGTATGTAAAAACTTAAAGAGAATTTTAGATATCTTGAAATTGAAAAATCGCAGTTCATAGTTTATTAAGGTTCCCCAATTATTAAAAATAATTATTATTAAAAAATATAGTTTTTTTTAAATGAATGTCTAATGTCGCTGTTCATTCACTAGAAATGTCCTGTCTCTTTTTTTCAGGTGGTGAGAATTTTTACTGTGAACAACAAAGAAATTAAAATAACTAAACAATGATTGCTTTTTAGAGTAATCATCATTCCATTGATCAGATTTCCTCAATTGAATTTTCATACAACTACTTTGGATGCTGACTTTGGCCATATATTTGTGTAAAAAATATGGTTTTAAATAATGCAACAGTAAGTACTCTAACATTTATCCTCCGTGGGATTTCTGGAATGGAAGCATATAGAATCTGGATAGCATTTCCTTTCAGCTGCATTTATACCATGACTCTTATAGCTAACAGCATTACCTGTTTCATTATAAAAAGAAATGCAAGCTTCCATCTCCCAATGTATGTATTACTCTCTATGTTGTTGGTGACAGGTCTGGCTGCAACAAACACAATCCTTCCTAAAATGCTTTGCTTATTATTGTTCAATTCAAGGGATATCAGTTTTGAGGCCTGTCTCATACAAATGTTCCTTGTTATTTCTTTTGTTGCTATGACATCTGGAGTTCTTGTAGCAATGGCATTTGATAGATATATGGCAATTTGCAATCCTCTGAGATACACATCCATCCTAACAAACCAAATTTTAATCAAAATAGCATTGGCAGTGATTTCAAAAAGCGTATTAATAGCTCTACCGGTGCCATTCTTTTTTTTAAGATTACCATTTTGCAGGAGCAGAATAATTGAGCACACTTACTGTGAACATTTGACAGTAGCAAAATTGGCCTGTGCTGATATCACGATTAACATTTTGTACGGTTTAGTGGGGTTCCTCTTGGTGGCAGGCTTTGATTTCATATCTATTGTAATTTCATATATTATGATTGTCAGGGCTATCTTCAAGCTACCACTGAAAGAGTCCAGGAAGAAGGCTGTCAGTACCTGCAGTACTCACCTTTGCTTCACCACAATTGCCTATGTCCCCATCTTCCTTAATGTCATCGCAAACAGGTTTAGTACTACCGTTCCTGCCCATGTTCATATCCTCTTCTCAAACTTAATGGTGGTTCTTCCACCTCTGCTAAATCCAATTGTTTTTGGAATTAACACAAAACAGATTCGAGAACAGATCTACCACATGTTAATTCCTACTTGTCTTGTGTCAGGAAAATGTTAAACTCCTCATGTTGTATGTGTGCGTGATGTTACCACAAAATGGGTAAATCTATGTATAAAATGTATCCAGAGTGAAGAGGCAAGCACTACGATTATCATAAAACCCTTCTTTGAGGTGGCTGCAAACTTTGATGTACTGCAAACAGAGGGTATCAAATAAAGATGTTGTTATGGACCGCAGAGGTTCCTAAAACATTACAGATATACACTTGTCCCAGAGGGTCATCATAAGCATGCATTAACCCCTTAACAGAAACAGAAGCATAATATTAAGGCTAGTCCTGGAACTGGTGGACCTCTTAGGCACATAAAGATCAGTAGAGAAGAAGGGCAATGATGGATATTTTCTAGCCTTCAGTTGGTTGTGCTCTGCAAAGGCGGGTGGACAGTTTACATTGATCATAAGTGCTGAACAGGAAGGAGATGTTGATCAAATGTACCATACATAACAAATCATGTATACCATCCAGTATGATAATTTGATAATATGGAAGCATAATCAATGCTTGTACTTAGAAAATTGAAGAAAGGATGAGAATACACATGGAATATGTGATGCTAAATAAGAGGAGGCAATGTGTGGGATTCCAAAGAGTACTTTACTTAAAGATTCTAAACTATTTTACAGTCCAAGGATAATATACAGAGACCTTATAACACCCAAGCACAAAAGGAGAAGCATAACTGGTGAAATGAAAATAGCGTAACTAAAAGATGCAAACAGTTTAACAATTATAATATTATTGACATTCTTGTCTTTGTCCCGACCAGGAGAACATAGGAAAAGGTCTTTACCTTCCTAAACCCCACCATCCATTCTGCAGTTTCCTACAACTGTCCTTTAAAATGACTTCATAAATGCCTGTAAACATCTGAGGGACCAACTCAGTCAGGAAACAAGAGGACTTGGTCCATTATCAAACTGCAGTCTTCAGATCACCATTTTTCCCCATGGTTCGTGAGCGCTCTGATAATAAATTTGGATGCAACATTAATAAAACAGTAGTGTTTTCCTTGCGGGTATGAACAGAGCTGTAAAGTTAAAGGAACTTCCAAGCAACTTCCAAGCAACTTGTAATTAGAAATATCTTTCAGTGATCTCCTCAAATGAAGAGAGGATGGGTAGAGAATTATAACTGCTTATAACTGATTAAAGGAAGCCAAAATAGATATCAGCACTGTTGGAAAATGGCCTTATCTGATGGGTCACCCCTCTTTTACTGACCTAATTTTTCTTGGTGTTAAGACTCTGAGCACTTTACCATTGCTACCCCATGCTAAAGTGCACATGCTTTTCCCCTAAACATGGTTTCATTGACTATCCCCAATTGGTGTATTTTTAATATATCTATCCATCCCTAGTAGAGTGCACTATCTGTACCCAGGGCCTGAAAATCAAATGTTGGGCCTGCAGAACGGATAGTACCACCATCACAAGTAGCACTTCAAACATGACTCAGGCCTGCTAATGCAGAGCCTGTATGTGCAGCTTACACTGCCATGTCGAATTGGCATTTAAATCCTCTTGTCAAGCCTTAAACTTCCTTTTTATTACATACAAGCCACTCCTAAGGTAGGCTTAAAGTTGCCATAGTGCAGGTTGCTGTGTAAGTAAAAGGAAGGACATGTACTTTTACATTTTATATGTTCTGGTTATGAAAAACACCTACATTCGTTTTCACACTATTGTGATGTCTACCCCTCTCATAGGTTAACATTGGAAATTTCTCATTACACTTTTAAACTATAATTCCTGTTTGAGAAGAAGAAGATCTACCATGTTCAATATAATTGGAATAGTAATGATAAATCCTCTTTGCTGGCGAAGTTGGGTCGAACTGTACTATTTTAGAAATGCCACTTTTAGAAAGATGCAGAAAAAAACAATTGTTGTACTGAATGCTGAACAATGTACAACCCTCAACCCCAGTCAAATGTCTGGGCCTACATCCATTGTTTGTTTGCTTACCACGCCTTTCTGGTTTGGACCCAGCTATATGCAAATTAATCTCGACCATGCTCCCCATGGGAACAGTCCAGTCCGAACTGGTAGGCCAGGTCCTCCCTGGACCAGACACAGGCCAGTTTCGAGGTATCAACCCTCATCAGCCAGGATAGCCTGAATCCAGTGGCATGGCAAACAAAACACAAACAATGGATTTAGTCCCAGATCTCTGACAGGAGGTGAGACATTGTTCAGCACTCTGTCCATCAATTGTTCTTTTTACTTTTAAAAATATGGCATTTCTCTGCTCTTAAAGCTCTGTGTGCCTGCAGTCTTTTTCCAAACACGTCTAGAATGGCTGATAGCTGGACGTGGTGCATTCTTTCTGGACCGCCTCACACAAAGGAAGCGTGTGTGTGTCAGTGGCCATATGTATCCTGATGGGACATCCTGGGCAGGATGGGAGGGAGGAGTTGACACTTACACCTGAATGGACAGTGTCTTTCCCCCACCCAAAGGACTGTATACCCCCATGAAGTGAGTCTGGAGTCAGTGCAGGAAGGGCAGGGACTCTATGCACTTTTAAGGCCCTTTTTCAAAGTCTCTCTCACTTCAAATGCACAACTGGGTATAAGTAATGGGTCTCTGACCCCATCAAATCAGACACTACTGGACATGTGAAGAGCTCTGCCAGGAGGAAGGACTACTGAGCTGCTACAAGGACTGCCACTCTACTGTACTTCCACTATGGAGGAAATGCTTTTCTGCTGTGCTTCCCTGCTGCTTGCTACTCTTTACCCTACTTAGGAAGAACTGGACTACTGTGAGAAAGTGGGTTTCTGTTGCAGTAAACCCCCACCTTTTTTTTTTTGTTGCCAGACAACTGATGCTCTTTGACTTGATGTGCTCTGTCAATCAGGACCCCAGGGACTGTGTTCTTTCCAGAAAACAAAACCCAATTGGCAACTCTGGCCACAGGTAGGTCCCTGGTAAATGGTACCCCATGCACCCAGGGCACTTTGACCAGAGAAGGCTCCTAAGGGCTGGAGCACCAATTGTGCCACCCTTAGGGGCCCTGTACCTTTTCACAAACACACTGCCTTGCAGGCTGCGTGTCTTGGTGCAGATCAAAGTGAAGAGTCAACATGGCACCCATTCCTGTGTGCCATGCCTACCAACCACTGCCCTGGCCTAGGTCAGTCACCCCTCTAGCTGGGTGCACTATGCCAGCGGTGAGGGCACAGAGGCATGAGCCCTGTGCCCCTACAGTGTCTGAGTCCATTCTCAGACATTGTAAGTGCAGTGTATCATTAAAGAGTATATGGAGGTTGTCATTACGAACTCCACAGTACCATGATGGATACACTGAAGTCTGGGAAGTTTGGTATCAAACTTCTCAGCACATTGTACCCACATTGATGCCAGTGTGGGTTTCAATGTGAAACACACAACAGAGGGCATTTAGAAATGCCCCCTGAACTCAACCCACAACCACTGTCCCGACTGAGTGGCTGCTTAGGCTGCCACCCACCAGACATGTTGCTGGACCCATGGGTCGAGAGGCATCCGCTCTCGTGGGCCTGCAACAATGAACATCCAGGGATGAGGGGCTAGGTCCCCTCCCCCAAGATGAGCAGGGGAAGCTTCAAAGGCCTGCAGCCTTTGTGAGCTTCTCCAGACCACTTGCTGTACTCAGCAACTGGTCCCTACTGGTTCTTCCCCCCACTTTGGGAGGGAGAACTGGCGGGAAAAACAAGTGAGAAAGAGAGGTGTGCCCACCACTGCCAACTCCACCCCCAAGGTGGGGGAGGTGAGGTGAAGCACAACTTCGAGTCCCTGCCTTCTTGAGGATGGGGTACCAAGCCAACCAGGGACAGGCTCCTGCCCCCCTCCCACTGGAGAGTGGCAGAATAGGGGGGGTACCCACCCCAGGGAAGAGACCCATTGTTCCCTGCCCTTTACCTACCTGTAAGGCCCCTAAATTTAGTATTTAGGGGCACCCTGAACCTTCCTTCCACAGATCCAGCAACCACAAGAAAAGAAGTAAAGAAGAAGGACGAAAAGCCATACAGAGCTAACAAGAGGACGCCCACTGACGTGGCCCCAAACCTACAGGCCTGTCTCCCCTCGAACCAGCTCCTGCAAAATCCCAGCAGCCAGCAACCTCAAAAACCCTGGAGGACCTGTCTGCCTTCACTTTCCAAGCTGCTTCTCCCATGAACACCAGACGCGTTTGAACTGCAGCTTCTGGTGCCAGCCAGGAACCGCAAATCCCGCACACTCTGCACCCGCCGAATCAGCCCGAGCTCAAGCGGACAAATACCACGAGGAGGTCCCCTGGCGATCCTGACCTGAGATTTGGCAACCCCTGACCTGCATCAAGCCTCCTGATGACGACTGCAGCCTCGATCCAGAGGACCCCCCCTACCGCGACCAGAGGGGGTAAGAAAATCTGATGTCCTAAGGCACCCCTGCGCCCGACGCCCCGCGGCCTGGTGTGCCCAACCCAGCAGTGCCTAACCAACCCTCAACCTCCCAACTTACACCTCGAAGTGGTGGTCACTCCTGGAAGATCCTCGTCCCCGAGCCTGCAGTGTTTCTTTTTTCTGGAGAATCTCCATTGAAATCAACAGGGCACCTGACCTCAAAACAGCACCCTGCACCCAGCCGCCCTAGTGCCGCTGAGGGTGCCCCCTTGGTGCTAACTTGGTCCCCAACGTGCCCTGAGCTTAACCCTAGAAGCTTTGCTCCCAAAACCCTGTGGCCTGCTTGCCAGCAGCCACCAACCGGAGTCACCCTATCCTCAATAGGATAACATTGGGCCTCAACACTCTGCACCCGGCCACCCCAGTGAATTTCCTTCCATAGGATAACATTGGGGGTTCTTTGTGAAATAGTTTCAAAGTGTCAACTTTTGAAATACAAGAATATTCTGTAAAAAATCGTACAAACTGCAAAAACGTACTTACTTACCTGTTTTAAGTTGATGTCCCTGTGCTGAATCTAGGAGTCCAGCACTGGATTACAAAAGTAACGCAAAAGTAACTTACCTGCTAAGTGAATTTCCTCCCATAGGATTACATTGGTGATTCTATGTGAAAAGGTTTCTGTCAACTTTTGAAATACAATAATATTCTTTAAAAATCGTACCTCTAACTAAAACAACTTTACTCAACTGTTTTCAGGAAATGTCCCAGTGCTGAATTTGGGATCCGGCCCTGTGTTAGCAAAAGTAATCTGAAAAGTAATTAATTGCATTTTTGTTAAAAAGGCTATTCATTCGAACGTACTTATCCTGCTAAGTGTTGCAAACTGCTTACTTAAACTGTAACCAAAATCAGTACTAGTTATACTGCAATTTTGAACTGTGTTCATAAAAGTAATTTACTACTGCAAAGTATTTATATGCAGACCTTTACCAGGCTTGCTTGGTTCTAGAAATAAAACAACAGTATATTTTTTATACAAAATCAATTGGCCTATAGTTCAGTTCTTTAGTGTGTGAATTCATTTGCTGACTGAGTGTGTACATCAAATGCTTAACACTGTCCTCTGATACTGCCTTACTGATCAGCCAAGCTACCACTTTGGAGAGTAAGGTTCGATCTAACTTTAACCCCTGCCAAACCTCTGGAGACTCTTAGACTCTATACCAACTGTACCTCACTTTGGTGCAGTATATATAAAGCCAGCTTCTTACAACAACCTTACTTTAACCCAGAGTGATCGCCAAGAAAAGGCTGGCTTGCCTTCTGTTTTAAGACTCAGGTATATAAAAGTCTTACCCCCTGTTCCTGTGTCTAGTCCATGGGAAGTAGATCCTGATGCCTACCTTAGGAGAACTGATGCATCCTCTGCTGTGTGAAGCAGAATCAATGTATTGCCGCCGTTACAGGAACGGGACAGGCACATTGCACTTGGAACCAGCACAACGCTGTCGGAACCAACACAGCAGAGCCACTGCTTCGCTGCCACTGTAGCGAGAGATAATTTGACACATCTTCCCGACAGTGTGGGGAAACCTGATGCATCATTTTTGGAACAAACACATCTCGTAACTTGCGCTTTGTCTTCAAAACCAGAGCATTGCCGTTGTTGCATGGACAAAATCAATGTACAATCTTGGGGAAAGGATATAGCCTAATGGCTAGTGTGGTCAATCTCAAAATCTGGGGTTCAAGTCTCGGCATTGACCCTAAACATCTTGTGATTCTGGGCCAATCACTTAATCTCCCCATGCCTAACAAAAATGAATGTGTCCTTGTTTAACTCAACTGGTGCTCATGTAAAGTGCTCTGATACCTTTGGGTCAAGTTCGAGCTATATAAAACTACTAGAAAAAAAGAAACTATGGGACCAACACCAACTCATTGCTTGGGTGCACCCTGCATCTCTGTCTTGTGACCCGTATCACGGTACTTTTGTTCAGTGGGCCTTACATGGTTCCTGGATCCGGCCTTCACTTCATCGGGTTGGCTTGAACTCTTGCCCTGGTCCATCGCGACCAGATAACCCCATAGGTGCTTATTGCTTCTAAGTGCTTGTTCACTTTTAATCTTCAAACATTCATACCTTGACTCCTACTTATTAGATTTATTGGATTGGTCTTGTTCTATTTAGAAAATCATAATCTGTTTTTCTAAACTGGTGTGGAGTCATTTTGTGGTGTTTTCACTGTGTAACTGTTTGAAGTGCTGCGCAAATACTTTACACAGTGCCTCTTAAATTTAGCCCACCTGATCTGTGCCAAGCTACCAGAGGATGATCACAGGTTAATTTGAACTTGACTAGGATTGTGGTTCCTGCTTGGATAGGGTGCATACCTCTGCCATCCAGAACCCAATTTCTAACAAGCACAAACATCCTGAACTGAATAATAATGAATAATGCTACGAGTTAAATCACTATGTCCCTTCTTTTATTTCAGTGAAATATGTATGCCTGCGAACTGAAACTGCTTTATGTAGGTAAAGTGCATCAGAAGATGACAGAATGTGTCAAAACATATTCTCCAGAGTGATCACATTATTGCTCAGGTACATTAAACATATTAAAGAAAAGGACATGATTATCAATTTTTAGAGCCCCTATTTTTATTGAACAAAAAAACTCCTGACAGATACAAACTATACAATCTTTTGCAGTCACTTCATTGGCTGCCTATCCGGAAACGGATAGTTTTCAAAGCCTTGACTTTGGCTCATAAGGCTCTCCATGCTTCGGGAGCAAAATACCTTCAAAGGAGGATTGCCTTTTATCGTCCGGCCCGATCTTTGAGGTCTGAATCGCTGTTCCTTGCTGTGGTCCCCCGAGTAAAGAGGGCTCGCATTGGAGGTCGCTCTTTCAAGCTGCTGGCGCCACAGTGTTGGAATACTTTGCCTTTGGCATTACGCAGCACTATTAATTTACTGACTTTTAGGAAGGGCCTTAAAACTTGGCTTTTTGCCCCTTAATTCACTCTTTTTCCCTTTTGCTGGGTTTGTCTCATCTTTTTTTCTTTATTTTGTGTTGTGTTACCACAGGTTTTGTCAATAAAGCGCCGGGACACTCTATGGAGTAGCCGTGCGCTATAAAAGACCATATTAACATGTCATAACATAACATAACATAACATAACAATCAAAGAATCAACGTGTGTTGAGTTTGTAGTTTAAAGAGCCCATTTTCTAATAGATAACATCTTCCGGCTTGACAGAAGTACTTTATTCACTGATTAGCATTACATGCAGGAACATAAGCTTCTCAGCAGTGCTATGTCAGTGAACAACTACAATTTCGTAATGAAAAGAATAATCACTATCAATTATCAAATAATTTTCTACTGTTGAGTTGAACAGAAAAGTGATCTTGTGAAGAAAAGGAGCAGGTGTTCCAGAATGTATAATGGGACGGGAGATACCCCTTGGTTATGAGGATAAACAGTTATGTTATGTTAATTTATGTATAGACCGCACGATTATCCTGAGGTGTCCTGGCGCTAGCTCAACTCTGCTGAGAAACATTGTGGCACAGAGAGCAGGTGTGGCTGTATGGGGTTTATTCATTAAAAAGCCAGATCTTCAGTTGCTTCCTGAAGGCTAGAAGGTTTGTGGAGTTCCTCAGACTCCAAGGGAGGGCGTTCCAAGCTTTGGCCGCACCTGTGATAAAAAATCTCCCTCCCCATGAAGCTTTCTTTGTGGGCGTTATGCTCACGAATTTGGCTCCTGATGAACGAAGGGTTCTTTTGGGAGTGTACCATCGAAATTGGTGGGTTAAAAACTCGGGACCCTGGCCACGAAGTGCCTTAAAGACAGTGCACAGTGATTTGAATTTCACCCTTTTCCTAATGGGAAGCCAGTGTAGTCTTTTAATTTCTTTGGCTATGTGAATTTAGGGGTGAATGTCACCAGCCTTGCAGCTGCATTTTGCAAGGTCTGTAGTTTATTCAGATGTCTCTCTAGGGGGTTTAGATAAAGCCCATTGCAGTAGTCCAGTCGGGATAAAATAATGGATAAAAAATCAGTGGTTTTATAGAGGACTCCTTTATCCCTGGGGAAAATCTAAATAAATGACAAGGGTAATGCTATTTCCTCACACCTAAATGAACATAACTGTTTGGTATACTAGTTAGCTGAGAGAAGGACATTATGGTTGTTAGCTGAGAAAAAACCACATGTTAGGTAGCTGGGAAAAAAAGTCTCATGTAAGTAGATGAGAAAATAACCTTAGGGTAGGTGGCTGGGAGAAGAACCTCATAGTAGGTAGCCAGGAGAAGAACTTCATTGTAGGTTTCTAAGATAAGAACCTCATAGTAGGTTTCTGGAAGAAGAATCTTATAGACTTAAAATATGCAGTGAGACCTGTTTGAATCAGGATAATACACTGCAGAAGTGACCCTTTATCTGCTTAATGAACAAGAGGCCCGATTCACAGAACTAACTTAAGACAAAATCCTAAACTTAGTACTTTTGGTATTCACAGAAGCCATTTAATAGTAGTAAAGTTAGGATTTTGTCTTAAGTCTCTCTTAAGTCTGTACTAAGTTTTCCTTAAGTCTGTCTTAAGTCAGACCTAAGTTTGTCTTAAGTTTGTCTTTAGTTTGTCTTAAGTCTGTCTTAAATCTGTCTAAAGTCAAACTTAAGACAAAATCCTAACTTTACTACTACTAAATGCCTTCTGTGAATACCAAAAGTAGTAGGACAGACTTAAGACAGACTTAAGACAAACGTAGGACAGACTTAAGACAGACTTAAGACAGACTTAAGACAATCTTAAGACAGACTTAAGACAGACTTAAGACAAACTTAAGAGAAACTTAGGACAGACCTAAGACAGACTTAAGACAGACTTGAGACAAAATCCTAACTTTACTACTACTAAATGCCTTCTGTGAATACCAAAAGTAGTACGTTTAGGATTTTGTCTTAAGTTAGTTCTGTGAATCAGGCCCACAGTGCTCACACATATGCCAGGAGTAAAGAAAAATATATTTTCATGACACTAGAATGTTGTCCACCACATTGATACATGTTCATTCACTCTTAATCACTTTTCCCTTAATGTCCATGTGGGATCCACAGCACTTTTATACCAGTGATGTGTATTGTTTTGTAGTTAAATGAATGGAACCTGTGGATGATCTGTCTTCATGAAATGTGCCAGTGTCAAAATCAAACTTTCAGATTGAGACATTTGTGTATACTCCTTTACTAGAGAACCTATTCTAAATGCAGTATAATTGTAAGAACTAGTCACTACAACAAGTAGAAGCCATCACAAAGTATGTGGTTGTAGATTTCACCCATCTCACTCATATATCTAGTGATCCTGCCTAGATTTTACTCCTGTCAACTAAGCAATCATATAATTATGGTGTAAATTGATCAGAAATCTATACTACAGTTCAGGTGGCATTGGGCCTGATAATATTTTGCCTGGTGTTGCCATCACTTACAGTGGATAGCCAGCAGAAAGCCAGACCGGCAAAACTGTGCATTGCAGCTATGTTCATCACTACGGTTTACCTAACAAGTTCCATTGTGAGGTATGTTTGTCAACAATTAAATAGTTGCTTTCTTTATGAACTACAGGACACTTCTGAATCACACGAGATGCACCTTTAAACTGATAGGTACTTCAATAGTGCAGATAAGGGATGTCAGCAGCATCAATATTTATTTAGGGACCGAGAGAATCAATGTTAGACTGACAGTGGAAAGTGGGATTTACTGTATATGTGGAAGCCATGGGAGATGATATTTCAGCAGAGTGATGTAAGATAGCAGCACTAAAGTGTTACTTGGAGCAGAAGGAAGACACAACTTGAAACCATTGCCGCCGCCTTTGATTGATGAGGCCAAAAATAAATAACATGATATTGAAAGTGTGAACATTATTTATCTATTCTAAGCTTCTAATGTCTTTGAAATAAAGTTTGTTCTAACATGACAAAGGACAACCTAACTGTCCCAGACTGCTTTGTATACAAAGTTGTATTCATGTTAACTGAGTCAGCCCTGGGAGCCTCTGAATGCAATGTAATAGTATTAGGAGAGAATCAGAACTTCAAAGGTATGCTGTAGTTTAATGTTTCCTGTTGTTAGAAGGTGAATCAATGCTGGACTTGCCATTTAACTTTACTGAGTTTTTTTGTGCTCATGATCTGTATTTATGCTGCTAACCAGATCAATATTTAACCTAACAATTCTTTGCATAAAGCCTTGAAAATTTGACCTGTGTCTGTCATTCATATTGAGATGAGAATGTTGCAGTTTTAGTACAATGCTGAGCCTTGTATAGGTTTGGAGATGGGTCCAATTGAGGGATAATACTTATCCCGGTCTAAGACATTGCCACACATACTGTAAGTAAAGGTGATCCAGATTTGTGAGCCACCAGATCTGGTAGCAGAGCTGATGTTTCTGATTGGATCCGATTAGCATTAAAATAACCTATATGGCTGTAGGCCTGATTAATGTACCTATATGATTCAGGCGGTTTTGCCCTGAGATTGAAGTTGACCCAGCCCAACTCAAAACTGGTTCCTCTGATCAAGGTAGCCCTAACCTGAAGAAGGATGACTCAAGTATCAATAGGGACTCGTGTGCTTGAGGTGGGTAAATGAGAAGTGAGCTTTAAGGAAGTGCATGTTGGGACTTATAGTAGGGGCATTTCGGTGGAATGCAGTGGACGGACCATGAATTTAATTATCATGTTACATTAGTTCTTAGACTTGAGGGGTGGCAGTTGTGATTTTGATGAGAGTTTTCGTTTTTTTATTTATGACATGCATATGGCATAAAGTAGAAGAGAGGTACCTCAGTTAGATTTTGTTGAATTTTTGAACTGTCTGCTAAGTGAGGTGTACTGTGAGGGGCCTCACGAAGTCAGAGATGTAACATTTCTAACATGTGAGTGCATTATTAGAACTCAGTGGTAGCTTATTCCTTGGTGCACAGAAGTGAGCGGCTGAGTAAAGTAACTCCCATATGTTGAGAGGTTGGTGTGTAAAAATGTAAGTAATCTTCTAGGTACTGTAGATATTTCTGAGTAGATGAGGCAGACAGAACACTTATTGTAGTGAAAGGAGTTCAAGAGCACATGGGAGTAGTCAGCAGTTCCGTCATTTGGTTACGTGAAGGGACTGGTTGGCAGCCACTGAAGCTGTACAGCAATCGGGTGACCTTAGACCGATGCGCAGTGCTATTGTTAGGTAGATCATAAATACAACTGTATATAGAGAGCATGAGATTTGGGTAAGGAGTGAACAGGAAATCATTTTTCAAAGAACGAGAAAGATGTGAAAAAGGAAGAGAAATTCCCATCAGAAGGTACATCAGCTAGGCAAATGGTGGCAAAGAATTGGTTGCACATAAACACGTGGCTTGGCCAATTGCACGAATATATGTTCAAGGATAGGGAATTATGATTCCCATTGAGCAGAACCTTTTATATGTCTAGAATTGAACATTTAGGACAGAGAATGTATGAAATGAAACCTCAGGCTATACCCACATAGCTTGAAGGTCCTAAATCTTTGTGAACAATTTGCATGTGAGAAAAAGAAAAATAACTTTGCATTAAAAATCCATCATAAGCCTTATTCATGGATCAATGATCAGGAAGAGGAGAGGCAAAAGAAATGGATGGAGGAAGTAATTGAGTTACCCGCTGATAGAAAGTGAGGAGATAGAAAAGGAAAATTTACTGAGGGAAAGAAATCAAAGGACAAGGCAGAAGTAGAGAGTGAGGAGTAAGACACCCCCATATAATGCAGCAAGTGCACAAAGTGCTACAGCATAAGAAGATGAACCTGATGCAAACAATGTGGTCACCCCAGAAGTTAACCCACCACCAAGTTACTTGGTAACTACTGTTCAGCCTCCTACACGGACCTCAACCCCCATAGCAAGGTGTATTGCACACTTATTGGTAACTGAATGTTTCCTCTATTAGGACTGATGTTAATGTGTCCTCAGAGCATCACAGTGGTGTCCAATTTAACAGTTTCAGGCCCACCCCAGGGACAGGCTTTAACACATAACCACTGTGACTCTGCCAGTCATAGTAAAGGACAGACCTCGTGACGACTCAATGTCACCCAATTGAAAGCTGAATTTGTTGGAATTTTTATGGGTAATGTAGGGAGGAACTTCTTAGGGTACTATAATGAGTGCAAGTTACTTTATGTGACTGAGGAAGATGGAGATAGTGGTGGACGAATGCAGATTTGACATGACACAAAGACAAACGCTGCAGGATGGAAGACAAGGAGTTGAAGATGCTGAATCTGAGTGGGCTAAAAATGCATGTCAGGGAGTTGATCGTGAACATCAGGGACTGGAGTGAGAATAAAAAGTTCAGGGACACTCGGATTTTCTGTTTTGGTTCACAGCATGTTCGGTGGTGCGGTGTGGAGACGTGGAGGCAGGACGAGGCAGTGTTGGCTGGGCTGAGAGTGAGGTGGCGACTGTGGTGGCACCCATTGAAGAGAAGTCCTGGGGCGGTTGGTCCGGCAGCCTTTTTGGTCCCGAGCAGCTAGAGAAGTCGGTCGAGGTCGGAGAGCCTCTGCGCGTTTCCCCATCAAGGGCAGCAGGGGCAGAGGCAGCACAAACACACTGCAAGACTCACTGGCCGTACAAGGGAACCTCTGGAAGATGGAGGCAGTCAAGGAACTCAGCTTCAGTAAGCAAACAAATGAAGGAGAAGGAGCAAACTCAGTATGGGGAGGTAAGGTGGAGGTGGTAGAAGAGGGCAAATTGCTACATAACTCAAATTAGGCAGAGGAATATCCCAAAGTTGGGTGTTTGAGTGACAGTGGGGGCACAGACATAAGCACAATTACAGGGAAGCAAAGTAGATACACTCTGAGGAGTACAACCTCAAATCAATTTAATCATGGTCACCAAGCAAAACTAAACAACCAAGATATTCGGGGTGCTATTGTAAAACAGGAAACGTATGTCTGTAAAAAACATATAAAACCGCCACAACCACCACTGTTAATACCCAAATCAAAAGCAATTTCAGGAGATTGGATTACTCCTTAGAAGAAAAGAGTCAAGAAAATAAAAATAAAAACTCAGAATCCACAGAAAGTGAAACACACCCGTCACTAAGGAGCTATTTTAAGGTTGCTCCGAATACACTGATACTAAAACCAATAGCAGACAACAATATAAGTAGCCCTCCAAAGCTACCAGACTATCTGAGTACCCTGATTACCCGGTAGGAATCCAGAGTCCTAATAGATTTCAGGTACTTGAGGGATAGGTGCAAAACAGCATGGCAGATGATAAAGACAAAGACAGAGGAGAAGCAGCAGGAAAGAAAAACCTGTTAAATCAATCGGGCTCCTTTGGATCCAATTTTTTAGGTGAGACTAATACTGAGCAAGTGATAGGTCAGAGGGTGGATGTGGTAGATACTGTAGACCGTGTAGACCCCGTAACCCAGAATATTTCTCAGTCAGTCGCGGACCTGTTGCAAAAGTTAACAATGGAAGTCAGCAACAGGTTTGCAGTTCCAGAAAGGAACCAAGTTGAAAGCAGTCATGTGAAAAACTGGAGGATAAATTAGACTCATTGTCTGCCAGAACATCAATATTGGAATCCACTGTAACAGAGCTAGTCTCAAAGTCAGAAGAAATTACAAAGGATATAAGCAGGTTAAAAGAAAGGGAGATGGGCTTCCAGGATAAGCTAGAATCCCTAGAAAATTTCCAAAGGAGAAATAGCATACTTCTTAAGATTCCGGAAGGGGCAGAAGGAAATAATCTTAAAGAATTTGTTGTTAATTTTATTAAGCAAGCCACTCAAATTGACACCCCAGCACAAGCACTCATGCTAGATATTCAGATGGTGCACATGGACCCCTTCAGACTGAATCCAAATAAAACCAGGCCTAGGAAAATATTAGTCCACTTTTTAACGTACAATCTGAAAGACAACATTTTAAACAAGGCACTTAAGTTAAATTCACTATGTTCAGACGGAATAACATTTGAAATACGGTCAGATGTATCATCCATCACAGCAACAAAGCAGTGGGAGCTGGGGAAGTTATTAGATCCCTTTAGAAAACAGGGTGCAACTGCCCAGTTAAAATTCCCAGCCACACTAAAAGTAATGCACAACAACAAAATGCATGTGTTTAGGCAAGTAGAGGGAGCGGAAAACCTCCTACAGTCTATTTAGGGGGGTGGAGCAAGCTAAGTGAAATCCTTATTACTGTGCCACTTATAGTATTATTTTTTTCGTTGCACATTTTTTTTAAATTTCCCACTGGTTTGGTGTAAGAATTCTGGATTTTTCAAATCTAGCTTTAAATCCAGCTTTAAACGTTCTTTAAGCTAGCTTATTTCCTGACTCCTAGGGGAGGGCCTCACAGGCCAGGGTATGGCAATAATGAAAAATAGAGGGGGTTCACCGAGGGGGGTTTTGGTGGGCAAAAGGGGAAGGAGGGGGTGGGGAGCACAGGGTGGGGAGCAGAATATGTCTGATTTGCCTGAGTAGGCCTCAAAATCTCATGTTTTTATATTAGCGATATGCCATATTCAATAGTGGATCAAAATATATACTTGAGGGTTCTGTCATGGAACTTAAATGGTCTAAGATCAAAGTACAGGATGGAAAATATTTTTCAATATCTGAAGGATGCCCCAGAACAAATCCTTACACTTCAAGAGACTCATCTAAGGGACACTGAGATGAGGAACCTATGTAAGCCCAGAAAGTGGATTCAGGATGTAGTCTGCACCACGCAACAACTAACAACAAAGCGTGTGGCTATATTAACTAAATGAAACCCTGAAATCATGGTAGTAGAAAGTAAAGTAGACAAGATGGGGAGATGGGCCATAGTCAAAATAAAGTGTCACTCTTAGAAATTTACAGTGGCAGGATACTATGTACCCAATATAGATGATCCAGTCCCTTTCAGAGACCTGCTCTCTGAACTACTTAATTTCCAAGACCCTCTAATTTTGGCAGGAGATTTTAACGTGGTTTTGGACCCAATTATGGATCGTTCATTGAAGAACAGAGTTACACAAAACTGTAAGATGAGGTCAACGATTAAAAATGCTATAAGACAGCTAGGGGGGCTTGATGTATGGAGAGACAAAATGGGAAATAGAAGAGGCTATACTTTCCATAACAAAAAATACGGACATAAGTCCAGACTAGATCTCTTTTTAATCAGCCTTGATTTGAAAAACTGGGTGAAAGATGTAAAACATACGGGGGAACATCTATGTACATCAGCAGTAATTTTATCTCTAAAATTCCCAGCCAGACCTCTATCTAGGAGATGGACTTTAGATCGTACCATCTTGCTTGATGAGGAAGTGATACAGAGCCTGACTAATGAGACAAGGGATTTCTTTCTAAAAAACATTGGCAGTGCCCCAATGGAAATAGTGTGGGATTCATATAAAGCCTTTTTGAGAGGTTGCATAACATCGTTGCAGACCAAAGAAATATTGGTCTGAGGTGGAAGAGATTGAGGGATTCAGAAGCTAGAGCAAAGGCACAACACCCAAGGGGGCAATCTGCCGATTGAGGACATCTCGGCAGAGCTGCAAACTCTTAAATTAGAGCTGGCAGGGGTAATTGACTCAAGATTAACAAGCATTTGCAATGCAATAGGTCTCGCATTTATACGAGTTTGAGTTATTGGCATTGTAAATGACAATGCTTTTTATTTAAGTTTGGCAACATAAATAAAAGGCACTGTCATTTACAATGCCAATAGCACAAACTCGTATAAAAGCGAGATCTATTGCTTTGCAAATGCTTGTTTAAGTGTTACCACTTGATCACCCTATAGCTAAAACCCGGTGAAAGTGTGGTGTTAGACTGAATGACGAACTAATGGTATATCAACCCGTGTGTGTAAAACCTTGGTAAGGTTAGACCAGGAAGTACCTCCAATGCGGTTAAAGCACTGTAATTCTGCAAGTAAAACACTCTGCGTAAATTTGCAGTCTAACTCGGATTACCAAGTGATTAGTAACGTAAACAACAAAAACAGCATCTCTCTAATGCCGAAGTCTTGCCACTATATCAGTAAAGAGCACGATCTACGGAAGGAAAAAGATGGGAATGAGTATCATGAGAGCGCATGTATACGTGGCCCCGAACACCAGGAATTAAACGAGCGTCTGCTTACCAGAAGATCGTCATTTAACGTCCCGATTCTATGAAAGAGAAAGTCTATGTAAATAATCTGTGTAACTCTAGGCCGTAACGGAGGAACTGAAATGCAGTGCTTAATTCCTAAACAACTCCCCGCTCTTGCCTTCAAACGTTCCGTGCGCGAGAAAACCACGTGACCGCTGGAAGGCGTGTGCACGTCAAGACGTGTGGGAATTTTCTTTTATAAGGAAGGAAAGTGATCATACAAGCCTATGCAACTTTATTGAAAGGTGACAACCACCTTATTTTACACAAAACAGAGAAGCCAATCAACCATGATACGAAATCGGGGTGTCAATCTAGTACCCCTTCAAAGTAACACGTGCTTAAAACGTGAAAAATATACTCGTGCATCTTTGTAGATAAACATGCTTACTAAGTGAAAAAACGCAACCATGAAACAGAGAATCAAAACTAAGAAATAAAAAAAATAAGTCGAAATCCAAAGTTTGCGGCATGAGACAGCTTGATAATGGCTGTGCCAGGGACTGGGAGCAAGGAGAAGGTAGGGATTGAAAATTGAAAGGGCTTTAGAGAGAAGGAGGGAGGGAAGAAGAAAGCAGAAGGTGCGAATTTGAACATAACAGCTGCCCACTTTGGAAGTGGAGTACTAGGATTGGCTCCAAATCCAGTGGTTCTGAAAAAAATCGCTTTACCTCCCCACCCCGTGCCTAAACAGGAATGTGACCATGAGTCATGTAAAACAGCAGAAAAATAGACGTGGTAATTTTATGTACGAGAATGCGGCAATACTGAACGTTTTACCTTGCATGTAGTATATTCTTGGAAATGGCATACTTAAGTAAATGTCTGTACTGTGTTAAAGTTAACCAGACTCTAGTAGACTGGCTAACCATTGAGTTCAGAATGTGGAAAAACGTGGAAGCTCTGTGCTTGTTAGTTGGACGAAGTCCCTCTCAAATATGGCCGCCATGTAAAGGAGGCTTCCTTAGTCCTCTTTCCATTATGAACATCCCGCCCTCGCTCTGCGTCCTCGGCAGCAGCAACGATCGTCCAACACTGGTTGTTGCTGTGGCGTTTGCAGGTGAGAGAAGAGGCGGCAATATTATAAAACCAGTAGGCGATGTGCGATTACGGGGTATGAGCAAATAATGATGAAAAGTGCAATATATAATAAAAGAAAACGAGGCCTGATGGGCACAGAAAACATGTATTGCGCAAGAGACAGAAAGTAAATAACAGCGGCATGTGATAAAAGCAAAAGGATGGGACGGTGTATAATTAAAACAAGAAGGGCTGGGCGAGAAAGGAGGGGGGAATGCCAGCAACAGAGGAGCCCGCGAAAGTGAAAGTGATCGTGATTACGATCGCTACAGAGGAAAGACACATGGCGCTGCGCGCGTGCACGTTCACGTGCACTGTAGCTTTAGGCCACGGCAGCACTTTGAAAAGCCCAGTTATAAAATGTCTCTTCGAGCCTTTGGCTCGCGAGACCTAAAAAGGAAATGGCAGGGGAGTAAACTTGCTCACTTCGAGTATGGGAAGGCTGGGGAAAGCTCCTAGCCTGGAAGACTTTACAAGATCTAGCAAGGGGAAACAGAAGAGAGATAAGATGCGAGGCCTCAGGAAACATACTTAAGAGTTCTACAGAGATCGAAGAGGCTTTCCAAAACATTTTGAAAAGGTGTAGCATGAAGATCAAACCGTCTGAAAAGAAGAAATTAGGATCTGGCTTGACCAATACGCCCCAACTAAAATCAATGAGGATGATTCTACTAATATGAACAGCCCAATAACAACGGGTGAGATTAAAAAAGCAATAGAAGCAGGAAAATCTGGTAAATCAGCGGGACCAGACAGGTTACTGGCAGAACTGTATTGGTGTCTGATGGAGACCCTTATCCCAGGAATGGAGAAGCTATTTTCTCATATCTTCGAAGAAGGGGGGAATATGCTGCAATCGTGGAATGAGGCCACCGTGGCTTTAATCCTCAAACCGTCAAAACCATCCAGCTCCTGCGATTCATACAGACCTATCTCTCTGCTCAATCTTGACTACAAAATCTTTGCCAAGATCTTGGCAGAGAGGTTCAAAGGAGTGATTGACGGTTTGTTACATAAAGATCAGAGAGGCTTTGTCCAAGGGAGAGAAATTCAAGACCTCACCTATAATCGATCTAGAAACTCTTCACAATGTACCGATGGCCGTTATTACGTTGGATGCCACAAAAGGCATTCGACCAAGTCAATTGGCCCTGTTTAATGGAGATATTGAGATTGTGCAACCTGGGAGAAAATTTCTGTAGAACAGTAAATCTGATTTATCAATATCCCACAGCCAGAGTTCTAGTGAAAGGGAACATGTCAGCTCCTGTCAAAATTCAGAGGGGGACCAGGCAGGGGTGCCTGTTATCACCTCTGGTATTCAACTTGTACATTGAGCCATTTGCTGATAAGATCAGGTGTCATGCAGGAATATCACCCTTGAAATATAAGAGTTGTGAAAAATAGGTGGCATTATATGTCAATGATTTGATGGTATACACGTCTGACTTGAACACAAGAGTCCCAATAATATATAACTTGGCATCCCAGTTTGGTCAGGTATCCAGATACGAGATTAATGCTTCCAAAACAGAATGTGTGGCATGGAATATGAATACTCACACACACCAAACGAAAAAAGAAATCAGATACCTGGGCATTATGATCACACAGAGTATTGAGAGAATCACAGATACAAATCTCCATAAAATTAGTAAAGAGATATTTAACTCTCTGACGAGCTGGGCAAATTTACATCTTACAATAATTGGCAAAATGAACCTACTAAAAATGATGGTCTTACCAAAACTCACCTTCTTATTCCAAAATATCCACCTAGCTTTTAAAGAAGAGGGTCTGAAAAAACTCCAGGCAAAAATAAATAGCTTTATATGGGCCTCAAAAGTTACACAGATTTCTTGGAAAAAACTACGGGGAAAAAAGAACAAGGCAGGACTATGCCTACCAGACCTAGTCTCATACGCATGGGTATTTCTAATGAGGGCAGGGAAAATACGTCTGACTGAACCAGACACCTCGGATATTGGGAGTATGTTTAAGGAAATGCTGACAGGATTAATATATACAAATTTTAGGATCCAAGATTTTTCCAAAGGGTACGTCTAAAGACGCTAAATGGGATAGCCTCCACCTGGTCCAAAATTAGAAAAGCTTTGAAAATCAGCTACTACAGTGCGCTGGCCGCTATCTGGGATGTTCCGGGCTCGCCGGAATGGACCAAAGATTCCTTAATAACTCCTTTGAAAAAAGCTGGGATATCATGTTGGGTACCAGAGGGTATGCTGCTTTCATGGGAAAATCTGAGGAAAATCACAGACAATGAACTATCAAAGTTCAAATGCATGCAAATTCAAAGCTGGCATCAAGCTGTCGGAACAACGGTCGGTATTTCCAATGAACTAGAGAATGCCCTCCGAAGGAAAAATGGGAAAAAGAAGGAGGTGGCAAACCTATACTGGTTTCTGGTAGAACTGCCAGCGGACGATTTTAAACTTTCAACGGATCTGTGGAGACAGTGCTTGCCTGGTCTACAACTAGAATAATTATGGCAAGTATCTTATAACATCTTGTATTGCACTGTTCAAGCTGCAAACCTAAGGAGAAATCACATCTTTTGTCTCCACAGGGTATATTAGTCCCCCTTAAGGCTCTCCAAGTTTGCGAAAGGAGCCACCACGAAATGTCCAAAATGCCTCCAGGAAAAGTCAGATAATGTGCATATGTTTTTAAACTGCCCAATGTTACCTCATTTTGTAAGTAAAGCTATTAAAGCCATGTTTGGGACGGATATACACGTGAGCATTAGGCTGGTATTTTTTGGGGTATTATCAAATTATAAATCTATGTCTCCAGAGGAAAACAATTTAATATCTTATCTAGTTTTCCTTGCAAGGAGAGAAATCTGTCAATATTGGATTAAAAGTGTTTCTCCGACGCTTCTTGATTGGGTAAATTCTATAAAGTATACAATGAAGCTGGATAGAGTTTCAAGAAATAAGAAGAAAATGATTATGCCCCTACACTGTAATACTTTACCCCTCTGGTTGTTCTCGGGAGATACCCAGTGAGAAGGTCAAAACACACAAAACACGGGAAAGAGAGGTTCTGTGTAAAGTGCATCCATCTGGATACAGAGCTCTCTAGTCAGCGCCAATCAAAAGGGGGGCAGCGGAGAATTTGTAAGTCGCTCTGTGTATATTTGATGGTGAATGAGGATGAAAAAAAAGTATTTCAGTGACATGTCAGAGGCTAAATGTAAGGGAATGGAGGAAAAGTTCATGATTGCACAGGCACTGGGGGCACAAGAGAAAAAGGACCTTAATTGCCCACTCAAGGACTTGACTTTGACCCCAGTGCAGGGATAAACATGCATGAAGTCTTGTTGACTTATGGAGGGAATTCCATAGGAATAGGAAGATGTCAAGGAAGCGCACCTGGAAACAGTATAACACTTTAAAGAAGGTTACCCTATGTCACATTTGCATCAAGATTGGGCATTGGAAGAAGGAATGCTGCTACAATTCTGATCGAGCAATGGTCGATGTCCATGCATCAACCATACAGGGAAAGCTTTACCCCACACCAATCACCCTTTGCAGACTGCAAGAGTCTCAAAGTTAGGAATGCCAGAAAATTCTCCCAGGCCCGTACTGATGAGGGAGGCAATACCCACTGAGCCACAGAGTTTCTCGTAAACCATTCATGCCTAAGACTGCCCCAATTCCCATGATGTTTGAGAGGTCTACTGACTTTGAACAGTCTTAATGATAGTGCCTGAGGGGGTAGGAGGTGTGGTGCTTGGCCCAGTCATGGAATTAAATCAGAGTGGCCCATATGTTGATGGAGTGGTCAACTGACATCCAAGTTGTCAAGGACCCAAACCTACCCTTCTCAGGAAAAGAAGTCCAACTTGTAGAGATTGCAAATCTACACTATGCAAGTCATATCACTGCCCCAGTTCAGAGAAATCAGAGAGCAGAACCAATTTGTAATTCAAGCTCTTTGAACATTCTAGGGAGGGATCTCCTCTGCAAGTTCATTTGCGTAATCTATAGTATGCAAGACGGAGTAAGATTAAAGACCTAAGCAGCTGGCGCAGAATTTAAATTACAGGCCTCTGAAACTATAGTCAAGTTGTATCCAGTCATTACTAAACAAGATTTACCTGTCAATTTGAGAGAGACTGCAAATATGTGTGAGATTTCACTAAGAAAGAAATTGGGTTGATTAAGAGTGCCAAGCTCCTAAAGATAACACTTTGGCCTAACATGGCATTTCCTCAACCACGTTCTTAGAAGCTGACCCCAGAATTCATTTGTTAGAACTGAGATTCCTAGTTGACTGGGGTATGCACAAAGGCCAGGCTGGAACCAACACTCTAGTCAGGGTAAGGTAGATATACACTAAAAGATAACCTGGGCTCATCCTCTGGCAGCTTGACATAGAGCAGTCATGCTTATCTAAAGAGGCAATGTGTAAAGTATTTGTGAAACACACACACACACACACAGTAACATAACGAAAATGACAAACTCCAGACAGGTTTATAACAATAGATTATTATATTTTGGACAAAAAAAGACCAAAACAACAGCGATCCAATGTTTAGAGGTTGAGATTTTGAATTTTACAGGAATAAAGGCAGTAAAACGCTTAGAAGAACATAGCGCTAAATGGTTACTTTGGGTCATGCTGGACCCGGGCAAAGTCAAAGTTCGGGCTGACTAGGATAGACCACCAGCCGCCAAAAGGACCCACTCAGTCCCTGGTGAACAAAGTACCTTTCCTGGTCGCAAACAGAGAGACTTGTCAATGTCGAATCTGCAGGTGCAGAATGCGTCAATCTTCTTAACGCTGTGAATGTGATGCATCAGTCCTGAAGACGGGTGCTGGACTTGAGAGGCATAGAGCAATGTGCCGGATTCTGCCAGGCAGTCAACAGGATGCATCCATCTCACCAAGCTGCAGCAGTGGCGATACGCTGTCCGATGCATCGAACGATGGTTCCAAGGCGAAGAGTCGATTTTATTCCCACAACCTGGTCAATGCGCCGGTTCTGCTACACACAGAATAGATATGTGCTGCAATCCATGTTGCAAGTTTCTGGGACACTTTACTTTACTTAAAAGTGTATAAAGGAATTCCCAATGTTAGCTATTGAGAGGAGTAGGCCTCAATGGTATAAAAAACGATTTTGGGTGTTTGTCACTACTAGGACTTGTACCACACATGTCCTACGTTTTACATACATGGCACTCTGCTCTTAGGGTTACTTAGGACCTACCTTATGGGTGACCTATATATAATAAAAAGGGAGTTTAAGGCTTGGCAAATAGTTGTATATACAATGTCGTAGTAGAAGTAAACTGCACAAACAGGTACTGCATTGATAGGCCTGAGAGAGTTTTGGAAGGTCAATTATGTGGGTGGCACAATTAGTGCTGAAGGCCCACCAGTAACATTTGAAGTACAGGCCCTGGGTATATGGTATACCAATTTAAAAGGACCTACCAGTTCTTCAAATATGCCAATCAGTTATACGCCAATGTTACCATGTTTAGGAGAAGATCATATGAACTTTAGCACTGGTAAGCAGTGTTAAAGATGCTCAGAGTCTTAAGGCCAACAAAAAGAATCAGCAAAAAAGGGGATAAAAGGCAAAAGACTGCGGGAAAGACGACCTTAAGGATAATAGTTCTAACATCATTGTAGGGATAACACATGTCATCAAGAATATGATAGAACAGGGCATTTTGAATGAAGTCATTAGTAAGTCTCCAATTATGGCTTACAAAAGGCAACTAAAAAGTTAGGATAGTGCAGGATCTACAAAACAGTAATAACCAAACTTGGTTCATGGTTATTGACCTTTGCCAGGATTTCTACTCACTTCCTCTTCATGAAGAGAGACAGTTTCTCTTCGCGATTCGTTTACGAGAGAAGACTCTTGTGTGGTGTTGTGCTCCTCAAGAGTATCAAGAGAGCCCATACTATTTAATTCAAATACATTGAAAGAACCTAGAAACTCTGCAACTATTGTGTAGCCTGACCTTGATCCAGTACATAGATGATTTACTCATTGCATTAATGAGCAAAGAAACTTGTAGGCAAGACACTATTGCTCTGCTCAACCACTTGGCTGAGAATGGGCACAAGGTTTCCCCTAAAAAGTTACAGCACCGTCAGAAGGAGGTCATGTACTTGGGACGCAAGATGGGGATAGGAATCAGGCAAGTGTCCCATGAACACAGTCCTTAAAATGAAGTTCATGACAACACAGAGAAAAGTACAAATGATTTTGGACATGGTTGGCTACTGCCTACAGTGGATCACAAACTTTTTGTTTGTGGCAAAGCATCTACTGAGGCTGACGTACACTGATGTCACTGACCCATGACCAAAGGATAAGGAAAGCATGGAAGCCTTCGAGGAACTTAAGAACCTACTTGGCAGTGCACGTAGTCTTTGACTACCAGACCACACCAAATATTTTATGCTGTTTTGTCATGAGCGAGATGAGTGTTCTTCATCTGTGCTGACACAGGCCCATGGGGAGACTAAGAGCCCAATATCATATTTCTCAGTGAGGGTATTTATAGTTATAATGTTTGTTTCAGAGTTTAATGGAATAACGGAAAATCATGCAGGTAGAAGACTACTTTCTTTGTTCTTATCTTGCGGCTTTCACAGATGAAGGGGCTGCCTATTTCCATCTATCTTTCTCTTACTCCTTTTCCTGTGCTGTTTTCTTCAATCTATTATATCAGGAAAACTCAGTTAAGTTGTTCTTTACTGACTATGGCAAACCCTTAGAAAATGTACTGATAGTAACTGATACAAATATGCATTTATGGTCACTAAACCTGCTTATTGTTCCTTTAAGGCATTTAAACTAAGTGATCAGCATGAGTATCTGAGGAAATTCGTTATCCCTGTGTCTAGTTCAAGCTCTACAAAGCAAAGCATCCATGATCTATCCTGCAAAATTAACAACGATGAAAGGGTATTTTTAAACAAACTAAATGAAAGAATAAGACTAGAAGAAGAGAAGGGGCAAAAGAAAGATACACAAAACTATTATCGGAAAGGAAATCTTTAAGGAGCCACCCCCAAGATTAAGCATTGATGTTGTTATGAAGGGAGCTTTGTGCATGAAACCGAAACGGAAATGAGACTATTGAGATAGTGGGTTGGAGTGAGTGTGAGCATAGTTATCTAGTAATGGGTAGAACCTTTGCCAAATTAGAGGTATCAAATGAATCTATAATGTATGTGACAACTCAGCCTATTTCCATTTACCACATACTGGGTAGGTAGTTGTTATGCAGTTTTAGTCTTTCCCACAATCTATCATACTAATGAGTTAGATTTATCCCTTGACCATTACATAAAATTAAGTGAGACTTGAAGCAGATCCTTAGCAATATACTTGGAGCAATACTACCCTCAGTAGGAGTTGAATTAAATGACGTTAAGACAAGTAAACTGTCAATTTAAGTAGATAGGTTTGGCACTAATACTTCAGGTACCTTAACTGCTATTAATAAGGAATTGCTTGCTGTGAGTTAGATTCGCTGTTTGCGAAGAAAGGGGGAGTGTACAAGGTAATCTGCACAAGGGAATGTTGTTCATAATTCCCAAAAATACATAGCCAGCTCAATAGCTATGTCACACATGAGCTGGGTTGAAAGAGACAGGTACCCGGGAAGGAATAGTTTCATTATTTGGGTCTATTGGAAGACATTTGGCTAAGATAGGTAAATGGTTACAGAGCATAGGTGGAGTGATACAGAACGTGCTTTAAACTCTACTATTTGGAGTTGTATGTGTGCTCTTTCTTCAAAATGATGCAAAGGATTTTCATCACACAATGGGCTTGGTTGTGGATATAAGAAGCAGTCAGCACAAGGGGGAGGAAAGAGGAAGAAAATTGGCATAACTTTAGAAGAAATGCAAAGTGAACTCTACAGTACTATGAAAGATTCAGGAGACTCAAAGGAGAAGCACTCCAAGCTGATAAAGGCTGTGTTGTTATAAAGATGTAGATGTATTGATTTAGAAATCGTCTTTGGGGGTTTGTGAAAATTGTTTATCATTTCTAAGCTTCTAATGTGTTTGAAATCAAGCTTGTGCTAACATAACTGAAAAGTGTACTCTTTTCCATTTTTAAATGATGACACTCTAAACCATGTCACCATTGTTGTTGTCATTGTCTTTGCTGTAACTGAGAATTGTGAGCTTTTACAGTCTTTGGGATTAAGATGTACCTAACCAAAGACAACCTAGCTACATTCGACCACTCTTTATACAATGAGGCATTCCTGTTACCTGAATCAACTCTGAGAGCCTCTGAATGTAATGCAATAGTATTATAAACGATTCCCTGAATGTATTATGTGGTAAAATGTTTCTTGTTGCCTGTCTCTCATTGGTACATATCCTGAGAACCCTGCATTTGTCTAGTAATATGTGAAATTCCTTGTCTAAAGTCCTATAAAAGGACCTGTGTTCCCCACATGGATAAACCACAATTTTCCCACTCTTAGAAGGCAAATCTATGCTGGATTTACTGAGTTATATGTACTTATGTTGTTTATTCTTATTACTAACCTGATTGATGCTATTTCATGCACTTTGCTTAATAATTCTTTAGATGAAGCCTTGAAACTTTGAACTGTGTTTGTCATTATTATTGAGAAAATCACAGTTCTAGTTAAATACTGAGCCTTATATAAGTGTAGAGACGGGTCCAATCAGGGAGTACCAAAGTCGGTATAGGTCCAAGTCTGTCGGTCCGAGCCACTAGCACACATAGGGTAAGTCAAGGTGATAAAGATTTGCATGTTGTTACTTGTGAAATGCTGAGAAAAACAAACAGTTGTCAACAATGAATGGGACCAACTGATGGAGCAAAAGAAAGAGCAAACTTTTTTAATTAATTAGCTGTGGGCGAAACGTCATAGGCAAAGGTGAGTGAAAGGATGTTGTGGAAGAAAAAGTATGGTGATTAGGAACGTCAGAGGACAGAAGGAAAAGAAAATCAGAAAGATTCATGTAAAAAAAGGACAGAGAGGGACATGTAGACCATGGGGTTCAGGCCTTCCAATTTACAATTTCCCACCATGTATGTAAGGAACTGTCAATGAAATTATACCCAATTCAATATACCTTGGTTGAGAATGCAATGTCGACCAGGAAGCAATGATATTGCAGCCCAATCAGAGTTTTTTTTTATCAGAAGCTAAACCCTAAACAGGTTTCTTTCCAAAAAAAGAAAAACAAAAGGAAATGTTGTTGTCTCTACTATTAGAATCTTAGCATTTTCAGACCTCAAAAAGTAGTAGAAGAATCTGAATAATGTAGGACCAGCCATCTGGTGATTTTTTTATGTATGTCCTTTTACCAGAAACTTGTACCTGACACCTATAGATTTTATGTTGTGGGTCCAGGGCACATGAAGCTACAGAGAAGATGTGTCTGAAATTTTTTCAAACATGTTTGTTATTTTCTCTTCAAGAAGTTCAAGGTTTCCAATATGAAGTACGTTTATTCCAATACAAAGAGAGCGAAGTACACTTTCCTTCACCATGTACAACTATGCTTCCAACTGCCAAAAAATGAATCCCCATACATCATACAAGATAATGCATAATCCAATGTGCCATACATTAACACTAGGTGACCTCTTCTTTGACATTCTCATGTGCACAAGCCCCCACAATGCTCTTGGAGCTCTGAAAGGAAAGGTTAGGTTGCCAGGAGTATGAAAGGAGTATGAGCTAGTTTGATAAAGGTGATGAAGTGTGTCGAGAAAATATTATTCTGAAAGTTTATGATATTTGCAGTTTGGAGGATAAGACAAGACAAGAATAGATGGAAAGGATGTCCAAACATGGAGGGATCTGGCTCCCACCTCAAATAATGCAAAGCAGTCCAGCTTAAATTAGAAGCAGTGTGTAAAGTATTTATGTATCAGTCTAATGGTACTAAAGAGAAAACACAACATAAGAAAAATCCCAAATCAATTTAAAAATTGGAGAAAATTATAAAAAAGTTAAATTACAACAAATGTCAAAAATCCAATAAGTAGAAATAACACCAAAAGCACAAATGTGTCAGTCACGGGTATCTGGTCATGCAAGACTGGTTCGAAGTCAAAAGCTATTCCGAACTGCAATAGAGTGTGTGTCTGAAACAGGGACAAGGTTCATCCCAGTGGAAAGATTCCCTTTTGTCTTCGAAAGTTTTATGGAGAAAGAGTGGTAGTCAGCAAAGCAGCAAGCTGCTTGCTGGATGCAAAGCAAGGCTTGACGGCAGCAGATTGCTGACAAACCGGGTCCTGGTCCGCTCGTGACCAGGAAAGTCTCTACATCAGTCAGATGCTGCTCGGCATTAGTCCAGGTGTAGCTTTCTATTTTCAGACTTAGAAAGTTTTGTGGAAGTCAGATCTCCTTCTACAGGGCAAGCTGGCAAATTGATACCAACCGTCAATTCAGCAGTAGTTTCAATGGCGCCACCAGTCTCCATGAGTTCTTCAAGCAGAAAGTTGGCAAAACGTGTCGAAGTCCCACCAACCAAGGGTCCAGAACCTGGGGGGCATCAGTTGGGGCTATGACCCACTACAACAGAGGCCAGCAGTAGGGTATGTGGCAGGTGTACTTGGAACTGGTCAGCTGGGCAGTTGCAAGGAGAGACGTCTCTGGAAGCTTATGGTGTCCCTATAAACCATTGGAGCCACTTTTGAGGTCCTGGGTTCAAGCAAGCAGGTCTAGTCTTCCTTCTGGTTTGTCAGACAGCAGTACAGTCCTTCAGATTTTTCAAAGGTCCAGATGGGGTCTGAGGAATGTTTTTTAGGATTTACGTGTGTGCTCAATGGCATCCTGTAGGCCCAGGGAAATCCTTTGTCCACTCCCTAAACCAGATCTTGTTAGTTCCTCCCCTCCCACTGGGTTTGAAGCCAGCCTATTTGCAAAGAGAAAACAGAGGCAGTCCTATGTGTGAATCATATTTTCCAGTGACAAGGAAAATATCTTGTGAAACTCAGAAAGTGGATAGAAACAACCCAGGCCACCTTGTCGAAGGAGGGGACCCCCTCTCTACACTCAGAACCTTTTTCCACTGTCTGAGGGCCGTACATAACTTAGCACTGGGGAGCCATCAGGGGTCAGGTGGCAGCTGGACACTGAAAGGTAAGCCTTTTGGTTATAGACAAGAAAATAACAACTTTCTAAAAGTCACACACAAAAAAGAAGGGGAGAGAGGTACTACTCATTTCCATCCTCCCTGTAAATTTCATACAGTAACCACAAAAGGAGCAAAAGGAGCGGGAGATAGGTGACCATAAATTTGACAGAGGGCATCTCTGAGTTAGTTTTTAGACTTTTCATTCCACTGTTTTTTTGTTTACTGCATAAATCCCAACACATTTATGTTTGTTATGTTCTCCCCTCCCTTTGCTCCATCCCTGGTGTTCGTCTGCGCAGGGATGTTGTAGCAGCCCTAAGATGAAGCATACCAGTACCAGTACCTAGTGGGTGAGGGCAGTTTTTAGGTCGAGCATTCAAGACCTCTTGTTTATACTTTAGTATATACGTTAGTGTATATACTTTAGTATATACTTTTATGTGTATGTACCTTGTGGGCTCTGGAGATCATCGCTAGGACTTGTCTGCTTCCGCCTAGGGACTATTTTTTCTGTTCAACTGCCTCTATTTAACTTTCTTGATAGAAAATGACCCACAGAGGTCAGAAAAATGCCAGAATTGATTTCTGCTGAGGGACTTTCTTTTTTTTAATTTTTCTGGCAACTGCCTCTATTTAACTTTGTTGATAAAAAAATGGGATCACTGACATAATATCGACTACAAAAATATAGACTTACAAAAATATCGATGCCAAAATATAGAATGCCAAAATATCGAAGTCCTATCTCCAAACAGGAAATTACAAAAATATCGAATCCAAAATATCGTTGTAAATAATATAGTTAGTCAAAATATCGAATTTTTTAAATGTTTTAAAAGTAATGTTAAATAAATGAAATAATACATATAATTAACTGACACATACTTAAAAATACTTAAATAACAGTAAACTTAATGAATAATTAAAGTAAGTAAAAAAAAAATTAATACATATATCTTAACGTGATATTAATTAAAAATATTCAATATTTTCTGTGTAGGATAGCGGGCGCGTAAAATTTACTATTACCACTCCAGTAAGTGCAATAGTAGGGAAAGCGTTGGATAGCGGGAGGGTAAAAATTACTATTCCCACTCCAGAGAATGCAACAGTAGGGAAAGCGTTGGATAGCGGGAGGGTAAAAATGACTATTCCCACTCCAGAGAGTGCAATAATAGGGAAAACATTGGATAGCGTAGGGGTAAAAATTACTATTCCCACTCCAGAGAGTGCAACAGTAGGGAAAGCATTGGATAGCGGGAGGGTAACATTTACTATTCCCACTCCAGTGAGTGCAACAGTAGGGAAAGCGTTGGATAGCGTAGGGGTAAAAATTACTATTCCCACTCCAGAGAGTGCAACAGTAGGGAAAGCGTTGGATAGCGGGAGGGTAACATTTACTATTCCCACTCCAGTGAGTGCAACAGTAGGGAAAGCGTTGGATAGCGTAGGGGTAAAAATGACTATTCCCACTCCAGAGAGTGCAACAGTAGGGAAAGCGTTGGATACCGTAGGTGTAAAAATTACTATTCCCACTCCAGAGAGTGCAATAATAGGGAAAACATTGGATAGCGTAGGGGTAAAAATTACTATTCCCACTCCAGAGAGTGCAACAGTAGGGAAAGCGTTGGATAGCGGGAGGGTAACATTTACTATTCCCACTCCAGTGAGTGCAACAGTAGGGAAAGCATTGGATAGCGTAGGGGTAAAAATTACTATTCACACTCCAGAGAGTGCAACAGTAGGGAAAACGTTGGATAGCGGGAGGGTAACATTTACTATTCCCACTCCAGTGAGTGCAACAGTAGGGAAAGCGTTGGATAGCGTAGGGGTAAAAATTACTATTCCCACTCCAGAGAGTGCAACAGTAGGGAAAGCGTTGGATAGCGGGAGGGTAAAAATTACTATTCCCACTCCGGTGAGTGCAACAGTAGGGAAAGCGTTGGATAGCGGGAGGGTAAAAATTACTATTCCCACTCCAGTGAGTGCAACAGTAGGGAAAGCGTTGGATAGTGGGAGGGTAAAAATTACTATTCACACTCCAGAGAGTGCAATAATAGGGAAAGCATTGGATAGCGTAGGGGTAAAAATTACTATTCCCACTCAAGTAAGTGCAATAGTAGAGAAAATAATAAATGTATTTTTATTTTTAAATTAATTAATTATTAATACAAAAACAAGTATTACCATTAATTACCAATCACACAAGAATTGATCATTTTTAAATACCAATACATTTTTGTTTAATTAATTAACAATTAATAATTAATTAACAAACAATTGTTTTTCAATAACAAACATTAATAAATGCAAATAATACCAATTAATAATTAATTTATAATATATTAATTAAGGATATACACAAATTATTTAAATAATTTTTTTTTTCCAATTATATTACTTCCCACCATATTCCCGTATAAACACAATACCCGCTACAAATATTAATTGAATACAATTAACATAATTATCAATTTACCTATTAATACTAATTAATTGCCAATTAATACTAATTATTTACAAATTAATAATTAATCAACAAACAATTAATTTGCAATACCAATTAATAATTAACTAATAACAATTAAATTACTTCCCACCCTATTCCCCTATAAACCCACAACCCGCTACAGAAGTAAAATGCAAAATTAAATTAAAGATATATTAATTAACAATATACACAAATAAATTACATAATTATTTATTTACAATTATATTACTTGCCACCATATTCCCCTATAAACACACTGCCCGCTACAAATATTAAATGAATACAATTAACATAATTATCAATTAAACAATTAATACAAATTAATTACCAATTAATACTAATTATTTACCAATTAATAATTAATCAACAACCAATTAATTTGCAATACCAATTAATAATTAACTAATAACAATTAAATTACTTCCCACCCTATTCCCCTATAAACCCACAACCCGTTACAGAAATAAAACGCAAAATTAAATTAAAAATAATTAATAATTCCTATAAATTATTATTTAATAATATATAATTAAATTACTTCCCACCCTATTCCCCTATAAACCCACAACCCGCTACAGAAGTAAAACGCAAAATTAAATTAAAAATAATTAATAATTCCTATAAATTATTATTTAATGTACTATAATTAAATTACTTCCCACCCTACTCCCCTATAAACCCACAACCCGCTACGGAATTAAATTACAAAAAAATAAAAAAACATAAAATTCAATAATTTAAAAATATTCTAACATACATTCCAATATTAATACATACTTTTAACACATATACTAACACTTAAAACACTATAAAAAAATCGATATTTTTAACAACTATATTATTGCAATCGATATTTCTTACCTGTTTTTCGATATTCTTCACCACTATATTTTTGCAAGTCGATATTCTGTCCATTCGATATTAAAAACTCGATATTCTTGCTACTCGATATTTTTTTTTCGATATTATGTCTATTTACCAAAAAAATGACCAGCATAGGTCAGTAAAATACCATAATCACTTTAGCATTCTTTAGATTCCGGTCCATAGAAATTATCTTCCATGAGCATCAGTAGACAATAATATTTTTTTGAAATCTTGTATTTTCAGTGATATGACCACCAAAGGTCCTGCTTTTATATTAAAAACAGAGCTTTGGGCTATACCTTTCCTGCTGAAAGGCAATATTTCTGTCCATGTGTTCCCTTATCTGGCATGTCACGCAGTTTGGTGCTTACTTTCCCTCCATGTTAAAGACCAGTAGATGTTTTAGCACCCAGGCTAATGTGCTGCATATCTAAATACATATAAGGTCCCAAAGGCGAGACCGATTGTATTGCAAATGCTTGTTTACAAGTGTTGTGAAAAGGCAGGTGATCATTTTGGCCACCTATCTCCCCCTCATTTTCCTCATTTTGTGGTTACAACTTTCTAAAAGTGTAATTTACAAATAATATAACATTCAACCATTAAGTTGGACTTTAAATTACTATTACAATCGTTCTAGCTATGTCGAAACTAAATTTAGCACCTATTAAATGTAACAGCATTAAACCAGAGTTAAGCTATAGGAGAGCCATCCTTACCACAGTGAAAAATTACTTTGGAGCTTTTTTCACTTTCACGACATGTAAATTTCGTACAGTAACCACAAAAGGAGCGGGAGATAGGTGGTCAAAAATGTGACATAGTGCATCTCTAAGTTAGTTTTTAGACTTTTCATTCCACTGTCCTTTTGTGTACTGGATGGATCCCAGCACATTTATTTTTGTTATGTCCTCCCCTCCCTTTGCTCCATCCCAGGCGTTGGTCTGATCAGGGATGTTGTAGCAGCCCTATGATGAAACATGCCACTACCTAGTGGGTGAGGGCAGTTTTATAACACACCTTACTGTGGTAGAAGAATGAAGGTCTGGTTCCATGTAGATAAGTTAAGTAAGTTTATTGAGTAAGATGTGAAGTAGAGCCCCACCAGGAACAGCCTTCCTGCTGCTCAGCCCATCTTCCAACTGCCTCTCTCACGCACCAACAATCCACAGCCACCTCACTCACCAACACTCCTCTAGCACAGACACACTGGATGAGCAGCAGGTATAACACATCTCCTTTCTTTATACAAATGACAAAGGAACTCTAGAAAGAATGTCATACAAACTAATGCATACAAGAGAATGACAAGAGAACTAATGCATGCAAAAGAATAGCATCAGAACAATTGAAAGCACATAAACAATGTTGCAAAGGCCTAATGCGCATGAATGAAACGCACAAGAAAAATAAAATTAAACAAGCAAATGTTGTATTCTCTGACTAGTCTTAGCCAGTCTGCCATCACCAGCCATTTTTCTGACCTCAAGGGATGAGATCCAGTGCTTTCAGAGGCTAGGAACAAAGCTTGCTCTGGGCAGAGGTGCTTCACACTTTCCCCTGACAGGATGGCCTTCCTAGGTGGGAAGCTTCAAAGGTGAAGCCACCTTTGAAATGAAACCCAGGAATATACAGATAGTGGAGGATGCCAACCCCCCTTTCCAGGTCCACCTTTTGTATTAGTTAGTTGAGGAGGTGATACCCAGCGGCGTCACTAGGGTTGGTGTCACCCAGTGCAGTAACTCATGGTGACGTGCGGTCCGCACCCCCCGCACCCTCCTAGTGACGCCACTGGTAATTCCTGCGCACATCCACCAATGCAGACGTCTGAGTTTAACTACTATTGCTGTAGTCTGCCTTAACACTGTTTCCTGTGTGTTGTAAAGCACGCTGATGGCTTCGGGCCATGTCCGCGCTATATAAAATTGCTAAAATAAATAAATAGATAAATCTCATGGTATGTCATGGCACGTCATGTGTCATGCATGCTAGGTTTTGACGAGTATTGTGACTAGTGAGCCAGGCCAGTACCTTTTGTGAGGCAGGTTATGTCACTGAATCAAGCGAACCTTGCACAGATGCACCACACACACAATCCTCTCAAGTGTGCCACCTCCCGGATAACTGCTTCCGACATTAAACCACCTGCCAAGAAGCAAAGCAAACAGACCAGCAACGATCGATGGTCTTTGATTTACTCTCCCTCTTGTGGAAAATGTACAGTTTACTGCAGCATTTGTGAGCACGGGGTCGTCCTCGTGACCTCTGCCCTTACCTCATTAATCAGAAAGTGCTTAGAAGACTGTTCCTAAATACATTTCATCATATTGTCAATACATCACACAGTTAGGGTAAAGCTTCAAACTGATAAACGAGGGGAGGCTGCGAGTCAGATAGCTCACTGCAGCCTCCTCCTAGGCACTTTATGAGCGCACATTCCATCCCCCCTTTCTGGGAGTCGCCCTAATGGGATGTTCCACATTCTGTTCCCTTCTTGCAACACCTGAGCACCCTGACACTTGGACACCAGCAGTTCAGCTCTTCAGGCCAGCTCTAGCTGCCGAGTACATTCTGTGACAAACAACAAATGCCTCCGCGCGCCTGACCCATCCCACTTACGATATGTGCCCTGGCACTGGTGAGGCGTTGAGGAACCATCTGCCTGCGCGCTCGGTGCTGCGAGCCACTGGGCTCTTACAGACTACAGCTCAGCGCAGACGTCATTATCAACAGTTTCCCCACTTGCCAAACCAACCTACGTCCCCGTTCCACGACAGGCTGAAGCGTTATTACAATTACTGTCTGAGGTGCTATCGTGCACGCTGCCCGGAAACGTAAATATTTCAAGTGGCAGGGCAGCGCGAGGGCAGGTGTACGACTTCTGGTTTATTAACTGTTGGGCTGCTACGCAATCCTCTGTGGCTGTGCCCTGACCTCCGCACCCCCCTGTACCCTGCCTCCGACGAAATCCCCTATGGATGCCATGCTGTCCCTGCCTGGGCTCCGGGCGCAGGGCTCCCCCATGCAGGCTGGTCCGCGGGCAGGGCAGGGGTCCCATTATTTTGCATTTTGGTGTCACGGTGTCACCCCATGTGATGGTGTCACCCGGTGCGGTCTGTAGCCCTCGCACCCCACCAGTGACGCCACTGGTGATACCCCATTCAGCCAACGCCACCCCTAAGGTATGGCAGGTAATGTGGACACTACTTTTGCAAATCCTCCATCTTGAGATGGGTATAAAACAATCTATCGGGGATAGGGTAGTGCCCCTTCCCACAAGAAGTAATCACTGAGAGTGTGTAGACATTCGAAAGGCCAGTAACCTATTGACTACTACCTGTCTGCCCCTTTACCTCCCCTAAATTTAGTATTTAGGTAGCATCCCTGGACCTTGTAATTTAGATTTGATGGCCCCAGGAAGAAGAATGGGCAAAGAAGAGCTGCTGACCAGAGAACCAAAGACCTGCTTCAGAAAATGTGATGTCAAAGCCTGTCGGCAGCTGCCAGGACAATTGCGGTCTGCTGTCTTGTCCTGCAAATGTGAGGCCTCCAAGAACCTCGGAGCACCTCCAGCCTTCGACAAATTGCCGAGAACCTCCATTGGAGTCGAGAAGCTACTCTCCTGCAGCCTGCAGACACTGAATCACAAAATCCAGTTTACTGATCTACTGCTCCCTAGTGACTCTGATGCAGCACCTAAGCAAGATGTACATTCACTCTGAATGGTCAGATCCGTCTCTCCACCAAGTGGGAGCACACCAGGACCTACCAGCACCGTGCCTTACCAATACTCAGGGTACCAGACCCCCTACACTGAAGACCAGGAAGAAAGAGTCAAATGCAGACTCCAACGAGACAGGATGCAGACGCCTATTGAGGGGCTTCAAGACTCCTGAGACCTGCTCCTGGAGTAGCCCAGCTGTCCCGGAATCACCTCTGCAACCTGCCTGCCGCTGACTGTGAGGACCATCTCGGCACATGATGCTGGGCTGCCTTATCTGTTATGCAGCCACCCTGCACCCTGGGTAATGACAATCCAGCTGTGCACCCATAATGCAAAGGCCCTTGCGACCTGCTCCCTTGAGTTGGACCCCTCAGACTGACCTTTAGGTCCTCCTGTGCAGTGTGTTTTCAGGTGGCTCTCTTAGCACCTGCTACTAACAAACTTAGTACCCCTCTCCTGGCTGAATCTGGGACACTCTTGAACTTCTGCTGCTGGGACATTGGACCTGGCCTTGCTACTTACCCGAGTCCAAAAGGTGAACTTTGAGAACCCACTGTTATTTTCTATGCTTTTTCCTATTTTCTCGAATTGACTTTTATTGTGCGTAATTGCGCGCAACAGTGTTTTCTTTTGCGAAGTTTGAAAATTCATAACTTAAAAAGTACTTATGTTAGAACGAAGTTCTTGGTCTGAAAAATTATGTAAAAATGTATCTTATTTTTACAAATTTGTCTCAGATTTATTCTTCAGTGTGTGTCTCATTTGCTGCCTCTGTGAGTACAACAAATGCTTAGCACTACCCTCTGATAAGCCTAACTTCTTGCCCACTTTGACACAAATAGAGCATTAGTTTTATCTGCTTTTACCTCTGTGTGCCAATAAGGGATCCACTGGACTCTCTGCACAGTGTACTTCATTTTAGTGCACTATATAGAGAGCAAGCATCCTGCACCCACGCTTGGCACTTGTCTCAAGCTGTACTTTCCATTTGCCTGGTACTCAACATTGCAAATGTACCTTAGGTAGCTTCCTCAATTGATGGGTGGTGGAACACAGCTTTCATTGTAAAGTTTAAGTGGTAATTTATCAGGATATCTGTGGTTGACATGTTGGCACTTTCCTTCATTTGGCCCGTCTCCTCTTGGGAGACACCATGCTACATTAAAATATCTCACCTTGAAAGGAGTTTACACACAGACTGATGAGGAGGAAATAAATGTGTTTGGAAAACTGAGAAAAATGGCCCAGATCTTGATTTTCCTGAGTGTCATATACACCCCTAATAACAATAGATCCCAGAGGGCGGGACTAGGCACAGTCGAGCATGGCGGTATGACCCTAGAGCTCCTGTGGCTAAGAGTGGCTCCAGACCTTTATTTCCACCATCCCTGCAACAATGAGATGCAGAAGAAATGGTGCACTCCCTACTCCCCAGAAAATATGCTTACATCTGTATGAGGCTTCAACGCCATGCAGTTCAAGACTGTAACCTGACTCTCACACCAGTGTGATCTGAGGACCTCTCCCACCTTTGATTGTATAGCAGATGCAGGACCTTATAAGGACAACCAGATCTGTCCTCAACCAGACACCGCTCTACATCATATGGTAACAAGTTCACTGTGACCCATCACTGGGGACTTAACAACCAGAACAGCCATCTCAGCACAACGGTTTCCTGTGCCATACCTTCACCAGCATAATTTACCTGATCTGCATCAGGGGCTGGGCGAGCTAAATCACCGATACCATCTAAACAGGAAGGAGACTGTATATCTTGCGACCATATTGGTGCAGTGATTTTATGTAAGGTGGTGAACACAACAAAACAGAACGGGCACTGTACCACTCACTGTAGAACTGCTCTATGAAGCAAAAGCGAAAACTTAGCTATGCAGATTATGCATGCAGCTCCTGGTGTCCAACCATAACTCACGGACTCAGATTTAGGGCCTGATTTAGAAGTTGGCGGAGGGGAACACTTCATCACAAGTGTGCAGGATATCCCGTTCGCAAAATCCACAAGAAGACATTCTTGGATGCGGTGTGCATTGATCACGTCAGTTCATAGTGGATGCGTTACAATTTAAACCACATTTTGCTTCTTTTTACTTTCTACAAATGTTTTTTTTTATCATCATGTAATCAATTCATTAACCTTAGTACCATAATGCTAGTACTTAATGCATATTCTTCACAGCAAAAATTATTATTCATCAAAATGTTGCTCTAATACAAAACACAACATATAACAAACATATGAAAGCATATCAATTTGTCAATAAAAACATTGTTTTCTGTTCATTTGTTATGCCTGATGCATTTCGGGACTGCAGGGTCCCTTCTTCAGGGGAATATCTCATATCATAATTTACAACCGGGAATTCATTATATCAAAGAATATAGGCATTGAGACATAACCTCTAAAGCATAAGAATTGCTCAAACGAGTCTGCTGTACATCCAATGATAGATTCCGGTGGTTATGCCTTTGGCGCTTCCCAAACCTGCTTCAGGGGTCTTCTGTGAGAAGTGCACCGAGGATATCAACATCCACCATGTTACGATCACATTCTAACCTATAGGGATCGTAATACAGCAGGTGGGATATCCGTCATGTTTGTGAAGGCATATTTCCTTTGCTGACTTCTCAATCAAGGCCCTTAGACTTTTTTTAACATGCCTCCATTATCACAATAATTAAGTTGTTTGCTGTTGCTTTCTAAGGGCAACTTGTGCATCTGAGCGGAGGTATACAAGCTTGTTACAGGGTTCTGCTATCCCTAAGCACACATCCCATGATGTGCATTTCTTTTCCATAGATGAAGGCAATACACCAGTCTAAAAGGAGTTAGACCATTTTCTATGCATGTCTGTAAAACCTGTACATTAGATATCTGCACCCCTCATCTGACCTTACAGCTAGTACAGATACCCCTATCAATGAATGCCATGAGTCGTGATACAAACCTCGGCTACTAGCCAACCAATGAGTCTTCGATACCTTAAGCAGTACTCGCACACCTCAACACCTCAGAACACCCTGAAGGCAGTTATCACTACGTTGCACAGTTGTCTGTCTATACCCAGCACTCATCAGTTCAAGGTATATACATCAAAGACTGTTAGTGATTAACTATACGTAAATTGAGAATACTCCTGAGAGACTGCCACATCTAGTAGAATAGAATGCAGCCTCAAATAAGGAGACCCAAGAAAATAGTATTTCCAAAGGTCAATGAATTAACACACTCTAATAAATGCAAAGTAGTGCTCACCTCACTTGGCCTCATAACAAAATAGCTCTCATACAAGAAACACATCTTTCTAGAGAAGAGAGCAACAAGCTTAAATTGGATTAGGTAGGACAGGTCATATATGCTAGCGGAGCACCCAAAAACATGACACACTCTGGAACATCACACCCATGTAAATGAAGAGTTGCCACATTGTTACACATGACTGTCCCCATCAAATTATTGCATGTGTTTTCTGAAAAAGATGTCAGGGATACATATTTGCCAAGCATTACATTCAGGTATGTTTATTGTTCTAGGGTTCAACCCCTCCTTCAATGAAAAGTTTAAATTTGACTCCAGAATAAGTAGATTACTCACTTAGGGCCATATGTAGGTGGCCTAACATTTACCACTTCATAAATACCGAATTTTACCGATTCGGTATTTATGAAGTGGTAAATGCTATGTATTTACCGATTCGGAATGGGTCGGTATTTTAGAATCGGTATTTACCGATTCGCTAATGGTAACTGGCTTCCCATTGATTCCTATGGGCCAGGAGGCCCATAGGAATCAATGGGAAGCCAGTTACCATTACCGAATCGGTAAATACCGATTCGGTAATGGGGGGAGCACAATCAAGGGTGGCAGGGTGTCACAGTGACACCCTGTTGCACCCCTGATTCCTGCATGTGTGCACATGTGGCACACATACATGCCCTAAGGGCATTTATGTCTGCCACATTGCACACTTCTAAGTGCAAAAAAATGCTTTTTCAAAGCCATTCGTCATTTACCACCAACTTTTAGTTGGTGGTAAATAACGAATCCACACAACACCCACACACTCCCCCTACATCTCATTTCAGGATTCGGTATTTACCGAATCGGTAAAATGACCGATTCAGTAATTTTACCGATTCGGTAAATTACCGAATCCTGAAATGTGCCCCCTACATACCAAAAGCCTGAATACCGGTCGGTAACGGGATTTTTACCGAAAATCGGCCGTTACCGACCGGTATTGGGCTTCCTACATATGGGCCTTAGTTTGGCCACACAAGGGTGATAATGGTCAGGGAATGGAATATAAAAATGTATACCATTCTGGACAAATCGAGTAGACCAGACATTCACTTTGATGGAGAAAGACGCGCCCTCCTGGCGCTATGCAGGATAACATGCCACAGGAACCTGGAGGTTATTACACACTTGTGAAAGGGATTACACCTTCACTTCTTATCTGTTCAACATCTGGACCAGAATTGACTATTTTCTGGTTACAACTAACCTTCTCTTGCATCTACTCAACACAACCATAGGCCCATGTGGGGTGCCTGACCTTGATAGGATTGATGTATACACTGGCCTGGCCTTAGGGGCTCCACCCAGAGGACAGGCACTGGTGACTAACCCCCTCTCATTATAAGAACAAAATAATACAAAATTCTCATACTTACATTTATGCGTCCACTTAAATAGTTCCCCGCAGTTAACATGGATTCAGTCACGTCCACCCAGACTCTCTGGCCATTGAGGGAGATCTTTTGAAGAGAAACTCAGCAAGAGCCAAATCAAATGCTATTCAGACCTGAACGCGACTTGAATCTAAGATCTGTTTCTTGATAGTTACATATGCTAATTACCCCACACAGGAATCTGGAAGAGAACTACTTGCTGCTAAACTGCACTCAATTAAACAAATCTATAGGTTACTGATGTGGAGAAATTCCTTTTCTATGTTCATCAGCGGTATTTCCAAAGGGGAAAAAAGTTAAGCTGTTTAGTGGCCACACTATTATGGCAGTTTGAGCCAACTATGAGGATTCCTGCACCTTGCAATTCTCATGGGGACCTTCGAACGCTTCAGAGGGATATAACTACAGGATTTAAAACATATTATGAGTCCAACAGTTGCTCTAGGCAATCTGAGGAGGTTGAATTTTAGATATCCAAACTCATAGAGGACCAGTCTAATACACTGGAAGGGAAGATCACCGCAGAAAAAATCACTAAGGCGATCAATGGCATGTCCCCTGGCAAAGCACCTGGCAAGGACCCATTCCCTGTGGAAATGTATAAAATGACTAAACCATGAACCATCCTCTTGCTAGCGTTAGTATTTAATTAAATACTGGATGAAGGCTATCTGAATAATCACCTTAACAGAGCGTTAATAATAATTCCTAATCTGGGAATATCACTCATAAATACTGTGCAGAACCTGGTCAAAGTCCCTGCAAATCACCCGAAAGGTGAATCCCATCATTGATTCATCCTGCACAGGTGGGTTTGTGCCTGGCCGTTTTTCCAGTAGCCACATGCACACACTCTCACACCGGCTTTGGCAGGTGGAAGAGGACGCAGATGAGAAGCTGATTATTTTACTTGGATACTGAAAATGCCTTCTACCGAGTGGAATGAGATTCTATTCTGCACGTTGGCTAAGAAGGCATCGGTCAAAATGCCCTTATGTTGACGGGGGAATGTACCATTACTCCATAGCCTCAGTAAATTGCGGGGGCTTTTGCAATACTTCATGAACCCTGGGGTATCCCTTGTCACTCTGCTGCTTTTTATTGTCACTGGAACCGCTGCCAAAAGCCATGCAGAACAATATCCTCATTTGGGGACTAGTGACACCGACAGGAGAGTTCAAAGCTCTCTATTATGCAGATGGTATTTTGATGACTCTCTCCAGCTCCTTTGGCTTATAAATCAGATAGACATATTCTCCAAAACTATGGGTTTTATAATAAACTGGTCTACAACTGAGACCCTACTCTTAACCCTGACCACTATGAAGGTGTATCTGGGGGACATGCCGTTTGAATGGTTACACAACAAACTGAAGTCCCTTTGCATGTATATTAATCCCCGTAAAATGACGACGCCGTGCCGGCCCACAGCTGATTGCACGCTGCGTGCCGTGCAAGGAGAGTGGAGAGCTGGAGCCGGAGGGGTGGGGTGGGGTCAGAGCTCTGGTTTGGGAGTCGTCTGTCACAGGCGTCATCTGCCTGATTTCAGGCCGTGTACTACCACCACCAGAGGGCTACAAGGCCTCAAGTGCCGTCTCCGAAATGCTGTAATTAGGTCATATTGCCGCATTGGTGTTTGCTCTGCTTTGCCCTGCTCGTCACTGTGCCCAGTTTCCTCGTGGAGATGGGTAGGCTCGGGGTGTACAGTAGGGCTAGGGGAGTTTCTCATACAAATGCTCATGTCCTTGATTCTATAACAGGACAGGAGGCTTCATATTATGCTTCTCTTTCTATTTATTGCCACTCAGCAGCCAATGAAAACTTTGCATTATGTAAATAAACTACATTTTCCATGATGCACATGTTACACATCACATCCTGCAAGACCCCATAAGAGCCATCATAACCGGAAATCATCCTCTTCCTTTGCTGCTCACACAGAAGGTTAAGTGTACTCTCCGTCATTATGACATATTTGAGTAGAAATGTTAATTGTTATATTGATTAGGCACGCGCCGCTATGTAATTGCTTCAACCAGACTATCGCGCATTGTGTTTGCTTTGAGCTGCCTACTTTGATTTCATTGGACCGCTACTGGGTTTGCATTGTTATATCAGCGCGAGCCTCGCGCTAGGGTTCCCGATGAGCTCCCGCACTCCCGCTGACATCGGGGAGTTATGCGCTTCATGCCGGTGCGTTTCCCGGCTGGAAAAGCATCTTTGAAGTTCCCGCCAGTGCGGGACTGTATTTAGTGCTTACGGCCGCTCGGATGGCCTTCTTCGTACTCCCGCTTGGGAGCTTTTGGTACCGTGCTGCCTACAGCGGTGTACTGCTCGATTTTTCCGGTCTTATTGTGTTGAAGGGTGATTTAGGTGACTTCAGTCTCTTTCCATTCAAGTCTAAGGGTTAGAGTAGTGTATAGAGCCTATTTATTAGGCACTTCGACATGATCCTGTGTTCTTCCCCATAGATCAGGGTTTGCATACATATCCTAGGGGATAGATTCGTTAGCATTAGAGGTAATCTGTTCTGTAGTGAGGGTATTTCATGGAGCCGTGCTGAATTCAGGCCTGGTAGGCCTTAAACGGGAGAGACTCCATCTTTCCTCCTGCTCTGGCAGCTTGGGATGTTTCTAGGTCATAGGCAGTGTTTTAGTTAGGAGGTGTTATTCGCTTGGAGAGAACCGGTTCAGGCCGGCCCTTATCGAAGGATTGTATTTTTCTTCATGCCGAAGACACTACATCAGGCCGGCCGGCTGGGAACGTGTCCTTGGCACGGGGAGGTACAAGAATTTGGTGGGCGGCAGGTTACGGGCTGGAATTTTCCAGGAGGAAATGCACATCTATATTAGTGAAAGTTTGAGGCAGATACTGGCACTTGCTTTTTAGTCCGTAGGCGGCCCCTGGCCGTTAGCAGTAAAGCTACTACTTATTTCAGGGAAGACAGATGACAAACTTGAAGGTGGAGAAAAACCGAGAAATAGATCCAAAGAGAAGAGAGTAGCCGATGAGGAAGAGGTCCCAGTGACTCGGAGAGGGAGACGGGAGTAGATCCGTGACTGCGGAGGTGTGACTTCCAGGCGAAGCCGAGGCACAGACGAGAAGGGAATCTAGATGACCATTGAGTGCAGGCTACATACGACCAAGGTGATGTCAACCCCTTTTTATTAGAGTGTACAACTTAATCTTTTCACTTTTCTTTGCAGGTTATGATATGTATTATGTTCTGTGAGTGTGTATGTAGTAACTAAATAAAGTATCCAGTTTATAGTAAATCAACATGAGCTGCGTGTTCTTGTATAAGAGGGTAGCCTATTCTTCTAGTCAGCTGTGACTTGATATGAACAGATGTTAACCCTGATCAGGTAAGTGGTAACTGAATAAGGGAGAAAGGAGCCCCTCGAACTGGAGAACAGGTTGTGCTCAACTAGCAGTCTTTGTGTGGTCTGATACATATTAACACTGATTCCCCTGTTGTATGTCGTGGTAATCATAGGATGAACTCGTGCTGAGGCTGCCGTCTGGGCAGGAAGTCCTGGGTCCGTTTGGGACCGCGAGGCCGCCACTTGTCTGAGGCTGCCGTCTGGGCAGTAAGTCCTGGGTCCGTTTGGGACCGCGAGGCCGCCACTTGTCTGAGGCTGCCGTCTGGGCAGGAAGTCCTGGGTCCGTTTGGGACCGCGAGGCCGCCACTTGTCTGAGGCTGCCGTCTGGGCAGGAAGTCCTGGGTCCGTTTGGGACCGCGAGGCCGCCACTTGTCTGAGGCTGCCGTCTGGGCAGGAAGTCCTGGGTCCGTTTGGGACCGCGAGGCCGCCACTTCTCTGAGGCTGCCGTCTGGGCAGGAAGTCCTGGGTCCGTTTGGGACCGCGAGGCCGCCACTTGTCTGAGGCTGCCGTCTGGGCAGGAAGTCCTGGGTCCGTTTGGGACCGCGAGGCCGCCACTAGTCTGAGGCTGCCGTCTGGGCAGGAAGTCCTGGGTCCGTTTGGGACCGCGAGGCCGCCGCTTGTCTGAGGCTGCCGTCTGGGCAGGAAGTCCTGGGTCCGTTTGGGACCCCGAGGCCGCCACTTGTCTGAGGCTGCCGTCTGGGCAGGAAGTCCTGGGTCCGTTTGGGACCGCGAGGCCGCCACTTGTAGGTATATATATATACATGTATGTAATAGGAATTCCCTGTCCTTAGGTGGTACATATATATGTGGTTTCTTAGGTGTGAATAGGCCCTAGGGAGGGGGTAACGTTCTGGTTTGGGTTAGAGAGGCTCTGTTGAGCGGGTTCTATCTGATCCGAAAACCCAAGCAGAACATTTGGCGTCACGAACCGTTTACGAAACCTGTGTGCGTTGTGGTTGTCTTGTGTTTGCTTTCGGCGCGTGCGCGGTTTTGTTTGCATTTTATTTTTGTATACTTGTGTGTATAGTTTTTATTTTTCTTCTTTCTCTTCTTTTTCTTCTTTTTCTTTTTCACGATGTTTTCTAGAAGATCCAAATCTACTTTTAAGTTGCCCGTTGATATTCCCGGTTGGGATTCAACGCCTTATGAAGCGTTAGCCCGTGAGTGGGCTGACTCTACTGGTTTGAGTGAGAATTGGAATTCTTCTTTAGAGCTGGCGGAGCCGGCTAATGTGATTGCTTGTTTGCAGAAGGCACCTGTATCGAAGGGTGAGGAGATTCCCGTTTTGGGGCGCAGAGGTTGGATTGTTCTGTCTGCGTATCGGATTCTACATGAGAGATTGTTGAAATTACAGGTCTCTCTTCGAGATGTGGAAGCGCACTTTGTTGAGATTCAGAATTCTCATACTTTGTTGCGGTGTCAAAATAAGTTGCTTGCTGATAAACTGGAGACTTACCAAACGATTGCCGAAAGGGCGGCTGTGCGAATTGCTCGTTATAAATACAAGAACAGGCGCGGTCGTGTTTCAACGCGAAAGGTGCGTCTAGTCGTGGCGAAAGCCGGACTGGATTGGGATCCTGATGAATGGGATGGTAATATCTGGAACTCGACTGACTCTTGTTCCTCGGGTGAGGAGTCTGCCAAACGCGAGTCTTCTCGTTCCCGTCATGAGTGTAAGTCTACTTCTCGCGTCTCTGATGGTGCACCCTGTGATTACGCTCGTTCTTCGGGTGGGATCGATGCCTCTTACACTGATTGCCCCTCTACGAGTACTGATCGGGCTCCTTGTGCTGCTCGTCCCGCGGTCTCTGCCCATCCAGTTTTTCGTCGGAAGTTGCAGCAGTCTCCCAATGCTCCGCAGGGTGTTTCTTTGGACTGTTTGGAAGACTTTACGCAACAGGAAATTAGTGATATTTTGCAGCGATTTAGGCAGCGGACTGGTGAGGCCTTACTCACATGGATGGTGCGCCTTTATGAACTGGGCGCTGCTGGTATTATGCTGGATACTGGCGATTGTTTGAAGTTCTGTTCCTTGAGTTTGGATTCTACTGTGCAGGATCATTTTCGTAACTATAATGGTGGCGGTCAAATTTCTTTACTCCAATTGGCGACTGAGGGTTGTAATTTGAAATATCCTACTGAATCTGACTGGCCTGTCAATGACAAGCCGTGGTATACTCTGCGTGACGCTGCGCAACGTCTCAAAGAGGAGGTGATGAAGACGGCGATTTTTCTGGGTACTGCTGACAGGTTGCTTGATGGGATGTTGACATCTTCTGTGCGGAATCGTATTATTCGTTCTTCTCCTGTTGCCTACAAGCAGGTTATGATGACTTTATTGATTAATCAGACTGGTAATGTGTTATCTACGGTGTTGGAATCAGTGCGCCAACTCGGTGAGTTGGGTGAGTGGTTTAAACCTGAACGTCAGTCCCGGCCTGACACTCGTACTCCTGGTGAGAATAAACTTACTAGACGTGATATCTTTTTTGGTCTTGTGGCCGATGGTGTACGTAGGGAAGACATTGACGGTGAGACCACTACTCGTTTGTGGGAGTTGTTTCGCAAACGTGGTTTGGATCGGAAGGAGGGTGCCCGGCGTGTTCGGACGACTGAGTGTGATCGTGGTTGTTCCGACGGTAGCGGTGATGACGACCGCCGTGGGCGCTCTGATCGTCGTGATGATCGGCGTTCTGTACGTGATGTGTCCCCCCGTCGAGAGAGAGACAGGGAGAGAGAGGGGGAAAGAGAGAGGGGGAGAAATGATTATGCTTACAGCAGACGTAGAGATGATAGGGATCAATCCCCTGAGTTGAGGAGGAGAGGGGATCGCCACAGTTTGGTCGATCGTAACCCGCGGTACAATACTGAAGACTCGAATCCGTTCCGTACGGGGAATGGATATGAACAGGAGGTACCGATACCTAAGAAACGTGAGAGACTTTATCCTGATTTGTCTTGGTACACAGAATGCAGTAAGAATGACTAGGAAATAGGTCAAGCTCCGGTACACAGATGGGCTCACAGAGATAATAGACCCTATGTAGATATTGATATTTATTGGAGACATCGTAATATCCAAAGGGCCCGAGCATTGGTAGATACAGGAGCGGAGGCCACTCTTATTCATGGAAAATCAAAGAAGTTTACAGGTCAGCCTTTTACTATTACCGGATTAGGTGGAAAAGAAACCCCTGCAGTTCAAACTTTGCTTGAAATGAGAATAGGTAGAATCCCTAGAAAGGAATATTCTGTATTAGTGGTGCCACTCTTAGAATTCATAATTGGAATTGATATTTTGAAAGGAATGACGTTGCATCTAGATGATGGGTGTTACCAATTTGGAACGACACATTATATATCGTCCAGGCCTATACGGGTTGGTCGTTTAAGAATGCCCCCCATACAAGTTCCCCAGGCGACAAAAGTGGTTTGTCAGAAGCAGTATCGTATTCCAGGTGGCCATGAGGAGATTAGTACCACTATTCAGGAGTTGGTGGATGCAGGAGTTATAACTCCAGTTACTTCTGCTTGGAATAATCCTGTTTGGCCGGTGCGTAAGAGTGATAATTCTTGGCGCATGACTGTTGATTATCAAGAATTGAACAAACACACGCCCTCTTTGACTGTTGCAGTACCGGATGTTATTACCCTAATTGAAAGAATACAAAAACATCCAGGTACATGGTATGCGTCCATTGATATTGCTAATGCTTTCTTTTCTATCCCAATTGCCCCTGAGTGTCAGGAACAGTTCAGTTTTACGTGGAACGGGCGTCAGATGACGTTTAGGAGTCTTCCTCAGGGCTATGTGCATAGTCCTACAATATGTCACCGGCTGGTGGCAGAGCATTTGGCTGAGGTACCGGTTCATCCCCAAATTCAGATATGTCATTATATTGATGATGTTTTGATCCAAGGCGAAACACAAGAGGAAGTTCAGACACAATTGGACGGAGTCATTGAGTGTCTGCGTGAGAAAGGTTGGGAAATCAATCCGGATAAATTGCAAGGTCCGTCCCAGGCTGTAAAATTTTTGGGTATTAATTGGCATGAAGGGCACCGTGAAGTGATCCCTCAGGTTAAACAGAAGATTCTTGATTTTGCAGTTCCGAGGAATAGGAAAGAAGCCCAGAGCTTCATTGGTTTGTTTGGTTTTTGGCGCCAGCATATTCCTCATTTGAGTCAAATATTGGCCCCTTTGTACCGGGTTACGCGTAAAAAGAATGCATTTGAATGGGGTAAACCACAGCAAGATGCGTTTAGTCTGGCAAAAGAGGCAATTCAACATGCTCTGGATTTATGGCCTGTACGTGATGGTGATGTGGATTTGAATGTGTCTGTACAGGGCCCTTATGCAAATTGGAGTTTGTGGCAGAAACAAGGCAGGAGTAGAGTACCATTAGGTTTTTGGACCAAAAAATTACCTGATGCTGGTGAGCGTTACACACCCTTTGAGAAACAGTTACTTGCTTGTTATTGGGCTCTGGTGGATACCGAGCAATTGACTTTGGGACATGATATAGTTTTGCGTCCTGAAATTCCTATCATGCAGTGGGTTCTGAGTTCACCGAGAACTCACCGAATTGGACATGCTCAAGAGGCGAGTGTGATTAAATGGAAATGGTACATACAAGACAGGGCACGTGTGGGCCCGAAAGGAGTTGCTTCTTTACATGAGCAGGTGGCGCGAGCACCGTCGACTGAGACTGAGAGTGAGTGTTCCGTACCTTTAGCGCAGGAGTCTCCTGTTAAATGGGGTAAGCCTTTTGATGATTTGTCCGCAGCGGAAAGAAACCATGTTTGGTTCACAGATGGTTCAGCGAGGTTTATAGGGACGACACGGCACTGGAAGGCGGTGTCCTATAATCCGGTCACACAGAAACTGCTGAGCACAACTGGTGAAGGTAAAAGCAGCCAATTTGCCGAGCTTTACGCTGTTTACCAAGTTTTGAAACAAGAGTTACCTGGTACATGTCATATTTTCACCGATTCTTGGTCTACTGCCAATGGACTGGCTATTTGGTTGCCGACTTGGCATTCTCATAATTGGAAGCTACATTCCAAAGAACTGTGGGGAAAAGAGTTATGGCAAGAGATTTGGGAGATGCTCCCACAGAGTACTGTTACAATCTTCCATGTGGATGCTCAGTCACACCCCGATAGATTCCCTTGACAAATTTTTTCATAACATTGCAGATGAGAAATTTAAAATTGCTGAGGCAGTGGTGGACAGGCAAGATTCTGATATTGCGGGATTGGCGAAATGGGCACACCAGAAGGCAGGACATTTTGGAGAGAAGGCCACTAGCAGGTGGGCTGCTGATCGAGGAATTTATATTCCCCTAGATTTAATTAAAAATGTTATTTTACACTGTCCAGTTTGCCAGCATATTAGACAGCGTAAGGTGCCCCAAATTGTCAAAGGTCATTTACATCGCGGAAAACTGCCCGCTCAAATTTGGCAGATTGACTACATTGGTCCACTTCCCATGAGTAGGAATTGTCAATATGTTTGCACTATTGTTGATACATACAGTGGCCTGCTGGTAGCCCTTCCCTGTAAGCAAGCTACCCAATTGAATACCATTAAAACATTAGAATTGATTATGATGTACTATGGTGTGCCATTCCAAATTCAATCTGATAATGCGTCCCATTTTCGTGGAAGATTGGTACAGGAATTCTGTGCGGAAAATAATATTCAATGGATATTCCATATACCCTACTACCCACAGGCCTCGGGCCTGGTGGAGAGATTGAATGGCCTGCTAAAGGACCAGCTGCGTAAGTTAACAGATGACAAGTATAAAAATTGGCGAGACTTTTTGCCCCAAGCACTATTGATTTTGAATAATCGTCCTTTTTTAAATGCTGAATCTCCACTTATGCGTTTGTTTCCCCCGAATGTTGAGGCTATGCCTAATGAAATCAGAGAAACTGTGATGTATTGGGAAATTACTCCCGGAGCTTTGGCTCCATGTAGAGCGACCCCAGGGTCGGCAGGTTTAGACTTGCATGCTATGGATGACATTGTTATAAAAAGTAGAGATCGAGTCATCATAGAGACAGGTGTTGGTGTTCAGATACCACCTGGAAATTTCGGATTGATCGCCCCTAGATCGGGGCTGGCTGTAAAAGGCATTCAGGTGCTTGGAGGAATTATCGACAGTGATTATCGAGGAGAGATTAAGGTGCTCCTGCTGAATAGCAGTGAGGTTGACTTACTGATACATCGCACTGACCGAGTGGCTCAATTACTCATAATGCCTGTTTTCAGTGGTGTATTAATGAAAGGCACTGCTCCAACGTTGCTAACTGTACGTGGCCAGAAAGGTTTTGGCTCCACAGATAATCCTGGGGCCAGAGTTTGGGTGCAGTCGCCTAAGAATCCCCCTGAACAAGCAGAGGTCATTGCCACCGGTCAGGACAATACCATTTTGGTTATGAGACCAGGGAAAGATAGCTGGGAAGCGGTCCCGGCTGATAAATGTTATCTACGAGAATGATTAATGCCTGTATTTGGTTCTTTTTCAGATCATTCTTTGGATTGTTGCTGCAGGATGTGTCGGAACCGGACTGTTTTCGGACTGGTACGACGAGAAAGGAGGGATCCTATCAACCCTGGATGAACTGGGAACCCGAATGTTGCGTTCCTTCACTGCATGGGATTCATCATCGAACTTCTGGATCGCACTAGCTAAGAGGGTGACTGACGCCCCTCACTTCTGTTTGACACCGATGAGATCTGTACATGACATTCTGGCGACCTGTCTGGTTGCTGTCCCCGCCTCATTGGAAACTTTAATTCATATTTTTAATGTCTCGAAGGCCCGTCCCAATATTCTTCTGGGTGATTTTGCTACCCATGTATATTGCCCCCTATGTATTGAATTGCCGAACGAGCAAACCCCCATCCAGTCCCAAATACTTACTTATAATATCACACAAGGTGATTTGTGCTTCTTTCTTACGTGTAATCCTAGTGCGATCTCTGAATGTCTGCGCCTAAAACTAAAAGGCGCCACTTCGTTTACAGCTCACGAACGGACTTTGTGCTTTCAAAGGACACCGACCACATGTGTTTCAGTTCAGAACAATATGACTTGTAATAGTTTGGTAGTTACCCCCAGTCACTATCGCACGATGTTACTACCTGCCGGATGGCTTTTCTCCTGTGGTAATACTTCCTGGCCATTTGTCCCTGCAAACATTTCCGGAGGCCCTTGTGCCATTACGAGACTCAGTTTGTTGATGTTCGCATCACATCCGAATGCCAACTCTCGTGTGCTTCGAGATACTGTAATGTTACAGGAGGATTGTGACCCATCTTTGCATTTATATTCCAAGTCTGAATACCTTAGCTTAGCTGTTTCAATTATTGGTGTTCCTGCTTTGGCGGTTTATAATGCCAAATCTATTGGGAAAATGGCCTGCTGGATGGTGAAATCTATTAATCATACTTCTACAATTTTGTCTGACATGCTATTAGACGCCCAGGGTGAACGTAGGGCCATTTTGCAAAATAGAGCAGCCATTGATTATCTTTTGCTTAAACATGGACATGATTGCTCGGACTTCGAAGGTCTCTGTTGTTTTAACTTGTCTGACCATACACAATCCATTCGTGCTCACATCGACAAGTTGCGTGACTTAACAGAAGAAGTTAGAAAACACATTGATCAGGGCTGGTTTGACTGGCTCTTTAATTGGTTACCCGATATACACATGCTACGCCAAACATTAGGTGGTATTTTGATTGCTGTTGCTGTTTTGATTTCTATCTGTTGCTTTATTCAGTGTATTCCTTCACTACTTCAATTCTGCAAACTTGGTACTAGATATAGATCAGTTAGCTTTGTTTCATATTATTCTTCCACAGATGTTAGCTCCATTTAATGAATGTATAATAGACTGAAGTCAAGGGTGAAATGTACTGCTCGATTTTTCCGGTCTTATTGTGTTGAAGGGTGATTTAGGTGACTTCAGTCTCTTTCCATTCAAGTCTAAGGGTTAGAGTAGTGTATAGAGCCTATTTATTAGGCACTTCGACATGATCCTGTGTTCTTCCCCATAGATCAGGGTTTGCATACATATCCTAGGGGATAGATTCGTTAGCATTAGAGGTAATCTGTTCTGTAGTGAGGGTATTTCATGGAGCCGTGCTGAATTCAGGCCTGGTAGGCCTTAAACGGGAGAGACTCCATCTTTCCTCCTGCTCTGGCAGCTTGGGATGTTTCTAGGTCATAGGCAGTGTTTTAGTTAGGAGGTGTTATTCGCTTGGAGAGAACCGGTTCAGGCCGGCCCTTATCGAAGGATTGTATTTTTCTTCATGCCGAAGACACTACATCAGGCCGGCCGGCTGGGAACGTGTCCTTGGCACGGGGAGGTACAAGAATTTGGTGGGCGGCAGGTTACGGGCTGGAATTTTCCAGGAGGAAATGCACATCTATATTAGTGAAAGTTTGAGGCAGATACTGGCACTTGCTTTTTAGTCCGTAGGCGGCCCCTGGCCGTTAGCAGTAAAGCTACTACTTATTTCAGGGAAGACAGATGACAAACTTGAAGGTGGAGAAAAACCGAGAAATAGATCCAAAGAGAAGAGAGTAGCCGATGAGGAAGAGGTCCCAGTGACTCGGAGAGGGAGACGGGAGTAGATCCGTGACTGCGGAGGTGTGACTTCCAGGCGAAGCCGAGGCACAGACGAGAAGGGAACCTAGATGACCATTGAGTGCAGGCTACATACGACCAAGGTGATGTCAACCCCTTTTTATTAGAGTGTACAACTTAATCTTTTCACTTTTCTTTGCAGGTTATGATATGTATTATGTTCTGTGAGTGTGTATGTAGTAACTAAATAAAGTATCCAGTTTATAGTAAATCAACATGAGCTGCGTGTTCTTGTATAAGAGGGTAGCCTATTCTTCTAGTCAGCTGTGACTTGATATGAACAGATGTTAACCCTGATCAGGTAAGTGGTAACTGAATAAGGGAGAAAGGAGCCCCTCGAACTGGAGAACAGGTTGTGCTCAACTAGCAGTCTTTGTGTGGTCTGATACATATTAACACTGATTCCCCTGTTGTATGTCGTGGTAATCATAGGATGAACTCGTGCTGAGGCTGCCGTCTGGGCAGGAAGTCCTGGGTCCGTTTGGGACCGCGAGGCCGCCACTTGTCTGAGGCTGCCATCTGGGCAGGAAGTCCTGGGTCCGTTTGGGACCGCGAGGCCGCCACTTGTCTGAGGCTGCCGTCTGGGCAGGAAGTCCTGGGTCCGTTTGGGACCGCGAGGCCGCCACTTGTCTGAGGCTGCCGTCTGGGCAGGAAGTCCTGGGTCCGTTTGGGACCGCGAGGCCGCCACTTGTCTGAGGCTGCCGTCTGGGCAGGAAGTCCTGGGTCCGTTTGGGACCGAGAGGCCGCCACTTGTCTGAGGCTGCCGTCTGGGCAGGAAGTCCTGGGTCCGTTTGGGACCGCGAGGCTGCCACTTGTCTGAGGCTGCCGTCTGGGCAGGAAGTCCTGGGTCCGTTTGGGACCGCGAGGCCGCCACTAGTCTGAGGCTGCCGTCTGGGCAGGAAGTCCTGGGTCCGTTTGGGACCGCGAGGCCGCCACTTGTCTGAGGCTGCCGTCTGGGCAGGAAGTCCTGGGTCCGTTTGGGACCGCGAGGCCTCCACTTGTAGGTATATATATATATACATGTATGTAATAGGAATTCCCTGTCCTTAAGTGGTACATATATATGTGGTTTCTTAGGTGTGAATAGGCCCTAGGGAGGGGGTAACGTTCTGGTTTGGGTTAGAGAGGCTCTGTTGAGCGGGTTCTATCTGATCCGAAAACCCAAGCAGAACAAGCGGTCGATTATAACTTTATATTACGTGCAGAGGCTCCCCTAATTAGCTGAACGCATGAGGAGCCTTCCCTTTCGCTTTCCTTAGGTTGTGGTAAATTAATTAATTACCAGATCTGAATTTCTATAAATTATCAATATAAATGAAATAATGAACTGAGAAGTCCGTGGTGTAAGAGTTAAAATGGGTCTTTATTCAGTAACCCGGGTTAATGGAGAACAAACTCCATCACCATGAAAGGATCAGGAGTGGTCTGACGCTTTATTCATAAGGTACAGTTTTTATACATATCACAGTAAATTCTCAACTCGTGGGGAGGAGCCCTCCTGGTTGCGGCGAAGAAAAAAATTACAAGTTAGCATTCCTCAAGACGTATATGCAGAAACACAGATAAGCACATTTTTCAAGAAAGCGGCTTGGGGGAATGCCGTCAGAGGAAGGGGGAGCTTGTGTGCCTGACAGATAAGGATGTGGTGAATGAGTCATGAACAGACAACCTTGGAGGGAACTGAGTTATGGGACATTCTGCAAGGCACCAGTGGGTCCTTGGCCAGCTGGCCTCGAAGAAATACGAGATAAACTTGCTTTTCAGGGAAAAGGGGAAGATGGTAGGCCCATTTTTTTAGAATCGGCTTAACCACAAAAATGCGTTGGTGTAACAGTCTGAAAACCAGCTGAAGTATGAGGAGATACTTGAACTGGCTGACCCTGGGCAAGCTGACATGAATTCTTAAAATGGATGCTGTGTCCAAAATGGATGCTGTATAGAATTGTTTTTAGAGCACAATGAGAAAGGGAAGTTTGCGAGGGGACAGAGCCAGGAGCACGGTCTTTTAATTTTGATTTCCTCATTCCCTCCTTGTCCCCAAGCTAAACTTATCCCTTTCTTTCAAATTACATCCATAGCCATGAGGCCATCCACATGGGCCTGCAACATAATTTTCTCATTTTCTCTTGCTCTATTAATTGGCTTAGGCACCAGGCATGTGGCACAGAGACCGCATAAAGCGGGGCCACATTGGACACAGAGACAGCAGGACAATATCACCATCAACACGAGACCTAGTCCAGAAAGTACCTTCCAGCCCCATGCTGACAATATGCCCCACAACCATCCCATTAGTGTCCACGAGCCAGGCTCTTGGTGTAGGTCTGAAGCCATTTTGTGCAATTTGGAAATTGCCGCATAAACTGACGGCTAGTTATCAGGTATATATACACAGCAGGAAGAACCTATCAATCTGCATGCTCCACCCCAGTCAGCCAGTATGACGTCAAGAACAAGACGATTTTGCAAAGTTACCATCCTTATGGCTGTCTGCTCCTCAGTCAAGTTTCCAAGGGCAGATATGGTCTGATTGATGACAGCCTCGAGAGTCCTGGTAAGCCTACGTATTAATTTACTATTTTGTACAGGGCCTATGAAAAAGAAGAATCCCCTATTAAAATCAGTATATTGTTCCCACGTTATTTCAGTCTGGTCAACCCCTGAGGTATCAATTGTTCTTTTCCTTCGCTTGTGCTGATATAGCTGGAGGTCCCTATGATATGAAGGAGGGGCTATGAAAACTGGGGGGAGGAGAAACGCGATGTAACACGTGCCATCCCATCCTTGTGGCAATTGAAAATAGGCCATGGAGCCACATACAAAATAAGTGTGTCGGGAGGCTAAGGCAGAGGACTTACCCCTATCCTCAAAATCCAGCATTTTGGAGTAATCACTGTGTCCTAATTTTAGGGACCCATTATGCATGATGCACAGATGGCCTTTAGTTGGTGTTACCAATATAGAGGGAGGGCCATTATTCCTTTTGGGTCTTATGTTCAGGATCTGGAATGGGAATGTCTTAGTCTTATTATCTATTTGGTATTCTTCTTGTTCTAACTTGGACCCTCTTGATTGCGGGTCGCCGTTCTCATCAGGGTAACAGGCTTTGTTCATGACAACATTCAGATCTCCCCATGGCCATCCGTTTTTACAAGAATTCTTTCCATCAGGACAAACTAAGGAAATATTCAGGCTCACTCTCAGGGCAGCCCAGGCCTGGCATGACCCATTATAGGAGAAGGGAAAGGGAGAAAGAGGCATTGCGCTGGAAGGCGACCACAGACCCAACACTTTGTGGTATTGCTGACCTGATGTGTATGATGTAACATCTGTATAAAGGTATTATTCTGTAAGGCCAGCCTGTGACTCTGCTCATGGGAGGGTAAAGTGAGGTACGTGTGTTCTGCAGTTGTATTGACATGTCCTTGTTGGTGTGGTGATGGTGTCTTGGAAGGAAAAGCAACATGTAATATCCACCCCACACATGTCAATATAGCACACATCAAAAACAAAATTATCAAAGTCATTATACATCTGCTACGTAACATTTTGCAGTACTTATTTTTCATTATTGCCTTTTTAGTCGGCCCCCAGGCAGTCTGTCCTACCGCAGTAGTCATTGTCTGACCGCTTCACCAGTTAGTCTGTACCAATCTGGACTTAATTGATCAAACTTGAGCTACTTTGGCAGACCGTAATTTAGAACTGTAAGTTTGTTGGGGGGTCTGATCCAAGAGAGGGGGTAAATAGTTTGTGTTATCTTTCTTTTGAACAATGTTCTCAGGATCCCCAAAGTACTTTTTACAATGGCTGGCATGAAGCCATCCTTTCCTTCCTTCAACCTTTACTGCTGTCCGCGTAGTAAGGAGGACCAATTTGGGCTGCTTCCACCTGGGCTCCAAAGGCGATGTCCTATCAAAATTTCGGACCAAGATCCAGTCCCCTGGCTTTATCGCATGCTCTTCGGGATTGGTGTGATCTGGAAAGGTAGCCGCCACCTGTGAATGACAAGAGCGTAGTGCAGACATCATGGCGGCAAGATAATCTGTCAACATATTACTGTCAGTATCCGTGATAGACTTAGGTCTAGGTGTGTCACACATATTAGGAGGTCTGCCATAGACTACCTCATAAGGAGAGAGACCGGTCCTTGAATGTGCTACCATTCTCATGTAGAAAAGGGCTACCGGCATGGCTGTGAGCCAATCTACACCCTTTTCCGCACATATTTTGGCTATTTTTTCTCTTCAGTGTCTGATTGTGTCTTTCGACTAAACCTGCTGCTTGTGGGTGCCTGACACAATGGAACTTCCAAGTATATCCTAGCAATAGGGACACTTGTTCCATCAATTTAGAAGAAAAAGGCTGTCCATTGTCAGAGTAAATTATTCGGGGCAACCCATACCTGGGGAAAAATTCCCTGACCAGCTATTTCGCTGTTGTCTCTGCTGTGTAGTCTGGTACGGCATAGGCTTCTGTCCACCTAGTCAAGGCACATACAACCACTAGCACGTATTTCTGTCCCCTACATCTATCCATTTGTATGCAATCCATTTGTAGGACCTCAAAAGCATGTTCAGGAGGGTGAAATCCCCCTTGTTCTACATACACCCCTTTCCCTGGGTTGAACTGACAACATATCATACAGGTTCTGACTTTGTGTTTTGCAGCAGCTCGCAAGTTTTTGTTGTGCCATAATGGTCGTAAGCTGTCTAACATTCCTTTCTCACCGAGGTGTGCTGGGCTATGTGTAGTTTCTATGATTATGGGCACCATTGAATCAGGTAGGAACCACACTCTTTTGTCTTTTGTTACCCACCCTTGTTCAGTCTCTGTCCCTCCCGCTTCAGTCCATTTTTTCTTTTCCTCTGGGGTGGCGTGGGCCTGTATGTCTATGACATCTTTGGAGGGGTCTCTTACTACCAGAACTGTATTCTGTTGAATTGTATGGGAAATGGCTGCTGTCTGGGCCGTGTGTTTGGCAGTTTGATCTGCAAGATCATTTCCTTTGGAAACATCATCTGTAACTTTGGTGTGGGCTTTGCATTTCAATATTGCTATTGCCGCTGGCAGGTGTATGACATCCAACAGGTCCTGTATTAAAGGTCCATGTTTTATCTTTGCTCCATGGGTGGTCAGAAAACCTCTTTCTTTCCATAGAGTCCCAAAATTGTGAACGACCCCAAAGGCATACTGTGAATCTGTGTAAATGTTTACTTTTAAATTTTTCGCCCACCTACAAGCCTGTGTGAGGGCTACTAATTCTGCAGCTTGGGCTGAAAGGGTGTCTATTCTGTTTGTTTCTATGACTCTGCTATCAGTGGTTATGGCATAAGCTGCCGTTAACTCTCCTGTACTAGTCCACATGCATGACCCATCCACAAAGAGAGTAACATCTACATCTGATAGCGGGACATCAGTCAAGTCTTGTCTGGGTTTGGTGACAATCTCTATCATTCTAATACAGTCGTGTGCATCTTCATCATTTGTGGCATTAGGTAGCAAGGTAGCAGGATTTAATGTGTTACACCTCCTTATCTCGATGTGTGGCTGGAACAATGTCAGCTCATATCCCGTTAATCGGGCTACTGTATGATGCTGTGTTTGTGTTCTGTTGAGTAGGAGTTCCACTGCGTGTGGTACAAGTACTGTCAGGGGGTGTCCTAGGACAATGGCATCACTTTGTCTGATGGCTAAAGCTGTAGCAGCTACAGATTTCGGGCAGGCAGGTAGGGCCTGTGCTACTGGGTCTAATGTACTGGAAAAGTAGGCACAGGGCCTATTCCTTCCTGCTTGGTCCTGTGTGAGGACTGAGAGTGCCGTACCACCTCGTTCTGTTACAAATAGTGTGAAGGATTTGGTGTAATCTGGAGTGGCCAGGACTGGGGCCTGGCACAGTGCTTGTTTTAGTTGCTCAAAGACCTCTGTATGCTCAGTTGTCCATGGCAAAGATGCCGATAAACCGGCCTCCAAAGTGGTCAGTTGTATCAAAGGTTTGGCCAAATGGGCATACTGAGGAATCCACTGCCTACAATATGATGTTAAGCCAATGAAGGCACGTACTTCTTTCTGTGTTGTTGGACGTGGAATAGTGGCGATTAACTGTATTCGTTCCTGTGTAAGTTGTCTACCATCCTTGGACAGCAAGTGCCCAAGGTAGGCCACTTGCTGTGCACAGAACTGTAATTTAGAGGGAGAGACTTTGTGTCCCTTGTCTGCAAGAAACAGTAAAACCTGAAGGGTGGCTTTCTCGCACTCTGTTTCTGACTGGCCTGTAACCAGGATGTCGTCAACATATTGGATGAGCGTGGTATTTTCAGGCATCTGGATGCTGTCCAACTGCCTCTTCAGGGCTTGACTATAGATACTGTGACTTTCTGTAAAGCCCTGTGGAGCTCTCGTAAATCTGAAGCTCCGGCCATTTAACGAGAATCCAAAAAGGTATTGGCTATCCTCATGAATGGGAATACTGAAGAAAGCATTTTTAAGAGCTATGACAGTGAAAAAAACAGCTTTGGGGTCTATTGCTGTCAAAAGTGATGTTATGTCAGGTACCACAGGGTATTGTGGCACAACACACTTGTTTAGTTCTCGCAGGTCCACTACCAAACGATATACAGGTTCGGCAGTTGGGTCTGTTCGTTTAAGAACTGGAAGAACAGGCGAGTTGCAAGTATTGGAATCTGTCTCTATTACTACCTTGTGTTCAATCAAGTCATTTATTATTTGCAGTAATGTTCGCTCAGCTTGAGGTGGTATTTTATACTGTCTGATTCGTGGCAAAACCACACCTTCCTTTAGTGTAATTTTGTGGGGTGTGATGTCCATACAGCCTACGTCTGTGGGGCTAGTTGCCCACAGCGTTGGCGGAATGACTTTAAGTCTAGCATCCAGTTCCTTTTCCAGGAAATGGCCCTTGAAATCTCGCAGGTATAACCTGACACCTTCTGGGGAGCAACATATCACGGTACCCAGTTCTTTCAGTGTCTTAATGCCTAATAGATTTTCGGGGCAGGTCTTTGTTAACACTAGATCTGTAGTACGCGTTAGGGGACCTACTCCTATGGAAACATTTTGTGAGACCTTATTTATTACTGTTTTTCCCGAAAAACCCAAGGAAATACTATGTGAGCCGGAGAGAGGTATCCCTGGGACCTCATCATGGTTTATTGTTGTCCTACTGGCCCCTGTGTCAAGGAGGAATTTTCTGTCTTGCCCCAGAATGTGTGCTTGTACATAGGGGCCACGTTGGTCCACCGTGACAGGAAGCAGGGGCAAGTCTTTTTCTCTCTCTAGGCCCTTTCACGAGTATTCAGGATATTCGGGGTATATTTCATCATTGCGCTGGTACATTTGAGTTTGTGCGGGGGCGTTAGTAGGGGGTCTGGCCTACGCCACAGGGGCTGCGGTCTCAGTGTTCCGTGGGGCATAAGGACGGGCTTGTGTTTTTCCTGTTGCTATATTGTGTTTCAATACGGGACACTCCCTGACAAAGTGGCCAGGTTTTTTGCAATAATTACATGACCCTTTTTCAGTGGATACAGTTGTTGTCTGGGCTACCAAGGCTTTCATTTTGGTGTCCTTCACGCGCCTTTTATCTTGTTCCTCTTCCTCCCTAATTCTATTGTGGTGATACTGTAGCATTTGTAGCATCTGTTGGGAATTATTTGCTTGCCAAGTACTTTCAACTTTCTGAAGTCTGTTCTTTATTGGGGGAAGGGCATTTTCTACCAATTTTGCTACGAAGAGACGTTGGTAACCATCACTGCCTGAGGAGAGGCCGCTATTAATGGCGAAGCATTTCTGTAATCTTACAAAATAATCTCCTATTTCTTCATCTAACTTTTGTTTACACGCTGATATTGCGTCCCAATCCTCTTTCTTCGTTGTTAACAATTTAGGTAATACTTGCATAAGGGCATCGGGGAATGCACGTATTAAGTCTCCCAACCCATCCCCTGGTTTGCGGGCCTGCTCCTCATTTCTTAGCGCCGTCCAATTTATAACTGCTCCCCCATCTAAGTTCCAATCTTTTCCCATCAACTTTTCGTATATCCCCTCAGGAAGGAGAACCTTCAGTAATATCTTTATATCCTTAAAAGTATAATTCCCTAGACTCAGAATGTCCCTTATTTCTTTATGGAATCCTGCAGGGTCTTTTTCGTGTGGTGGTACTATCTTTTTCATTTCTAATATCTCTAACTTGGTAAGAGGGGTGTATACATGCACCCGCTCATACTCACCGTCATCACGCAGCCTTGGGTGTACCTCTCTCAGGGGAAATTGTCCCTTGTCATAGGTACCTATACCGGACATTTCAGTTTCGAACTGTACATAACGTTGCCTTAGATCCAGAACTTTAGTAATGAATTCTTCCTCCCTTGTGGACCAAAACCCATCACGCAGTAAATGATATATTTTCTTAGGTGGGGGACATGTTTTTTCATATAGTGTTGCCAAATGTTGTAACATGAACATACCTGCTATTCTTTGATCAGACAGGGGGAGGGAGAGGAAGATCTGTCCTACCATATCAGGGTCATAAAGTTGGTGCTGGGCAATCCAATCAGTGGCTGATCGGGCTATTTCTTTTTCATGTGGGGTGAAAGGCGGGTCGTCCTCGAGCCAGTGCTCCAACGACTGGACAGTGCACTGTAACAGCTTAGTGGAAACGGTATCCGTTCTAGTATTTTTGTACTCAGTTGAGATATGAGGGGGAAGGGGAGGGAATCCGGGACGGCGATGGCTACGGACTAGTCCCATAACAGGAGTTCTCCCTCCATTTTCTTCCTCACCACTCGTTTCTTCTAAGATGTTTTCCTGTCTGTCCCAATCCTGATGGATGGTATGAATGCCCGATATCAATTGTACTAGTAATTTTTCTATCTGTTCGTGTTTAGTGAACTTGGACCGTTCAAGTAAGTTACTTAGGTCCAACAAATGGTTGGGCGCCTCGCGATTACTGCAGTCCAATATCCTTAAGAAACAGGTCACTGTAAACTGTAACATGGTCTGTTTGGTCGCGACCTTTCTACCTGTTATCATTGTTAACAAGGCCTGTTCATTTTTACCCGTTTGGACGAAATCGTGAACTGCGTCCAATTGGGATTTGCTGTTGGGAAGATTCTGGAGCGTGTCCAGGGCCTGTCTCAATCTATGAGATATTATGGCCATTCTACCCTCCCCGGGGCATTCATCATAAGGGCATTCCAAAGGCGGGATATCACTTTTATCCTCTGCCCCGTCTTTAACATCGTCTAGGGAAGGAGCAGTGGCCACTTGGCCACCCATCTGTGCTGGTGGTATTTGTTGCAGGGCTTGCGGTTGAACCACGTAAGGCGGGGGAATTTCTATTAAGTAAGAGGACACAAAATCCTCTGAAGGAGTTATTTTTACCTTCGCCATATGCTCTTGGATGGACATCTCCTCTCCAGCTGTTTCAGTAGGCAGAACGGGATAAATTCCCTCAATAAGTGCATTTTTTTCTCTTTCTCTTTGTTCAGTAATAACTCTTTCTCCCTCTTCCTGTAATTTCTTTTCTTTAGCCTGTTCTGACATTTTCCTACCTTTTTCAGCCTTCGTCTGTTCCTTCTGGTCCCTCCTATGCGCTTCCTTGCGCCACAATTCAATTGCTTTTTCCTGTGAAGGCCTTACTTTCTTTGTCCACAATCAATCAATCAAAGACATTTATAGAGCGCACTACTTACCCGTAGGGTCTCAAGGCGCTTTGGGGGGTGGGGTGCCGTTACTGCTCGAACAGCCAGGTCTTGAGCTTCTTCCTGAAGGAGAGGTGGTCTTGGGTCAAGCGCAGGTCGGTCGGGAGGGAGTTCCAGGTCTTAGCGGCCAGGTAGGAGAAGGACCTTCCTCCTGTTGTCGCTCTTCGGATGCGGGGGACGGCGGCGAGGGCGTGGCTGGCTGATCGGAGGTGGCGTTTGGGAGCGTAGAAGTTGACTCGGTTGTTGAGGTAGCTCGGGCCTTGATCGTGAAGGGCTTTGTGTGCATGGGTGAGGAGACGGAAGGTGATTCTTTTCTTGACGGGGAGCCAATGCAGGTCTCTCAGATGTCCGGAGATGTGGCTGTTACGTGGGATGTCGAGGATGAGTCTGGCTGAGGCGTTCTGGATCCGCTGGAGTCTCTGCTTTAGCTTGGCGGTGGTTCCGGCGTAGAGGGCGTTGCCGTAGTCCAGTCGGCTGGTGACGAGGGCCTGGGTGACCGTCTTCCTGGTCTCCGTGGGGATCCACCAGAAGATCTTCCGTAGCATGCGCAGGATGTTGAAGCACGACGAGGAGACAGCGTTGACTTGTCTGGTCATGGAGAGGGAGGAGTCCAGGATGAAGCCCAGGTTGCGTGCGTGGTCCGTCGGTTTGGGTGCGGTGCCCAGGGCGGGGGGCCACCAGGAGTCGTCCCATGCGGAGGGCGAGGAGCCCAGGATGAGGACCTCCGTCTTGTCTGAGTTCAGTTTCAGGCGGCTGGTCGTCATCCACTCGGCTACATCTTTCATCCCAACGTGTAGGTTGGCTCTGGCGGCGGCGGGGTCGTTGGTCAGGGAGAGGATCAGCTGGGTGTCGTCGGCGTAGGAGATTATGTTGAGGTTGTGTTGGCGTGCGATGGCCGCGAGGGGGCTCATGTAGACGTTGAAGAGGGTGGGGCTCAGCGAGGATCCTTGAGGGACGCCGCAGATGACTTCGGTGGCCTCTGACTTGTACGGTGGTAGGCGGACTCTCTGTGTTCTTCCGTCGAGGAAGGAGACGATCCAATCCAGTGCCTTCTCCTGGATTCCGATGTTGCTGAGGCGCTGCACTAGGGTGCGGTGGCAGACCGTGTCGAAAGCCGCGGAGAGGTCTAGGAGGATGAGGGCCGCTGTTTCTCCGTTGTCCATCAGGACTCGGATGTCGTCGGTGGCGGCGATGAGGGCGGTCTCTGTGCTGTGGTTGGCTCGGAAGCCAGACTGTGAGGGGTCGAGGGACCCATTCGTCTCGAGGAAGGCGGGCAGCTGTTTGTTGACGGTCTTCTCGATGACTTTGGCTGGAAACGGGAGGAGCGAGATGGGGCGGTAGTTCTTGAGATCGGTGGGGTCCGCTGTAGGTTTCTTGAGTAGAGCGCTGAGTTCGGCGTGCTTCCAGCTCTCAGGGAAGGTGGCGGTGTCGAAGGAGGTGTTGATAATGTCCCGCAGGTGGGGTGCGATGACAGCGTCGGCCTTGTTGAAAACGTGGTGAGGGCAGGGGTCAGTCGGAGATCCGGAGTGGACGGAGTTCATCATGCGGACGGTGTCTTCGGTGCTGATCGGAGTCCAGGCGCGGAGGGTGGTGGTGGGTGGCGTTGCTGTGGTCGTGGCATGCGTCGGTTAACAGCTGAAGCTGTTGTGTATGTCCGCGATCTTGTTGTGGAAGTAGGAGGCGAGGGAGTTGCAGAGGTCTTGCGATGGGGTGATGTCGTTGTTTCCGGCGTTGGGGTTGGAGAGCTCTTTCACGATGTTGAAGAGTTCCTTGCAGTTGTGTGCGTTGTTGTCCAGCCGGTCCTTGAATGCAGTTTTCTTGGCGGCGCGGATCAGTTGGTGGTGCTTCCGGGTGGCAATCTTGTGGGTGGTCATGTTGTCTGGTGTTGGTTCCCTTCTCCAGACTTTCTCGAGGGCTCGGCAGTTCTTCTTGGAGTTCTTGAGTTCGTCGGTGAACCATGGGGCTTTCTTGCTGGCGGGTCTGCTGGGCGGGGTTCTCAGAGGGGCGAGTTCGTCCGCGCAGTTGCTGATCCACTTCATGAGGTTGTCGGCGGCCTGGCTGGGGTTCGGTGAGCTGGTAGGCGGGTGCTGGCTCAGGGAAGCGGCGAGCTGGTCGGCTGTGATCTTGTTCCACTTTCTACGAGAAACCTGTCACTGGTGGTGGTGGATCATCGTTCTTTTGAAGGTGAAGTGGACGCAGCTGTGGTCCGTCCAGTGGAGTCCTGTGGCGTGGCTGAAGGCGATGTCTTTGCTGGATGAGAAGATGGCGTCGAGTGTGTGTCCGGCGAGGTGGGTGGGGGTGGACACCAGTTGCTTGAGTCCGAGGTTGGCGAGGTTGTCGAGCAGGGTGGTGGTGTTGCGGTCGTTGTTGTTCTCCTGGTGGAAGTTGAGGTCCCCCAGGAGGATGTAGTCAGCGGAGGGGAGGGCGTGCGGGTTGATGAAGTCGGCGATGTCCTCGCTGAATTGTGTGCGTGGTCCAGGGGGTCGGTAGATCAGGGTGCCTCTGAGGGTGGTCTTCGGGTCGGTGTGTATCTGGAAGTGCAGGTGTTCGGCGGACGTTAAGGTGTCGTCGGTGCTGGTCGTGATGCGGATGGTGTTCCTGTGGATGATGGCGATGCCTCCTCCCATCTGGTTGGCGGTGCGGTCCCTCCGGGTGATCTTGTATCCCTCTGGGATGGCGATGGCGATGTCGGGCGCTGAAGAGGCGTTCATCCAGGTCTCCGTGAGGAAGGCAACGTCAGGGGCTGTGGTGTCGAGGAGGTTCCAGAGTTCGATGGCGTGTCTGTGGATGGAGCGGGTGTTGAGCAGGATGCACTTGAGGTGGTTGCTGCTGGTGTTCGTCTTGGCGGGTGCTGGTACGGGGCAGGTCCGGATGCAGGTGAACTTGCAGGCGAGGCAGCTGAAGGGTCCGTGGGTGCGTCTCGGGGTGGCTTGGTAGCATCCCGGGGTTCGGCCGGTGTTGAGTGCGTTGAGGGTGGCGGCGGTGTACGTCAGGCGGGTGGGCCGGGGTCCTCGAGGGCCAGGGGTCCTAGCCCTGGGCGCAGTCCAGGCGCGCCCGTCCGGCGCACAATCGGCGCGCCCGCTGCGCGTGACCGCTGCGCGTACGCACGGTCGCCATATATGGCGAAGTGCGAGGGGGGACGGAGCAGCTGGGAGGCGGGAGCGGGGAGGGTACAGAATGAAGAAAGGGGCGGGGTCAGCGGCGGTGGCGGGAAGCGGGGAGGGATGAGACAGGGGCAGACAAGGAACAAATCCGGCAAATAGGCAACAGGGGGGGACAAAATAACAATATACAGCAAGATACAATTACACAAAACAGCGGTACAATTCAGGAAGCGAGCACAGACCACGCCGCTCGATGGCAGGGGGCGTGGTCCCGCGGCGGCAGCCGGAGCTCAGAGGCAGGCAGGCGGGGAGGCACACGCAGCAGCTGGTGGCCGTGCGGCGCGGGGGGTGTCCTAGACTAGGTCACACTCACCTGCGTCGCACGGTCGCCATATATGGCCAAGTGCGAGGGGGGGCGGAGAAGCTGGGAGGCGGGAGCAGGGAGGGTACAGAATGAAGAAAGGGGCGGGGTCAGCGGCGGTGGCGGGAAGCGGGGAGGGATGAGACAGGGGCAGACAAGGAACAAATCTGGCAAATAGGCAACAGGGGGGGACAAAATAACAATATACAGCAAGATACAATTACACAAAACAGCGGTACAATTCAGGAAGCAAGCACAGACCACGCCGCTCGATGGTAGGGGGCGTGGTCCCGCGGCGGCAGCCGGGGCTCAGAGGCAGGCATGCGGGGAGGCACACGCAGCAGCTGGTGGCCGTGTGGCGCGGGGGGTGTCCTAGACTAGGTCACACTCACCTGCGTCGCACGGTCGCCATATATGGCCAAGTGCGAGGGGGGGCGGAGCAGCTGGGAGGCGGGAGCGGGGAGGGTACAGAATGAAGAAAGGGGCGGGGTCAGCGGCGGTGGCGGGAAGCGGGGAGGGATGAGACAGGGGCAGACAAGGAACAAATCCGGAAATAGGCAACAGGGGGGGACAAAATAACAATATACAGCAAGATACAATTACACAAAACAGCGGTACAATTCAGGAAGCGAGCACAGACCACGCCGCTCGATGGCAGGGGGCGTGGTCCCGCGGCGGCAGCCAGAGCTCAGAGGCAGGCAGGCGGGGAGGCACACGCAGCAGCTGGTGGCCGTGCGGCGCGGGGGGTGTCCTAGACTAGGTCACACTCACCTGCGTCGCACGGTCGCCATATATGGCCAAGTGCGAGGGGGGGCGGAGAAGCTGGGAGGCGGGAGCAGGGAGGGTACAGAATGAAGAAAGGGGCGGGGTCAGCGGCGGTGGCGGGAAGCGGGGAGGGATGAGACAGGGGCAGACAAGGAACAAATCCGGCAAATAGGCAACAGGGGGGACAAAATAACAATATACAGCAAGATACAATTACACAAAACAGCGGTACAATTCAGGAAGCAAGCACAGACCACGCCGCTCGATGGTAGGGGGCGTGGTCCCGCAGCGGCAGCCGGAGCTCAGAGGCAGGCATGCGGGGAGGCACACGCAGCAGCTGGTGGCCGTGTGGCGCGGGGGGTGTCCTAGACTAGGTCACACTCACCTGCGTCGCACGGTCGCCATATATGGCCAAGTGCGAGGGGGGGCGGAGCAGCTGGGAGGCGGGAGCGGGGAGGGTACAGAATGAAGAAAGGGGCGGGGTCAGCGGCGGTGGCGGGAAGCGGGGAGGGATGAGACAGGGGCAGACAAGGAACAAATCCGGCAAATAGGCAACAGGGGGGGACAAAATAACAATATACAGCAAGATACAATTACACAAAACAGCGGTACAATTCAGGAAGCGAGCACAGACCACGCCGCTCGATGGCAGGGGGCGTGGTCCCGCGGCGGCAGCCAGAGCTCAGAGGCAGGCAGGCGGGGAGGCACACGCAGCAGCTGGTGGCCGTGCGGCGCGGGGGGTGTCCTAGACTAGGTCACACTCACCTGCGTCGCACGGTCGCCAATATGGCCAAGTGCGAGGGGGGGCGGAGAAGCTGGGAGGCGGGAGCAGGGAGGGTACAGAATGAAGAAAGGGGCGGGGTCAGCGGCGGTGGCGGGAAGTGGGGAGGGATGAGACAGGGGCAGACAAGGAACAAATCCGGCAAATAGGCAACAGGGGGGGACAAAATAACAATATACAGCAAGATACAATTACACAAAACAGCGGTACAATTCAGGAAGCAAGCACGGACCACGCCGCTCGATGGTAGGGGGCGTGGTCCCGCGGCGGCAGCCGGAGCTCAGAGGCAGGCAGGCGGGGAGGCACACGCAGCAGCTGGTGGCCGTGCGGCGCGGGGGGCGTCCTAGACTAGGTCACACTCACCTGCATCGCACGGTCGCCATATATGGCCAAGTGCGAGGGGGGCGGAGCAGCTGGGAGGCGGGAGCGGGGAGGGTACAGAATGAAGAAAGGGGCGGGGTCAGCGGCGGTGGCGGGAAGCGGGGAGGGATGAGACAGGGGCAGACAAGGATCAAATCCGGCAAATAGGCAACAGGGGGGGACAAAATAACAATATACAGCAAGATACAATTACACAAAACAGCGGTACAATTCAGGAAGCGAGCACAGACCACGCCGCTCGATGGCAGGGGGTGTGGTCCCGCGGCGGCAGCCGGAGCTCAGAGGCAGGCAGGCGGGGAGGCACACGCAGCAGCTGGTGGCCGTGCGGCGCGGGGGGTGTCCTAGACTAGGTCCACAACTGTTCCTCTACCGCCATAATACATTCCATGTCCCATGTACCTGTAGGGGGCCATATAAGTCTGGGTTCTAGATGTTCTGTATAATCTGACCACAGTTCCAAAAACATTACCCCTTCAATACCATGTTTAGTATACATGAAATGGCCAGGTGTGTCTCTAGGTGGGACCGGAACGGCCTGCTCTAATCGTTTTTTCTTGGTACTTAAACCACGTAATTTGGAGAATAAAGGCATTTTAAAGCCTTTTGCCTAGGCCTTATAAATATCAAATCACGAAAACAATATACTTGATATCTTTATACACTGGGGAACCAGTGCAACTTTACCGTGTTCTATCACAGAACCCGTCTTTATACATTCCCAGTAGTACTCACCGAGAAGCAGAACTTGAAGACCTGGTCATCGGACTGGAGCGCTGCGCAGTGGGATGAGGAATAACGGGACTCTGGAAACTCGACAAGTTCACTGGTTGGGCTCTGGGTTGGAACGCTCCGCCACCTTCCTCACCGCCTCGTGTGGATGTTCAGTCTCAGTCTGTCTCCTCCTCGCCACGAGGGAGTCAGTAGGAATACCCCCCTCTTGTGCACGTGAGAGTCCGTCAAGGGTGTGGAAGGGACAAAGACCGGACCTAGATCTCCGGCGCGTGGGGAAGGGGGGGGGTGTCCCTGTTCGGGCGCCATTAAATGTGGTAAATTAATTAATTACCAGATTTGAATTTCTATAAATTATCAATATAAATGAAATAATGAACGGAGGAGTCCGTGGTGTAAGAGTTAAAATGGGTCTTTATTCAGTAACCCGGGTTAATGGAGAACAAACTCCATCACCATGAAAGGATCAGGAGTGGTCTGACGCTTTATTCACAAGGTACAGTTTTTATACATATCACAGTAAATTCTCAACTCATGGGGAGGAGCCCTCCTGGTTGCGGCGAAGAAAACAATTACAAGTTAGCATTGCTCAAGACATATATGCAGAAACACAGATAAGCACATTTTTCAAGAAAGCGGCTTGGGGGATGCCGTCAGAGGAAGGGGGAGCTTGTGTGCCTGACAGATAAGGATGTGGTGAATGAGTCATGAACAGACAACCTTGGAGGGAACTGAGTTATGTGACATTCTGCGAGGCACCAGTGGGTCCTAGGCCAGCTGGCCGCGAAGAAATACGAGATAAACTTGCTTTTCTGAGAAAAGGGGAAGATGGTTGGCCAATTTTTTTAGAAACGGCTTAACCACAAAAATACGTTGGTGTAACAGTCTGAAAACCAGCTGCAGTATGAGGAGATACTTGAACTGGCTGACCCTGGGCAAGCTGACATGAATTCTTAAAATGGATGCTGTGTCCAAAATGGATGCTGTATAGAATTGTTTTTAGAGCACAATGAGAAAGGGAAGTTTGCGAGGGGACAGAGCTGGGAGCGCGGTCTTTTAATTTTGATTTCCTCAAAAATGCTTTGACGTGCGTAGCCCAATTGGGCTATTTTTAGTAGGATTTGGGCTACACATGTCGCTACTGCCCGTTTATTCATACAATTTGCCTATTTGTTCCTCGATCCCCACCGAGCAACACCTGTTACGCCTGGCTGGCTGGAAGAACGTTCTGGGCCTGGAGGGTGCACACCTCTTTTACAAGATATTGCTCTTTGGCTCCACATACGCCCTGAGGACTGCAACAACAGTGCTACACTAATGCTGAGGAGCTAGGTGCCTTCTTGACTTTTGTGCTGTGGGTTGGCTCCCCCCCTTACTCATCTGTGTGTCTCACCTAATGAGCAAATATATATACAAATTCTGTCCCACAATGGAGGATTGGGTCACTTATGAAGAGGATGATAATTTATATGAAGAGGAAGTGGCTACCCCTTCCCTGGAAGAAAACATTGTTGAGGCCCTGGACGCTTCTGTCCAGGAGTCGGTCAACAAGGCCCTTGAAAAAGCAGTTCCTGGGACTGTGCAGCAAACACTAGCTACTGCATTGAAACCAATAAGCAAACAATTAGAGAAATTTGCAAAACGTCATGGTGTCACTGCTCCGGCAGGCCCTTCCAAGGACATCTCAACTTTAGAACCCCAGTCTAAATCCTGGCATCATTCTTCCGCTCTCGCCTCACTACCCGGCCCAGACACTGGCAAACCCAAGATCCCAGACACTGACACAGACACAGATACCACAGGAGCTGACACTCAGGATGAGTCCCCCCCCTAAGAAGAGGGCCAAGAAGTCCAAAAATGTGGAAACACCTCAAACCATTTTCACTCCCTTCAATTTTAATCCGGCTGACATAGTTCACCCCAGGTCGTCTGACTGGTTCCCTGCACCTGAGGTTGCGGCATATTTGCATGACCACCTTCGCAGAAGCTTTGACAAAGAGCTGTGTAACAGACTCCGCTCAGAGTGTCCCAGACCGGATATTTCTGATAAGGTGGCAGAAACCCCGGATATAGACTCCAGTCTTTTAACGTTCCTGAAAAAGTTTGCTAAAGATCCCAGGAAGGGTATTGATCGTGCCTGGCGAGGGTGCCAAGACAAACTCCTAAATGTAGTGGGCCCTCTAGCAAAGATCTTAGAAATGGCTTTGGAGGCGCAGGAATCCGGTACTGCAGTGAATCCCCATGTCCTTGCAGGGTGGACACAGAGAGCCATATGCCTTTTGGGTAACGCGAACTGCGCCATCTCCACGGAGCGGCGCAAATCACTCCTTATGCGCATGGACTCCAATCTCACTGAATTGGCTGCAGCGGAACCAGGTCCATTGGCGGACGGTAACCTGTTCGGGGAACATTTCGTCAAATACTTGGCCAAGTACGTAGTCACCTTCACGACTCTTGACAAGGCACAGTCGGGTATTTAATTAGTCTTTCAGGCTGGTGTTTTCAACAGGGCCTGACAAAGCTGAGGACGCTAGTTTGGCCATCAATTCTCCCAAGGTCCTCAGAGAGGAGACTTTGGTCGAGGCAGGGGAGAGTGGGACTCCACCCATGGGGGAACCTTCTACCCCACCAGACAACGCTTCACCAAGAGGCGTTTCAACAGAGGTTCCAAGCCCCTGAATCTTCAGGTAAGAGCTCTAGACAAATTTCTACTACCCTTGGGGGGGTCGTACTCAGTTTTTCTATCACAATTGGGTTCAACTATCTCAGGATGCTTGGATATTGCAAACAATTCAGGGTTTTCATCTAGATTTCTTTCAGACCCCTTCTCAGGCAGTCTACCCAGGCAGTTTTCTTTTTCACAACTAGAAGGCGATTTTATAGATTCCAAACTCGAAGAATTGCTGCAGAAACACGCGATAGCGTATTGCGATGAGGGCCCTCACGGTTTCTGCAGCAATATTTTTCTAGTGCCGGAGAAAGGCGGAGGTTTCAGGTTGGCACTCAATTTAAAGGATTTCAATCATTACATGACTTACAAACATATCAAGATGGAGGGCATCCATCTGTTGGCGGATCTCCTGAAACAAGGGGACTGGATGGTCCATCTGGAACTGAAGGACGCCCACCTGTCCATCCCCATTTTTCCTCCCCATCGACGGTTCCTGCAATTTTGATGGCGTAACCGATGGTTCGAATATTTGGTCCTTCCTTCTGGACTCTCCTCAGCACTGTGGTGCTTCAACAAGGTGATGAAGCCAGTGATAGCATATCTCAGAGAACAGGGAGTTCACATGATAGTTTACCTGGACGACATACTTATAATTGCACAGTCTCCAGTCCTGGCGGTTCTACACTTACGCATGACCATTGCTACGGTACAAAACCTGAGATTCGTGATCAACGAATCGAAATCAGTTCTGTGCCCTTCCCAGACGATTGATTTTCTAGGCATCGTCATAAATTCTCAAACAGTTCAGTTGAGTCTTCCGCACTCCAAACTTCGGGAAATCAAAAAAGAGCTGTGCTCCCTGTTTTCCAAACAGATGGTCTCACTGAGAGTGATTGCCAGAATAGTGGGTATTCTGGCATTCTCCATACAAGCGATTTTTCCAGGGCCCCTCCATTATCGAGCCCTTCAAAGGCTAAAGATTCAACATCTGCAGAAGGGCCTCTCTTAAACGGACCTAGTCCCTCTTTCCCAAGAGGTACGGGAGGAGATCCAGTGGTGGCTTGCCCACGTGGAGGTGTCGAATGGCAGGGCTATTTTTGCTCCCTGCCAGAGGTTGTCATAGAGTCCGACACCAGCCGATGGGGCTGTGGGGCTTGTTGTGGAAATATTTCCACAGGAGGGCGTTGGTCCCTACGCGAACTAGATCTCCATAACAATTGTCTAGAACTTCTAGCAGGGTCGTTTGCGATCCGGACTCTGTCACCCAAACAGGTCTCGTGTTGCATCCTCTTGCGGATGGACAACATCTCAGCGGTTCGGTACATCAACAAGCTGGGAGGCATGAGGTCCTCCATCCTAGTAGAGATAGTGAAGGACTTTTGGCATTACTGCCTGAGTCACCAGATATCGGTCATAGCCGAATACATTTCGGGTCAGACGAACGTAGTGGCGGACTGGAACTCCCGGCATCTCAAGGATTACAGCGATTGGCAGCTCCAACCTCAGATAGTCCAGTGGCTACATATGGGGAAGTTGCGAGATTGACCTTTTTGCATCCAGATTGAATCGTCACATGACCACATTTTTCAGTTGCAGACCGGATCCGTTGGCTCTGGCGACGGATGCTTTCTCCCAGGACTGGTCCCTGAACCTGAATTATGCTTTTCCCCCCTTCATTCTGATTCCACGGGTCCTCAACAATGCTACAGGGCCCTCATGGAGAGATGCACCCAATGGTACTATCGGGGCAGTTGTCCCTGATGGGCTGTAGACTTTCCGGCAATGTTGGCAAATGCCCAGATTTTCGGAACAAGCTTCAGATTTTATCAAGCAGGCTTGGGCCCCCTCAACCAAGAAAATATATTCTTCAGCCTGGAAATGTCGGGTTCGTTGGTGCGTGGAACAACACCTGGATCCCGTGGGGGCAGATTTACCCTATGTTGTAAATTTCTTGTCAAAAAAGGCTTCTGAGGGTTTGGCATACCGTTCTATTAACAATTTCCGTTCGGCCATTTTGGCTGGTCATTCCCAGATTGAGGGCAAGCCAATAGCAATGCACCCATTAGTATGTAAACTATTGAAGCGTATTAGAGTAGCAATTCCGCCCAAGCCGAAGTATTCTTCCTTGTGGGACGTCTCGCTAGTTCTTTCCTTATTCAATCAATGGCCGCACAACAATATGTTAACAAGGAAACAACTTTCATCCAAATTAGCTATGCTGTTATGTCTGTCTGCATGTAGACGTTCTTCTGATGTTAAAGCTCTAGCCATTACAGGCAGAGTATTTACTCCTGAAGGAGTTTCTTTTAACATTACTTCCAGAACTAAAACAATACCACGTAGTGTAGAATATCATGCTTTTCATGGTAACACAAAACTCTGTGTAGTTCAATGTCTCAAGGTTTACGAAGAATGTACCAGGTCGATTCGGCCTGATGGTGTGGTGCAATTATTAATTGCTTAGCAAAAACCTTCTAAACCTGTTACTGCGGCTTCTATAGCCAGATGGTCAAAATCTGTGATGCAAGAGGCAGGTATTGATACCCAAGTATTTGGGGCGCACTCTGTTCGAGGCGCCATGGCCTCTAAGACATTTATGTTGGGTTCTACCATTCAGGATATCATACATTCTGCCGATTGGTCTTCTGAGTCTACCTTTAAACAGTTTTATCATAAACCGGTGGGTGATATTTCCTCTGTGGTATTTGATCAGCGGTAAACTAGCATAATGCAAAGCCTCCGGTCCTGTAATAGAATACAAAATTAGCTAGCATTCGCGCCAAGAATTTTCAATTCTGTTAAGGACACGGAGGCGAGGATTATCCCACCCGGTTGAATTACAGTATTGTAATGCTTACCCACCCGTCTGTATTTATATTCTGTCTAAACAGAAGTTACGTGTTCTCCTGTCTTTCATTCTTCCAGGTTCTGAGAAGAAGAAGGATTGAGAGCACTTCTGGCTAAGAAGACATCATTTTCCAGTTGATTTGGTTCTTCCACGTTGGAGGCTGTTCTATGGACTTAAGCTATAGTTTGGACTTTTACTGTTCAAGCAAAGAAAGAGGATGATTTCCGGTTATGGTGTCTCTTATGGGGTCTTGCAGGATGTGATGTGTAACATGTGCATCATGGGAAATGTAGTTTATTTACATAATGCAAAGTTTTCATTGGCTGCTGTGAGTGGCAATAAACAGAAAGAGAAGCATAATCCTCACCTCCGTGTCCTTAATAGAATTGCAAATTCTTGGCGCGAATGCTAGCTAATTTTATATTCTGCCCCCCCACACTGTTATTGTCTGCCTTTCACAGTTAGTGTCTGGCTTTTTAGCATTGGCCTGAGTACTAATTCTGATTCCGGAGTTTGTTTCTGGAAACTCCCCATTTTCAAAAACTCCCAAACCAAAGACTTCAAGAAACTCAGAAATTTTCGAAAGTCTTCCAAATAAAGGTCCAAACCCAAACAATTTCCCAATCTTACGACCCAACCCACCACCATCAACATCATTGCTGTTACTTCAACCTGTGAAACCTGTGAAACAAAGTGTTTACATCGAGTGCCACACTCTCTGACTTTTGCATTATTGTGTGGGTGGAGGCGGTTGTAGCAAGGTCAGGGGAGGAGCTTGTAAAAACTCTGATTGTTGTGCATCAGCTGTTTCTTGTGGGTGTCTGTGCTCCATAGCTGGCACTGCGCCCCTGGAGGTGGCCTGGCAGGAATCTTCATCTGTGCTTGGTTCTAGCAATATACTACATCCCTCCTTCTCTGATGCAGGGGGCCACAATTCCTAGCCTGCACAGAGGCACTGCAACCACCTTCACCTAGAATTCGCAGGGATATTTTAAAGTAATAATGCCTCCTATTTTAAAGTAATAATGCCTCCATGTAAAGGAAGGCTGGGGGCCAAGCTCAAAAGGAGGATGGAAAGACAATTGAACAAAAAGTCCCCCCCCCCCAGAGAACGTGAACAAAGTGAATGGGTGGGAAGAATAAAAATCGGGCTCCCAGAAGAAAATAAATCTCCCAGCATGAGAAGAGATGAACATATGATAGATACTCCGGTACACCCTACGGTGGAGATGAGTGCAAAGCCCCTGGGTCAATCTATAATGGAATTTGTCGGGAAATATTTCAAACAAAAAGCCTGAGGTCAGTGTTGAGGAAATCACTAAATAGCACTTGGAAAGGGAGTGAGAGGAATACAGTAAATGACTCAGTACCAGACTTGGACCTTTCTTTTGGAGTTAAAAAGGTTGATAACATAGAGGGGAAATCCTTATTGGAACCCAGCCTATCCTCATCCCTGCACCTCATTCCCTTTGGGGTAAATAGCTCCATTGAAGACAGGATGCCATTTGGGGGATGGGGCAGGAGTGGAGTAAGGGGGATGTGGGGAGAACATCTTATTAGAAGAGGTAGGAAGGGATACCCGAGGTGTACACTCTCCCCCCCACTGTAGGCTCACAGTCCTCCCTAGGTTTAGATATAACAGCAATGCCGGCCCTATCACTATTCGAGGTAATGTTTTTAAATCAGAGAATCCTTCACGCAATAGTAGAAGCGCTGACTAAAAATAATAGGCTGGAGAGGTCCCATAAAAACCACTACATGGGATCACAGAAGAATTAAAACAAATCAATAATTGCATGTCCACCTTGGTGCGGCCAGTGCCAGCAAAGAGATAAAGAGGTATCCACACTGGCCGTAATCAGTGAGTTAGAACATCCACAAAAACAAGCCACCCAACTGTATATATTTCAAAATGTCCGATGTTGGTGATAAGAAGGGGGCAGCACCAGGGGTGAAAGGGCCATTTACCATCAACTAGAAAAGTAGGTAAACAACAGAAAAATCTCAACAAGAAAGGAGAGGGAAAAAGAGGTAGTAAGAAAGGTCAGTGTAGGGCCCTGGGCATAGAGGCCGGGCCAAAGGTAGAAATGGGAAATAGAATCAGGGAATGTGGGACCCCGAGAGGGGTTAGAGTCTCAATTAGATGGGTTACTCAGCCACTATCGTGACGTATGAAACCCTGAAGGCCTGTGGGGCAGAGTGATAGGGAAACAACTGACATTGAAAGAGAGAAAGGAATGGTGAAGGGTGTTGAGCCTGGAATAGGCAAAATGTGTAAGGTCACCCTAGGGCAGCATTGGAGGAGAAAAACGTAATAGCTCCCAGAATTGAGATGTGTGGATCCACATGCAATGGAATAGATAGCCCTAGGGTATATTTGAAGCCCTGAGGAGTGGGAACAGATAGGAAGCATCAGAGGAAATAAAAGTCTCTGAATTGATCAAAATTGTTACAAGTATTGACCAAATGACCCAGTTTATGTGAAATTACATCTGGGGATATAAAGTAAATAGGGTTTATAACAAATCTGTTAGGGAAAGAGGTGACAAAGGCTCGGACTTTGTGAAACTAATGGTGATGAAGGCAGAGGAAGAACTAGGAAAGGAGGGTATACGATTGGTACAGATGGAATAGTTGGCAGTAGAGGGGAGGTATCCTAAGGACCACAAAGCTCTGACCTGCCATGCAGGTCTACAGCCAGAACAAGTACAGTACAGCCTTGCAAGGGTCCAGCACAGAAGAAGAATCATGGATAAAAGAGAGGGCAGCTTATGTGTAATCATAGCAAGTGCCACCAAAGAATTGAAGCTGTGGACCCATTTCAAGCCCTTATATGATTGATGGATAGGATGTGACGATAATAGTTGGGGAGAGATGAGTGATTTAGACTTGGGGTCTGAGTCTTCGCACAGCCTGCTGGTTTTAACTTGGAATGTAGGGGGTTATAAGAAACTCCAAGCCCATAATAGGTTTAATGTGGTGTTGAGAACATATCAAATCATGTGCATACAGGAAACCTGGCTGTGTGAAGGACCCAAACCTGCAGAGGGATTTTTAATACTTTTCAAAAATGCTGTGCACCTGGGCCCATGCCGAGCATTGGGAGCTGATTACTTTAGTTTCTAAAAAATTAGCTAATACAATTATTAGGTTGAAAGTTAACAGCCGGTGGTTACTGGCCAGTCAGATATAGCTTTACAATAGGCCTTGTAGGAAAAGCCAAATAAGCATGGCCAATATATATATCCCACCAGAAAGTATAGACGAGGAGCCACGCGATCAGACCGGTGGGGCAGCCACGAGAACCAGGCTCTATCATATGGGGATCCCCGATCCGCCCATCCGACCGGACACAACCCAGACCTCACAACCTACGGGCGGGATGAGTCACCTGGTGGAGTGCCTGTTCGGGCACCAACGGAAGGAAGTAACCCAACTAGGGTCACCCGGGACACTCTCGACCTCCTCTAGCCTTCTAAGAAATGAAGAGTCGATGACGTTGTAGAGAATGCAATCTAACTAGTTTATTCACAAGGTACACTGCAGTGGAGTCTAGTGTGACCAGCCCCCTATGATGGCTGACGAGGGACTGACTCTAACAAACATAAAGCTATATTATGTATGTTGCGGAGCCCACAAAGCCTTGCCTAATATGGAAAAACACAGGTAGATGTCGTAATACAATGGAGGTACAGAGCATAAGTTTTGATTACGCATCCTGGAACAATCTATTTACTGCCCAATGTTGTCTGGCTTATCCTCCCTGCTAGGTAGGTGGGAGAAGGCCTCTACACAAAGGAAAAGGCATGCATTAATGAGCGAGATTCAGCATTTGAGAAACAAAACTCACTAAGGACCATTTCTCGTAAATGATCATGTAACAGTTTCAATTATAATACAAGATGGTGTCTACTAGAGGTAAAATGGTGGCACAGTTGTCAACCTAACTTACATAACTTCTGCCCTTGTTAATTGTGTATGCATCCAGCAAGAATGTATTATGAGATAGCTACATAAATGCTAACATAATACCAAGTAAAACACGAGTAATATGGCAGTAATATGTTTCAATTCTAACAAGTCTCCTTCCTTTCTTCAAGCAGAAATTTAACAAAATAAGTGCCACTAATTTCAGTTTTGGAACGGGAGTGGTACATTCTAACACCACTCAAGGGTCCAGGACCTGTGGGCCATTAGTTGGGGCTAAGACCCACTCCAACAGAGGCCAGCAGCAGGGTCCATGGCAGTTGCAGTGGGAACTGGTCAGCTAGGCAGTTGCAAGGAGAGAGGCCTCTGGAAGCTGTCAGTGTCCCAATAGCTGAAAAAGTAAGTAAGCTATCTGTCCCTTGAAGCCACTTCTGATGTCCTTGGGTTCAAGCAAGAATGTCCAGTCTTCCTTTAGGTTCTTTAGACAGCAGGTCAGTCCTTCACATTTTTCACAGCTTCAGAAGGGTTCTGAGGAAATGCCTGCAGGGTTCACTCTTCTGCCCAATACCAGCCTGTGGGCCAAGGGAAATCCTTATTCCGTTCCCTAAACTGGTTCTTGTCAGTTCCTCCCCTCCTACTGGGTTTGGAGCCAGCCTACCTACAAAGATGTAACAGAGGCATGAACCCTATTTTCCATTGACAAGGAAGACATCTTGTGAAGATCAGAAAGGGGCATGGGACACCCGAGGTCATCTTGTCAAAGGAGGAGACCCCTCCCTACACCCAGAACCCTTTGTCCACCATAGGGAGTCAGGTGGCAGCTGGACACTGGTAGGTAAGCCTTTTGTTTATGGGCAGAAAAATCACAACTTTCTAAAAGTGTCATTTACAAAGTACTAATATAAAATTCGACTTGATTTTAAATTACCATTACAATCTTTCTAGCTAATCCAAATTTAGAACTTATTAAATGTAGCATCATAAACCAGAGTTGAGCTATGGGAGAGGCATCCTCGCCACAAAGAGACAAAGATGTCAACCACCCTCAACAAAGTTAGAAACTAAATTTTTGGGGATGTGGACCCTCCTGTCTCCACTGCCCCCTGGATTATTGCTGCCTCTAATACTGGACCCTTTGCTGTTTGGCCTTATGGCCCACCTCTTTCTTACTCACCTTATTATCCAGCAGAATTTTCTTCTCCTCAAGAGGTAGTTCCCTTACCAGCTGCCTCCTCCATTTGTTTCTATGTCAGCTGTAGCTTGAGCTACCTTTCAGCCTCCTATTTGCCAGTTCCTCATGGGACATGTTAAAGGAGGATGCACTGCTCCCTGCTATGGCAGGGGACTTTATATCTGTGGCCAAGTGGTCGTACTCCTTTTCAGGGTGCTGTACCTCAGAGTCTGTGACCAGGTCATTTTCCTCCACCTCCTCATTATCCAAGTTCACCTCTCCCTCCTCCATTTGCACATCTGGCGTAGCCTGCATCCTCCTGACTTCCGCAAAGAATCTGGGGTCTATTTGGAGCTCCCCTTTAATGGTGTTCCCTCCCAGCTCTTCCATGCCTGGGCTGTTAACTTTGCTGAGATCCAATCCATTTTGGTAAAAGGCAACAATTTCAAAAATACGAAAATAAGATGATTTTTTTCAAAATCAAGTTTGATGTCACCTTATGTTTTGTGATTTTGATTTTTACTAGGCCTGGGTGGTAAATTCTGTTCCCCTCGTGGAATTTGCGGATTTTAGGTTATTTCGCATTCTACGGAGAACGCAGAATTGCCAAAAATTCCGCGATCCACGGCTTCGCGGAATTTTTTGCTTGTACGCGCTTTCAAAATGCATGTCCGCGAGATATTTCTCCCCGAGCATGCAAATAGCATTCGCAAACAGGAAAAAAGCATTGTGAACGGGCGGAACAAGCAATTCTGCATGTTCGTGGAACTTTTGCGTGCTGGCGGAGATTTTTTAGCGTTTCGCAGAGGTTTGCATAGCGCGACTACGCAAATTCCGCCCACCCCTAATTTTTACACAAATCACTGAGTGGTACGGCACAAACACAAGTACTGGATCCCACCACTGAACACCATTGTAAAACATTGGGTTATTGGTAGAAGAGGATGAAACCCTACGCAAAGAACATCCATAATCCTTCTCAGGGTGAACAACAAAAGTCCCTAAATTAACCTGTGCTTAACCCTATGGTAGCTTGGCACACAATCAGTCAGGTTTAACTTAGAGGCAATGTGTAAAGTAGGGAGGCAGCACACAAACAGAAGTACTGTAAAAAGCACAGCAACACAAAAATCCTAAACATATTTACGAACATAAAGATAATGTGGATCAATGAAAAGACACCAAAATCAATTAAATCCAACTAGAAGAACTGAAAGTTTTTAGTGAAATCTAGTGCCTAAAATATCAAAGCGCCAACCACAGGTATCTAGATGTGCGAGACAAGCTCAAAGTCAAAAGTTAAGGCTGAGTTCGATGGTGCTCGTGTTAAGCTACCAGTGGTAGAGCGGGCCTGGTCTTGGCATACCTTTGGACACTGAAAATGTTTGAGGAAAAAGTCCAGGATAATGTATAGTTCAGCAAGGCAGCAGTCTGTATCCAAAGAGGAGTCGTTGACTCCAGGGAGCAGCTGGAGAAACGCTTGGTGAAGCTATCAATGATGGGAGGAAAAAGCTCTTAGTGGGAAAGGCTGTATTTCTCGGCTGAGAAGTTCATTATCGATGGAGAGCTGAGCGCCATCGATCCTGGAGAAGATTGTTACCTTCAGACTTAGACAACTTTTTAGAAGTGGAAAACCTCCAGCTGGGTGAAGCAGCATGCTGTAGCCATAGAGGGCTCCACTAGTCTGGATATCCTCACTGACAGGTCCAGTTGAAAGGGATTTGCACTGCAGGAAAGAACATAGCAGGAGCTACAGTGCAGTTAGACCAAATGGAGATGCAACTTTGGTGGATCAGCTAGCAGGTAAGTCCTATTCTTCTGTTGGTACATAAGGAAGATTTTGGTGAAAAATGTTCTAAGCCCCAAGGTTTAGTGTTAGGAAAGAGAAGTACCACTGACACCAAGACTCATGCTCAACCTTCCACACCACATGCAGGGCCATATTAATTGAGTAGTTGCGTCACACTTTCACCACACAACGGGGTGAAAGCGCAATTCAACTTCTAAGTAAGATTTATCAAGCCAAGCAAGGCCCACTTGCATGGCACTGAGTGGCTTGATAAATCTAGATTAACACAACGTAGCGCAAATTGCTCAGTTGTGTTACTCTGCCCCAGGGAGGTTTCAATAGGTGAGTTCCCACACAGCGCCGATGGATTGTGTCACATTCCCAGATTTACCATTACTGGTTGATCTAGGAATGTGTCAAAATACTACACTGTTGTATCCTATGACAGGCAGCCAGGAAGAATGTTGTACATTTCTTTATTAGTTCTATGTTGCAGGTAAGTAGATAAGTACATCAATCTTAAGCCAGATGAATATATAGCATCAGCCCTTACTCCAGCCCCACCGGGAGCAGCCTGCCTGCTGCTCAGCCCATCTCCAAATGTCACCACTCACCAACACAAGCACCCAAGCATCCCATTCATTACAGTCACACCAACATTCCAATACCATCTCTCACTCTGGCTGAGCAGCTAGGAGGCAGATAGGCTGGGTAACATACAATAACACTATGAGGATATAACAGTATCCCCTTCCTTTTTAAAGAAACATGAAAGTGTAAAGAAAAACATGGGAATAAGGTTAAACAAAACAAGCAAATATACAGAAAGAGAAAAAGTTCAAACTCAGGGAAGCAAAACTAAATACAACTTCTCAAGAGTAGGACCACTTCATAACCTGAAGGAAAAGGAAAATATTAGCAAGCAAGAGTAAAACATTGACAGGCAATATCCCCATCCTTCCCAATAAATGATTTAAAAAATGTAGTGAAGGGTGGGCGACACCCCAAGACAAGCACCCAAAACCAAAACAGGTAAAGAGGGTGAAACCAACACGTAAGGGACAGAACCCAAAAGACCACTCCAGAATAGGGAGAGACGAAACACACGTGTAACACAAGGTGAACTAAACAGAGCGTACACACTGTGAGGCTCGAGGTGACTTACACACCACAACAATGACGTAAAGCACAGAGCGACTTACACAGAACAACACGTGAGGCACAGGGCGACTTACACACAAGACAGAAACACGTGAGGCACAGGATAACTTACATACAAGACAAAAAAAGTGAGGCGCAGGGTGACTTACACTCAAGACTACAACTTGTGAGGTGCAGGGTGACTTACACACAACCGGCAAGATGTGCAGCACAGGGCGATTTACACACATAAACACGACACAAAGTGAAACATAGCGTAAGAACCACAGAGTAGTGGGGAACCACCCACCAAGACAAGAACCACCCATGCGTAAGGGAGTACAGTGGGTAAAGTACAGTGGAACCAAATCTTTGCCTCATGTAAGGAAAAGTAGTGTAAATGTGAAACCAAAAGATGTGTGAACAACACCCACTACAAGACTAGGGCCTCCCTTATGTAAGGGTACCTATGCTACCTAAATAAGTGGGCAACAAAATCCAATACGTGATCCCAAATGTAAGGGATGAGTACCAACAGATGTAGTCTCTATAAGCATAGGCGTAAGACCCATGTAGTAACATGACATCACTACAGCAATATGCAAGAGATGAGCAATACTACAAATTGAACATAAAGTAATCCAAACTATTTTCCTTTAACACGTATATGTATTATTAAAGCTGTGACCCATCGCCGGGGAGTGACACCTCACCCGAATTGTGCCACTGTGGCCACACTCTAGACATGTAGACACTAGAAAAAAAATCTTTGTAACTAATAGAAAAAACATTTCCAAAGTGTGTAAGCTCCTAAACAAATCATCCAAATGAAAATAAGACGTGTCGTATAGCATGTGTAAAGCCAAGTTCCGTGAAAAACCAGCTCATAAAAAGCTACAACTGTTTGTAAAAGAAAAGAACAACTGTGAAAAAAATCTTGTTGGCACATTTATTACTAGACAAAAATGTAATTAGGACTGCAGAATCCTCTGTGCCAGCACAAACTGCAAAAGTGAAAAATCTTGAAAGCGAAAGACAGTCAACCCTTGTAAAATGTACCTTCTCTTGAATCTGCGGAAACTTGTAGAAACTGCCTCAAAATCGTGCCAGAACATGAAGTATGGTTGAGCACTGTAAACGCTATAAAAAATGATGAAAAACCAAACCAATAATGAGACATTGCCTACTGGTGTAACGGGCACAGGAGTAGATCTGATTCCAGATGAAGCTCTAACAGAGATGCAGCTACGTGAAAGAATGAACATCACCTAAGATGGCCGCACGTAGACAACGCTGAGCCAGATGGCTCTCTGCAATTCCGAGCTGGAGAGCATCCCTTGACAGCTCAGGAGACTGGTTAGCATCCAAAGACTTCACTGAGGACAACTGCGGCACCGCTCGAGAACACAAGACAGGTCAGTTGCACGCTCACAGTTATGAATTTAAATGTAATCATAAAGTTTTGAGCGGCTACACAGCAGCGGCACTTTAAAGCTATATAGGCATTGTTAGACCTGGCACTATTAGCGTGGGACTCCCTTCCATTTTTTTGCTGTGTTTTTGCTGGTCTAGATGCTTTGGGCACTTTGTCACTGCTATTCAGTGCCAAAGTGCAAGTGCTCCCTATTATAAAGTGTTGTAATGGATTAATGACTCCAAAGCTATTTGGTTTACTTGTCAGACCCTAGTGCAGTGCACCATGTGTGCCCAGGGCCTGTAAATCAAATGCTGCTGGTGGGCTTGCAGCACTGGTTGTGCCAACCACAGAAGCAGCTTGTAAAATATGTCTCAGGCCTGCCATTGCAGAGCCCATGTGCAGTCTGGGACTGCCATGTTGACTTGGCAAGTGCACACACTTGCCAGTCCCTAAACCTTCCATTTTCTACATATTAGTTACCCATAAGGTAGGCCCAAGGTACTCCTGTGGGCAGGGTGCATTGTATGTAAAAGGTAGAACATGGCAAAATGTGTGTAGCATGTCATGGTAGTGAATTACAGCCAATTTCGTTTTTCACTATTGCAAGGCTGCCTGCTCCCATAGGCCAGAATGAGAAGTTGGATTATAACAATAATAATACTAACTGACCCAAGAAACAAGGAAGAAAAACAAGTTTAGTATGCCTGAACTCAGAATGTTATAATACATATTTTAGTGTGGGGGATTTTTACATTCTGTGTTTGAATATTCCACTCTTAGAGAGTAGGTATTTTCTTGCCTAACCATCCAGTGTGCCTTTGCTAGGTTTGTGAATTCCATGTCTGGTTTGTGAGTGACAGGGGGCTAGAGAGGGCCTTGGCTCCAGCAGTGTGATGGGTCAAGGTTGGGCTGAATAGGACCTATATAGAATAGAGAGTAGGGGGAGGAGATTTCCTTTCACTTGTCTGAGCCTTCATAGAATAGAGAGTAGGGGGAGGAGATTTCCTTTCAGCTATCTGGGCCAGGTCTGCTTTCAACAATGCTGTCTCCAGTTCCCGCCAGGAAGCTGCACCAGGGAGGACAGCACTGGTTTTGCTGGGCACAGACACTCTCAGCCTTCAGAGCAGAAACGATTTTGCAGTATAAATATTGGGGTCCAGACACCAGAACTTTAGATCATTTCTGGGAATCAAGACAAACCTTTGCCAAGCAAAGAAACCAAGGAGGCTGAAGGAGGAGACTGCCCCTGTGCTGGTTGCTGTTTGGGGTTGGCCTCAGTGGTTACTTATTGCTGAGGAAAGGAGAAGAGGAACTTTGTGTGTACTTTATCATCTTGAGGAAGATCTCCAAGGGTTTGAAGCTGAGCTTGCCTCCTGTTCTGAAGTCGAAGGGACACAAAGGCTTCACCACCAGCTGCCCTGAATTTTCTTGCTGGGAATTCTACCTGCAGAGAGTGCCTGCTGCTGTTTTTGAGGACCTCTAGAGACTGCGTTTCGCTGGGAGCTGGAAGCGCAACGCAACAGGGAAGAAACCTGTTGTCGCCATAGCTGTTGCCGTCGCACCGCCGAAGAAGGTTGCCACCGCCCCAGTTGTTTGCCGATGCATCGCTGAAGAAGCGTGTTGAATCACCAGAGAAGCGTGTCGCCGCCGCAGAGGTTGCAGTCGCATCACTGGAGAAGCGTGTTGCAGGGCCTGTCGTGGCTCAAGAGTCCATGAGTTCGCCACACAGCCATGGGGTGTGTACGCATCGCATCCAAGTTGTCGCATCACATCAAAGACGTGATTTTGTCACATCGCACCGGATCATCGCATCGCATCGAGGTATCATCTTGTCTGATCGTAACCGGAATTCAGTAAGAAACCGACGCATCACCTCCTCTCTGGTAAGGAACCAACGCATCACCTCCCCTGCACTGCAGTAAGGAACCGACGCATCACCTCCCCCAAAGCAAGGAACCGACACATCACCTTCCCTGTGACCCTTTTGTTTGTTTTACGTGACGCATCCAAGGTACTTTGAGAGTATAGTGTCGCATTTACCATCTACATTGACCTAAGTTAATTCTACCATTTGAAAGTCATTTTTTTATCACTGTATTGTGGATTTTTGTCATTTGGTTTTGGGTTAAGTCTAGTAAAGATTACTTATTTTTCTAAACTGGTGTGGTGTCCATTTGTAGTGTTTTCACTGTATTACTGTATGTGTTAACAAATGCTTTACACACTGCCTCTGAGATAAGCCTGCCTGTTTGTGCCAAGCTACCAAGGGGGTGAGCAGGGGTTATTTTAGGAGTGTAGCCCCCTTATCCTGACTAGAATCAGGGGCCCCCTACTTGGTCAAAGGTACCTACCTCTATCAACTAGAGACCCCCATTTCTAACAGGCATCAATAAGTGGTCACTATACAAACTATTAAGGAAACAACAAGAGAGGGAGGGAAAATATCTAAGGAGCACTCTTAGTACCCCAGGTTTAATTATCAAAACAACAAAAGAGTGAGCCTTTTCAAAAAGGAAGAAGAGCATGCATGTAGAATCTGACTAGGGGGCATATCAGCAACAACCGGCGATAATTATCGCTAAGCGCACTTAGCGCTAGGATAATTATCGCCGGCTAACGTGGATTTTTATCGCTGAGATAGCGTGCTATTAGCAACGCTTATCTCAAAAGCAATAAAATTCCTAGCGCTACCTGCCAAACGTGAGATTATCGCTGGAAACCCAACGATAATCTCATGAAGTTTGGTGTTAGCTTGATGATAGGACCTCACATACTTAGCCACGATATCCACCTTCCATAGGATATCATGGCTAAGTCAGTCCTGAAGCAGGCATAAGGAAAGTAGCAATAACAGGGTTTATCGCTACTTTTCTTGCCTCTATGCTTCATAGCGTGGGGCTTGATGATAGGAGAAATGTCGCTTAGCGACATTTCTCCAGTCATGTCAGGTCAGGAACACCCACTTTGCCTCTCATTAGAGATGCAAAGCAGGGCTTTAAGAATCAGGGCGCTAAGGTAAGGTTTCACGCGATAGCGTGACCTTGCTAATTATGCGATAAAATTATCGCCGCTTTTTGTCCGAAAACGGACGCAAAAGCGGCGATAATTTTATATTGCCTCGTTGCTGATGTGCCCCTAGGTTATTTAGAAAGCCCTCACTCACCAACCTAGTTGGTGACATGCTTCATCATTGGGCCCCACCGGGAGAGGCCGAATGCCACCCTGGTGTGCTTCAACGCCAGAATTACTGCGGAGCTGGTTTTGTGGTTTTGTCCCAGGACTCGACAATTGCTGCTGCTGTATTGCCCTGAAAGGACTCGAAAAACCCCGGAGCACCTCCAGCCTTCGAGAAATTGCTGTGAAGCATTGCAGGCCCTAATCCTCTGAAGGCCGGTTTGTCAACTTGCTGCTCCCCCTGACCTCAATGCAGCAATGAAGCAAGAAAAGGTACAACAGCTCCAAAGGGTGAGATCTGGCTCCCCATCAAGTTTTTGGAGCCACCAGGGCCTACAGGAGCCACTGGCTACCAAACCCTGGGGTGCCAGACCCCCAACAGCAAACACTAAGAAGAAGAGTCCACTCCAGACTCCTGAAGAACTAGAAACAAGCACTCATTGAGGGACATTGAGACACCCGAGACCCACTTCCTGAGTGACCAAGCTGTCCCAATATTGCCTCTCCAAGTTGTCTGCTCCTGACCGCGAGAACCTCAAGACACACGACCCCCAGCTGAACTGTTTGCTCTGCAACTGGCCCCATCAGCTCAGCACCGTCCAACCAGCTCTGCTCCCATGGTCTCCAGGCCCTTGTGACCGCCTCCCCATAAGGGGATCCACTGGACTTACTTGTAGGTCCCTCTGCACAGTGCTTTTTCTTTGCACACACGTTTCCAAGACCGCAGCACCTCTGCTCCTGGCCGATCCGAGAGGCTCCTGAACTTCTCCTGCTGAAACTTTGGACCTGGTCCTGACATCGACCTAAAACGAGAACGTGAACTTCATGAGATCATTGCCTGAATTACAATGCATTTTTCTGCTTTTTCCCCCCATTGTTTCCTACGGTGCGTTATTGCGCATAGAAGGGATATATTTATTGAACTTTGCAAAATTGTATCTCCAAAAGTACTTACCTTAGCACTGTGTAAAAATTATATAAAAATCAATATTATTTTTACAAATTGGTCTTGGATTTATTCTTAAGTGTGTGTCTCATGTATTTGCTGCTGTGAGTACAGCAAATGCTTAACACTCGCATCTGATAAGCCTAACTGCTCAACCCCACTACTACAAAATGAGAGTTAGTGCACTTCATTTTAGTACACTGTTCAGAGACTCGGTTTCCTACAGGAGGGTCCTCTCAAGTCACCACAAGTTTCTTACAGTCGAAATTTTCAAAATTGCAAAAACCCACAAAAAACAAATGTAAAGAGACAAGTTTTGACAACCCCCAAAAAAGTTGTAACCCTCATCCAACTGAAGCTTTTTAACATTCAGCTCTTGTCAACCATGTTGTAAGAGTTTAGAGAAAAACTCACTAATTAACCCTTAATTCAACCAAAAAAGTGGTGCATCGAAAACACAGTACATAGAATATTCTGACACCTTCTTGATTTGAAACTTCTAGCACTTAGAGGATTGGACATAGAAGGCACTTCAGTGGTCCATTGTTGTATCCAGTCTATTTTAGTCTCTACAGACCACAGTAAAATACGAGTGCACCCAGAAATCATGCAAAATGCCTTACAGCATTCCAATGCCAAAAAAGCAGCTGTCCACAGCCCATAAATACAAGTGGGTAGGGCTCATTTTATGAATGGATTCCTTCTCAAATAACAGCACCTCTCTGTTCCCTCCCTAAACTCAACACTGCAAGGCAACTATAAACTATGACAATAGATGGATGTGACTGAGACCCATGTATCATGCAGTGAATATTAATCTTTATAATGAATAATGTAGGGTGCCTCTGGTATTTCTCTGGAGCATGAGGCACTAAAAAGTGTGGAAATACGTGCAGACACTTACAGCTGTACCTACCTTTGGCCAGGCCCTAATCCCCAGCAGACATCAGACATCCATGGCCTTTGAATGTGCTCACTAGGTGGTTGGCCACAATGTCTGCAACCTGGCCCTCCTCAGCTGGTGAATACCCCACTGCACACAGCTTTGTCCTCAGGCCAGACATTGCGCCCAACCCTGCAACAGACACTAACACCCAGTGTGCACAACCTTCGGCCTTGCACAGCACTTGTTTCCATCAATTCCCCATGGACTCCCATCGCCCTTCGGGTTTCCAATACACTTTTGACTTTTCCCTCAGCATTACCACAGTCCCTCACAGGAGGTCTCGCCTGGATCATGCAGTTCTACTGTAGTACCAGTTGCCCAATTTTATTTTTATTTCAGCCTCTTGAGGGTTTCTTCTGGGTCCCCCCAACAAGTGCAAGGGCATCAAGGTGTCCTTAAATGCCCTTTTACACCTTATTTTTTAAACATGACACATGGATTGCATCCTGTAATGGCAGCAGCAACATTTCTTCACAGTGAGGCCAGCCAATCAGATCACTGTCTACCCTCCATGACCCGAGCACCCTTTTCAACGAGAAATTTCTCAAAAACACCTGAACAGATTTACATTAGATGACTAAAAGCACGCTTTCTGAGTAACTTCTAACTTTGTGCTCAATTTGCTGTAGTTCCATTCATCAGTTTCTTTTTTTTTTGCCCGGAGAGCAATATTTCCAACAGCAATTACAATAGGAAATCAATAATTGGGACACCCCGTTTTCTTGGCCCCCGCTTGATAGATCGGCACAACATTTTATATGCAGGAGGTGAGGTGGATACATTTTTTTGGGAAAGTTTCGAAAGATTTGTTTAACAGTTCAAAATTATTGGCAAAACAAAAAACTCTCTTCCTATGGGAAATTTGAGTTAACTATAAATCCACAATGGCGAATGCCATTTTACAAGTGCTGAAAAAGTTAAATATATACAATTCCATTTTAAATGTATGTTAAATTCTCAGTTTCGAATAAAAATTTATGTTAATTTTCTTACATCTTTTGTGTTGTTTTATGACTCTGAATGAAATTTAGTACTCACTAAATTATAGAGCAAAATGTCAGCATGCGGTGAACATATTGTGTGTTTCTAATTACTTGCAGCTGCATCCAAAATGTGAATCTAAATTTCACCAAACAAGAAATTTCCATTCGGTAGGATTTGCAGAGAGAATCCTGCTCCATTAATAGCAATGAGAGAGGGGAGCATATTTACTAGAAAATGATACAGTGCTGCAGGCCATCTTGCTGTGCTGCTCCATATTACAGAAATAAGATGCATCCCTGTTCTTTCCTCTGCATTGGCACACATTTGGCTACCTAGTACCATTGTGGGGACCCTTGCACCATGGTGCAAGGGCGTCTGTGTTGCAGGGATGATTGTTCTTGTAAGGGAATGGACACCTTCCTGCACAAAAACAAGAATTGATTGTGTTTTCTCCTTCTTTATGTGCTGAAGAATGCAAAGAGCAAAAAACAGGGAGAATTAAAGGTATTTTTTTATGTTGCACAACTTTACCTCCTCCCCTGGGGAGCCATAGTAAGCTGATATATTCCCAGGTTTACGAAACCTTGTAAGTCTGAGAATGCATCAGAATCCATGGGTGTTGAGTTGGAACATGCACAGCACCAACCAGGAATGCCCCTCTCCCGCAGAGTAATGTATGAAAGGGAGCCATATTTACAAGGCCACGAAAAGCCAGGCAGGGTGACTTTGCATGGCCATGTAAATATGGCAAAGCATTGTGCGCCACCAGAGTGTCAAGAAAAGTGATGCTCCAGATAAGCTAGGGGCTTGTAAATGTGTCCCAGGATTTCTACAAATCTTTTTGGAATGGCTATTTTGCGCCATAACAAGTTAGTGCATTCATGTCAGCACAATAAATGGTTTAAGCTGCATAACCATGCTTTCCAAATCAGTAACTGCTCTGTGACCCACTTCTTAGTATACCTGGTCTAGGATCACCTTGCCTTTCCAAGGACAGACACATAGAACCTCCTAGTAATGCATAGCCACTTTGCAGTTGACCAAGGTGGACGCAAATCTGACTTAAAGGACAATGTTAGCACCCATGCATTTTGCATTGCAGCATTGCAAATGAAACACATACATAAAATGTCGAAAATTATTTAATATTGATACTATTCAGAAATATCTAAGCCTGAAACAAAGTGCAGTATCTGCTTTTCATTGCTAATCAGCAGAATCAAGCAATTAAAGCAAGATGTACTTTGACAAGCGAATCTCTGCATGTGGCTCTTCTGAGACATGCAGTGTTGTCAGAGGGAGGGATATTTGTGATTCAAGTATCCTCCTAGGACTGCACCAGAAAGGTGCATAAATAGCTCGGGATTTCACAATCACATGGAAGAACTTCATGGAGGGGAAGTGAGCTTTCATTGCTGAGGGGGGAGATTAGCCTAACTCCAGGGCTGAACCTTGGTGAGTTGCACAGAGGAAATAAGAACAGTGACCGTAAACTAGTGTCCTCAGAACAGTAGCTGCCTTCTATAATGTGAATTGTATCAGAAAAATGTTTTCCCATATATGCCGTCTAAAGTATCAAACTAACAGATGCTCTTTGATATATATTGTTTTAAATAAAAGGAAAATACACAGTAAATTGTGTGTGATGTCATTGAAATGCTTCTGTATGTCTTTATCTGCCACCGATCATTATATTTTTCCCTTCTACAACTTCTCGTCCAAAATCAGGGCCTCATTTACAAGGCCCCTGTGCTGCTTCAATATCACTGTCTGTGACGCCCTAGCCGTGCACACTGCAGGGCCCTATCTACAAAGCCATGCAAATCCACCCAGCATAACTGACATGGCCTTGTAGATATGGACTGAGGGAACACAGCATAAGTCATTGCCTCACCCTGGCAGGGTATGCTCAGACGTGAGTCCCTTGCTCACTTTGCCACTGGATTCAAACAAGCCTGGCTGAAGACGGCTGAAATGCCAGAAACCGGTCCTAGGACGCTTGTTTCCGGTCCAGGGAAGACATGGCTTGGCAGTTCGGGCTGGACTGTTCCCATGAGGCACAGGGTCAGACTGATTTGCATATGCCCATGTCTGAACTGTGGTGGCAGAGTGTGCTAAAGAACGGTGATGGATTAAACCCAGATCAGTTGACTGGGGGTGAGTGCTTGCAATGTTCAACACTCCGTCCATCATTTCCTTTGGTTTTTGCTTTGTATGCCATAAGTTGGCAGGGTATGCTCAGACGTGAGTCCCTTGCTCACTTTGCCACTGGATTCAAGCAAGCCTGGCTGAAGATGGCTGAAATGCCAGAAACCGGTCCTAGGAAGCTTGTTTCCTGTAAAGGGAAGACATGGCTTGGCAGTTCGGGCTGGACTGTTCCCATGAGGCACAGGGTCAGACTGATTTGCATATGCCCATGTCTGAACTGTGGTGGCAGAGTGTGCTAAAGAACGGTGATGGATTAAACCCAGATCAGTTGACTGGGGGTGAGTGCTTGCAATGTTCAACACTCCGTCCATCATTTCCTTTGGTTTTTGCTTTGTATGCCATAAGTTGGCAGGGTATGCTCAGACGTGAGTCCCTTGCTCACTTTGCCACTGGATTCAAGCAAGCCTGGCTGAAGATGGCTGAAATGCCAGAAACCGGTCCTAGGAAGCTTGTTTCCTGTAAAGGGAAGACATGGCTTGGCAGTTCGGGCTGGACTGTTCCCATGAGGCACAGGGTCAGACTGATTTGCATATGCCCATGTCTGAACTGTGGTGGCAGAGTGTGCTAAAGAACGGTGATGGATTAAACCCAGATCAGTTGACTGGGGGTGAGTGCTTGCAATGTTCAACACTCCGTCCATCATTTCCTTTCGTTTTTGCTTTGTATGCCATAAGTTGGCAGGGTATGCTCAGACGTGAGTCCCTTGCTCACTTTGCCACTGGATTCAAGCAAGCCTGGCTGAAGACGGCTGAAATGCCAGAAACCGGTCCTAGGAAGCTTGTTTCCGGTCCAGGGAAGACATGGCTTGGCAGTTCGGGCTGGACTGTTCCCATGAGGCACAGGGTCAGACTGATTTGCATATGGCCATGTCTGAACTGTGGTGGCAGAGTTTGCTAAAGAACTGTGATGGATTAAACCCAGATCAGTTGACTGGGGGTGAGTGCTTGCAATGTTCAACACTCCGTCCATCATTTCCTTTCGTTTTTGCTTTGTATGCCATAAGTTGGCAGGGTATGCTCAGACGTGAGTCCCTTGCTCACTTTGCCACTGGATTCAAGCAAGCCTGGCTGAAGATGGCTGAAATGCCAGAAACCGGTCCTAGGACGCTTGTTTCCGGTCCAGGGAAGACATGGCTTGGCAGTTCGGGCTGGACTGTTCCCATGAGGCACAGGGTCAGACTGATTTGCATATGGCCATGTCTGAACTGTGGTGGCAGAGTGTGCTAAAGAACGGTGATGGATTAAACCCAGATCAGTTGACTGGGGGTGAGTGCTTGCAATGTTCAACACTCCGTCCATCATTTCCTTTGGTTTTTGCAGTGATAGAAGTGGGCAGGACCTGAGGGGCACCACGTTCCTATAATTTCTCAATTGGAAAAATAACAGTTCCCCTACTTTTTGTGACAAGACAACAATTCAGGGAGGGTTAATAGCAACAGTTGAAAAGCTTCAGATGAAGTGTAAGGCAGGGAGGGGGTGTCCAGTGGTGTTAAACAAGGGCGGACACACAGCTGGACAAGCCTGCTTTCCAGGGTACCTGCTTGCCTGACAGAAAAGTAAATGTGCGTAACTGGCCAATCTGCAAATGTAAAGGGTGCTTGGAAGCGGAATTGACTTTAATTGATGGAATCACTTGAAGTTTCCTAATAACACAGATTTATTATTTTTAGTTGGGAGTGCAAGGGAGCTACCAAATGAGTTCTAATCTGTTCTTCTAATGGACAGTTGTAAAAACAATTGCACCACATACAGTCTGGGCATTGCTAAGATCTATATTTTGGAAGCACTTTTTTATCTTAAACATTTTAGCGCAGTTTGTAGCAGCCTATCTTATACTGTGTATAATGCAAGTTTAAAATAATGACTTACATATTCACTGTACTTTCTGTCACAGAATGGGAACTAGTAGCACTAAACGTACACAAGTCACTATTCTCTACTGCACCAACCATGATTCAATTCTAAGGCTCTCTGGTTTCACACAGTCATCTGCAGTGTATTAACTAATACAGGTTTCATAATGCACAATAGGGCATCTCCCAATGACAAACGTAACTTGCATTTATTATTCATTGCAGCTGTGCGTAACTTCATATGTAGTTACCTGAGGGTGAAAAAGGTTACCGAATAGTTTATTTAGCCTTTGACCCCGAACCCATGCTCACTCACTTCCCCCATTGCACCTATAATCACAGTGCCCCTATCATTTTTTATTGCTTTTCACCCACTGCCTGCATCAGACATGTGGCAGCGGTTTATGTGTCAAGGTAAATTTGCACGTCTATCTGCAATAGAATGACAATTTGTGAACACAAACTAGTGTGTATTTAAGCCTGAAAGCAGATTTCTTTTATGTTTAATGTGAATTCAGCGAACTCTTGTTTTTTCAATCCTCATCGAGTGTTCATGTTCTAGAGCTTGATTATCTGCATTGAGAAATTATCAAGAGTCAGGAGGTTGTGTATCCGTGGTTTCTCTTTTGCTGCTAAAGTCTGAGGCCCATAGTTACTTGCGGTGCTGCCTTGCATCACAGGAAAAGGGCAGGAGTGCACCGTATTTATCCAATAGGGTACCTAACTCTCCTTTCCCCATGCACTGGTGCCTTTTCACCAGCCTAGAGCCAATGCAGGCACCCTTGCACTATGGTGTAAGGGTGGCTGTGCTATCCGCAGGATTGTTTTAGCGCAGGAAGGGACTCAGTACTCACATTTGTATTCAGGAAGAAGGACATCCCTACTGCCATAGTCAAGAAGAGACAGCACCAGATGCATTGACACTTGGACCTTTGGGCTGCAAACACAAATATATTATGGCAGCTGGAAATATTTTACAAAGGTAGAGCTTTTTGTAGCAATAATTAAGCTAGGATTGTTCAAACTTGCCATCAAAACCGACATTTATTTATTGATTGGAACTTCTCCGACATAGGTGACATACATGTGGCTTTACTCTTCCTACTGATGAATGATATGTTAGGAAGGATTTATAGATCTCCTTGAAAGTACCTTGATTTTTAGTGTAAAGAACTGTCCTTAAACTGTTGGTGAAATAAATGTATTATTACGTTTCTATAGCTGGTGCCATCACATACTTATATGCTCGCAATGCTCAATGTCGAAAACCATAGCATGATTAAAACACTTTCTCCTGGTGCACAACACACTTGCATATGTTTCGTAAAATTGATATGTCAGCCACACACACACACACACACGCACACACACACACCCATCCTATTGTCATACATTATTGTCAAGCACTGAAATGAATATGATATTACATTACCTAGCGTGTCAAACATTACAATGTATTTTCCTCTAAACCACCCAAAAACATTATGTGGATGTATAAAGAAGCATCAACCCACCAAGATCCAAGAGTGAAATGTGTGTAATGTTACACTTTCCATGTGAAGCAATAGAGAGCACAATAGCCAGCTCATTATTTGGAGTGTGCGTTTTTGACTAGATGGGCATATAATTCTTATCCTAACCCTCTATGTTTTGTAGGATTTGATATGCCCTTACAAAGAACAGAGCTGCTTATCTGCACATAACTTTGGTAGATAGGATATAACACAACCTTCTTGTACATAGCTGTATATAACAACAAGCATTGACAAAGCCAATTATTTTGGCTATTTTAGACGCCAAAGTAGTCATCAACAGACAAGTTTGCGCGTGGGTGGGTTAGTGGGTATATGCAATACCAAATCTATGTTTGTATATAAGAGCTTTTAGATGGATGAATAAATGACTAAGTACCTTGTTTAGATTTGGGCGGATGGATCAGTCCATCACACCGGTGACTGATATCACGTACTCCAAAATATGAATTTCATATGATATAATAGGATTTATATTTTGGAGAACGGGATATCCGTCACCATTGTGATGGAGTAACTCATCTGCTGAAATCTAAATCAGTCCCTAAGTGAATAGTTATGCATGGGGTAAGTCAGTTTTCGAGTGTTTGCACGGGTGAGGGTTGTGATGCTTCACTAGATGAATTGGTGCGTATACATATGGATCAATAAGTAAGTACATAGAAGGATGCAGACTGGTCACATCAATCTTACAGCCTGTGGCATCAGAATACAGTAGTAATTATGCCAAGAATATCTTCAGTATATATATATATATATATATATATTCACTGAAAAAAACATAGGTTTCAGGGGCGTTATAGTTAGGAATTGGCATTAAAAAAACCTTAGAAATTCACTGAAAAAACCATAGGTTCCAGGGGCGTTATAGTTAGAAGGACATTTCCCTCGTACAAAACCCTAGAAATTTCCCTGTTATAGTTAGTTCAGCTAACTATAACTCGCGCCCCCGCAATGCACTGCTGATGACGTCACATATTACATCACTCATGACATGGTCAGTGACATTACATGCGTGCGTGTACGGCACTAACTGCGTAAAGTGGGCGCGCGGAACGAACTGCATTAAGTGGGCGTGCACGCCACGAATAGCGTAAAGTAACTTAGCATTTAAAAAACCGTACAAATTCACTGAAAAAACCATAGGTTTCACACACGTTATAGTTAGGAATTAGCATTTAAAAAACCTTGCAAATTCACTGAAAAAACCATAGGTTTCAGACATGTTATAGTTAGCGGAAATTTTACTGATAAAAAACCAATGAAATTCCCCCGTTATAGTTAGTGCAGGCAACTATAACTCACGCGACCGCAATCTTCTGCTGATGACATATGTGTCTTTATGAAAAAAAAATATTTGTAATATATGTATAGCTAAAAATTTATGGAAGAAGACATGGGCAAATAAGTGTCTAAATACAGTATTAGCATCAGCAGAGGATTGCGGTCGCGTGAGTTATAGTTGCCTGCACTAACTATAACGGGGGAATTTCATTGGTTTTTTATCAGTAAAATTTCCGCTAACTATAACATGTCTGAAACCTATGGTTTTTTCAGTGAATATATATATATATATATATATATATATATATATATATATATATATATATATATATATATATTTATATATGAATGTAAACTCGTCTGTGATGCTGCCTTTATCAAAAAGACGAAGAACGGACCCAAGGATCAGTGCCAATCACGTTAGTTTATTTAAATATTTTCGAGCCAGTCCGACATGACACGTTTCAGACCCCACTCGGGCCTTGATCACATGACGCGTTGCAAAGGGAAATAGCAGCATTTAAAGGGGAAATACATTCGGATATGACCTAATCATGGACAGTGAAGAGTTACTTGAAATCATACAATTTTCTCTCATCATTGCGGTACGAATACCTGAGGTAATTTGCACAATATAGATATAACATGGTTCATACAAATATCTATAAACAAATAAATATATAAATATAATAAATATATAAATAAATATTCATATCAAAATAAATATTTGAAATTTGTAAAAATACCACATATAAACAGCAATATCCATAAAATACCAAAGCTGTAAAAATTGAACCAAACACATCTATCTATGGATAATTGATAGATAATTCATTGTGCAATGTGATGATTTCAGAACAAATTACCCCCCATGTAATGACAGGAGTTAAAGTGCATGCTGTCCTACTGTTCAATAATGAATGCCCAAGTGGGCCAATGCACATTAAAAAAATGGTCATAAAATCACTTTCCAATGTAATCCCAAATTTTCCCGCTAAAATTCATTGGGTGTTAATAAAACAGATTTTGATTGTATATATTAAAAAACAACCCAGTAACAAATAAGGCAAGGAATGTCTACCCTGTCTCATTGCAAATCCCACACCAAGAATAAATCTAAAAAATATTTCTGAAAACTATACATAAGTTGTTACATTCGAGATTGGAGTTCTTATTGTTATTTTCCATTTTTTGTTATATTTTTTCTCTTTAAATGTTTGTTGATATTCTTCTATTCATAATCTAATGATTTATGGGTTTCATTCAAACGTAGTTATGCCTACTTAAGTTTATGCTGTATCTCTTCTCAATGATTAAACCAAAAGCAAGCTGAATAAATTCATGCTTGCTTCCTCTAATAACTATAGGAAAAGATGGAAAAACTCCCATAAAAAAATCTCCAAATTCTTTACAGGATGACAATATGAGCCCACATTGTATCACCTCCAAAGAATGGCTTTAAGTAAAAAGAGCTATAAACATGTGAAAAAATCCTCCCTTGAGTTCAGGCCAATCGGATTCTTCGTGTCTAGTTCTAAGATATATCTAGTTTCTAATAACCGAAGTTTAGCCTCCCGATTGCCACCCCGTTTCATCGGTAATACTAAATCGATGACATAATATTGTAAGAAACTGGGGTTGCCATTGTGTTTGTGTTCAAAATGCCTTGCTATGGGGTAGGCCTGATCCTTGTTGGAGATTGCTCTAATGTATATATACGCAATATGCTAGTGCAAGTATCAAAAAGATGGTGGGCATCCTGTTCCAAGACTGTCTAGTATATGCCAAGAAGTATTGCATTAGTCCAGTGCATGTACTGCACAGGAGCTGTGGTCTCCATCCTGCCAAGATTACCCAACAAGGATCAGAAATATCCACCGTTATTCATGTTTAGATTTATTGGAGAACACAGACTTAACACCAAGTTAGTTGACCCACTGACTCTATCCAGAAATAGCCAGATAAGATTTTGCATGGAAGTGGTGCCAACATAAGTAGCTTTTGAGCAAATCAAAGGCACACTTCAAGTCTTAAAATTCTCATGGATAGAAGCAAAGCCATAAGTTAGATTGGGGAACAAAGATTTAGCTTGCTGAAACATTTCCCTGCATTGTCTGCCAGAGTTTAATTCTTGATCCAAAAAGAACATGCAGAGACACTTTCGATGTGAACGCTTATGACAGAACAATTAATAAACTGTTCACTTTTTGATATCAAAATATGTAAAAGCTGACCATATACTTCCATGGAGTGTGGCAGGCACAAAAATGCATTTACTGTGGTGAGGGTGCTCATAGGGGCGCATTAGTTAGGAAATGGACTGCAACTGCATAGGACATGTCTAAGGCCCAGACACCCCTCTGACTCCTGCATACCTGGTAGTGACACAAAAAATAGAATAAAATGAGCTATCCCGACTTAACAAGGTCTATGGATCTCTGTGATTTCTGAGTACACAGAAACAGAGTCATTCGTCTTGCCTATGCCTTGCTTTTATACATGCATTTTCTGTCAAACACCTATTTATTTGAAACATACTGTTACAGATGCAGGTAATTTGTATCTCTGCAAACACCCACCACCAGATACTAGTGATATGAGCTAAGATGTAGCAATGCCTGACATGCTCTTTGTGTCCCACCGACCATCGCCAGCAATGCTTTGCTTGTTCCCAGCAAACGGAAGACTAGGCACAAAACTTAAGAGGCACTAAACAGAGACTGTATCTGAACAGCGCTCCATCATGGTTGGCCTGAACTTTTAACTTTGACCCACTCGTGTCTGGCCAGATAGTGCCGGTTTGCGCTTTCTGTTTCTATGAGCTAGTTTACAGTTTATTCTATAAAAATTAATTTCTCCTGTTCTACTGATTGGATTTATGTTAGTTTGGTCTTGTTTTATTTCTTACATTAAGCTCTATGTTACTAACCTTGTGTGGAATCCATTTATGTGGTGTTTTCAGTGTTTTACTGTTTGAAGTGTTTCACAAATACTTTACAAACTTCCTTTAAGTTAAACTTTGTTGCAAGTTACCAGAGGGTTAGCACAGGACAATTTGGGCTTTGAGTGTACCTTACCCTAACTGGGATTGTGGTTATTGATTGACCAGGGCTTATTCCCCAATCAACGAACAACCCAATTTCTAGCAGCTGGCAAACAGGAACCTCTAACTGAGGTAGATGAAATTAGCGATCTCTCCCTGCTCGCGTGGAACTGTTAGAATTGGGAATCTCTGGTTGGCACAGGTATGCACTTGTGACAAGCGGGGAATCTTACTTCTAAGTCAGGGTAAGGGGATCACCCTTTCAAATAACCCCTGCTCACCCTTTAGGTAGTGTGGCGCAAGCAGTCAAGACTATTCTCAGGGCGTCATAGGTTAAGCATTTGTGAACGCATACAGCAATACAATGACACACCACAAATGGACACCAGTCAAGGTTGTATAAAAATAGTTTTCTTTATATAAGGCTTAGCACAAGACCAGAATAATGAATAAAAATGACCACAGTATTATTTTAAAGTTCAATGTTCTTGTAGAAAGGCTTAAAACACAAAAATAGCCTTCTTTTAGTTAATTACACTTCTTTCACATAAATACGATTCTTTCAAGGCTCTGTACGGTTCGTACCTGGATGTGTGACTCGTTGGCATTAAAAACAAAGAAAGTACGAGTCTAACAATCGTTGCGGACTCCGGGGCCCGTAGCGTGCACACTGCGGTGTGAACAGAACAAAGTACCTTGGTTTCGTAGGGTCCGCGACAGACAGTGCGGGACAAGTCGATGGGTCCGGGTCATAGCTCGGCAGCGTATTCGGATACTGGTCGGGTCGCGGCGTCAGTACGCGGCGTTGATACGGGAACTTCAGGGATACGTGGCGGATGGCCCGGATCAGCTTGCAGAGTCTGTGGCGTTCGGCGTTTGGGCCGTACCTTCGGTGCGGATAGGCGGCGACACTTCTCAGCGAGCTGTACAGCGTACGGGGAGGATCTGTGCGATGCGGCTTCTCGGCTCTGAGCACGGCACGGTGCAGTATGTTTAGCAGCGTACGGACCGTACCTGCGGGACAACGAAGCTTGTGTCCAAGGCGTACAGGATTAGGCAGCCAGGGCTGTACGATTCGAATCGGCGGGGAAGGTTAGGTGCGATGCGGCCGGAAGGGATACAGTGCGTACTAACGCTTTTAAATCAGCGTAGACACACGGTGACACGGCTTCGTGGCGGATGGGGTACGGGTCGTACTGGGGGCCAAATCCAGCAGGAAACAAGCAAGAATTGTCCAGGCAACTCAATTTTGGAAGGCAGATGAGTCCAATGGTCCTGGGACTCAGTTCAGGGGGCAAGTTCTCTTCCAAGCCCTTGGAGATTGTTGAAAACAAAGTTGCAAAGTCTCTTTTAGTCCTTTCCTCTCCTTTCTCAGCAAGGCACCAACTGCAGGCCAATCCCCCAGGTTTAGGGAAAGTTACTCCTCCTTCAGCTTCCACCAGGTCCTTCTGGTCAGGCAGAGTTTCTTCGTGGTTCAATCAGGATCTGATTTCTTAGGAGCAGGGCTCCTACATTTATACCAAGTTTCTTTTGTCTTTACAGGCCAGGGGGGCCTTTGCCTAATCCCAGCCCAGTTCTTTTCAGTGAGGAGCACTTTGTTGTTGGGACTCTGGCTTCTTCTTTCAGCAGGCAGGGCAGAGACATCAGACGCTCCCCAGGGGGTGGAGCCAGCATTGTGGTAGCAGAGCACAGCTCTATTCAGAGTCAATGTGCACTCCTCCCACCCATCCTGGTGTAATCTCTCTATTCACCACCTGGCAGCCCCAGCCTGTCTCCTGGAACTTCCCAGCCCTGTCACTCAAGCTACACACAAAGAAGATAGCCCCTCCCAGCAGAGGCGGACTGAAATGGTTAGGCAAGCAAATGCTAACTTTCTAAAAGTAGCATTTGCAAACACAGGATATTAAAATAAACTTTACTAAAAGATGTATTTTATTATTCTGAGTTCAGGCATACTAAACATGAATGTCTACCATGCTTCCTGAGCCTGCTAGTATTATAGAGTGTTATAATCTAGCAGCCCATTCTGGCCTATGGAGAGCAGGTAGCCTTACAATAGTGAAAAACGAAAATGGCTGTAATTCACTATTAGGACATGCCACACACTTCAGGGCATGTCCTACCTTATCCTTACAATGCACCCTGCTCTAGGGCCTACCATAGGGGTGACTAACATGAAGGTATGGGAAGGTTTTAGGGACTGGCAAGTGGGGACACTTGCCCAGTCAGCATGACAGTAACAGACTGCATGCAGGTTCTGCAATGGCAGACCTTAGACACATTTTACCAGGCTGCTTCTGTGGGTGGCACAACCAGTGCTGCAAGCCCACTAGCAGCATTTGGATATATAAGCCCTTGGCACCCCTGGTGCACTCTACTAGGGACTGATAGTAAACCAAATAAGCCAAACATGGAAGTCAATTCACATAATACATTTTCCCATAGGGAGCACTTGCCCTGTGACACTGGATGGCAGTGGCACAGGGCCCTGAGCAGCTAACACCAGCACAAAAATACATTGAGGCACAGACAAAAATGGGAGGGTGACCCACGCCAATGGTGCCAGGTCTAACAGGAACTCTTGTGCTTACAAGACACATTTATTTAGTGTAAAAACTGAATTCCTCCATTGTCTTGCAAATGTTTCTAAGACGTGTTGGGGCTTGTCAGTAAGTATGTGTTCCACAGACAAATGTCTTCATCTCATCATAAAGTGCTGAGCCCAAGGATATTTTGTCACAGAAGGCAAGTTGTGATAGATAATAGAAAATCTCTGTTTCATGTCAAGTTTGCAAAAATGCAAGGCAGTTCTATACATCTTAAAACCAGGGATATCACTGCACACGTACAGGATAGAGGCAGGGAAAAGCAGCCTCAAACACCAGTGGGCAGATTTACTTTCAACTTGAGACTGGGCTACATCACATTTGTGGCACAGAGCCAACACAGAATCATTTGTTAATATTTACTAAGCCACACAAAGCCACATTGCATTGGTCTGCATAGGTTAGTAAATACAAAGTAACGCAATGCCGGGCATGTTGCTGTCTTGAATTACTTTGCGCTGGCTAGGAGTCACATGGGTGGTGCATTGGCATTTCCATGCATCCTCCCATGTATTTACCTTTATTTGCAAAGACTTGTAGACTTGGGTTGGACCATAATAATGTGCCTACCCAACAGAAGCATAAAAAGGAGAAATATTTCTATTTCTCCTTGTTGCTTCCTCTTTCCATGTGTTCTGCAGCATACATGCAAAGAGGAATATGCCTCTTAGGATTTCTATTGTGACGGAGGGTGTTGTTTCATTAAGAAAAATCATTTGAGTTGGAATTAAGCAGGTTCTAAATTAGGGGCCTGTTTCCTGAACCAGTCAAATTGATTTAATTTCAATGGTATCCTTCCAATACTCATAGCCCTTCAAGGCTAATTATGTGGCAAACAAATCTGTATATATTAGCCCGCTTTGTGTCAGCATATATTTCTTTGCTGGTGTAGGGACAAGTTTGAAATAAAAAGCTTTCAGGTCATTGGCCAGAAAAATATATGAATTTATCTATATATGTTTCTGGGCTCTCTTTTTGTGGGAGTCGGCCAATGTTCCCATTGCGTGTAATTTAAAAAGTGAATGTTTAACACGAACTTGATGTAAATATTGATGTCCATAATAATAATAACAGAACATTTCACCATAATTAGCAGAACTTAGATACAGGTCTTTACTTTAAAAAACAGTATAATATTCCATCTCTGAGAGCTTTTAGTTAACAATGTCAACATCCCAATCATCAGAATGTAATCCAGGTACAATAAATTCACCCATTGAAAACTTGAAGAAGTTAGGAATCTGCAGAATTTCTGTTGGACAGAAAATATTATAGGGGGCCTTATCCCAAACAATTCCATCACTTACTGGGATAGCTGAAATGTTCACAAGGGACAGGTCTCTTTTCAGTTTATATGAAGATGAGTCAGGTCTTAATGCCTTCAATCTAAAGAAATAAAAAAACAAGGAAAGTGTTACACATATCCAAGGAGCCATGACGGGAAAACACAGGCCCCTGTACGCGGAGTGTCTAGAACGGTGAAACTGCCAAAAGAGTTGGTTCACAAATCATAACCAGAAACAGTTTGTTGAAAAGCAGGAGACAGAGGTGTAGTACAATATGTCGTAGATTTCAGTCACCATCTGCAGGAGACTGAGCAGCAAAAAAACAGTACTCACTTCTGTCGAATGGCTGGCATTTGTAGGTGCATCAGGAATTAATTGAAGTTCATCCACTGCCCACCTCCAGCTGGGGAGAAACCTCTTGGATGTTGCTCACAAGCTGTAGAGGAATTTCCTGTATGGTAGTGAGGGGAATTACAGAACTACCAAGTAGCTCCTCATGTCTTTCTGTTTAGAATCTGCTAGAGAATGTTACTTTAGGTGATCAATGGAGAGAAAACAATTGTCTTTAGCACCAGCAAGTGGTAGCAATATTACAGTCCTTAAACCTTAAATAACAAAGACTGGCATCTGTGGACAGTATGATGTACCAAATTACTTTCTCACTGCAATCTTAACATGAATGAGATCCCCGATTTTTGGAATATTGCCAGAAGGTGTTTGCTGCTCCTTGATTCCAGGTAACAATGTGTTGACTGTTATTGATATTATGCAAAATGACATGTCTTTATTATATCATGGGCAAAGTCAGATTAGATACATTATACAGTTGAGTTGGACATTTCAGGCCCAGAGAAATGGCTGTGTGACATGGTGTTATTTAAATTCTATGCAACTATTCTTGCCTTTCAACCTGACATCTTAACAGAGACTCATGGCCCAAGAAGATGCCACTTACACAATGTTGCATATTGAGAAGTTAGAACAACTGCCTTTCACAGTAGCTGAAACATCCTTCACAGTGTGGCTAATACATGGCGTAATATCTTTGCCAATTTCAATATTCCAGTTTGCATGAAACATTTCCCCGTAGGTAGATATGAAGATCTGGCAGAGAGCTTTATCGATGAGTTATAGTCAATTCCTTTTGAATAGCGACGTAAACAGGCGGGCCGAGAGATATTCTTTACTGGAAATGAAAACAATTCTTCTGTCTGTTTGTAAACTAATTACCATTCACGGAGCACGTAACACTTTTGTAGCAAAGTTGGCCTTTTTTTGTTTTTAATGGAATACCAGCCCCTTCAATTCTCCCCCTCATTGTTGTCCTTTCCAATGGAAGTTATTTGATGTTAAGTGACCAAGGTTGTTGTGGGATGCAGGCCGGAATCCCATGTGTCCTTACTGTTTCCCAAATAGTGACTTTCTGCAATAATGTGCTTTTTCTTCCAATGCATGAGGTTTCAGATATTTTGTTATGGCCTTAAATTCCAACTTTAAAGGCAAATTTCAACAAGCTGAGCTGACTCAAAGCATTAGTGTTTTAAAAATATGTGGCATTAATATCTGTCAGAGAAACCTTTGAACTGCAGGTTGCAAGGAGATCCAGCAAAATGCAGTCAATTTTAAGTACACATATTTCACTGTATTTCATTGAGCTTGTTCATCACATCTTTAATGCTTACAATACTGCTGGTGTAGTTCTCTTTTTAAAATCAATTGGGACTGGCTTAGTTAGTACCTTACAGAAAATCTTTGGAGTGATACTAGTCTTTATACATTCCCTGTTTTCAAGTGTTTTTTGGGGCATTCCCTTGGTGTATTTCTCTTTTGTGGCATTTTGTTTCTACTTTTGTTACTCCAGAATGGATTTTCCATTCTGAAGCCCAATGGTAATGGAATTGCCACCGGTCCAACTGCACGGTGAACACATGATATGATTCTTTGGAGTCCCTCTGCTCCAGGAACTGAACACTGGCTGGTTATTGTCATTCCTACCTGCCTGGTTTACCTGCGTGCAACCTGTGTATCATTGTCTATGATGTCCCTTCAAGTGGGCACTTGATATTTGCTTTACACTGCAATTAACTGTTCTTATGGACATGAACCTGTTGATTTGTATAGGAGAGTAGGATCAGCCTCTTATGTTGCCCCCACTTTATTTTCTGATGTTTACACTGGTTTCTGGCTATAGTCTGGCTAGGACCCTGCTGATCAGGGCCCAGCCTCTCTGTTCTCTCTAAACAACATGGAGTGCATATTAGGTGCACTAGTGATTGGATACTGTGGTGCCTTATGAGTCCCTAGTATATGGTACCTTAGGTACCAAGGGCATAGGTACTTCACTGGCCTACCAGGGGCTGAAGCATGTATTATGCCACCCCTGGGAAGCAGACTAAATCTGACACCACAGGCCTGCTACTGCAGCCTGGGTGAGGTGGTACTAGCACTCCTCACTGAGATATAGGTTCACTATATCTCTCCTGCACACACATTTAGACCTATCACTCACCCCTAAGGCAGGCCCTATCAATCCTGAGGGCAGGGTGCTTGGTTTCCAAGTGAGGGGGTGCCTCTGCCTGAGCAGGACCCCCCTGCAGCTCTCAGAGTCCATTCTCTGGAGCTGTTTGTGAATGCGGTCAAGCCATATACTCTTAAGTGCATTATAACCTCGCGGTAAATGCTAACTTTGGAATGGTTGCATCAAAACATGTCGTGTTTGGTGTCAAATGCTTTGGAATCATACCCTCACACCAGTAACTGGTGTGGGAGTATGATCCCACCCTTCTAGCGGGATAGACATATGCCTACTGTGTATACATGGTAAAATCCTGAGGAGCCCTGGCATCACAAAATGGATGCCACCAGTCACAGACACTAGGCTGCCCTCCTGCTGGTGACCGAAACTCACAGTGAAGGAGGCACAACAATAGGTATCCTGTCACAGGTAGGTGTGACCACCTCCCAGACAGGGTTTAGTGTATTGGGGCTGGGTGGGTGCACTCCTAGAGTGCTTTGAAGTTCTGCACTGGGGGAGCAGTAGGCTCCTCTGTGCATACACCAGTTCAACCCGGCTCAGGGGCTACCTGCCCCTGCTCTGGCGTGAAACTGGACAAAGGAAAGTGGGTGTAGCCACCCACACACCTGACCCTCCCATAGGTGGGGTCATAGAGCTAGTCCCTCCCTTCCTTCTAGTATAAGTTAGGGAACCCTTGCCATTGCAAACTAGATACCCCTGAAGATGAATCCTGGACCTTCGACGTTCCACTACCTCTAGAAGACTGAAGAATCTCCCTTGGAGTCAAGGAGTGACTCCTCTGCTTGGCAGGCACCAAAAACTACAAACTATGCTCGCAATCTCCACCACATCTGCGAGAGCCCGAAGTCCCTGCAGCCCAGGAAGAGGATTTCTTGACTTCTTCAAGGCCATCGTGACTCCCTAGCGACGCTGAGACAAGTGGACCCCACGAGTGACGAGGAACCGCAATCCCTGGGTACCGTGCACTATTTTTGAGTGCAACCCCTTCACGATGTTCTACGAACCTGTGCATTGGGCCACAGTTGGTCCAAGCCTCTAGCAGGAATCCCTCTGAAGATCAGAGGCCTACCCCATCCCGAGTGACCGCAGACCCCTGTTGAGTGGATCCTCCTGAGGCGTCTTTGCGATCCCTTGCCAGTTGGCTGGTGGGTCCCCTGAAGACTTTTCTACAGTTCCAAAGGGCTCCCCTGGTTGCTCCAGGCCTGCCCTGACTTACCCTCTCTAGGTGAGTCCCTCAGACCTTGCTGGTCTGCACTGCTGACTTTTTGTCCTTTCTACAAGACTTGCTGTTACCAAGGCTTGTTGGCTCCAATCTGGTCACCGACACCCCAGTAAGCTGCAGACTTTGTGGCACACACTGAATCAGCTCCTGGTCATCGTTGATGCCTCCTGGACCTCATGGCTGAAGAGTCAAGATACCCGTGGACAACCTGAAATCACCAGACGACTGTGGGCATCCATCTTCCTTGCCCCGGGTCACTGCCAAGTGACTTTGAACACTGTCCCCTCTGCTTTCAGATCTTCCTTCTTCTGAATCCAGGCTTGGATTCCATCGGAAAATTCTTCTGTCTTCACAAGCAGCAAGTCTTCATTGGCTCCCATTGAAAATGACGCCGCGACCCGACACCAAAAGTGAGGATGAGGTTTTCGTTCAAGAACTACATCATCTACAGGAACGCTTCATACAGAGGGGGTATTCCTCAGAGGTCCTAAAAACCGCAAAGAAGCGAGCCTTATCTACACCTAGAGACTCACTCCTAAAAAAGAATGATAAGGCATCAAACAAGAGACGCAATAACACCACAGAAATAGGCCTTATCACTGACTTTCATGTAGAAAGCAAGGCTATATACCAGATAATGTCCAAGCATTGGCATCTTCTATTACTTGATAAATCATTGGAAGAATACCTAACCAGTAAACCCAAGATATTACATAGGACGAACAAAACCTTAAGGGATATGTTATGCAAAAGTTATCTCCCACCAATGCCTAAGACGCTTTCCTGGTTACCACCCAAACCTAAAGGATTTTACAAATGCACACACTGTAATATGTGCCCCTTGGCGATGAACGGTATAAAGGAATTTAGCTATAACACCTCCTCCGTACACACAATCAAAGATTTCATGAACTGTGATTCAAAATACATAGTCTACTGTATACAATGTATATGCAAACAAATTTACATTGGTAGTACCATTCGTATGCTCAAAGAGAGAATCCAAGAACACATGAGGGCCATCCGGAAAAATTACCAGAGTTATCCGTTGGCAGTACACTTTAATACTGTACATCCGGATAGCTCACTTCTAAATGTTAGATTCCACGGGATCACTCAGGCTTACAATCACCCCAGAGGGGGCGACCGGACACTTACCCTCAGGAAACTAGAGGCACAATGGATTATTCGCCTACGGGCCGTAGAACAGGGCGTTAATTTTGATAGGGAGTTACAGGTTTTTCTCAAGGATTAGATGGTTTCACATAGAATGTAAATATTCATGTATATGCTATGACTTGTGAAAGGGAAACAGAAATGATACGGGATGGACTGTGTCTGTGAATTCTCATAAGATTTTTCCTCTTCTATGTCTATCAACCTCTATGGCTCTCTACTTTTTCTATTGGCTCATTGCGTGTTACTCTTTTCAGGTCTGGATCAAGGTTTCTCCCTAGGGCTATAATTTCGCCTTTCTTGGTGGTGTTTTACTACTATTTTCTCAATCCGATAGGGTGACGGTATAACAATGGCTTCGTGAGACCTACCCCCTTAAAAATCTATAACAGATATGTAGGCGCCTATTAGTTCACTACCGGCTACCACCTACACGATACGTTGTTCGTGAGTTGACAGATCATTCTATACTAGGCTGGCTCTTCGGGTGCCATACAGTCCGCTCCAACATGGCGGACAGGTTTGTCTCTAACGGCTCTCTGGTTTCACTATTTCGGATCAGGATGCTCACCAAAGGTATGGAGTCCTTTTACTGTTTCGAATCACGTATACAAATAGAGGTGGGAGTACCGACAGAGACTGCCTTGACGGACGCCGCAAACATGACCCGCTAAACATTTGAAGTATCCTTAATGTAAGTGAATGCGAGACCGGTGATATGCGTTTGAGATAAAGGGATTAGTAATTGTACGGATTTCGCGCTCTTATAATTATATTGTCGCATGTAATCTGACGCTGAATACTGTCTCTTTACACAGGCACCTACTACAGTGCTTTTCGGTAGAACATTCTACTACTTAGTCGAGTTAAGTATACCACAATAGGATTTTTTTCATTTTTTTCGTCTTTGTTCACCATGAATTGTTTGGTGACTATGATTACTCTAATATGAAACAGTTGCCTTAATGTGTACGATGAGGCTTTGTACTCATTAATATAACTTGACATTTTTAAACCAGTGACTTTTGATTCGCATTCTCCTTATAGCACTCGGTGCCTATGGGTTGTTTGTTTGTCTTTTTTGGTGTACTACTTACCTACAGGAGGAACAATAGTGCATCTTTTCTTGTCCCAATTTCCGGATATATCCTATATGAAGTATTGATTGGATAACGCTGCTCTGAAATTTCGACATCACCCTTACTACATTGGATACACAAATTCTATGCGGGTAGGACCGGATTTGTTGACCACAGTCTCTCACTGTCACGTGCTTATGTACTATATCGAATCTAAACTACTCTGACTTACCACTTAGGCCATTCTTAACTTTGCAAATGGGGAAGTAACCAGGGGACAGGCTGGGTGTCCAGTTAATGTTGGAAATTTCTTGGCCAGGTATTTACTGGTTTTTGTTGGTCTTCGTCTCCAGGACCCGCTTAGATACCTACAAGTGAATTACTGCAACGTATTCTTTTGCCTGGGAGGGGTCCTGGAAGCGATCTTACTTTAGTAAGTTATTTTGTACATCTACAGTGGACTAATTTGAGAACAAATTTGCGCTTTTTCTCTTTAGCACATTGAGCCTAAGCTCTGCCCAACATATACGATTTAGCAACAGATATAGATCGCCTCCGTCCCTTTCCTTTACCCTTTGGCTCAGGTGTTCTTTCTGACTATTACAGAACCCTGCCAAATATTCCCCTCAAGGCTCGGAATTCAGCACCCTAGACGATTAGGACCATAGAACTTACCCTTCAGCCATAACTATGCAGTTCTTATAAAAGGTAACGGGGTGTATAAAATAAAAAAAGTTTTCTCTCTTTCTCAGGTGAACTAGCTCCCTGAGACGTACCTAGCATAGATATGTTCGGTCTCATTTGGTTTATTTTGTCGGATTTATTACAGAATACGGAAGTGCTACATAGATCCTACATACAGGCACTCAGCACAGATCTTGGTTCATGCGGAGGAACATTCCCTGGGACTACTGCATGAGTGCACAGTCTTTGAACAGTTCTATCACTTTTGAACAAGGTAACGCTTCAAGAGTCTGTACACTATGAATATGTATTTTTTACACGTCTCCACTCTATATGCCGGTGTTTTTGGGATTCTCTGATCTATATTACTATCATCACTACCTATTCTTTTCACCTTGTGGTTTGTGACACGGAGTTTGGGGCTATCTTCCTGCGTTTTTGGTTTCCCAAGTTTGGGATTAAGCAGAACATCATTGAAGTAATAAGTGAACATAATACCTCACATTGTGTTGGACCGAATCTCTTGTTTTGGGTTATTTCCTCTCTAGGTGACTGGTATTAGTAAACATGAACACTGTTAAATCAATGAACTATGTTTGGATACGATCTTTTACTTTTGGATCAGTGTAAAGTGTTTCTCTTTTAACCATTACTTCCACAGCCTTGAAAAAGTTACATCGAGTAACGAAACACGTGTCGGCTGTTTTTGGATCACCTCTTTACTGAATCTTGGACACTGTGATATTGGTTCCTACTGCACGGGAAACCAGTGCATTGCAAAGGGATCGACTCTGTATTGTGCAATTGAACTTTGTAGTTTTTTGAACTACGTGTGAGACACTGGAGAACAGACTTATGTTCCTTTTGTACAGGTCATAACCAAATACTAAGAGAACAGGTCCATGTTTGATGTAATAATTGAATATTGTACATTTGAAACAAGCAAATTAAATGACATGTATTATGACTAAAGACACTTGTTGGGACAGTATCGTTTTTTCTGATCTTTGGGGGACAGCATAAATTCTGTGCTTAAATACTATACTATCACATGTTATCTCTTATTATACTCTGTGATACTGTAATTTTCAACATTAGAGTGCCGGGATAGTACCTAGTACCAAAAGACACCTATGCACCTGGCTTCCCTGGATGAGGTAACTCCAGCACTACGGTGCTCCTGTGGGTGTTGGCTCTAAAACTAATTACCCTGTAAGTGACTTGCTTGTAGACTCTCCCAAAGTATCCTAAATCTTTAAAATTCAAACCGCGACTTGCTCCATTGAAGTCAATTGGGATCCGCGGCTGTGTTCTCACACTTCATGCGGCTCTCGTGGGTTTTTTACTTACCTGCCTTGGGTGGATTAGTGAGGCCCCAGCGATTCTGCAGGCCCTAGGCCTGGTGGGGTTGCAGCCTGGTGGGGTGTCCGCCTGGGTTTTCTGGTGCTGTCTGCTCGGGTTTGCCCAGTTGCTCACTTGCAGCATTCCTGGGCTGCATGGTGGGGCTGTGTTGGAGCTGACTGTGAGGTGGCTTTCTGCTGACTCTGGGATGTGTTTTCCCCGGGTGTCCCCCCTGCTTTTTTTCTGGAGTGTTCTCTCTGCTGCGAGGTTCTTGTCCTTGCTGGTGTGGTGTGCTCCTGCTATTGTGGCCTCTTGGCTCTGGCTGGACCTGTCTTGGCCTGTCGTCCACTCCTGTCTTCCCTGCCTGCCTGCTCCCTCTGTGGGTGTCAGTCAGGCGGCGTGCCCCCCTCCAACTCCCCCTGGGGGGAGGTGGGGGGACGGTCCCGTGGTACTTATAATCCCTGTACGGTTGCCTGCCGACCTGGCTGCTGGTTCTCCGGGGGGGTGTGCGGCTATGATTTGGGTGGGTCTATTGGCCTGCAGCCTTGCCTCCCTGACTGCGCCTGCTCTCCCCTGTTCTCTGTGGTTTAGCCGGGTCGGTCCTGGTTCGTGTCTGGATAGGGGTCTGCCTGGGACTTCCGGGTGCTGTTGATCTCCTCTGGCCATTTGTCCTTCTGTCTGCTTCGGTGGCCTCTGGATGGCTTTGGGGCTGGCTGTTGTGCTCTCGGCCCTTGCTGGTTCGGGCCTTTGGGCCATTGCCTTGTTTGGGTTTTGGTCCTGCGTGGTCCGGCGGTTCGGTGCTTTGGGTCTCTGCGTCCTCCTGACCTTTGCTTTGCTTGTGCCCTGCTGGGGCCTTCCCCACTTTGGCCTTCCCTAGGTGCGGGCTGGGCTGCCTGGTCCTTCTGTTCAGGCGGGTTGCTTGGCTTCGGCTCTGGCTTCTGGGCTACTTTGTCCTCTGGGGCCTTCTTTCTGCCCTGGGGGTTTCTCCCCTGCTCCTGCCCTCCCTTGGTGCATGCTGAGCCGTGGAGTTTGGTTTACCTATGCGGTCTGCTTGGCTTTCGCCCTGGCTGTGGTTGCCTCGGTGGCTGGGCTAGGTTTTGGTGATTCTTTTCCCCTCCGGTGTCGGAGTCTCCAGGCTGTGGTGCTTGGGCCTGTCCTGCTCCTTCCGGGTCCCTGTGGGCTCCGGGTTGTTGGCCCCCGGTCTATGCTGGCCTGTTTGTTGTTGGTCATGCATTCTGCCTGGGCGTCTCTGGCATGGCCTGTTATTTTGTCGGTTTCTGGTTTGGCTCGTCAGCCACTGGTTCGCATTGGCACTGGTCTTTGGTTCTCTGGGTCATTTGGTCAGCTGCCTGTTCCATATGGGGCCTGTTGCACCTCTTCTCTGGTGGTTTGTGTGTGCCTTTTCTGGGCTGAGGCTTCCTGCTCCAGTCACTCTGGGTTTGCGGTTGGAGTGTTTTTCTGGGGCTGTGTTCTTTGGGATGGGACATCCTCTTGTTCGTCTTTCTTCTTTGATTTCCCCTGGTTTCATTCTCCTTGGGGGTTGGCCTCACCAGTTCTTGCTGCTCGGGCTTTCCTGACGGGCCCTGGTTACGTTTGAGGCCTTGTTTCGTGGTCTGTGTTTGGGACTGCTGGGTTCCGGTCTCTGTCGGGCCTGCTCCCCTCTGGCTCCGGGGCCTTGTGGGGTGGCTTTCCGAGGGTTGTCTTCGTGTTTCCCTGGTTTTTGTTTGTGGGGTGCCCTGGCTTTCTCTCTTGGCCTGTCCCTGGGCTCTGTCTCGCCTTACGGCCCGGGTGCTGTTGTCGGCTCTGGTGGTTGGTGCTGGCCTTCTTTCATGGGGCCTGGTTCTCTTCTGTGGAGTTCAGGGGGCTTTGTCCTCTGAGCACGCTGGGGCCGGGTCGTTCTGGTTGGGGGGTTGGCTTGGGCCTGGCCATTGCTTCCCTACTCTTCTGGTTTGGTCTGGGTGGTCCTACCCTTGGTGGACTTCTTGACCTTTTTGTTGCATGGGGCCCTTTGTCTTGTGCTGTTGGGCCTTCATTTTACTCTGGCCCTCGATGGGCTGGGGTGTTGGTTGCTTTGGGGCCTGTTTCCCTTCTGGGGCTTTGCCCTTGGGTTCTCTTTTGGGTGCCTCCTTTTCGGATGGCCTGGGTTCTCTGTTATCTGGATGGCTGCCTCCTTGCTGTTGCTCTCGCCGCCTGCTTTCCTTGTATCCTGTCCTTGGTTTTGTCCCTGTTGGCTGGTTCTGGCTTGCTGGCCTGGTGGGCAGTTGGGCTTCTTCTTTGGAGTTGGCTGACTCGTTGGTTTTTGTTGTCTGTGCTCTCCCCTTCCCTTGTTCGCTTGGGGGCTCTCCTGTTCTGTGCTGGGTGGCCTGTTGGTTGTCCGCCTCGTTGTCTTGCTGACCTCCCGTTGTTTTGATGGGTGCTTCCCTGCTTTGGTGGAGCGCCCTCCTGTCTGGTTGCTTTGCCTGGGGTTACCGGCGGTTCTTCCTTTTGCTTCCCTTGGGTTGCTGCCTTTGGTGTGGTTTCCTGGGATTGCAAGGCTTGTTTTTCTGCTTTGGTATTCTCCACTTTGTAATGAATGGTACGAGGGCAGGAGGGACCTGGGAGTAATGCTCTATTACTTACAGGTAATCTTCATTACTTCGGTCTTTTTCCATCGGGATATGGGCTATCCCCACTTTGTAATGAATGGAACGAGGACAATGGGACCCGGTGTAATGAAGATTACCTGTAAGTAATATAGCATTACTGGTGCTTCTTTTTACTTGAAAAAGGAACTTTATTGATATAATATAAAACATCTCAATAAAATAAAAAAATAGGAAACACAATCTTAACTGTATAATCTATTAAGTTAATATGGGAAGGGAGGGGAAGAGAAAAAGAGGAAAAGGGAAAGAAGGAAAGAAATGGCATTTATGTAAAACTCATTTTCAACATAATGACTTATATACTAAATATCTACTATATTATGTAGTAAAAGAAATGTGCACGGAAAATACATAGTATTAATATGAAAAATATATATATAAAAAGTAGATAAATAACCACAAAAATAAAATCATGGAGGTTTAGGCAATTCTTCAACTCGGGGATTATGGATTTGCAGATACATCTAGAAAATGAGTAATATTTGGCCATAGGTATTCTCGTTTCATTGCAAGGGAAATAGGGTGGACATACTCCCTGTCTAACCTGTGGTTATAACAAACCCCATACCACCGCGCTTGGTAAGAAATACTGTTTGTGCTCTTCCAAGCCCTAGTAATTTGTTGGAAAGCAACTGCAAGAAGTAGGTCTATAATATGACCATTTATAAATGTGATTCCCATTCAGAAGATACACTGCCTAAAAATATATTAACAAAAGTGAAAGGGATTTGTGTTTGAAAGATAGTATTGATTTGTCTCCAAACTTGTTTCCAGAAACTGTGAGCACAAGGGCAATTAAATAGCATGTGGTGTGAATCAGCCGGGGAAGCACTAGAGGACCAGCACAAGGGAGAAAGAGCCAGGTTTAGTTTATGTAGTGAAACAGCAGTCAATAAAAGTCTGCTATAAATGTAAAATAAAGTTTGGGTAGTATTAGCAGCCCTGGAAGACTTCCTAATTTTCATCCAGACCTTATTCCAGGTAAGAATAGAGAGAAAGACAATTGGAGATCGGTCACCCATGAAAGTTCCACTTCTGTTTTATCTCTAGTAATTGGAAAAGAGGATAAAGGTTTTTAAACTTGAGATGCAGATGGGGAAAGAGACAAGACATAAAGGACAGTAGGAGGCAAAGATGACAATGTAGCACTAAGTGCTATATTATTGTAAGTTGATTGAATCAATGAGATTAAGAATGCATATTTAGATGCACATGAGGGAGGTTAAAATGATCATTGTACCATAGTGAAGACTGCAAAAAGTGAAGTAAAGGCTGGAGAATTCTGGAGCTGTTATTAAAAATGGGAAGAGAAAGTGACAAAGAACGGTGCCTAAAGGATATAAATTCTTGGAAGGAAAAAGGATGAGGTGAATTTATTTCAATAGTAGTCCAAAACGGCAGTGATACATCTTCGTTGTCCTCTTGGAGTAATAGAGAGTTTTGTTAAAGAAACAACGCTGTATGATAGGTTTGGAAATCTGGAACATTGACACCACCCAACTGTTTTGGATGTTTAGTTTATGCAAAGACATACAAGGTTTCTTATTATTCCATAGAAATTTCTATAGGATGGAATAAAATGTTTTAAAATATGATTTAGGAATATTTACAGGAATATTAGAGATATAAAAATGTTCTACAGGTACCAACATAATTTTGATTGTGTCAAGACGGCCCCACCAAGATAAAAACATGGGAATCCATCTGGACATGGCATTTTTCAAGAGTGTCTGTAGTTCTTTTAAATTCATGAACATGGACTCTTGAATGAAAGATTTGAACCATAAACTCAAGTATTTAATTTTATGTGGAGTCCAACCAAAACCTGAAGAAGCATAGTTCACGGAAAAACATACTTTGTTTAATGGAAGTATTTCAAATGTTGTCACTGTTTAATTGATAACCAGATACAGAGGCAAAAGACTGTAATTCATCTAAACAAGCTGGCAAAGAGGTCTATGGATGTGATAAAAAGAGCAAAATATCATCTGCATAGACAGAAAGTTTCAATTGGTTACTGCCGTATTTAAATCCTGCATTCTGCAAATTTGAACGGAAATGGGTTCGAGAGCAAGTATAAAGAGATGAGGTGAGAGAGGACAACCTTGCTGTACCCCACGATATAAGGGAATGGAAGGAGAGATAAGACCATTAGCTAAGATGAAAGAAACAGGAGAAGAATATAATAAGGAAATATAATTTATGAACTTGGGCCGAAATCCAAACCAGGACAAAGCAGAACAAATGAATGACCAATTGACTTGATCAAAGCTTTCTCAGCATCCAAAGAGATGGCTGCCAAGGAGTCTTTACATGATTTGGCCTTGGTAAGAATGTTAAAGAAAAGTCTACTGTTGTCTGTAAGATGTCTTCCTTTACTAAAACCACATTGTTCTTGCCCAATTAATAGGGGTAAAAGTTTCTCTAAGCGTAAGGACAGATATTTTGTGAAAATGTTATAGTCCAAATTGATTAAAGAAATTTGTCTGAAATTTTTACATAGAGTATGATCTTTATCTTCCTTGGGAAGAAGACATATTAAGGCTTCTTGAAAAGATCCACTAGACTTTTTGGAAGAAATAAAGAATTGAGATATTTGATGTAATTTAGAAATAAGAATTTGAGAAAGATCAGAATAAGATCCAATCATGAAACTATCAGGACCCAGGGCTTTACCACGTTTAATAGAGCAAATAGCAGAAAGGATATCTAGTTCTTGGATATCATCCTCTAATACTGAAAAATCGAGCTCAGGAAGTGAAGGTGGGTTAATAGAGGATAAGTATTGAAGTGTGGCATCTTGAGGCACTGAGGAATCAGGAGTGTAAAGAGTATGAAAAAATTGAGCGAATTCTTATAAAATATCTTCATTTCTGTAAACTATGTGATTGTTAGAAGAAAGAATAGAGCTAATTTGGTGCGTTGTTTTTTATCTTTAAGATAATTGGCTACAAGTTTCCCTGTTTTATTTTGGCCCCCATAGTATTTGATTGAAGATTTAAGCAAACATGCATTAGCATTTTCAGTAGATAAGTTGTTAAATTCAAATTTGAATCTGATTAGCTCATCCAAGCAGGATTCAGAAATTGTATGGAAAAAGGAGAGTTCCAATTGCTTAATGCGTGCCGTAAGTCATTGCATGGTAAGTAATAACATCTCTAGAGGCTGATTAAAGGCATCCCAGATAATCTGAGGAGATATGTGTGGAGTTTAATTCTCAAGAAAGAAAGTGGTAATAAAGACTTTAAACTGTTGAGTAAATTTGGAATTTAAGAGGAAGAAGGTCCAAAACTAAGGTAACAGGGGCATGATCAGAAATTAATATAGAACCAATGTCAGAGTGAGTGATATGTTGTGTAAGCTCTTTTGAAGTGAAGAGATAATCTAAACGAGATTGGGAAGAAAAGAAAGAGTATATTACTAGTGCTTCTTGATGTGCACTATTTTCCACATTGCTGTAGGACCTCTGTGCAGTATTGGCATGATTGGGGAAACTGGGCGAAAAGCACCAATCCATTCAGCCTTTATTGCAGACCAGAAACCTCTGACCACTGACAAGCAGCACAAAATAGCTGCCCTTGCAGATGGATGGACAGGAAACTTTTAACAGTGAGCGCTACCATCAAAATTTATTTAAGGCATTGCATTATGAGACTTTGAATGTTTTTGAGTCACTTTAGGTGAGTGTGTGAATTTTGTCTTGTGTACTTTAAGATGGGTGAGAATGAGAGTTGTGTGGACCTGCATCCACATTTCAGATCTCCCCCTATAGTTGATGTGTAGTTTGTAACACAGGGTCAGATTTACTTAGAAATTACACAATGGAGTGCAGCAAGACTGGTTGCTGCACTGAGATAAGTGACTGGGAGAGAGCTGAAAAGAGATATATTGACTGAAAAAAGATGTTCTCCCTGCACTGGTACACTTGAGGCTGCCTAGCGCCAAAACAGGCATACTTGCAGCATTGTGGAAGGGCTTTCCATTACTGGCAGGAATATTTAATTTACCCTCCTTGATTCCTAGAGGCAAACAGCTTCAACTGTTTATTAGATTGGCTGTCACAGAAGAGTTGTAAATCCTGTAAGACAGCAAAATTATCATTTAACATCAAAGGGGATGGCTGCCAACACAATGCCTGGACTGTCAAGGTCTAGATCATACATTTTTATGCCAAAAAGGACCTCATATGGGCTCTGGCCACTTAGCGATTGTTTAGGGAGATTACTAAGTGTTCTTTGTACCCCATGTAGGTGATGGATTCAGGTACATCCTGAACTGAATGCTGTAGCTGTTAAGTCATGGTTCATCCTCTCCACTACAGAATTTCCCTCAGGATGATAGGGGGAAGAGTGACGCACCTCTACACCCAGGGACGCCATAGAAACCCTATATGCTTTCGAGGCAAAAGTAGGGCCCCGGTCTGAGTGGAATGTACTCCATGCATATGCTCCAATAAAGACTAGCAGGTCTTTAATAAAAGTGCGAGCATCAGCCAACCATTTTAGCCACACTCAGAGGAACCATGAGCAAGAATCAATTGCAAGCAGGATACATTTAAATGCACCATCTGAATTAAGAGGAACATAATCGTTCAAATAAATTCAGCCGAAATGTTTGTTGGAATTCAAGGGATGTGTCTGCGGTGGGCGTGCAATGTACAACTTTTAATTTGTTGAAAAATGTCACAACAAAGGACATATTTCTAGGCCTGCTTATATAGGCCATGCCTCTAGTAATGTTGCTGTAGTAACGAAATTGCAGCCGCCAAACTTCCATGTGCAGAAGCAATACCTTCATGGACAGCGATCACTAAGGCTATCCGGCTGTCTTGGTTGGGAATTAAATGATCACCAGCCCCTGGAATCATAACAAAGGGAACATTTTGTTCTCTTGAATGGTATGTATATTTAGTAGGAGAGCCCATAGGTAAAAGGGTGGCATCATGTATAGCAATAATTGCAGACTGTATATCGTCATCTACTGTCGTATGAGAACAAGCCATCACAGCACCTGTCCAAGTTGAAACTGTGGATATAACTAATTCGTCTGGCAAAGCATTTCCTACAACATATGTTCCCACATGTTTGTGACTCAATGTATGAATGAGATGAGTCTGTGACAAACTATCTTTTAGGTCTGCCACCTTCTCCCAAAGCTATTTATGCTTTCTAGTGTTGCCTTTAGAATCTTTAAATTCATTCTGCAACAATAATGCAAATTGTCCTTAAAAGACTGACACAATAATATGAATTACACACTATAAGTGTGGGGAATTCAGGATCCACATGTTCCAGTGCAAGAAGCAATGCTTTTAGTTCAGTCAACTGCACAGTGCCGTCACCTAAAGACTGTGTGAGTTTTCTGTGGTTGGAAGTTACCATCCAACATCAAACCATGAACAGAGGCGCATACCACAAAATATTGGTGCTTGGTGCTTATTGCAGGTTGAACAGAAGCATCAGCATAAAAAAAATGCTTATTCTGATCAAGAGGGAAAACAGTGCTGGGCATGGGATAAATATGCTTATAATAAAGAAATGTTTGTTTCTATACAGACAGGTCAAAGACAAAGTCTACATCCATAACTGTTAAGCATGCTGCCCATTGTATCCATCTTGGATGGAGGGCTTTAGCATTTGAAATGCTTGCTTTTTTTTACAGCCTCTAAGGCTGGAGTACAAGTAAAGAGAATAATGCATTTCCTTTGTGCAAGTGGGCGATGGATGGAATACTGAATAAATCAAACATTCATTCCAGTCAAGTGATCTGGGTTAAATCCATTGTTGTTTTGCTCACGACACCATCCCAATTTAAACCAAGCCATATGCAAATCAGTCTTGACCCTGCTCCTCATGGGTGAGTGTTTGATTTATTCAGCATTCCAGCCATCATTTTTTCCTCTCCCCCCATAAAATGTGAACCAATAACATCTGCTTACTTCTTGGGGATACTAGCCAGAGCTACTCCGGACTATTGCACACTCCTCAGAAGATCAGTCTGGGGTTATATGGAATAGCTGTAAAAGTATTATGGCCTAGAATGACAGTGGACCAGCCGGGCACACCATCGCTTCATAGAAATGGCCAAATCAGTAGCATGTAGGGAACGCAGGGAATTGGGGATCCTGGATCACTACATGCACAAGACCATCACATTCCCTTGGGCTAGTGGGGAGGCTGGCTCAGGGATAACCAATATGGTCTCAGCCACCACCATGGTGCCTCCTCAAAGTTGAAAGCAGCCAAACAATGCAGCACACCTTCCTGTTGCCCGATACTGGGTGGGGACAAATAACCACAGCAAGGAAGGTGAAATGTCCGATCAGCAGGACACCTGCTCAGGGATTCTCCCTTCCAGTCACATGGGAGAAATCCTTGAGCTGGGAATGGACAGGCTATCTCCAACACTCCCATCTCAATTGTTCTACAGGAGCAACCAAGAAACTGGAGAAAGGCACACCTAAAGGGGTTGGGCTACCACAAACGTACTGGTGGCACCAGATGGGGAAATAACTCAGCCACGGGACACTAGGGGAATCCAACTGAGTGTGGCCTCAAACCATCATAGAGTGCCACTGTTACTTCCGAAGAAATCACAAGAACACCTTGTGTTGCTTCAAGGTGTACCATGAATGGAATAGACTGTCATCAGAGTTACCGCTGCAAAATCTCTGCACACAGGGTAAACTCCAGAACCTCTCTTACAAGCAACAAATCCAGTCCCTCAGCACCAGCACCCACTACACATTTGCTTCCGGATGCTCATCACAAATGGAAATAGCAACATCACAACAGTAAGGATAATTCAAAACATTTATTTTAACAATAACAGTAAGAATAAATAAAAGAATTTATTTAACTTTATTTAACAGCAATAGTAGGGAAAACTTCAAACATTTGACACCAAACAGTAAGGATAATGTAAAACCTTTAACTGCATACAGGAATTCCTCAGGATGGCGGTACTATATCGACCTTGAGCTCTTTTTCCGGATGTTCACAGAGGCCTGGGGCCCCCTCGGCTGTTGATCCTCCAAGAGGGTCAGCTGACTGCACAACCAGGGGAAAGACAGTCTGACGAAGGAGCAGATCAGCCCCCACTGGTGCATGAAAATAGACCTGGGCATGCCGCAGTTCAAAAGGACCCTACTCTCCAATGTCTTTCAGGCCTCCTCCAAATGGAGGCCCATCTATACTTCCAAAACTGGGCAAAACACTCCTCTGGTAGAAACCAGGCCTTTCAGATATCTTGGGGAAGAGGGTTTGAAAAGAACACTAGAGCTCCACTGGTCTCACACTGCTCCAGCACCGAGACAGTACCTACATCCACCAGTGAGCAGTGATTTCAGTTTCTTTACTCACCACACATTTGGGTCCATCCTCCTCTCCACCAAAATGCCTTTAAAACCTTCTGAGGTCACCCCATTGGATGACTCGTTGCCAAAAGTGATAGATCTGTAACATTCCAAGGTCCAGGGGAGTGGTGGAAGGCAGAGGGTCTCCACAGTTAACCTTCTTGGCCTACTTAGAGATTACGGAGATAGGCATGCCAGACATGTCTAGCTGGTCAAAATGACATTCACTAGGCTCCATGAGGCAGCATTCAAAGAGTTGTGTGTCCTGATCTTAGCTGTGGCCGTGGTCAAGCTACAGGGTCCACAGAACAGTGTCCCAGCAATAGACCCTCAAAACCCCAAAGAAAGAACCTTCTCCACAGGCCCCAATCTTTTGGAAAGTACAACCAAGTTGGCTTATGCCTCCTCCATCAGGCCAGATATCTAGAGGCCCAACGGCCCTTGACTTTCGCAGGGAAAACACTGCAGGAAAACGCAGTCCCAGCCATTTTTTCCACTACAGATCTGCAACAAGGGGTCCACACATGACCTTCCAACCACCTCCAGTAGTAAAGGCAAAGCCCAAGATGTGTGAAACAGCCCACCAGGACCCACACAATAGAGACCCACGGTTCTCGACCCTTCCAGAAGAAGGGTGGGACCAAGAAATTCTGTCCAATTAGAAAAACCTCCTTCCACGACGCTTGCAAGACCCAACGGGGGGAACAACCTTTACAACGCAACTTTTACAACGCACTACACTTACAACGCATTTTTTACAACGCACAATCCATTACAACGCATGACATTACAACGCATGACACTACAACGCATTTTTAAAAACTACCTTTACAACACATTCCATTACAACGCATACTACCATTACAACGCATACCATTACAACGCATAATATAGTAATTTTTACCCCTATACTATCCAACACTTACCCTACTGTTGCACCCCCTGGAGTTAGAATAGTAATTTTTACCCCTATACTATCCAACACTTACCCTACTGTTGCACCCCCTGGAGTTAGAATAGTAATTTTTACCCCTATACTATCCAACACTTACCCTACTGTTGCACCCCCTGGAGTTAGAATAGTAATTTTTACCCCTATACTATCCAACATTTACCCTACTGTTGCACCCCCTGGAGTTAGAATAGTAATTTTTACCCCTATACTATCCAACACTTACCCTACTGTTGCACCCCCTGGAGTTAGAATAGTAATTTTTACCCCTATACTATCCAACACTTACCCTACTGTTGCACCCCCTGGAGTTAGAATAGTATTTTTTACCCCTATACTATCCAACACTTACCCTACTGTTGCACCCCCTGGAGTTAGAATAGTAATTTTTACCCCTATACTATCCAACATTTACCCTACTGTTGCACCCCCTGGAGTTAGAATAGTAATTTTTAACCCTATACTATCCAACACTTACCCTACTGTTGCACCCCCTGGAGTTAGAATAGTAATTTTTACCCCTATACTATCTAATACTTACCTTAAATGCAATTTAATATTATGCGTTTTAATGGTATGCGTTGTAAAGGTAGTATGCGTTGTAATGGAAATGCGTTGTAAAGGTAGTTTTTAAAAATGCGTTGTAGTGTCCTGCATTGTAATGTCATGCGTTGTAATGGATTGTGCGTTGTAAAAAATGCGTTGTAAGTGCATGCGTTGTAAAAGTGTGCGTTGTAATGACATACATCCCCCAACGGGCATGGACGTGCCAATAGAAAGGTAAGCCTAAAAATCAAACATCTGCATCTCCTCACTAATGCACGTAGCCCACGTAGGTCAAAAGGGCACCTCAGAACCTGCAAAAGCATGACACTCTGAATAGAATAGCTTGCAGAGAAAATACTCCTCCTGCTGTAGCAAGAAGAGGGGGGGACCCATAATACGAACCACGGTAAAATTAGTTTAAAAATCCCCAGTCGTCCCCAAAATTCTAAATGTTTCCTGAAATTAGTTTAAAAATCTTAAATCCTCACCAATGACGTTAACAAGTTTATCACCTCCGTCTTATTCTGACAGGAAAAATGGCCCCTCAGTAAAACCACATGCAGGATCATTTTACAGATGAAACAGTAATAATCCGATAAATATCCCAACAAATGTGTTTTTACCAGTTAACCTATGACTCTCAACTCTTACTCCACAGGTCCGTGATCAAACTGTAAGTGTACCAAAGTTGCTGTAACCCACCATTCCTCCAATCTGGACTCTCAAAACACTTTCCAAAGACTAGTTGCTCAAGTACTTCTGAAGTCAATTTACCTTTGTGACTTCATTTTTAAGAGACATTCTTTGTGCACAACAGCAAGGCGAAAGCACCCAGACAACAAACATCAGTCACCAAAGCACAGACAACAGCCAACGATACCGGACCACAGACAACGAACAACAAAGGACTAACAAAGATGGCAGACATCTCTCCCAAAGGAGATTCTACATTCTACAAATGCTTTTCAAGTTATGTACCCTTACATTTGTTTACATGCTTTTCTTAGCTGGGGTGCTTTTGAGCCCCTCCAAAACCCAAAATGTACATGATTTTGTAAGCTGTACTTCTACATACTTGCAACACATGAATGTAGACCTCTCGTGCCTCATCCACACGTACACTGACCTAAAAGCTAGTTTTCCTCACACACCACACAGTGCACTCCTACACAACACCTGGTAGCAATATATGTGCAGTAAAGGTACCCAAACTACGAACAGATCATGTTACGTCTGCTCACCGATACTTTACACCGGAGGCATAGACAGGCTTTACTTATTACAGGAGATAGTCCATGAGAAAGCAAAATGCCTATGTAGGATCAAGGCAATAAGCCAACCCACTAGATTAGATCCCTTTAGGACTCTAGTAAACGTGACCCAGTATGAGCCCTACCCCATTGCACTATATCTTTTCACCAAGCCAAGTGATATCCTATCCGAGATAGATAGGATACTCAGAAAGGACAACATAGGGGAGGACACTGTTTAGCCCCGGGACTTTGTACAAAAGAGGTTCCTGGATGTAGAAAGACCACTGCACCGGTGTACAAACACATCTGCTCCCGTCTCCACCTGCAGTGCCTGTGCAGCCCTTAACATCATTGAGCCACCTTCATTAATGATCAATGGACCCCAGAAATGGAATTCTAGTGAAGGGTTACTAATGTCAACCACACTGGGGGGAAGGGGTCCAACACCAGCATAGACATCTTGTGCCAAGAAATCTGGGCTAGAATGATTGATAGGTACACCCAGTTGGAGGAGAAGGGGCAACCCCTAACTGTATGGAAACTTATGTAGTACTCTTTATGTTTCAGAGATAAAGGAACCATGCCATTGGGCAGCAATGACAATTGCAGTGAAATAATACATATACTGGGCCTGCAATGGGGCACCTCTATGTTGATGGCTCTGTTTTGGCAATATGGGGACCTTTCCTGCACCACGCTTGTCCCAGGATGGCATGACCTCTGCACCCTTGTTACTATACACACTCTACCCCAGGTTATCCCCGGAGAAGATCTGTCCATGTCCATGGTTTGCATATGGCTGGGTCCAAACTGGAATGGCTTGGTGAGCAAAACATCAATGGATTTAGGCCCAGATCCCTGTTTTGGGTTGAATGTTTGACAATGTTCAGCATTCCATCCATCATCTCTTTGGGTTGATGTGTATTAGTATCCACAGCTGGAAAATTGACCCAAGAATAAAATAATTCCAAAGGATACGCATTGTGTGCTCCAGCTATGAAGATTATATCACCGCCTGTATTGCCAAGGCCATGTAAAAGTAAATGTGCATGGACTGCAGGTCTGCAATTGTCAGCTATAGTTTTAGGTTGTGGCACCGCCATTAATGAAACAGTAATGGCAACAGAGTGCAAACTCTATTATAGGTAATACTTTTAAAGGTTCAAGTTTGAACAATCTACACAAAAAATTTGATGCTTCCAGAAATACTGTGGAGGATTAATCCCCAACAACCATGACTGTCACTGGAGGAGGTGTAAGGGTGCTATGGGCACACACAAGTACTACTGAGGAGACCTGTTAAATAAGTACTTGACTAATGTTGGTAGTACCATGTCACAGGGATTCTGCTGATAAATAGTACCTTGAGAAAACAGGATGTCAGAATGTAGGAACTGAGCCTCTTTATAACATCAGTATCTGTAGTCCCAAATCCTGGCTTGTTCACAGTGCTTCACCTTAATTTCTAACCTTCCCAGAGCAGGAGGTGGTTTTGGAAACCTAGAACATGACCCTCTAGTCCCCCAGGGAAGTATGGAAACAGATCCTCACCTTTTGTCACTCACTCTTGCATGCCCATAGGAAACATAGGAAAGACACAAAGAAAGATTACAATACATTTATTGAAACTTAGTAGTCTATTATGGAGCGAATGTGTTGCAATCACTTGGCAGATTAAACTGAACAAAGTATTTAGCACTACTATCAGGCTGTATATTATAAACATTCCCACCTTAGACAAAGCATCTGTCTGTCTAGGCCTACCCTTACTGTGTGAGCACAGGGATATATAAGGTATTTATGGGATTGACAAAAGACCCCATACCTGGTGTATGTAGTTAGGTGGTCCGCATCATGAGCGAAACCTCAGCTTATGCAAGATTGTACATCAGCCTCTGGGTTCATTCGTTTCAAGAAAGGTCTTTCTTCTGGAATTTGCCTTCCTGTCCCCAAGGGGAAGAAACACAGTGTATATGATAAAAACCACTGAATTCGAAAGCTCCAGCTGTGTTACCTTGTTCAGTCTAAAACGTTAAGAGCTGTTGGTGATTCGAGCAAAGAAAACAGTACATCATGCTGTTATATATTCCAGCCACACCTGTACAGAATGTGCAGAATGACTCCCAAGAAGAATCAATGAATAACACACAACATGTACATGCTATTCCTAAAATAATGTAATGATTTTTGTTTTATTATATGTGGTTGTGCAGAGAAGAAGCAGACTAAGACATTGAATATGCAAATATAAAAGAGAAACAAACTGGGTCCATAAGGGACATCACTACAAGGTCCTGTGCACAAACACTTCCATTTTACATGTTCATGTTTATAAAGTTGACATCTTTTAAAACAATTACTTTTAGCACACATTTGCTAGCATTTATTCATAGGCACATTGTCATACCTAAGAACAAACAGTCAACAGACTGTGAACACTGCGCAAATTGGCCTTGTTTGTTGTTCGGTGACAGCTCTAGGTGGGTAGAATCAACGACAGCTGGACCAGAGGTGGACCAGAATTCAACACAGAACCAGTTTTATTATATAGACTGTACCAAGCCTTTATTCGTCAGTGGAGTATTTTGATGGATTGTTGCGCTCACCATGTGCCTACATTATAGCTCAGCTGAATGCCATCATAATCAATTAATCAATCAATCAGGGTTTTGTAGAGCGCATTACTCACCCGTTAGGGTCTCAAGGCACGGGGGGGTGAAAGCAGCTTCATTAGTTCATTCGAAGAGCCAGGTCTTGAGGTTCTTCCTGGTGCAGTGTCCGGCTTCACCGGAGGTGAATGGGAGGTTGTTCCAGGTCTTGGCTGAGAGGTAAGAGAAAGACCTTCTACCTGCTCTGGTCCTGTAGAAGAGTGGGGTGGTGGGTAGGGAAAGGTCAGCTGAGTGGAGGTTTCTCTTAGGGGCACGGAAGGAGGCGGCCGTTGAGTTTTTGGGGTCTGATGTTGTGGAGGGCTTTGTAGGCTTGTGTGAGAAGCTTTAAAGTTATTCTTCTTTTTACAGGGAGCCAGTGGAGGTCATGGAGGTATTGGGTGATGTGGTTATGCTGTGGAATGTCAAGGATTAGTCTGGCTGCAACGTTCTGGACCGTCTAAAGTTTGCAGAGGAGTTTTTTGTTGATTCCGGTGTAGAGGGTGTTGCCGTAGTTCAGTCTGCTGGTGACAAGTGTGTGTGTGACTGGTTTCCTGGAGTCAGGGAGATCCACTTGAATAGCTTACGTAGTATGCGTAGGGTGTTGTAGCAAGTGGAGGCGACGGTGTTGATCTGGTGATTCATGGTTAGGGAATCCAGTCTGATGCCAAAGTTACGTGCATGGTCCATCAGGGTGGGTGGGGGGCACCAGGTGTCATCCCATGCGGAGGGGGTGGAGCTGAGGATGAGGACTTCTGTTTTCTCCCAGTTGAGTTTCAGGCAGCTGTGCTTAATCCAGGTTGTGCTTTCATCACTTCTTGGAAGTTGTGCCTGGAGATGTCGGGATCCTTGGTGAGGGAGAGCATGAGCTGGGTGTCGTCAGCGTAGGAGACGTTGTTGAGCCCGTGGGTTTTGATGATGGTTGCGAGGGGGGCATGTAGACATTGAAGAGGGTGGGGATGAGAGAGGATTCTTTGGGTACTCTGCATCCAATCACTGTTGGTTTTGAGAGGAAGGGCGGGAGTCTTATTCTCTGTGTTTTGCCTGTGAGGAATGAGAGTAACCAGAATGGGGGTTGTCCTTGGATGCTGGCGTCATGGAGTCTGGTTGCTAGTGTGCAGTGGCAGACAGTGTTGAAGGCTTCTAATGGGTCCAGGAGGATGAGGGCTGGCATTTGGACTTGGTCGAGGAGGGCGCTGATGTAGTCTGTGGCGGCAAGGAGGGCAGTTTCGGTGCTGTGGTTGCTGCGTAACCTGGATTGTGAGGAATCTAGGATGTTGATGGCTTCGATGAAGTGAGATAGCTCAGTGCTGATGGCCTGTTCGATGACCTTGGCTGAGAAAGGAGGCAGAGAGATGGGCCTGAAGTTCTTGAGGTCTGTCGGGTCTGGGGAGGGTTTCTTCAGGAGGGGTTTGACTTCTGCACACTTTCAGTTGTCAGGAAATGTGATGATCTCGAAAGGAGCAATTGATGGTTCGATGTAGCTCAGGTGTGATGGCTGTGACAGTTCTGTGGAAGATGTGCAGCGGGGAGAGGTCAGAGCTTGCTCTAGAGTGGATGCTCTTTATGGTCTTTAGCTTATCTTCTGTCTCGAGTGGGGTCTATGTAATTAGGGTCTGTTGGATGGCATCACTGGAGGAAGGGGCAGGGTGGTGCAGAGGTCTTGGTCATCAAAGTTGTAATAGAGCATCTTGACCTTTAGGTGAAAGAAGGAGCTGCGTCTGTTGCAAAGGTCTTGGGAGTGAGGAATGTCCATTGTTTCGTTGCTGGGTTTTTTCAAAATCCTCTATGATGTCAAAGAGTTCAGCCACGGTCCATGCAGGTAACAGCAGTGGGACAGTGGGAATGGGTGAGGGGATTCCGATGGATGATGACGAGGGAAAATTAATTCTTTATTTAATTTTCCACCAGCATCGTCCCTCGAAATCCCTCCCACACAGCTCCAACGCCCCACTGCTGTTACTTGCAAAAACCACAGCAGTTCCTTGGAGTTGTGGGCGTTGGAGAGGATTCTGTCTTGGAGGAAGTTCTTCTTTGTGCATTTTATGAGTTGGTGGTGTGCCACAGTGGCTGCTTTGTAGGCGGCTTGTGCTTCTGGAGTTTGCAGTTTCTCCACATCTTTTCCAGTCGTCGGCAGGAACGCTTGGATACTTGGAGTGCTGTGATGAACCAGTTTGCTTTCCTGTTGTGTTGTCTTGTGAAGTTCTGGATGGGGGAGGTGAGTGTGTTGGCACAGTTGGCGATCCATTAGTGGAGGTTGCTTGCTGCTGTGTTGGCATCCATCATAGTTGGCGGTGGGGTGCAGGTGAAGTGGACTCCACTGATTTTGTTCCAGATTCTGCGTGGGAGTCGGGGCACATGCTTGTGTGGGGTAGGTTTACAAATGGAGAAATGGATGCAGTGGTGGTCTGTCCAGAGCTGTTCTGTGGTGTGGCTGAAGAGGATGCTGATTCCTCCTGCGAAGACGGGGTCGAGTCTGTGTCCTGGAGTGTGGGTGGGGGCAGAGACATTCAGACCTATGTTGGTAAGGTTCTCTAGGAGGGAGGTGGTGTTGGGGTCATTGTGGTTGTCCAGGTGGAAGTTCAGGTATCGGAGTAGTATGTAGTGTGAGGAGGCGAAGTCAGGGGCAGGGTGATCAGCTGGCAGGTAGGAGCAACACATTGGGCAGCAGCGGCGGGGAGTGTAGGAGGAGGGAGTGAGACAAAGAAAAGAAAAAAAGAACCAATAAGAGGCAAAAAGAGAAGAGTCAAGTGGCAAAAACAAAAAAGTGGCAAAAGAGGCAAGAGGGAAAGTGTGTAAAAGGGGAAAAGTGGCAAAAAGATAGGGGTGGGCAGAATTTGTGTAGTCGCGCTATGCAAAGCTCCACGAAACGGTAAAAAGCTCCATGAGCACACAGAGTTCCGCGAACACGCGGAATTGCTTGTTCTGCCTTTTCGCGATGCTTTTTTCCTGTTCGCCAATGCTGTTTGCGTGCTCGGGGGAAATAGCTCGCGAACACGCATTTTGAAAGCGCATACAAGGAAAAAATTCCGCGAAGCTGCGGATCGCGGAATTTTTGGCAATTCCACGTTCTCCGCGGAACGCGAAACTACCCAAATTCAGCGAGCAGAACGGAATTTACCATCCAGGCCTACAAAAAAAGCAAAAAGAGGCAACAGAGGCAAAAGAGAGAAACAAGCAGGAGAGAAAAGAGAAAAGTGGCAAAAGAGAACAGGAACACAGAACACAGCAGTAGAGCAGGGTGCTCTTCCACTAGACCACAAGGGATTATCCACAGGCAGGAGCCTTGAACACCTACCTGAGGAGCTTGGGCTGGCGCTTAAGGGCAGACCCTTAATGGAGGAGCTGTGCAGGGGGAGCAATGACTCTGACCTATGATGGCAGCTTGTTCTACACCAAGACTGGCTACCAGATGATACCCTTGTGCAGGTAAATGCATTTGGCAGAATCACATCCAACCAATGCTCTCTAGAAACGGGAATGCTATTTAGCAGTACAATTATATCTATATATTTAATGCAATAATCATGATGGTTGAATTATCATCTTCACCATTTTTGTAATGCTGTTTACTATGCTTTGTTTACTTCTACTGATAATTGCAGGACATGGATTCCACATAAGAATCCAATTTCTCCAATAAATATTTGAAATGCACACTTGTGTCCTTTTGTGTCTCGCTTTGGCCATGCCTGAGTTAACAACAAAAGAGTGAATCTGTTTCCATGATTTCCTTGGGGGAATTAGGGTTGTCATGTTCTGAGGTTGCCGACACCATCAGGTACCCTACAAGGTTTAGGGTCCAGGTGGCACACTGTGAGCTAGCCAGGAACTAGGTCAGCATATTCTGATGGTATGGGTGGACTCATTCCCCATAGTTTTGACAATTGTGTTGCCCAAATGCAAAGTCCTACTGAATTAGTAGACACCGTATGAAACAGGCCTGCCACTGCAGCCTGGATGTGCAGCTTTAAACTCCCATTTTGGGCTGGGAAAATTTTGCTTTTGACATTCCTAAAACCTTCCTTTTTTGGTCTTGCATATGCAGCGCATGCGCTGCCTCTACGAGGCATCAAGTAATCTGTATGTGTTGGGTGGAACTCCGCCTATTGGCAGTAGTTTCTGCTGCCGCTTTCTATTTGTTGAACGTTGCCATAGCTCGTGTTAGCTTGGTTTTTACAGGCTCTTTATTTGAGACTGACTTCCGTTTAGTCCAGAAGCAGTGGCGCCTAATTACTGTTTTCGTCCGCTTTTGGAATGCATAGGCTGTTCAGCTGAATTCCGGAATATGAAGTCCTTTTTTCCTTTGAACTGCTCTAAGTGCCTGAATAGCAGGAGTTGCAGGGACCACATATCCCTTCATGCCAAGCGCTTTCTCACCACGCAATAATATCACCACCATAATCCATTCCAATGCGTCCTGGGGTTTTTACTGAGCTCTGGTGTTGTTGTGTTGTTGTTCATGCCATATATTGGTCCTCACTGCTGGCCTCCGTGAGAGTGAGTGCTGACTTCCACTCTCCTGAGCCCTTGACTTGTAACAATGTACGGTCCTTCCTGCCTAATTGAAGGCTTTACCTGGCCTGATCTAGAGTGATGTCAAGTGATGCAGATTGTCAATAAGCAGCACTTGAATGATGGATTCAGCAGACTCCAGCAATGAGCAGAGCCTGGTCGGCAGCTTCAATTGACTCCAGCCCCAAGGCGCATCTGATCAATGGCTTTGACACCCGCACACCAGAAGCAAGAATCACCTGATCAACAGCTTCAACTGACTGCAGCACTGAGCAGCACATGATCGATGCTTCACTTGACTACAGTGCCAAGCATTTAAGAGCAACTCTGAGACCTTACATCATGACTCCCTAATGATGTTGAGCTCCTCTCCAAATTCAGCTTTATGACGGATTCCTCTGAAGACATTCGACCCCCAACACCAACTTCACAGTCAGATAGCAAAACTACCAGTGGGATAATCCTACTCCCTGTAACTGTCCCAGGCTCATTAGCAGTTGGCCTGAACGTGTGACCGTTACCCTGTCTAGCACTACCTGATACCCCTGGTGGATGCATAACATATTTTGGCACTTTTTTTTATACACAGACTTTCAAACACATATCCCAGATTTACTTATTGGATATTTGTTGTTTTTGAGTCATTTTGTTTATTAACATGTACTCTATTTTGTTTTAATTAGTATAGCAGTTTTCTTATGTTGTGCTTTTACTGTAGTACTGATTGAGTTCAACATACATACTTTACATGGTGCTTCAAAGTTAAATCTTCCTGCTTTGTGCCAATCTTCCAGAGGTTTAAACACAGGTTTTTTAGTGACTTTTGTGGTTCACCCTGACAAGGACTGTGATTATTATTGGAAAGGCATTCTCACCCTTTTCAACAAATAATCAACTTTCTTACAAAACCAAAAAGATATTTCACTGTGTAGTCCTTGCACAATGTCTCTCTGAATAGGCAGAAATCGGATTCAAATTTCAGCTTGAGAAAACCCTAAAAATATGCTTCATAGGTATTTCCTGTTTAGTTTCTAAAATCTGATTGAATAATGAAGTCAGATTTTTGAGAACTTAAACAGAAATGCTATGAACATTCAGGAATGAGTAGTAGACTTTCTTCAGCAACTGACTAGTGCACATGATAAATCAAGCATCTCAACCACCACTCCCCTAGACCATTACTAGAAGAAGACTCTGGAATCCTGCTGGAAGAAGAGGACTCATGCAACAACTTGAGGACTCCATAACACTGCTGGCACCCATAGATTTAATTGCTGGCCAAATGTTATTTGAGTGGCCAGCTGTCTAAATGCTTCACAGACACAAAACGCAGAAGGACTCCTGCCTCCTTTGAAGAGGGCCCAGCTTCCTAAAGATGATTTGACCCTTCAGGAGATGTGGCTAGTGAGTGACCCGGGGCCCAGAAGCCTGCCCTGAAGAGGTAGGCACAGCAGGAGTGAGCAGGTAAAGCTATCACAGCAGTTGGAGACTAGGGCCCTAATTTAGAGTTTGGCAGACAGACCAACATGACAGATTTCATACTCGCCATATTACATCTCCATCAATTTCTATGGCATTTGTAAGAAAGCGGATGAGTTAGACGACATGTTTGTGACCTGTCTGCACACTATAATTCAGACATTGAGTCTGAAGGAAAAAACTCTGACTGGGATGACTCGCCATGTGTATTCAACCTCTACTCCATTGTGATCATTATGATATTGCATCACAGAAAACATCACAGGACTAAGCATAAATATTTTTTCCACTTATCGAAAAAAAGGAAGAATGGCATTACACAAGCTTAAACATCAGCTGGCCACAATGGCTTTATAGTTTTTGGTAAATGTCTCTTTTTCCAAGACCGTCAAAGATAAAACCTTTCTTCAAAAAATTATTGAATGCTCAAAGCTATTCTCTAGAGCACTGAATGGGCACCTCAGAACTCCTTTTTTGAGCAGTTGTTTAGAAACCACCAGGCAGTTACACCCACAAATTCTGTCATAGGGCCATGTGGCCCACAGATTGTCTATAATGAGAGGGTAACTCAGAACAAATATGGAAAGAATTAGGTGGAAAGAATGTTATCGAACTCCTGCAAACCTTTTGGTGATTAAAGAAAGTGTTGGTTAAATGCTGTCGCATTAGACTACCAATCTTGGGTCCTCTAACTAAGAAATCTCATTACCACAAAAAAATAGAACAAATACAAATGCATGTATCCTAGATGTCATTTTTGCTAATACTGAACTAGTTACCTTTCAAACTATAACTCCAGTCAAATGGTCAGACCACCACTTGCTTGCTTTCCAACATAAAACAACACTTAGGTACTCACCTAGAACTAGCCTACATCCATCCACCTATCGGCGGTGGAACAAACTCAATTTGGAACACTTAGAAACACAACTGACATCAAGTACAAATCTGGAAACAATAACTTTGGTTCAAAATGTATATGAGTGGCTACAGGAAGCTTTTGACATCCTGATACCACTCAAAACCACACAACAGCACAAAAGAAAATAAGCGCCTTGGAGAAACTTAAGAATAAAAGACATAAAACTACAAATTAGAAAGCTGCAACTTACCTGGCTCAAAACAAACACCAAACAATACAAACTTCACCTACAAAACATTTACAGATTATACAAGTCAGCTATCAAAAAAGCTAAGAAAAGGTACTATTAAGACACAATTCAAAATGCTAAATGTGCAAATAAAGACTTCTATAAAATACTCAATGAATTTCGCAAAGCAAATTGCCTAGAGGGAACTCATCCTGTTACTCAAGATTTCACAGAGAAACTGGCAAATCATTACACAGACAAAGCAGACACATTGGACTCGTACTTAAAACAGAAAGAAAGCACCAGCACTAACCCCTGTACAAAACAACAATCCAAGAATACTCTAACCCAGCCTCTACGTTTCTTCCAACACATATCACACGATGAATTTATGGACCTGGTCAAAGCAGGCAGGCCTGCTGGCAGCCCTTCTGACACCTGTCCACCACAAACTTTCAAGACAATTCTTTTAACAACCTCTGCTGCCACACCAGTAAGAAGAAACATCAACGATTCCTTAACTACTGGAATATTTCAAGAAGAACACAAAAAATCACACATACGCCCTTTACTTAAGAAAACAAACTTGGACCCGTTGAACCCTGACAACTACAGACCCATTACAAATGGACCTTTCCTCTGCAAACTGATAGAAAGAGCAGCATTCGCCCAGATGTCACAATTCATTGAAGAGAATGACATACTCTCAGACTTCCAAACAGGATTCTGACTGGAAAAAGGCTCTGAATCTGCCCTCCTTGCCATCTGGGATGACCTGAAGATTACAGTTGACCGCAGCGGGGTTGCTGCGCTACTCCTCTTGGACCTCTCGGCTACCTTTGACACAGTTGACCATGAACCAAAGGCTCTATGACGGCATAGAGGGAACTGCTCTAGACTGGATCGCGTCCTACCTTCAAAACAGAACTAATGTCATCCATACCCCACCTTTCTCGTCCAAACCATACTCCACAAAAGCAGGGGTCCCTCAAGGCTCTATCATCTCGCCCATGCTTTTCAATATCTACATGAAGTCATTACCGGTACTGATCAATCAATTTCACCTCACGTGCTATAACTATGCAGATGACACGCAAATGCTCCTTCAACTGGAATGCCCCAAAGACATTGAAAAATCACCAATTTTCAGTTGTCTCAGAGCCGTGGATCAGTGGATGTCTTGGAGCCATCTCAAATTGAATGCTTCCCAAATGGAAATACTCATGTGTGGCGATTGGAAACATTATGACCTGCTTGCCGCCTGGCCTGATGAACTGGGATCACCACCTAAAGTATCAAAGGAAGTAAGAAACCTATGAATGACCATGAACTCCAAGCTGTTGATGAATGCCCAAGTTGGCAAACTAGCAAGATCAAGCTTTGTCACTAAAAACGCTGCAGCAAATCTTCCCTCGTTTGGGATTTCCACACAAGGTCCAAGCTACCATCTCCCTTGTTCTGTCCAAACTCGATTACGACAATAGCCACAACTATGGATCACCTTTATCGACCATGAAAAGACTACAATGGATTCAGAACTCGGCTGCCAGACTACTCTTGAATATCAAACCATGAGACCACATCTCACCTGCCTTGAAAGCCCTGCATTGGTTACCGGTTGCCAGAAGATCCACGTTCAAGCTACTTTGTATCACCCACAAAGCAATACATGGAAAGGGACCACTCTTCATCAGGAATAAAATACCAAACACATTCAACAAAGGAACCTACGCTCTAAAGGGGCATCTCGCCTCAAAATCCAAAGATACAATTAAAAAAACATGGGTGGCACATCGTTCTCTGTTCAAGCAGCCAAACTATGGAACTCTTTACCCCCCAAAATAGGATCCACCAACAACCACCTTATCTTCGGAAAACTACTCAAGAATTGCCTCTTCCCCACATAAGCACCATAAGCTAACAGAAATTTACAGCATATTCCTCTGTATATAAGCATTTATTTTCACTATAGATATGTACCAATCTTTGTGTATTGCTTTGCATAACATGTAGAATAATTATGTTGTTGTAAATAAATAAATAAATAAATAAATAAATCATCTTTGGTCTACATGTACTTTCTTCCATTTTGCAACTATGTACCTTCCATGTACTTGGATCTGTGTGTCTCTTACCTTTCTCCTGAAAAAGCATATCCAATGCACTACTCTATTTCTCATCCTGTACCTCTATCAATATCTTAAATCTATATATACTTACCTCCTCGATGCATCTATATACTTTCAATGTACTTATGGACCTATATATTTATCACTTTCTTCTAATGTAGCATTTCAAATGCACTACCCTATTTCTCAGCCTATACTTCTCTCAGTATATCTTCTGGCCCAACCTTCTGATTCAGCTCAAACTTCTTTCTACCACTCTTTCCAATGTACTACCCTATCTCTCACCCTATACATCTATCAATATATCATGTACATCCACTCTCTCATTTATCCTAAACCAAATACCACTACTATGATCCCCAAAATAACCCTTTCTAGACTCTCTCCTATTCTACCCCTCCTTGCATCATCTGACACCTCATTTTACTATACTGATCCCCCAAAACAAACCTTTATAAACTCTTCCCTCTGACTCTTCCCCTCAAAAACCCCTTTTTACACATCCAAAAGCCTCCTCCTACTGCTATGACCTCAAAAAAAAAAAATTAAAATATCACTCTTCTGTGCCTCCACTATCCTTTTCAATCAAAATAACAGACTAACATGTTCACTTCTCAATTTCCATATTTCACTATACCAATTCACCACTAATCCTTTATGAGTTCCAGTGTAGCGTGCTACTCACCAATGAAGCTCCTCAAAACCCCGTCAAGGGGTAGCAAGCGCTAAATAAATACAAACCTCTTTCCCTCTTCTATCCCGTAACCTACCCTTCTCTATCCAAATAACTGAATTACATATCCACCACTCAAATTACTTCATACTTCACTATGCTCATTTTCAACTATATCCTTTATGGGTTCCAAAGCAGCATCCTACTCGCCACAAAAGTGCTTCAACACCCATCAGGGGTAACAGGTGCTACATGAATGCCAACCTTTCTTCCCTTTTATCCCTCCGCTACCCTTCTCACTCCAAATAACTGACTAATATCCACCACTCAAATTACTTTCATATTTCACCACACTAATTCAGCACTAATCCTTTATGGGTTTCCAGAGTAGCGTGCTTCAAGATTCTGCTATCTTTCCAAATCCGAATCCAAATAACTGACTAACCTATAACTGACTAACCTATCGACCACTTAAAATTAACTTGCATGTTTCCCTATACTAATTCAACACTAATCCTCTATGGGTCCCGGAGTAGTGTGCTACTCGCCGAAAAAGCGCTTAGGCGCCTTGTCAGGGGTAGGAAGCGCTATATAAATGCAATTACAATACAATACAATGTGTGGCCAGGGAACACAGACAACTATTTAAAACATGTTGGACCATTCCCATTTTTTTAGCCTGTAAGTAAGGGCACAATAAAAACAGTGAACTCAGGGTCATCACACAGGAATTATTTATGGGGCTTTATAAACTAATCTGGCATACCCGACTACTTTGTGAGCTGAATTAGTTAACAAATCTTTGCACATTCATCTGGACAAATCGTTTCTATCACATATGTAAGAAAACAGGTTATTAATTTGGATGGAAGGGATTCCTACCCAAGCAATCGGTCCTAAAATTCTATCAGGTAAAAACCTTTGAGTTTCAATAATTTAAACGTGAGGTCAACCCCTGTTAGCAATGGTGCAGATCAGCAGGCTTAACTTAGGAAAATGTATCAAGTATTTAGCATTACTAAAACAGTTAAAAAAAAAGTCAAAACATAACTCAGTAGAAATTCCATTGCCAATTTTAAAGATTGAGAAAAAAGATTCATGAAAGATTACACCAAAATAACTGATATCAAATAGGAGGGACAGGATATGTATAAATGCACCAAGAAAAAGTAAAGCACCAATCAGAAACAACTGGTTGTGATTGACCAGGGCTTAGGTACAATTTTAGAAGGACCTTGAAGAAGCAGGGGTTAGATACACTAAGTGGGTCTTCCTGGTCAAAGATTTGCATTCTGATTTAGTCTTTTTTTATGGATGTTCAAATTCTCGAGTGGGGCAAGGTTGCAAGCTGTATCCAATAAAGTTCCTTGAATACATATAAACACTTCATGAGATCCTGCTGACACTGTTGAATTTAGTGGTAAAAGCTCTAAGTGGAAAAATGCTACCTTTTCAGCTGCCAAAGTCTTCCTGTTGATCACATACATTTTGGGCCTTCGACCGGTCATGATTTTTTACATTCTGTCTTATGCCCTGATTTATATGATGGTGGAACAGGACCTCCATTGCGGGGGCAATGGAATTCCCTCCTTGCCAAAATAGTGGTTGCCTGCCCAATTTAATTTTGTGCAGTCCACCTGTTTCCGTCTCCGCTGTGGCCAAACTTTTTGGACGGCTGTGGGGAGTAAGGGCCGTCAGAAAAATGGCTTCATGTCTGCCCACCCAATGTAGAAGGTTAGACATGTAGCATGTTTTACTGTTTTTCACTGCCAAGCACAACCTGCTGGTGATGGACATTAAAATCTTAATAATGTCCCCCCTACTCACTGTGGAAGAATAATTTGATGAAGCAAAAAGCATTATTTATTTTTTGTTAAAAAAAAGAAAATCCTGTATGTAAAGAAAAAATAAATACTCTACCCTGTCCTGCTTTCACAGCCTAGTGGCACAGAGGAAAATGTATTGCCTGTGACAACAAGTTCCTGGCAATGCTTTGATAAACAACAGCTGCTTGGCTGAGATTTATAAATTAGGTGGCCAGCCCCTCTTCAATTTTTACGGGGTATTTTCTTTTTATTTGTTAAGTTTTAAATAGCGTGAACATGACCCCTGGGTCTATCAGAGCACTTTACAATTTGTCAATCACGAAGGTACAGGAAGTAGTAACAGTAAACCAACAGGTCAACATACAATCATACCAGTTCAGTATACACAGATGTAAACAAGCATGTCCTAGAGAGCCTGGGGGGCTGGGGATCTAGGCCAGACATGTCTTCATAATTTTTGCTTTAACTTCCCTTTTCAAAGAAGCTGTTGAATGATTCAGTCGGATTTCAGGGGTCAGGGAATTCCAGATTCTCTGTGTGATATCTGAGAATGCTCGATTGTAGGTTTTCTTTTTATGGAATTTCTGTGGATTGAGCAGTAAGGTGCTGGGGCCTCTAGAGGATCTGGAGCCACCAGAGTGTTCACATTTTTGTCTGAGGTATATTGGGGTGTTGAACTGTAAAGCTTCGTGGATCATTCCATGCAATTTTTAGATGTATCCTTGCTTCATACGAGAGCCAATTTAGTGATTTCAGCTCAGGCAGGATGTGATTGTTTTGCTTTGAACCTGTGATGAGCATTGCAGCGGAGTTGAGAGATGCCCTAAATAGAGCCGTCTTAGATGTGGGAAGGCTGCAGAGGGTTGCACTTCCATAATACAGCTGAGAGATCACAAGGGCTTGCACCGCAGCCTTGAAGTCATTATGGGGTAGGAATGGTTTTGTTTTCCTTAAGATGCTCAATTGCAAATGTGCCCCTTTGGTGAGAGCACTGATGTGTTTCTGCATGTTCAAATGCTTATCTAGCATTATTTCCTGTGAGCTCATAGTATCAATGATGTTTGGCATGCAGCTGAGAGCTGTTAGTTGATTCATCCATTGTATGTGTGGTTGTATGTATGGTTGTGTGTGTGGTTGTGTGTGTGTGGTTGTGTGTGTGGTTGTGTGTGTTTGTGGGGGTGGTTGTGTGTGTGGTTGTGTGTGTGTGGTTGTATGTATGTGGTTGTGTGTGGTTGTGTGTGGTTGTGAATGGTTGTGGTTGTGTGTGTGTGGTTGTGGTTATATGTGTGGTTGTGTGTGTGTGGTTGTGTGTCGTTGTGTGTGTGTGGTTGTGTGTTTGTGGATGTGTTTATGTGTGTGGTTGTGTTTGTGTGTGTGATTGTGTATGTGGTTGTGTTTGTGTGTGTGTTTGTGTTTGTGTGTGTGTTTGTGTGTGTGGTTGTGGTTGTGTGTGTGGTTGTGTGTGTGGTTGTGTGAGTGGTTGTGTGTGTGTGGTTGTGTATGTGTGGTTGTGTGTATGGCTATGTGTGTGTTTGTGTGTGTGGTTGTGTGTGTGGTTGTGTGTATGGTTGTATATGTGGTTGTGGTTGTGTGTGTGGTTGTGTGTTGTTGTGTGTGGTTGTGTGTGGTTGTGGTTATGTGTGTGTGGTTGTTTGTGTGTGTTTGTGGTTGTGTGTGTGGTTGTGTGTGTGTGTGGTTGTGCGTGTGGTTGTGTATGTGTGGTTGTGTGTGTGCAGTTGTGTGGTTGTGTGTGTGTGTGATTGTGTGTGTGGTTGTGTGTGGTTGTGTGTGTGGTTGTGAGTGTGTGGTTGTGGGTGTGTGGTTGTGGTTGTGTGGTTGTAGTTGTGTGTATGGTTGTGGTTGTGTGGTTGTGGTTGTGTGTGGGTAAGTGTGTGTGTGTAGTTGTGTGCATGTGTGGTTGTGTGTGAGGTTGTGTGTGTGGTTGTGGTTGTGTGTGTGGTTGTGGTTGGGTGTGTGGTTGTGGTTGTGTGTGGTTGTGGTTGGGTGTGTGGTTGTGTGTGTGGTTGTGTGTGTGGTTGTGTGTGGTTGTGTGTGTGGTTGTGTGTGTGGTTGTGTGTGTGGTTGTGTGTGTGGTTGTGTGTGGTTGTGTCTGTGTGTATGGTTGTGTGTGTGTGGTTGTGGTTGTGTGTGTGGTTGTGTGTGTGTGGTTGTGGTTGTGTGTGTGTGTGGTTGTGTGTGTGGTTTTGTGTGTGTGTGTGGTTGTGGTTGTGTGGTTGTGTGTGTGTGGTTGTGGTTGTGTGTGGTTGTGGTTGTGTGTGTGGTTGTGTGAGTGTGGTTGTGTGTGTGTGGTTGTGTGTGTGTGGTTGTGTGTGTATGTGTGGTTGTGGTTATGTGTGTATGATTGTGTATGTGTGGTTGTGGTTGTGTGTGTGTGGTTGTGTGTGGTTGTGTGTGTGGTTGTGTGTGGTTGTGTGTGGTTGTGTGTGTGGTTGTGTGTGGTGTGTGATTGTGTGTTTGGTTGTGTGTTTGTGTGTGGTTGTGTTTGTGGTTGTGTTTGTGGTTGTGTGTGGTTGTGTGTGGTTATATGTGGTTGTGTTTATGGTTGTGTGTGTGGTTGTGTGTGGTTGTGAGGTTGTGGTTGTGTGGTTGTGGTTGTGTGTGTGGTTGTGTGTGTGTTTGTGGTTGTGTGTGGTTATGGTTGTGTGTGTGGTTGTGTGTGTGTGTCATTGTATGTGTATGTGTGGTTGTGTGTGGTTGTGGTTGTGTGTGATTGTGGTTGTGTGTGTGGTTGTGGTTGAATGTGTGGTTGCGTGTGGTTGTGTGTGGATGTGTGTGTGGTTGTGTGGTTGTGTGTGTGTGGTTGTGGTTGTGTGTGGTTGTGGTTGTGTGTGTGGTTGTGTGAGTGTGGTTGTGTGTGTGTGGTTGTGTGTGTGTGGTTGTGTGTGTATGTGTGGTTGTGGTTATGTGTGTATGATTGTGTATGTGTGGTTGTGGTTGTGTGTGTGTGGTTGTGTGTGGTTGTGTGTGTGGTTGTGTGTGGTTGTGTGTGGTTGTGTGTGTGGTTGTGTGTGGTGTGTGATTGTGTGTTTGGTTGTGTGTTTGTGTGTGGTTGTGTTTGTGGTTGTGTTTGTGGTTGTGTGTGGTTGTGTGTGGTTATATGTGGTTGTGTTTATGGTTGTGTGTGTGGTTGTGTGTGGTTGTGAGGTTGTGGTTGTGTGGTTGTGGTTGTGTGTGTGGTTGTGTGTGTGTTTGTGGTTGTGTGTGGTTATGGTTGTGTGTGTGGTTGTGTGTGTGTGTCATTGTATGTGTATGTGTGGTTGTGTGTGGTTGTGGTTGTGTGTGATTGTGGTTGTGTGTGTGGTTGTGGTTGAATGTGTGGTTGCGTGTGGTTGTGTGTGGATGTGTGTGTGGTTGTGGTTGTGTGTGTGGTTGTGTGTGTGTGGTTGTAGTTGTGTGATTGTAGTTGTGTGGTTGTGGTTGAGTGTGGTTGTGTGGTTGTGGGAATGGATGTGGGTGTGGTTGTGGTTGTGTGGTTGTGGTTGTGTGTGTGGTTGTGTGTGTGTTTGTGGTTGTGTGTGTGTGGCTGTGTGTGTGGCTGTGGTTGTGTGTGTGGTTGTGTGTGTGTGGTTGTGGTTGTGTGGTTGTAGTTGTGTGGTTGTGGTTGTGTGTGGTTGTGTGGTTGTAGGAATGAATGTGGGTGTGGTTGTGGTTGTGTGGTTGTGGTTGTGTGTGTGGTTGTGTGTGTGTGGCGCTGTGTGTGGCTGTGGTTGTATGTGTGTGGTTGTGTGTGTGTGGTTATGGTTGTGTGTGAGGTTGAGTGTGTGGTTGTGTGTGTGTGGTTGTGTGTGCGTGTGTTTGTGTGGTTGTGTGTGTGATTGTGTGTGTGTGGTTGTGTGTGTGGTTGTGTGGTTGTGGTTGTAGTTGTGTGTATTGTTGTGGGTGTGTGTGTGTGTGTGTGTGTGTGGTTGTGTGTGTGTGGTTGTGTGTGTGTGGTTGTGTGTGGTTGTGGATGTATGTGTGGTTGCGGGTGTGGTTGTGTGTGTGGTTGTGGTTGTGTGTGGTTGTGGTTGTGTGTGTGGTTGCGGTTGTGTTTGGGGTTGTAGTTGTAGTTGTGTGTGTTGTTGTAGTTGTGTGTGTGTATGGTTGTGTGTGTTTGTGGTTGTGGATGTGGTTGTGGGTGTGGTTGTGTGTGTGGTTGTAGTTGTGTGTGTGGTTGTGGCTGTGTGTGTGGTTGTGTGTGGTTGTGTGTGTGGTTGTGTGTTTGTGTGTGTGGTTGTGGTTGTGTGTGTGGTTGTGTGTGTGGTTGTGTGAGTGGTTGTGTGTGTGGTTGTGTGTGTGTGGTTGTGTGTGTGGCTATGTGTGTGTTTGTGTGTGTGGTTGTGTGTGTGGTTGTGTGTATGGTTGTATATGTGGTTGTGGTTGTGTGTGTGGTTGTGTCTGTGGTTTTGTGTGTGTGTGTGGTTGTGGTTGTGTGGTTGTGGTTGTGTGTGTGTGGTTGTGGTTGTGTGTGGTTGTGGTTGTGTGTGTGGTTGTGTGAGTGTGGTTGTGTGTGTGTGGTTGTGTGTGTGTGTGGTTGTGCGTGTATGTGTGGTTGTGGTTATGTGTGTATGATTGTGTGTGTGTGGTTGTGGTTGTGTGTATGTGGTTGTGTGTGGTTGTGTGTGTGGTTGTGTGTGGTTGTGTGTGTGGTTGTGTGTGGTGTGTGATTGTGTGTTTGGTTGTGTGTTTGTGTGTGGTTGTGTTTGTGGTTGTGTTTGTGGTTGTGTGTGGTTGTGTGTGGTTATATGTGGTTGTGTTTATGGTTGTGTGTGTGGTTGTGTGTGGTTGTGAGGTTGTGGTTGTGTGGTTGTTGTTGTGTGTGTGGTTGTGTGTGTGTTTGTGTGTGGTTATGGTTGTGTGTGTGGTTGTGTGTGTGTGTCATTGTATGTGTATGTGTGGTTGTGTGTGGTTGTGGTTGTGTGTGATTGTGGTTGTGTGTGTGGTTGTGGTTGAATGTGTGGTTGCGTGTGGTTGTGTGTGGATGTGTGTGTGGTTGTGGTTGTGTGTGTGGTTGTGTGTGTGTGGTTGTAGTTGTGTGGTTGTGGTTGAGTGTGGTTGTGTGGTTGTGGGAATGGATGTGGTTGTGGTTGTGGTTGTGTGGTTGTGGTTGTGTGTGTGGTTGTGTGTGTGTTTGTGGTTGTGTGTGTGTGGCTATGTGTGTGGCTGTGGTTGTATGTGTGTGGTTGTGTGTGTGTGGTTATGGTTGTGTGTGAGGTTGAGTGTGTGGTTGTGTGTGTGTGGTTGTGTGTGTGTGTGTGTTTGTGTGGTTGTGTGTGTGATTGTGTGTGTGTGGTTGTGTGTGTGGTTGTGTGGTTGTGGTTGTGGTTGTGTGTGTTGTTGTGGGTGTGTGTGTGTGTGTGTGTGGTTGTGTGTGTGTGGTTGTGTGTGTGTGGTTGTGTGTGGTTGTGGATGTATGTGTGGTTGCGGGTGTGGTTGTGTGTGTGGTTGTGGTTGTGTGTGGTTGTGGTTGTGTGTGTGGTTGCGGTTGTGTTTGGGGTTGTGGTTGTAGTTGTGTGTGTTGTTGTAGTTGTGTGTGTGTATGGTTGTGTGTGTTTGTGGTTGTGGATGTGGTTGTGTGGTTGTGGGTGTGGTTGTGTGTGTGGTTGTAGTTGTGTGTGTGGTTGTGGCTGTGTGTGTGGTTGTGTGTGGTTGTGTGTGTGGTTGTGTGTTTGTGTGTGTGGTTGTGGTTGTGTGTGTGGTTGTGTGTGTGGTTGTGTGAGTGGTTGTCTGTGTGTGGTTGTGTGTGTGTGGTTGTGTGTATGGCTATGTGTGTGTTTGTGTGTGTGGTTGTGTGTGTGGTTGTGTGTATGGTTGTATATGTGGTTGTGGTTGTGTGTGTGGTTGTGTCTGTGGTTGTGTGTGGTTGTGTGTGGTTGTGTGTGGTTGTGGTTGTGTGTGTGTGGTTGTTTGTGTGTGTTTGTGGTTGTGTGTGTGGTTGTGTGTGTGTGGTTGTGCATGTGGTTGTGTATGTGTGGTTGTGTGTGTGCATTGTGTGGTTGTGTGTGTGTGTGTGTGTGTGTGTAAAAAAGTGGTGCTATAGGGAATGTAAATCTATATGGGCTGGTGGGAACCGACAATTATACTGCAGACAAGTTGACAACTGTATAAACTGACCATTCTAGTGCTAATAAAGCTAGAAATAGCCAGATGGGCTTACAGTTGTAACAGAAATAATTTGTTTCGAATGCATAGAAGACTTATATGTCTGAAAAAATCTACAGAAGAAACGTAACAAATGTGTTTTATCTTGAAGAAATACCTTTTAAACTATACTTCGAACATTCACAGGACTTTTTCATTTGTTGAATGTGTTTAGCACATTGCTCTGTTGAGCTAGTGAGACAGCATGTTTGTGTCTCAACACTCTCTGTGCAACCTTAGGTAAAGATGGTATGAAATCTGGCTGAGAATTAAAATAGTAACAGTGTTTAGTGGACTTTTCCTAGTTTACACGTATAACCGTACCCAAGGCATAAGCATTTCTTCTAGTTTTATCAAATGCATGACTCTGCCTTTACAAGGAAGGGGGCAGGCTCCAGCAATGGAACTGGTAAACATATGCCCTTTGAAATCAGACAAAAACACCAATAGAGAACACTAAATGGAAACATTTCTAGGTGCCTTCCTTCTCCCCATGGACACTCGTTTTTAGAAAAGGGCGTGAAAAACTGTCTCTGTTCTCCTAAATATCCTGTGTGTCTCTGGAGTGTGCCCTGGTTTATGAACCAATTTAGCACACATACAAATGGCCATCAGAAAAGAAGGTTAGCTTACCTCTATCACCCACTTGCAGGAGCAAAGACTGAAATGCAACTGAAATGCCTTTGTCCATGCGGTGCATAGGATGGTGGTGAGCCATAGGCCGCAAAAACTGCAGACCACAAAGTCTCCAATCCTCTTGCGCTGTAAACTGTTCCCTACATCAGGACAGAGACTTCGCTAGTTAGTTACTTGTTTCAAAAGAGCAGTGGTGCAAACAACAGTCTTTTTGGTCGGCTGCTTCGTGATTTGTGTTTGTGCCTTTTCTTGTTGCTGGGGAAAGAGGAGACCTTACAACTGGGGACAGGGTGTGTATGCACTGTAGTTTTCGTCTGGATTGACAGTTGCATATGTTCAATTCATATAAGTGTCATAGCATTTACCATTCCTATGTGGGAATCTGAAGCCCTAATCCATATTGGTACCATGAGAGTGTGTGGGTGTGTGGTTGCACGTTTTCTTTTCCTTGATCCTCTGTTCATAATGTTTCCATAGTGTGTGGGATGACCACTGATGTGTGGTGATTGAGTTGTAGATTGCAGTGCCTGGCGGCGCAATGGAGGCAGAAGTGTGAGAGACACTCATTTTGATATTTTGTGGTACGCTGACAGTTCCGATTAGCTCTTCAAGTACCTAAATTGGGTTGAGATTTTTTTCTATATTACTAGTCTATGCTGATGGTGGCATGGGGATATCCGCTCCCAGATGCCATGTATTTGGGAGATGTAAGAGGTGTAGAGAAAGGCTGAGTGGAATTAGAGTTCTGTCTCAATAGACTGTAATACGGTTCTCTTTATTATGGCTGCCATTATGAGATGTTAGGTAAGGAGAATTGTTAAGATGCGCCGCATTAATATGACCCTTTTTTGCTATAGGATGTTGGTGCTCAGAGTATGTGACTATTTGGGATCTGCAGGGTACACTGATAGAGTCCTCTGGTGAGCATCAATTTGTGTCAGATCTCTATAGTCTTTCTAGGCCCGACTGCACTTTATGCCAAAAACAAAGAGTGACACTTTCTGAGAGCTGCTTGCCTCTCTAATATATGTGCAAAACATTGGTCTCTATAAGAACCCAAATGTATGATACTAGAGTCTACAAGGAGTTTTACCTTTTGAGGAACGTGCTCAGTATGTGGTGAGGCATCTAGGTGTTAATGCGGATTCTTCTTTGTACTATGAGCTCCTGTGAGAAGGATAGTTAGTCTTTCATATACTGGACGAGTTAGAATTTGCGTCTGCCTTGGCAGAGACACAGCTGAACATTCATGTAAATTCCCTTTCTCTCCAACCTTTCACTTAAGCGATGGAATCCAACATGTTGTGGCTTCCTACATTGTCTGTTGAACCCCTGGGACAGCAGCTTCTCAACTAATACCCTCCTGTAAGCACTTCCTTACCTCTTAACAATAAACACATATATGATTGACTTTCTGCAGTGCAAGCACCATTAGACCCAATTATACTAATGCACCGAAATCCTCATGTCAGCACCACCTGTTCAAAGACTATTGAGGGCATCAGAAGGGGGGCCTATGGGGAGTGCATTGCAAAACCACTTGGTTGTTTGCTTTGACCTAACTAATTATGAAAGGAAGACATTCTAATGCGACACTGAATGGAGCAGAGCTAGTCTATTAAGGTTGTGCTTGAAACTAGATTGCAAATCATGCATTCCTCGTGATATGCGATTGATGTGTCGTACTTTAATATTCGGGACCGCGTAGGGAGCAGGGCCCTACCCCTGTCTATCTTGGTATTAACAAACCGCAAATGGTAAATGCGGCATGTACAAGTGCTTTATATATCGTTCTAGCTATGAATGTACTGTGTACACGTTATTCTGCTTCACTACGCGGGTTCCATTTTGGAAGCAGTGGCCATCTTGTCATTGCCCTCACATAGGCTATAATGGAGTAAATACGGGCCTCACAGTACATGGGCTTTCCCTTTGACTTCTCTGTGACCTGGGCAGCTGGCTCTGCTGCCCCAGGTCAAACCGGTCTCACGAGCTCCCCTTCCTCCGTCCACCTGTGATTAGCATCAGGGCTTGACCCGTCATAAAACCCTTTCATTCTACACAATCCTCCGGCTAATCTCTTCCACACCTGCTTGTTCCTGCTTTATGACTTGTTTCCCAAAACAGGAGATGCTCATGTTTATTGGGGGGTCTATTGACATCAAATGTGGGATCTGAACCTTACTGTGTAAATCATTGTGGGCTGGCCGAACTGGAATGTGGGATGGTCATCATGACTCTGCTTTTTCGTTTGTAATGTATACTTGTAATGGCCATATCGTAAACCAAGGAATGTGTGCCTGGAGCATGATATTTTGTACTTAAGGAGAAGCCCGTTCCTATGATTTTCAGCAGTCTCCTGAGAACATACACGCTGTTGTACTTCTAGGATACCTGTAATTGGTCTGCAGCCAATAAACGAATCTTTGACTTCACCCAGAAGACTCTGTGTTTCTGTAGGTCTGGAACAGGGTGAACCCAGAAGTCATAGGGTGTGTGCCCCTGCACCGCTGGGACTAAAATACCCAGTACTTCAGTTTGGCGCCCAACTCGGGACGATTTCAGCGGTACCAGTCCAAGCCAGAGGTTCGTGAGGAGCTTCGTGTGGAAATTCCGGAGGAAGGCCGCCACTTCATCGACCCCTGCATGTCGACGTGGTCCGAAAGTCTTTTCTGCGAGGTTCTCCGCGTCCCGACGGCTACGAAGGACTGCTGCCCTGATTAATCGACCTGTTTTGGACCCTTGACGAATCTGAGAGAGCGAAACAATTGAGAGAGTCTTCTGGTGACGCCATCGATCAGCAATATTCAGTTAAGTATAAGTGGAGCGTCTCCCATTTGTTTTTGGTATCCTTCGGGATCGTTTGATTTGGTAATTTGGTACTTTGGAGTTTGCAAACGCCAAAGCCAGAGGACTCGTGTATTCACGAGAATATCGTAATCGATAATCCTTTGACGTTTGGATCTAGACTAGTGAGCGAAGATGCCTGGTTCTGGACTATTTGGTAGATTATTCTGTTTGGGTTGTGGAAAAGATTTCCAGCTAGAGGAATCATGTCCGGTTCCTCCGGTTGGAACTCCAACTTATGAGCTCTATGTAAAACATGGCGTAGGCCCCATTGCATATAACGAAGTGTGGATCCACTACACCAGGAAAGATGGTGTTTTAAAATGGCCCCAAAATGGTAGTTTTGATACCGATATTTTAGATAATCTGGAAATTAAATTGTTTAAGAAAAAAGCCCGGCCGGCGATGTTTGACTCTTTCTGCTTATGGCGAAAGGAAGCCAAACAAAAGGAAATTAAGTTAGCGAAAAAGAATAAGAGAGAGAAAGGTATGACAGTAATGCAAGCAGCTGTACAATTTAAAGACAATGAAGAGGAGCAGATGAGTGAGCAATTGCATAGGCAGCGCAAGTTAGGGATTGACAAATGTTACCCAGCCTTACCACATTCTAAGCAGAATGGGTTAGAAGAAAAGGAGAAAGATCCCCTGATGTCACATTTGTTGAGTTCGCCACCCCCGTATGCTCAAAATGACACGGCGCCTCCCCAGCTTGTAAATATGCCACCTCCAGTGAATATACTGCAAGCTTTGCCGCAACCGCCAGTTGCTTTGCAGCCGGCTCTTATCCATGTAGCGCAGCCCTCTCAAGGACCGCCAGTTGTGCTTCCAACTGCCCCCGCACTTCCTGCGACTTTGCCTAATACAGCAGCTGCCTCCGCTGACACTCTTCCTTCCACCACTCCAGTACCTGTCTCTACATCCTCTTTTCTTCCCTCTGTTTTTCCCCCTGTTCTCGCCTCAGCTTCTCCTTCAGCGCGACAGCGCTTAGCTAATGTGGTTACTACATTAATGTCGCCCCTCTTTGAGTCATCTGGTGCGACTCCTGGTTTACAGCGTAAGCAGTTGCGCAGCCAATTGCCTAACCCTGACGAGAAAAAGGTAATAGATAACATGGCGCGTAGATGGATTGTTTTCCCTTCACTGTATGATGTGGAATCAGTTGTCAACGTTTTCCATCAGTGGGATGCCCCAAAACAGAGATATGTGTTCGAGAAAATGTGCGAAATTCTCTGTGAAGAATTGGAGGATAGTGGTAAAAATCCGAACCCGCAGGAATTGTGTAGAGTGAGGTTCGATTTTGGAACTGGTATAATTGTGGACCGCGGAGTAGATAAAGCAGTTGCGGTTGTATTGTCCTTTAGGAATGATGATTGCCAACAGTCATTGTTTGAACAAGATGTCCTTGTGGGGAAAAAGGTAAAAGCACGACAATACCCTATGAGAGAAGTTCCCCCGGTATGGAAGGAAGCGGTTGCAGCTGCCGGTGGTAACCCCGCTGTGGCAGCGCATTTCCAGCGTGTTTGGGTGCATGTTCCATGGAAGCGCTCTGAGGTGTTAGCGCTTAAGCAGTCCTTGCCTGATCCCCGTAAAAACCCAGCAGGTTATTATAAAGAGTTGTCGCAGACGGCAGGGTCATGCGTTATGAATCTGGCCGACATAGACATGTTGTTTGGTAATGTTGTTCCACAGCCTCTATGGGGGTCAATTCGTAATGTAGATCACAATGCAGAACTAGGGGATACATGGGCTAACATTGTTGCTGCTGATGCTAGACAAACTGGTGGTGCGAAACCAGAACCTTTAGTAGCTGAACTGCCTGGTAGAATCATTACGTATATGAAGACAATAATGCCTGCGATGCGCGTAAATTGGGACAAGCTATCTGCATGCAAGCAGAAGAAAGATGAGACAGTGTCAGACTTCTTTACTAGGTTTGAAGAAACGTTTATTGACCACAGTGGGCAGGATATGAGTACTGAAAGTGGCCAACGGTTATTTGTGGATAAGTTTGTGCAGAATTTACTTCCTGACCTGTGTAAAAAATTAAAGGATTCGGAAAGTTCTTGGGCTGTTTCTTCTTCAGCGCAAATACTGGCTACTGCACAGTATTATGAAAATAGAGATAAAGACGAGAAAGATAGAACAGAAAAGAAAACGAAGGAACTAAAGACAAAGGTCCTCTTACAGCAGGCCTATCCGCCACGTGGAGGTCAGAATAATTATAGGCAACCCCAAGGCGTCTATCACCAACCCCAACAGTTTCAGAACAATCAGCAAATGAACGGGTATTATCAACCACGTGTCCCTGTAGGTCCCAACCAATGTTCATACTGCAAAGAGGAAGGTCATTATAAATATAGTTGCCCTAAATTAATGCAGCGGAACGGTAATGCGTATGGCGCAAGAGGTAGGGGTGTTCAGCAAGTTCCTAGAGGCAGAGGGCGTGGAAGTGTTCCCCAGAACGCGCGTCCTCTGCCGCCTCAAAATACCATCAATAGCTTTGATCAGCAAGCTAACGCGATTAGTAATACGGCCCAGTATTATAATAATGATTATTATGCAGAGGACGTGATGCAGAAAGTAATGATTACTAGGACAGCCATAGACAGAGAGAGGGAGTTGTTTCAGTGCCAGTGGATCAGAGTGGACCATATGTTGAGGTAACTACAGCAAATGTAACAGAGCCTTTTCTGCTAGACACTGGTGCTGCAAAGAGTTCAATCATGCATTCAAAACTCCCTGGCGCACCTTTGTCTGGCGATATCAATGTTTCGGTAGGTTTTTCTGGCGCCCCAGTTAGGAACCCGATTTCTAGTCCCATGTCACTTTCTGTTGGACCTTGTGAGCTGAAAGCACCCCTGATTCTGACAACAGGTTGTGGTGAGAATTTGCTGGGATTAGATTTGTTGAAAAGATTGCATGCTACACTGTATTGTTCTCCTTCAGGAGTACAACTTACATTAGGCAAGAAAGTGATTTCCCCAACGTACTTGTCTAAAAACACAATGCCGCCTGAATTGTCATCCCTTTCGGATGCCCTTTGGGCTACTGGTCCCAATGATGTGGGCCTCTTGGAGATACCGCCATACGTGGTGACTTTAAAGGCTAATGTCAGACTGCCACGTATTCCCCAGTACAAGATCTCTAATGAAGGGCAGAAAGCATTGTTAGACATTGTCAGCGACTTGATTAATAAGGGTGTGATTGAAGAGACAAGAGGCAACGTTTGCAATAGTCCGATTTTACCTGTCTTAAAACGAACGGATCCTTCACAGCCACCTGTTTACAGATTTGTGATCGATCTCAGAGAGGTTAATAAGATTGTTGTGCCACAGTTTCCGGTTGTCCCCGATATAACTGCCTTGTTAACGATGATTCCAGCCTCTGCTGCATGGTTTTCAGTGATTGATTTAAAGAATGCTTTCTTTAGCATCCCAATTGCAGAAGAGAGCAGAGACATTTTTGGTTTTAGTCTGGGAGGCCGAAGCTTCCGCTTCAAACGCGCTCCCCAGGGCTACTGTGAAAGTCCATCAATATATAGTCAAGCTTTAAAAGCGCAGCTTGATGCACTTGTTTTACCTAGTGGCGCTATCCTGATTCAGTACGTGGATGATTTACTGATCGCTGCGGATACTGAAAAGATTTGTAAAGAAGCCACATTGTCACTGTTGCGCCATTTATCTGCTTTCCATCACAAAGTGTCTCTCTCTAAGCTGCAATATTGTCGACAAGAAGTGACCTACTTAGGTCATCTCTTATCGAAGGAGGGAAGGAAACTGACCCCAGAAAGAATTCAAGCCATTGCACAGTTGAGTGTGCCAAGAACACAGAGAGAAGTGCGTGCTTTCTTGGGCATCACTTCATACTGTAGGCATTGGATCCCTAGTTTTTCTTTATTGGCAAAACCTTTAGTAGCCTTAACATGCAAAGACACACCGAATCCTATCCCATGGTCTGAAGAGTGCCAGAAAAGTTTTGTGGAATTGCGTAATGCATTATGTTCAGCACCTGTGTTGGGTACCCCTGACTACAGTAAGCCTTTTACATTGTATGTTCACGAGAAAGATGGTTGTGCGTTATCAGTGTTAACACAGCCTTTTGGCGACATACCGCGCCCATGCGCATATTTTTCATCAACCTTGGACCCTGTAGCGAGGGCATTGCCAAGCTGTCTGAGAGCGACAGCTGCTGCAGCGATGTCTATCCGACAATCTGCTGGTTTGGTAATGGACAATACATTGATTGTTATGGTTCCACACGCAGTAGACACATTATTAAATAGGACCAAGACACAACACTTGACTAGTGCGCGATTATCAGGTTATGAGCTTACACTGTTAGCAAATCACATACACATAAAAAGATGCAATACGTTGAATCCAGCTACATTGTTGCCAATTCCAGCAGACTCAGATGAGATTGAGCAACATGACTGTCTGTTCAGAACAGAAGAAGAGACGAAAGGGAGAGTAGATCTAAAGGATACTCCCCTGACTGAGTGTGATGGCACTTTATGGGTAGATGGTTCCTGTTTCAAGCTCCCTAATGGTGACACGACTGCTGCATATGCTATCACGACTTTGCACACGGTCGTGGAAACTGCACGAGTGCCACATAATTCGGCCCAACGTGGAATTCAATGGAAGGACAAGTAATTCAAAGGTGAGCTGTATGTTACTGTATCAAAGGAATGAATCCATACACAGAGGACAACAGGAGACCAAGTTAGTAGGAAAGAGTTGTATTTTCAACACATGATGAACATATTGCGTCATATGTACATATCATATAGGTTTAAAAAGCACTGCGTGACACTTAGTGAAAGTGTAACCGAAAAAATACTGTGCACAAGTGCTCGTGGAGTTTGTGACGGCGCAAGTGACACATAAAGTGGTATATACAGCGGTGAAACGGCGCAACAAGGAGAACAATGGTATTTTGAATATGCCAAAGTTAGGGCATTTACACAGTAAATGTATGGGAATTCAAAGGACAGTAAAGCAAATGCCCATGTTTGTAAATGCGCCAACAGTAACGCTGTTGAAGTCGACGGCGTTTCGGCCCGTAACACTCAAGGCCATCATCAGGACTGGTTACACATATTTTGGACAGTGCTAGGGTAAAGAAAAACAATTCTCAAAAGCTGGACCAAAACGAGGGAGAAAAGGAGGACAGTCGTGCAGATGGTTGTGAACACGGCAACGTATAGTGGCCGTGGGTACGGGTCTAATGTGTGGCCATGGGCCAAGGAGCAGTGATCGGGCGAGTAGTGAGAGCGAGAGCGGGTAACACAACGGCGCGAGAATCGGGTGAGGCGTGCCCGAGTGGGCAGAGGTAAAGTAACTAGAGACCGGGGCCAAGAAATGGTGAGCTGTGTGGTAGAATTATGCATAGAACTGAGAACGGAGTGAAAAGAAAGAGAAATCGCACAGATTGATGGTAGCAGGAGTGCAAAGGAGTGCCACAGTGAGGGAGAGCGGGAAGTGACAAGGGGCAGAACAATGGACAAGAAACTTACTCGCATGGAAGGGGCGAGCCGGGTGAATCGGCAAAGCAGGACCCCGTGTAGAGTCAGGCGTGTCCGGGGAAGCCCTAACTGGACGGGGTAAGAAAGTTGGTGGTGAGGAAAAGAGCAGGTAGGACGTGGGGAGGGAGACAGCAGAGAAGATAGGAGTGACAAAACACTTACTCCTTCGGAGAGGGCGAGCCGAACGAAACGGTAACGCTGGAAAAAGCGCGAGCAGAAATTACTTACATTTTGTCGAGGCGAGTGAATCACCGAGAGGGGGTCCGGGAAGTCACCCGCGGGCAGAGCAGAGCTGGTTCTATCAGGAGGCCCCCTGAGAGGCTGGGGCCCTGGGCCAGAGCCCACTTTGCCCATGCCTTAAAACGTCTCTGTTGACACCCATGAGCTTTTATAGTTATTAGTATTGACTCAATGCGTTGCGAGGCTGTGTGCCACACAAGCACCTGGAAAACCATAACTCTCTGCATTTCAATGGTGCTTGAAATGTGGTTGTGGTAATAGTCAAACGGAAACCTCTTCACAGTGACTATGTAATGCTGAAGCTTGCTTCTAGTGCACAGCGGGTCCAATAGTTGCACTTGAGCATGCATGCACATTGTCATTTTTCTTGCAGGAGCACGTCTATTTTTTTCAAAACGGACATGAAAATGTTTATCTTTAGATTTAGGGAACCATTGCAAAGAAGCCTTTGTTTTGTAAAACATCCCGGCACTCGCTGAAGGTGAGTGATTGTGCCCAACAAGTAAGTATGCCCTGCGGCCTTATCAGTGCTGACTTTGTGCTGTGTTTGCCAGGGCTCAGCGCCTAATTGTAAATACTGACAAGTATTTATGAGAATCTGCCTCATGGTGTCTCTGTGTGTGTATGTTTTTAGCAGAGTTGTTTAGTGGAGCATTTAACTGTTACATAATAATTTTTTTAAATGACACAACCAGGACTTAGGACTTGATTTAGATGATGGCAAGACCGCAACGGAGTGTGCTTTTTTGTCGGTCTTCCTGCCCACTAACCTGTTTGTCTGCCCACCCTAGTTAGATGTTGGCAGGCAATAGGGGAGGAGCCCACTGCGGTCCTGCCGACTCTGCTGCGCTGCAGCCGGCGGCAGAGGGACTCCAGCTAGCATTCCCGCCCTCCAGATTTGGATCTTGGTTGTTTCTACAGAAATTTCGATGGGAACCCAACAGCCTCTAATCGGCAGAAAGGTAACAAAAGAGGCAACAACTCACCCTTCACGGGGGTACGGGGTGCGTTGTCCTCCTCTTTGCCGTTGTCCTGATCCTCCCTGTCCTGCTGCACCCTGACTGCAACGGATCGGCATCCTGTTTCGATTAAATCGAAGGTAGGTGTTTATGGTGTGAGTGGTACATTGCATGGTGTGTGTATGTCAGTTGTGTGCACAGCAGTATGTACATTTACTCATCACTACACATACACATCTCCTACACACACATGTACATATACACTACGTTGATTAAAAAATGACACTGCCCTGTCTCCCCACCACCGCGGTCGCCCCCGGTGCAGATTCACCCAACAGGAAACCTCCAGCCCAATAGGTGCATCTAAATCGGCTCGACAAGACCCTGACGTCACAACGGCAATGGCGGCGGCACAGATGACCACCGGCGTGGTGGTCTTCCGTGTATCACATACCCATCTTAGTACGGCTGGGGGGATGCTGATGGCTTGACGGAGTACTCAGTGGCCGCCACTATGGTGGTCCAGCAGGAAGACCATCAACATCAACATCTGAATCAGGCTTTAAAACCTGCAGTTGAAAGTAACATATTGGTAGCTGGTGCAGCGCAGAGCCAGGCGCCTGATTGATATCATTACAGTGCATAAATCACATTAATTTAACTCAATATTTCTCGTAGATTTTTGTTTTTTATATAATACAGCTCAGAAGCAGTGAGCAAGGTATGCATTCTGCTGTTTCTGATCTGTGCTGTCTCACAATAAAGCACTGACTCAGAGAAATATCTGAATCTGCTTTGCACACTGCAGCTGCTCAGTTCTGCACTGCACCCACAAAGCCTATTGTGATGCAGTCCCAGTGTATCACGAAACTGTACAGTACTCTTCAAAACAACAGGAGGTCTATTTACTAGATTTTCACACCATGTGATCCAGCGGGTTACTAACCTCAGGTACTCAACCGCCATATACTCAACTGGGCCCATGAACACACACACATTCACATAGGCTAGTAGATACCGCTGGGGTCAATTAGTTGTACTTATACCTGTAAGATGGATTTACCTCATCAGTCTTACCATACTTTTCTGACTGAATGTACTTTCCTCTGGTCAATGGCCCTTTTAGTTAACTGTGGTAGACAAAAACTTGACATAAAATAAAATCTTTTAAATAACCACAGACTCGGGAGAGTTTTAAATGTTTATCTAGTTAAATTCATGTGAGCCAAGTTGTACACCGTTTTCTTCAAGGAAGGAAATCAGATTTTAAAACAGGAAATCATTAAACAATGTTATTACGAAGACAGTACGAATAGGGAGAAAATAGAGAGCGCAGTACAATGACATACTACACAGAATTATAGTTACCTAGGATAATGTGGAAACCAACCCCTTGGCCAAGGAGTTGGAAATGGGTCCCCTGGGACAGATCAGGTGACAAAGGTTCAGGACAGGATTCAGGGACAGGATAGATGGCCTCTTCCAGATACGACGCCTGCGTCGCACCCCTCTCTGGCACTATCTTCCTCCTTAATTCTTCCGCAATTTTCTATTATGTGCCTCCTCGATTCTTCTGCGATCTTCTTCTAATTAATTAGGGTTTAGGCTCTAAGTCTGCAAATTGAGTCTTCTTCAGCAATTTATTCAATTCTCGGACAGCATCTTGGTCTCTCAGCATCGCCGCCTCTCTCCGTCTGTGTTCTAAACTAACTAACTAAACTACCTCAATTATACCTTTCGAATGGCATGTACCACCCCTAAATGTTTCAAATTAATGATACTCCAATCTCTGATTGGACAGGAAAGGGTGAATGATCATCACACCATGCTAAGTTTCAAAACTATTCTTTTAGCCTATTGTTCAGTGTTCCCGCCCCTTTATTTACTTTCCCAAGCTTTATTTCCCACCCGCATTCACAATTTTATCGATCAAAAATATACATTTAATAATTTCTCTTTCCAGGGCCTTGTAGCGGTCATGTCCTTTGCTGAGATTCAAGTACATCGTCATGGTTTCTGGCGGGTTACAAGTGCGCCTGTGCAGAGACTACGTGGGGTATGGACATCAGTCACCCTTTGAGGCCCAAAATACGAACTAGTAGAGAAGTCAGAAAGAGACATATTAAATTCAAAATAAAATAATTTCACTGTAAACCACCTATCTTTACTCTAACCCCATTTACTTATATAAATCTTTCGCATTAGTATTTTATTAAAGTTGCAAGGTTTAGTTTCAGCAAAAGCATATGCGTTAACATGTGAGTTTCAACACAATTATTACGGTATTATGACTTATTTGAGAAGAATAAATCCGAGCAAGTCTCTTTTTATACGAGTCCTTGCTCCATCACATGCAGCACGGTAGCCAAAAATGGTGCACTGCATTGCTTGAGAAGAAGAGAGCAGGACATTGCCACATCAACAGAGATATGACAATGTTTTTTTTGGAGTCCAGTGGAGGTATGTGTGGGTAGAGTGGAAATTTTTGACTTGGATTGAAATTGTTAGTTGTAGAAGTGTGTGGTGGAATTGTGCTGTTTTGGTGCCTAAGTGGTGCTGTGTGATGCTGAAATCGCGCTGGTGCTGAGGTGAAGCTGTGCTTGTGGTGTTGTGAGGTGATGCTGTGCTAATGAAGTTGTGCTACATTGGTGCTGAGTTGCTGCAGAGTGGTGCTGCACTGGTGCTGCACTGATGCTGTGGTTGGGCTGCACTGGAGCTGCGTTGGTACACTGGTGGTGGTACACTGATGCAGAGGTGGTGGTGTGCTGATCCTGTGCTGCTGTTGTTGTTCTGTAGATCTAGTGAGGTATTAGTAGCATAACTCCAGATCGACATCCAATGCGCCCCCACCTTGCACATCTTCAGGAAGACCCTCAAGACCTGGCTCTGTTACTGACAGGAGCTTTCCCCCTCCCCAGCGCCTTGAGACCCTCACGGGTGAGTAGGGCACTTAAAACTATCTAATTGATTGATTGATTGATAACTTCTGAAAAGAGATCACAAAAATGACATTACACATTGACAGCAAGCAAAGGCGAGTGCTTTTGTGTCCCTGTATTTTGACTGGATTCAATTGATAAAAATAAAAGGTTGTAGAAAATTGTGAATTACATACCGTTTCTGAGGAGCGACAAGAAATGTAAATTTTTGTAGTTCAGCCACCATTACACGCTTCTACAAACACATTTACCATGAGGTAAGTAGCTGGAATAAATATTTGAAACTTTGTAAATATTCAAATTACTTCAACAGTAATAGGTATCATGTCAAATATCGTGCCCTTAGTAATCACATGCACCGATTTCTTACACGCATTCAGTTCTGCACATTAATCACACATTAATCGGATGCATGCAGTTCACTACATCAATAGCAATTTGTGAGCTTATAACTAAAGTGTGTTTTTTAAAGTGATATTCCTGCTGGAATGTCTATTTTAGAAAGACCCTTCTGCTCGCAGAGAAGGCTGCACGGTGAGGCAGAAAAGAGTGCAGCACTGCATTTTACATGAAGCACTGCCTCACACTGCTGGCTGGTGATGCAAGCAATCCTGAATGAAGGCCTCACTGATACCGGCTAACCCGACGGCATCTGCCTCATTACCAGCACTGGCGAGTTGAACTGAGCTCACAGTATCGCAGTGAGTGTTCCCAGTAGGTCACAGCTAGAAATGTAAATAAAAAAATAGTCGATGTGACTAGATATACTATGCATGCTTCAGTGCGCACTAAAGCGTGTGCAGTGTATTTTTTTACAGTATGTGACTGGAGTCACATAAAACACAAGTCACATGCATGCTGATCTGTCTTTCTGCTCCCCAGGGGAGATGTATACAGGCAGACAGCAGCACTTTGGCTGCCCAAAAATGGTGAGGTTATGTGCACAACAGAGCAAGTTGATGATGTTGGCGTTGCACTGAGGTAAAGGAGACAAGCATTGGTCTATGAAAGAAAATATGCTTCAGCCAATAGAAGTGGAGGAAAATTAAGTGGCCCACACAGGAACCAACAAAAAAGCCAGGAAAGAGAGGTGGCTGGATGTAAACCCATCGAGGGCCATACTTAAAAAGCAAGCCCAATTCCCCTTAAAAGGAAGCCCAAACCAAGCTCATATCCTGCTAGAAAAAGCCCAATTGACGAAGGAGATCGAAAAGTGTAAAACGCTTAATAAAAAAAATACAAACAACAGGGCAGGAGTCATGCTGGGGGGGGCATCAGTAACAAAAGGCAGCAGTAACACAACTGCGGCATTAAGAGGAGGTGTGAGGAAGAATGCTATATTTGAATAAAGCAGCTATGGCACTGAAGCTAAACAAAGACAAACAGCAACAGAGCAGGAAACCAAGAAAAACATAGCCCCCCAAAGAACAGATAAAGAATCTGGGTGGAATGAAACAGTATTAAGTTCCTGCTCTGTGGGAAGAACAAAAGAGGAAGGAGGGTGAAGAGGCAGGACTGACAACAAACAAGCAAGGATTAGTAAAGGACACTGACATAGACAAATGAAAAGCAACGGCAAGAAATGGGATGGACTAGAAGCTCACAGACTGATTACAGCAGGCCTTGAAGAGACAGCGCACGCGCTGTGTAGCTCAACCTAAAACAAAAGTGGAAAATCACAGCAGGACATGTCAAAGTATTGCATTGAGTGCTCAGCAGCTTTTTGAGGAGCCAATGTATCAAATACAGATGATGGACAGCCAACCTCTTTTCTGCATTCACTTGGAGTTTGAACAACAGAGCAGTGACAAAAATATCTCCTCAGTTATGAACCTTTTGCTTAGTATAGGGTGTAGTCACAAGATTTATGGCCAAGTTTGAGGTCAAAGGATAGGGCTAAGAGAGTCCACAAATAATATTTTAGTTGTTGTTAAGTTTCGGGACAGCCACTTCTAAATTTCTCAATATGCTTCATGCAGGCTTCCATTTTCAGGTGATCCTTAGACTGCATGTAAAGTTTAGGGCTCATTCGGTTTTCACTTGTCAGGGTTTGTCATTTGGTTGCAGGTGATGACTACCTCCCCACACACATCACAATGTAATAACTATCATGGATCACACACAGATGTCAAAGAGCTACAACCATGTACTCATTACAATTGCTGGTTCCAATATGGAACCCAGAAGCTGTCCACTGCTCCCCCAGTGTATAAAACATTTCCACCTACAAGACAAAGATTTAGAAATTTCATTGTAAATAGCGCAAGTGCACACGGTCCAAATTCTACTATACATACTATGACATGCCTGTGTATTCCCACATTTCTACACTCTTGAAACACATATTTATACATTGTATGACTATGGGATGCAGCTAATCACCTTGCAGGGCTGAGCTAGCTGATTGTTGAATGTCTGACGTACCTTACATCACATGCCTGAAGCATGCTTCAGGCATGTGATGTATTAATCCCTGCAGGCCATCATCATTTCAGGGCCCATTGCACCATGACACAAGGGACACACAATTGACCCTAGGCAGACCAAAGTTGTCCTGCGAGGGGAAAGGACAAGTATATACAGAATGCAACATTGTACAGACAATATCAGACTTTTCATAGCATTGCCACACAAAGTGCTGACTAGCAGCAATGCATGTAACTTGCAACATGTGTGCATGCAATGTAGGCAGGTTTGCATTGTTTTGTACTGGAATGGGCACCTTCCTCACTAAAAACAATTGCTTGAGGCATTTTCATCTGTCTACATGTGCTTCACAATGCAGCACACATAGAAAGTAAAAAAAAAAGGAAATTAAACATGTATCTCCTCCTTACCCATCACCTGAGGAGGTGTAGAATTTTTGTAGCATTCCCTGGTCAATCATGAACGTTAAATCTAGTAATGCTTCAAAATCCATGTCTGTTCAATGTGAATTAAAATCACAAAACCTATAGAACAGCCACCTGGCAGGGAATAGCAATGCAGCAATTAGCCCTGCATTGCATTGCACTGGATTCATAAAGCCATTCCTAAGCACGCAATATGGCCTTATGCTGCTTAATTAATTGCACTTTAAGCGTTGTGTTGCACTTGAAGCAAGTTGCAGGGTCAAAAATCAACCCACAACATTATCAGATCAGGCCCTTTGATATTTGAGTTTTGCATAACTGATATACCTACATTACTATATGTAGATGATACATGAATACATACATATGAGACTTCCAAGGATCTCAAAGGGTAAAGCAATACTTACTAATTGGTGTTGAGGGTGTTTTGGTGTTCCAGAATTATGTATTGATCTTTGCCAAGGGTACCCAAGTCCGCGATGGTAATCTGTGTACAGAAACAGGGGTTAGTTCTCAAGACCGAGAAATGTAAATGTCTCTGCAGTGAGGTGGAATACCTAGGTCATTTATCATATCATGAAGGGATTAGACCTAGGCACAGGTTTGTTGAGGCTCTTGTTAATGCTTTTTCTCCTATTGACAATAGTGGAGTTAAGTCATTACTTGGTCTATATTATTCGCAGTTTATTCCCGATTTCTCCACCATGATGTCCTCACAATCAGCAACCTACTCAAGAAGGGTGACAAGTTTATGTGGTCTGATGATTGTGTTTCTGCCTTTAATCAAGTCAAGTCCACTTTGGGAAAGAGCAAGGCTCTTAAACCTTTTGATCCAGATGTACCCTTCTGCATTACTGTTGACGCAAGCCAAGTGAGGCTTGTTGCTATATTAAGTCAATGGTTGGGAGATAAGGAAGACACTGTGGCATTTGCATCCAGAATGCTGAGGGATGCTGTGCTCTAGTATTCTGTTATTAAGAAGGAAATGCTGGCTTGTTTGTGGGTTATAGAGAAATTCCGTCCATACATATTGGAAAGGTGGTTCAAACTGCAAACGAGTCTATAGTCACTATAGTCACTATTCTATCTCCTGGTGTTAGAAAACGTTGTACCCCCAAGATTATGCAGATGGCGGCAAGGTTGCTGCAGTACCAGTTTGATGTGTCCCACATTTCTGTTGGAAAAAATGGGAGAGCTGATTTCATTTCTCACTTCCCACAAAAAAGGGTGTAAGTAAAAATGTGGATTTCAATGAGCTTTTTGATGAGGATTGCTTTATAGCTGTGTCATAAATACCTGAACTCAACGTAGGTTACAAGGAAGCCTGGATGGGTGCGTTGAGGTACAATGCGCTACTAAGGCAATTGTGTGAGTTGCTCAGGAAAGGGTTGCATAGGAAATCCATTTTGTCCCCTCTTTTACAACCTTATTGTAAGGTTGAGAATGATATTTCTATTGAAGATAGCATGCTCTTATATTTGGATAAGTTTATTCTTCCCCATTTGGTCAGGCAAGCCATTATTAAAAAAAAAGCCCATGAGGGTCGCTTGGGAGCGACTCTCACCAAGTTTCACATTTGAGAAAGTTTTTGGTGGTCAGACATGGATGGGCAGATCAATGAGGAGGTGGCGATTTGCTGTGTGTGTGGTGCTGCTAATAAAAGCCTCAAATTGGTGACATCTCCCCTTTAGCTATCATTGCCCAGTGGATCCATGTACGTTTTAATACTAATGGACTACCCGTCTAAATGGCCAGAAATTAAATTGGTAAGAGAACCAAATGCTTTGAGTGTTGCGGCCTTTTTGAGGGAAGTTTGCACGAAAGAAGGGTTCCCAGAGGAACCTGTCTCTGACAATGGAATTCAGTTTTAATTAATGAGTTGCAAACTTTTCATGCATTATGTGTTATAAAACATTCCAAGAGTTCTCTGTACCACCCGCAAACTAATGGTCTTGTGGAGAGGATTTAGCATGGGCCATACACTCTGCTCCCCTGGCGGAATTTATGGAGTTTTGCCACTCCGGCGCTCTACTTGGAGAACGGAGCTAAGCCAACTCTGTCTATCACCAGCGGACCAGAGTTTTACAAGCTTAGAAGGGCTCCTGCCCCGACCTCACAGCCCTCGCCACTCCGACGATGAGACATCAGCTGCATCGGAGGGCCTCCAGCAGGACTGCAGGTAACAATGCGGTGTGTCTATCCCAGTGCGGTCTTCAAAGCATTCAGGACAGCCCAGATCTGCCACCTCCAACTCACCCAGGCTCCTCTGATGCCTGACTGTCACTCCCCACCCGACCGCCCACAACCACAACACTCTTTTCTAGGACGCCGATGCTTACCATGTATGCGTTTTTGAAGTTCCCTAATGCTGTTGTCCAGGCTCTTGTGGCCCCATGTAGAAACACTTCTGTCAGCGTAGAAATCCTCCGGGACACGCTGCTCCAAAGACTTTGGCTCTCTGGCTCGTTTAACAAGGAAGTGAACCTAGCGTGACCTTAGTTTTTTTCTTTTTTATGGGCAACGGGCGGAAGCAAGGACATCACGGCAGGGACACCGAAAATGCAGCAGGAATCAGACAAGCAGTGTGCTTCACGTCCTCCTGTTCAGAATGGGAGGGAATGTCCAGAGCCATCAGGTGCCACTGCCAACAAACTGTCCTGAGACTGAGATCGCAATGACGAGTAGCCATGCCAGGAGCAATGCAGAAGGCTGTGATGTGAGTTTAGGGCGGAGCAGAACTCTGCAGAATTCCACAGAGTTTTTTTTCAAGAGCGTGGAATTCTGCGTAGTCTAACTCCATTAACTCCACCCACCCTTGAAGATAAACCTGGTTGGGGTGAGTGTAGCATGTTGTGGTTTTATAGAACAACACCTAATTCTTCCACCAAGGTTTCCCCTTTAGGGCTTATGAGGGGACAGAAAGCAAACACTAATTTTAGACCTGGGTGGATGAGAGGGTGGCTCAAATCAGACTCTGACATGAATAAACTCATGGATATTGTGAAGGAAACTATGGCGGAGACACAGGTTAAACAGAAACTCTGGTATAATAATAATAAGTATACTGAAACTGTTTCTCTTGAGGTAGGAGATATGGTCCAGATAAAGACTTCAATTCATGTAAAAATGGGAAAAGTAAGTATGGTGAGCCAGCCATAGTAATGAATGTTGGCAGTAATATGGTTCAAGTTGAAGGGGGGCATTGATGGAATCTTTCTAAAACTGTCAAAGTAAGAGCCAGTTCAATTGGTGGAGGTGGCAAGGATGTTATGGATAAGGCACTTTTGGGGTTTGCCTGGGGGCGGGATTCCATGGAGAAGCCCAAGAATATCCATCACTGAACAGGTTCCGCGAGTGATTCAGCGTTTGCCCATTCTTTTACTATGTTGTATCATCTTGTGTATTTTTTTTTTATTATTTTTTTTATTTATTTTTTATACCTCATATAACCTTAGTAGCCATAGCAACCTCTCGACCTGGTCCACCACTGGTGCAGATGACTTGATGGTTTCAGTCTCAGCTGTTGTTTCTTCTTTTGGGGGCCGCCCAAAGTGCACATCATGAGCTGATCAAGAGGTTTTTAATCATTGGTATTTAACCTTAGCCAACTCTAATCTACTATTCATTACATTTCCATCCAACAGACTCCAGAATAACCCCGTAGCAGGCCTACCTCTATAGATATTCACCCTTTGATCCAGAGCTCTAAAATAGGTAACTGAATTCCACCAGGCATTCCAAGACGGTGGTGCCACCTGACGCCAAAGTTTACAAATCTCTCTCCTAGCCAGGAGGATCATAAAAAACACCAACTTATATTGCAGTACGTTCATATCTTGCCTCCCCCCAAGTTCAAAGGCTATCCCAAAAAGTATAAGAGATGGGCTTACCTCTACATCTGAACCAAGCACCTTCGAAATACTCTTACCCACATTTTCCCAGTATTCCTGTAACTTAGGGCAGGAGGCAAATATATGAACATCATCCGCATTCAGGGAGCCACACCTAATGCATCTTGCTTCTCCTCCGCCTCTCATTTTTGAAATTTTCAGGGGTGACCAATACAGCCTGTGGATTGTAAAGAAATGGTTCTTTATGAGTGGAGCAGATTTAACAGTCGAATAAAGAGTATCTATTGATACTGCCCTAAATTTATCTAACTCCTCCTGTGGCAAGTAGTTTTCCCAGACTCGTCGTTATCAATCTTCCTGTCGGCTGCATTTAGAAGATGCCCGCACCAAAGAGCCACTTCCTTTTTCCTGGGAGCCACATCTTGTAGTTAATTTTCCATATGACACTCCTCATAGGGCGGCCAGGATTGATTCTTACACCAAGAAACAATCTGATAGTATTTAAACCTGGATAAAGTGCCTTTAGTGATAGAATTCCAATACTCCCATGAGAAGCCTTCATTATTTAAGAAAATATCCTTCCAGGACGTGACACCAGCCTCAAGCAGAGGACGAGCTAAAGCATCTTGGAAGCACTCGGGTGTTCCTGGAGACCCCCACACAGGGGCCCCTCACTATAATACGAAAGCCCAAGAGAGTCACGACAGCTTGCCCATAGCTTTGCCGCCATTTGTAGAGTCTTCAAACGCACTTTTTTAAAGAATTTGAAAGAACCAAATTTGTACATAAATCCAAATGAGTCTATGACATTTAACATGGCGGAGAACATACTCCCAATTAGTGATTTGTCTGGGGAGAGCAGTAGCATCCTACAGTTCTTTATCTGGTAAGCCCAGCAGTATAGTTGTAAATCAGGTAGACCCATACCTCCTTGCTTCAATTTACGTCTTAATTTCTTCCAGGATAAACGGACCCCCTTGCTAGCCCATATAAAAGATGACATTTTTCCCTGGATTTTAAGCAGATCGGTTTTTGCAAACGCTAAAGGGATATTATTAAACAGATAGGTACATTTTGGCAGTATGGACATTTTATTAGGTTCACCCTCCCATAATGTGAGAGAGGTAAACTCTGCCACCTTTTCAACGAAACATCGACCTCCTTAGACACCCTTTCTAGATTTGTTTTTGGGAGTTTCCCAAGTCATGGGTAATTGTAATTCCTAAGTATCTAAACTCCTTGACCGACTTGCTCTCATGATCTGGGATATTCCATTCACTTCATTCCCTGAAAGTTTCCCAAACGCCTGTGCTTCAGCCATAAGCTCAGGGAGTGCTGTAGTGACATTAGGAGACATTAGCACCAGGTCATCTGCATTAAGGGCAACTTTCCTCTCAAATTCGTTTATGGAAAAGGGGATTATCTTCTGGTTATGGCAAAGACTTTGGGCGAGGGGCTCAATATATAAGTCAAACAAAATAGGTGACAAAGGACAGCCCTGCCTAGTTCCCCTACTTATTTGTACAGTTGGTGAGGGACTTCCATTAACTAGAATCTGGGCATAAGGTGACCTATAGATTTTTTTGAGTACATCCCTAAACTCATCCCCGAGTCCAAAAACCTTCAAGACCCTATCTAGAAAATGCCAATTTACACGATCAAAAGCTCTGGCAGCGTCCACAGTAATGATGGAAAAAGGCATATTCTGTGCCACTGCCAAATCAGCTCCCCCAATTAGCGTATACACTAGTTCTGACATTTGCCGACCTGGAATGAAACCCTTCTAATCTTGATGTATAATGGGCCAATAATTTTTGACAAGCGATTATTCAATATCCCTGCAAATACTTTATAGTCTGTATTTAATGAGGATATCGGCCTTTACGACTGACATAAAGTCAGATCCTTCCCTGGTTTCAAGATAAGAGATATGAGTGCTCCATTCCAAGAGTCTGGCAAGGGGGAAAGACCACCTAGAATATCAGTAAATAAATCCAACCAAACTGGACTAATCTGATCTCTTAATATGGAGTAGACTTCAATTGGAATTGAGTCTGGGCCGGGGGCTTTTCCCCTCTTAGATTTATCCAGAACAGCCAGAATCTCACTTCCAGTTATTTTAGACTTTAAAAAAATCTGACTATCCTCGGATATTTTCGGAAGCAGTTTCTCATTAAGCCACAAATCTATGTGTTCTTCCGCTGTATAGGAGTCTTCTTTATATAGCTCTTGAAAGAACTGAACAAAAGACTGTTCTATCGCATCTTTATCCTCAGTGATGTGTGCTTGGTGTTTTATCCTACTGATGTAATTGTAGGATCTATCAATTTGTCTCTTTATTGCCAAGAGCTTACCACAGTTCTCTCCCTGCTCAAAATCAGACATCTTACTAGCTTCCTATTTTTGAAGAATAATCTCCTCAGATTTAAGCCTAAAGTTCAACTGAACTATCTCGAGTCTCCTTGCTAAATCTTCTCTCTCTGCAACCTTTGTTTTCCCGTGCTTAAGCTTTGCTTCTATTTTTTTAAATTGTGACTCTAGGCCAGCTAACTCAGTCTTCTTCATCCTTGACCAGCCCGCAACCGCCCCGTTTAGAGTTCCCCTTAGCCAAGATTTATAGGTATCCCAAACATTATGCAGAGAGGTTGATCCTAGATTGTCTTGTAGGAAACAGGCGATTTTAGATTTCAAAAGATCAGGGGTGGAAGGTTGCAGTAAAAATCTCCTATTTAGAGTCCATCTCCTCATAAGGGTTTTATGAGGGAGCTCCAAATTGAAGGCTATTGCCCCATGATCAGAGATATGAATCGGCATATACTCTATGTGGCTGACTTTATCTACCTCTGAACGCTCCATAAATATATAATCTAGCCTAGAGAAGTGTAAATTCTTTTTACCAAAAAAGGAGTACTCTCTCGCCTCACCATTTTTTTTCCGCCATACATCACATAAATTTAGATTTTTGAGAGTAGTCCTAAAATAGGCTTTAACACGGGGAGCCGCAATCTGTTTCCGAAAGGAGGATCTGTCCAGTCGGTTATCCATAAGGACATTAAAATCTCCACCCAATATAAGTGGGGAGTCAAAGTCGGCCAGGGCAAAACAAAGATTATGTAGTGGATCAGTATCATCCTCATTTGGGCCATAGTAACTAACTATAGTGTATTTAGACATCTGAGATTTTATTTCAGCTATGACCCAATGCCCCATTATATCTGCCTAAGATCTGATAAGGTCAATCCCCGAATTTTGTTTCAATATAATGGCTGCCCCTTTCGAACAGCACTGTTGGTCTGAAGCAATAATTTTATCTACCCATCTTTCCTTGCCGAATAATGCCTTACACTCTGATTGTAAAAGGTGGGTTTCCTGGATCATACAGATTGAGGCCGAACTATTTTTTAAATACTGTAGGATCAGACGCTGTCTTCTCTTAATGCTCAACCCATTAACATTCCAACATAAGAAACCCAAGTCCCGACTTGATCCCTGTAGAGGTCTATCCCCATCATTATCTTTGTCCTGTTCGCCTCCCCTGCTAAGGATACTGAGAGTTACTATATCAAAAAGGTTTATCAGGTTTATTTTTTTATTTTTTCCCAATGCTCCCCACCAACACGTGTGTAAACCCCCCCCACACCATCCCCTCCCCCTATTTACTAGTGCACCCCCCCTTCCCGGGAACCCTCCCTGTCTAATCATGGCAATAAACATTGCCATATGAGTCGTAGCTCTCCCGTCTCCCACAAAGAAAAAATTAAGAAGTGAAATATAAATATATATATGGTACCAACTAATTTCCAGCTTTGGCCTGTTCTAGAAATGAAACATCTTGTTGGCCCATACAACCTTCAGAAAGGCAGGAAATCTTAGCTGCACCTGAGCCCCCAATTCTCTTAATGCATCCATCCGTTTCCCTAATTCCCATCTCGTATCTTCCGTTACCTTAGAGATATCAGACCTAATCTTAAAGGAGATGTCGTTAACCTCAATGGATTTAAGTTTAAGGCTTGCCCCTAATAACTGCTCTTTTAGCGGGTAGGATTGGATGCATATTAAGATCTTCCTGGGCTTCTTTCTTGCAGGGTTTAGCCTGAAGGGGTCTCTATGGATGCGTTGTATTTCTTTCTCCCATATTGATGCTGAGGCAATTTGGGGAAATGCTTTAACAAGGATATCTATTACAAATGCTCTCAGATTATCCCCTTCCAATCCTTCTTTTAAGTCTAGTACTCTTAGATTATTTCTTCTAGATACATTTTCAAGTCTCTCCAGCCTCTCGTCGACATCCCGCTCTCTCTTTTTTAGCCTGAGCACTTAGTGGGCATTATCCTTGACCTCCTGACCAAGTTCTTCCACCTTGTTTTCCAATGCCTCCAGCCTTTGTGGTAGTGCATCTAAGTTCTCTTCTAGGCTGGTGCATGTGTCCTGTAGCTTCCTCTGATTAACCTCCGAGGTTGAGAATCGTGTGCTCATCTCTGCAGATATCTGCATCTCTTGTATTGAATCTCTAGCAGGGCTTAACTCGACCTCTTCAACCCCTTCTACACTCTGCCTCTGGGCTTCCAAATTGGGTTCTGTATTTTCCACCCTCACATCCCCCAAGTCAGCTCAATTTGCATACCCATCGTCCATTGAAGCAGAGAATGTACCATTAGACTTATCTAGTACGGAATATCTATTTGATAAAGGGACGGCAGGGTTAGGAGCTAAAGCCGAGTCTGCCAGTGGAACCCCCTTACTCAAGTCCCTTTTCCCTTGTGGATTGGACATAAAGTAAGCCTTTAAAGAAGGCGTTATTTTTGTAAGGGGTTGGATTTTCTCTCTCTTCCTACCCTTCACGAGAGCAGGTTTCCCTGTCCTAGAGGTCGGCTTCTTACCCTTATGACCACTTATTGAGGCCTCCGTGGGCATAGACGGCTGTGTAGGCTGTATACACTGTATTACCTGCGCTGGCTTTTGTACAATGGGTTCTATCCCAAGAAATTTCCGTGATCTTAATTTGTACCTCCGTCCCTGAATAGTGGCAGTGTTAGGTGGCTGTTTGAGTATATTTGGGTCTACCCCTTTATTCGGCTGTTGCCTTCTCCTTACCGATAAAGCTGTATTCTGCTCGGGTTGTTCAGACTGGAGCTTATCGACCTCCATGTAGTAGTAAGTATCTTCATTACCTACTTTAGCTACGTCCGAGAATATAGTGTAAGGCTTGCGGTGTTTGTATGGAGAATGAACCTCATACAGGCAGTTCCCAGAATGACCCTTGCCTCTGCCTCTATCTCTGTGTATTTGGGGCAGCTTTTCATAGGGTACACATAACACACCTAACGCTCCCAGAGTGAGACAGCTAGTAAGATGTGTTCGATTATAGCACTGTGCACGTCTACTCTGTGTTAATGCCCCTGCTGCCCTAAAGAGGGGAAATGTCAGCCTTGCCCACATTCAAGAGTTACACCCAAACTTTTTTTTACCTGGCTAAGAGAGATGGCAGATCCCCCTCTGTTGGTCCCTTGTCTCCGCTGCAGTCCGCTGCTGCAGCCCTAAAAACCATCGGTGAAGCTTCGAAGATCAAGGATCGATGGGGCATTTTCTAGAAAATCCCCCAGCAGCAGCTTCAACCCCGAGGCTTCAAGCCCCCGAAGACCCGTCCCCCCGAAAAACCCTGAGTCCGCCCGCTCCGACTCCAGCGACACAGGGGACAGGCGAGATCCAGTCAGGCGACTTCCAGACGGGAGCAATCAATCCCTGATGCGGAAGTCCACGAGCCGCAGAGACAACCAATCCGCCTGAGCCCGACCCCGGGACACAGCGCGGGTGAGAGACAACCCAAACTCCAGGGCAGCGAAGCAAGAAAATACAGGACACGTCGGGGAGAACCCCCCCCACAAGGAGCAGTCTCGGACAGCCACCAGAGAAGAGAGCAGGCGGACGAACCCGCAACACCACAACACAGCCGAAGCCGAGGAGACACAGCGTGCGGAGAACCAAGCCCTCAGAGCAGCAAAAATCCCAAAGCAGGATGCATCGGCATCAACTCCTCAGCCAGACCCGCTAGGTAAGCACTTCCACAATTAACTTAGCCGGTACCATAACAGGGGGAGCGGGAGAGTGGACGACTCGCGACCTGCCGATTAGCTGGCCGCCATGTTCCCTCTCTTGTGTATTCAAGGTTTTGTTTTGGGGGGGGGAGCAGGGAAGGTGTGTAGTATCGGCAGAGTATGCTACTCTGTTCTCTCTGGTATTTTCTCTGCTTGAGGAGTCATAGGGGAGCATTGTCTGCCATAGTTCCCAGGTTGCTAGGTATTATCATCATTACAGTTCTAAAAATGTTATTGCTCAAGTGAAACATTTAAAGCAGGCTAGGTGGTTGGTGGGGTCAGGAGTGGATGACCCCATGAATGTGTAGCCATATAATCAATGTCTCTGCTACATACCTTGGCTCCACATCAGGAGCCAAATTAAGCCCCAACCTCTCCCTCCGTATAATTCTTTCCTCTACACTTCCCTGACATGACCCTATCCTTCCTTACAGAATAAACCCCAACATAACATCCCTTAAACAAATTATTTGACAAAATATACTAAAACCCATACATTTACAAAAATCTTACAATGCAAATACTACTACAATTGACTACACAGACACACAAAAAGTACAACATTTACAGAAGACAAGGACAGGCCAGACACCAACTGGATCACTAACTGCAAAACCTCTCTAACAAATAAACCCTCTACAGCACCAGCCACAAATGACAACTAACAGACTGTAACAGAAAGAGAAACTAACTTTCACACTTCCTAGTATGCAGCCTGCCACACCCATTGCATCACTTTTTGGGTGTAACCAGCATGTTTTTGACATTTGTGTCAATTTTTCAGACCTATGACAATTCAAATATATATTGCATGATGGATGCACTGCTCAGTAGCTCTTCTGAATCAATGCTAAGTCTCGGGCAATGATGGTGATGCATGGGTCCTGAATCATGCAGCAGCGCCAATGTACGATTTCCAACACGCGCAACAGGGCTGATGCATGGGTTTTGTCACAGGCAACATGGTTGATGCACAGGGATCTACAGTACACGTATGGCTTCAGCTAGAGCAAACCACTTAGGACCACTTAGATTGGTCCAGGGCTGAGATGGCACCACTTGGCAGGGCAAACTGATAGATGGCAGAGTCAATGAGTTATATGCAGGCTCAAGTGATGCAGCCCAGGGCAGCAAGTCACCTTGCTGCACTGTGCTAAATCACTCACTGATTAAAGTCTCTTATTGTACAAAGTTTTGGAAGCTGTTATATACAGTTAATGAGCTAAAATAAAGCAATTATTACAACCCAACCCAAAAAAGCATCCCAGTTGTAAGTCAATCAAGTGCGGGTAACTGATAGACACAGGTGGCTCTCACCTCGGGAGGAAGCTAAAGTGGGCCAGTGTGTATTTGATCCAGATGTCCAGAATGTGGAGCACGTGATCACTACATGTGGTGTGCATGTTGTTTCCTGATTGGTTCATTGTTTCTATCTACATGAGATAACTAGGTTTGTGGTATTTTTGGGGGAATGCGCGTCCTAGGCCAAACAAGATTTTATGTGGCCAATTTCCTTGGGCCTGTTTGTGGTACAAGTATCTATCTATGGGGTCGATCAGAATTTTCCCTCAGTGTGTGTTTGTCTTTAGGTTAAGAGAGACCCCACCTGTGACCTGGTATTCGACTGACGTGGGTGTGAGTCATAGGATTTGTATAATCATGTGTCTGTGATTTGGGGTTGATGGGGAAGTCACCTTGGGTGTATCTGACATCAATGATGTGAGTTTCATAGAACTCCTGAAAATGATATGACAGTCACTGGTATAATTTTTATCGACACCCTTAACATTGTGCATACAGTTGTCATCGCATACATTGACATCGTACTTACTGGTATTGACATAGTTATGTTTGGTTAGGTCATAACATACAACAGCATTGTTCTTAGCAGTAGCAGTATCATTATTTGAGCATGGATTATGACGTACATTAATATCGTCATTACAGGTGTCAGCACTACTGTGCCGGCATTGACGGGTATTGGTATGGTCGTGCGAGCACAGGTTATGATATACATTAACATTGCATTGACGGGTACTGGCATGGTCATGCAGGCACAGGTTATGGCATACATTGATATTTCATTTAATGGTATTGCACTTGTGACCCCTGCACACATCACTGTAATCACTGACATCGTATTCACCCATTCCCACTCTAGTTGATTATTCAACTATTCTATCCTCCTCATATGTCAGGACAGTTATTTTATTAGGAAGTTTGTGTGTGTGTGTATGCATGTGTGTGTGTGTTTGTGTGTGTAGGGCCTGTTACTTTTTCCCTACCTGTGTGCATCCTACCTAATTTGAGAACTGCAGTTTTACAGCAGAAACCCCCCACTGGTAGGTATTTACATAACAGAAGTACAGCAATAAGAATCAGCATCAATGACATTAATAGTTTGGATACCCATAAGAGGAGCCACAAAAAGATACTATGCAACCAGTCCTGCTCTTGGGCAGCTCCTTCCACTTTCATGTTGACTTGCAGACAATGCAGTTCTTGGATAGCATGGGATAATGTCTCATTTTCCAGATGATTTCCGGGAATAAAAGTACAACAGGAAGTACCAATCCTGGCACACAGCTTACCCCTCAAAAGGGTCATGAAGTCCAACACGAGGTGAATGGCTCTCAATTCCTCCTTGATAGCGTTTAGGCCAAGCTCAGTACTGTTAATGAACTTCATCATTTCCCACCTGGTTATTTGTAACCAGCCGGCGTTAACTTTTGTTTGCCTGGTGAAAAAGGGTATTGACCATCATGTATTGACTTGAGCTCCTGTAAACAGTCTGAATTCTTCAAGAATGTCCTTGTACTGAGCCTAGTCAAAATACTTCGAGCCTGATGCAACAGAGTTCTGTTTTTAAGAGATGTTGAGACAACTCAGACAGATCTTCTCCAGGGATGGGGAGGTTTGGGGTGTGTATGGTCACGAAGGTGCAGAGACCACGTCACCCAGGAACGAGATGGGAGTAGGCAAGGTCCACACACTGCCTGTAGTAATGTATCAGCATGTAGGTGCTCCATTGCATGTCTGGTATAGGTATTATCATAATGCAATTCTCATTGCTGTCCAACATTATGGTTCCTTTGCCTCCGAAACATAAGTTACAGTGTAAGTTTCTATAAAATAAGGGGTTGCCCATTACCCTCTGACCATGTGTACATATCAAACTTGCTATCCCCGATTTTCTAGAAAGGGGTGTCTAGGCTGGCATTTGACCCACTCCTATGGGACCATTTGCCCCAGCGTGATTGAGCTGAGTGGCCCTGCACTAGCATTCTGCACTTTGGGCCCATGTTGTTAAACAAGGTGGCCACAAAGATGTTAAGGGCTGCCCTGGGACCACAGACGAAGGCAGTGTCGGACATGTCTGTGCACTGGTGCAGTGCTCTTTCTACCTCCTGGACCCTCTTTTCTACAAAGTCCCGGGGCCAAACAGTGTACTCCTCTATGGTGCCCTTAATGCGCATTCTGTCGACCTCAGATTGTATGTCATTAGGATCAGTAAAGAGATGCAGTGCAGTGGAGTTAGTTTCATACCAGGCAATGTTTACTAGTTCTGTACTTTTTGTGCCTACGTCGATTATGTGTTGATACCAGGCGTTGTGTTAGAGTGCGCTGTGTAGTGCGTGAGGAATACTAGCGTTTGGCTCAGTGTGGATGTATGTGAGATGAGAGAGGTCTCTGCAAATGCATTGCAAGAATGGGGGAGTAGAGCTCATGGGCTTAGGCATACATTTGGGTCGGGAGGGACTCAAGTGCACCCCTACTGTAGGGTCATCTTCAAGGGGGATGTCTGTTGTTTGTGCCCGTTGTCTGTTGTTGGTGTTGCCGATCACCACGATGACTGCTAGCTCAATCCACGGGAGCGACGAGGAAGTCCCCACACTCCTAAAGCCCCACTATGAGCGAGCCGTAATCAAAGAAATGCTCGCCTACAGGGGAACCCACGGAGATGTGGGGTGGTAAGGTAGAGGCAGCTGTGTGGAACCCCAAGTTGATTGGTGGCCACAGGAACAGAATGGGACAATCTACAGAAAGAACAAGCAAGATACCATTAATCAAGCGGCCCCCCTCCCCTAGCATAGAATATAAAGGAGACTTGCAATTGCTAACAATATGAATGACACACCACACAATGTCTCTTACCAACTGAACATCTCCTTAGTCGAGAAGAATATCTGCATGACTCAGCAAGATGACAGGTATCATGCTACAGGCCACAGCGTCCCAAAATATGGCAGGTTTCATTCAGCAAAGGTAACAATCTGTGACTGAAACAGTTACCTCGGGTATAACAGGCTTTTATGTGGATAACTGTTATATCTCAGCAGTGGGGAAGGGTACAAGGGAATAGGGGAGAATCCTGAAGTGTCCAAAGCAGCGTGATAATTATACGTCTGACTACACTCCCAGGGCTTCTAGTAGCGCGGCCACGCAAAACTACTTCTAAAACTACGGGAAGATTCAGAAGTGTGGAAACAATGTAACTTGTGAAAGTAATCAAGAGGGGAAGCTTTCTCGTAAGGATTCAAAGGGTACAAACTGGCACTCAGGTAGTATTGGGGGAAAGGCAACAGAACGACACCGTTCTTAACTACAAGACCCACAATGCATTGCCGAGAAATACAATACACGGAACGGAAGAGAGAGTCAATGCAGAGCAGAATACTGCTACCGATACTCGCGGTATGAAGAAAACTCAAATCACCGCGTCTTTTTATGCCAGCACTAAATACTCCTACACTTGTAAATGTAAATGTAAATGTAAATGTATGTGTCTTGTAAAGCGCACTGCTGCCCTGAGGCGTCGTGGCGCTGTAGACCGCTGGGGAACCCGTCCTGGCTATCCCTGTGAGATGGTCCCTCCTGGGTATCTCCAAGGTGAAACCAGGCATCCCCGGCGAATGTGGGGGGCCGTTGTGGAGATGAGGCAAGCTAATGCCCAGAGTTGCCGAGTGTGTTCCTGGTTAGAGTAGGTACCGAGGCGAGAATTATCGAGTCTGTTTTTTCCCTGGTCCACTTCTCTCTCGTTTGCTCCGCTAGCGTAGACCTCAGCCTAACGGACACAGCAAACGCTCAGACAGGAAACAGAGGGGCGTGGACCAGGGTTCAGAACTCCGAAAGCCAAGCACTGGATTCGAGTCCAACCAAGGTTTATATAGGAGGTAACTTGTGAAGACTCCACCTCCTTAAGGGACCGTGTAAAAAGTGTGTCACCATAAGGCAAGCAAGCAATTTTCTATGCTACAGTAGCAATCCCAGTAACGAGTGCACAAGGCGTCTGACCCCTTGTTGAAAACTAAAACAGCGATATGATTAAGCATTCACTAAAGACATGAATTCTCCTTCCTTAGAACATGTTTCTTGTCTTATGTTGACTAATGTCTGGACTCCATCTTGTATTGTCATGTCTCCACGTGCTTTGCACGAGAAGAGTCCTTCCTTTTCGTTAGTTGCTCTTGTAATCTGCCTAGTAACAGTCTATAAATAGCCCCTTTGTCCGTCTGGCGCATGCCCAGACTTGACCACATATGTTATCAGTTAGTCCTTGTTTGACCATGTTTTCGCGGGCTCAGGAATGTGGTAACTCCGCCCACATATTGATTTTGTATCGAAAATGTCCATAAAAGGTAATGCTTTTTGCCTCATGCTGTACCCACCCACTTATGAGCCCCTCTGTTGTGTATAAAAGGGGACCGTGTACTCAAGTTCTTTGTGCTACTCTATGCAATACTGAAGAGTGTTGTATAGGTTGTAGGACCACCCTTAAGGGTTAATAAACTCTGCCTTTGTATTTGCAGTTTCCGTGCCAACTTCCTTCTAGCTTTTGTTACAGGAGAGCGAACCCTTGTATTCTGCGAGCCTAGCTGGGGCCTGTATTCTTCAATTGGCGCCCGTTACGTGGGGCTCATCGGCGACTCGGATGCTCGAAGGACTGGTCGTGACGAAGGTGAGGACTTTGGCCGGGGATGCGATCACTGCCAGTGGCGTTTTTAGTCCTGGCATCCCGAGGTTTCTTCCTTCCCTTCCGAACTGACCTTCTGGGTGGCGCCGGTCCTCGACTGAGACCTCTTCTGTCGGTATGCCGCGACAGCCGTTTGGGCGAATTTTGGAACTTGGCAGTTGGAATCTGGACACTCTTGATTGGTAAGAACCGTTGTACGGTACTTGCTCCGAGTTTTGAATCCTGGGTTGGCTATTTGAGTTTGATTTGTGATGACCGGTCATATTTTATATTGATTACTGTGAGAATATATGCGTTGCAACACATATAGGCAGGTAATGTGGAGATATTTCTCCGGAGTTGTGTAAATCTTAACGGCGCAAAGTTTAAGTGCCATTTTTGATAATACTGCATATTTTGCATTATTTTTGAGCATGCCTGCTTTTAGCGCACTCCGTAAGTGGTGCTGCTGCTTTGGAAACCGGTTAGATCTTGAGGAAGCTGCTCCAGCCCCCCCAGAGGGGACTCCTAATAGGGATATGTATGTGAAGCATGGTCTTTCCTCTATAATGTACAGCACAGTGTGGAGGAAATACACCAAAAAGGATCCTGAGTTACGATGGCCTTTGTATGGATCGTTTGATATGCGTAAAATTGAGTATGTGGAACAGTGTATGTGTAAACGGCGTGCTCGGCAAGACATGTTTGAATGTGTACGGTTATGGGTGAAGGAAGTGCGTGAGCGAGAGAAACGTGAGAAAGCGCTGTTTGATAAAGAGCAACGGAAAAATGATCATGTGAGAGCACAGGAAGCGAAGCGTCGGGAGGAAAGAGAACTGGCGGAGAGACAAGAGAAAGAGCGTAGGTTGCAATTCTCGGGTCAATATGCTGTCCGCCAGCCACTTTATCCTGTCCTTACTAATCTTGAAGATGATTTTTATTTATTAGATCGTTCTCCGCCCCCTTATGTTGGCGGATCTGCCCCGAGGTCACAGGATTCTGGATCGGTTTCGGATAAGGTAGACACGCGGTCCATGTTATCAATTGAGCGTATGGGTGAGCTTCGGAAAATTTCTCTGCGTGTACTTAAAGGCAAGCTATCTCTTGCTGAATTGTTGGAATCTTTGGAAAGTTGGCAGGATAGAGAGAAGCTGTATTTTGCTGCAACTTTTTCTGATGAAGTGATTACTGCCTTTCGGAAATATTCTGATGTTTTCGAGCCTGATGCTGTAGTATCAGATGCTAAAGCATTACGTAACGGTGTTTTTTCTCCCTCTAAGGTACCCGATGCGGTCCGACGGCTGTTTGCATTGCGGGACGCGACGGTTGAACTTAAAGAGAGAGCGTGCCTGCAGGCAGGGGAGAAGGAGCAATTGGATTCACATATCGGCGGCGACCAATCATCTACCTCCCATTCAAATAAGAGTGAACTAGTGCATGCTAAACCGATGCGAGAGGTGGCACCTTTGTATGTTCCTCCTAAAGGAGCAGGAAATAGTTCGGATATATCTTGCCCCGATGCTAGGGGATATTTTGTGTATAATTGGGTTTATACTCCCTGGCATAGGGCTGATGTTATGGCATTAAAGAATGCATTGCCAGACCCCCGCAAGAATCCAGCGGCCTTTTACGAAGAGGTCGAAGGGGCCTTGAATTCTTGTACTACGACTTTGGCAGATATAGATTTGTTCTTTGGGTTTATTTTACCACCGGATATGTGGCGATCTATGCGGAAGGTGTGTGATCAAGTCGCTTTTAAGGCCAAAGGTCTGAGATTGAGGATGTGGATAGGGAGAGAAAACCCGCGCAAAAACCACCCCTGCTTATTTTAGATCTTCCTGCTGCTATCTTGACTAAATTGAAAACAATTATCCCCCCTAAAAAGATTGACTGGAACATGTTAGCCTCACGTAAACAGAAGGTTGATGAATCAGTTTCAGACTTCTTTACGCGCTTTGAGGAGACATTTCATGATTTCAGTGGTCAGTCGCTCACGGATGATACGGGTCGACATCTTTTTGTTGATAAATATGTGGCGAATTTATTACCGGGAATAGCAGCTCGATTGAAAGCGAGTGAAAGTTCTTGGTCCACCTCGTCTCCGGCATCCCTCCTGACTATGGCTCAGTATTATGAGCGTCAGGAACAAGAAGCGAAGGGGAATGAGGAGAAGAAATCGAAAGATTTGAAAACTAAGGTGATGTTAGCACAAGTATATGGTCCGCCTCGTCGGGGTGTTGAAAGAGGTAGAGGAGGATTCTATGGTCCCCCTTCTGGTCGGTCAGATGTTAATAGAAATCAATGTGCGTATTGTAAACAGTCGGGTCATTGGGCTAGAGATTGTCCGGTATTATATGCATCTCGTCAGGGACGTGGTCAGGGACCACCGAGAGGTAGAGGGGGCTTTTCGAATTTCAGAGGGAATTCTAATGATCGTGCTCGCTTTGAGCCTAACGTACAGCAACGAGATAGACCTAATGTGTTTGATCGGCAACATCAGTATCAGATGTCTGGGAATGACCGCCCTGGGTACCATGATTCGCAGCATGCATAGGATTGCGTTGGATGGGGGTTGGAATCAGTTGAAGTACCGGTTGATCAGAAGGGTCCTTATGTTTCAGCAAATGTTTTGGGTTCTACTGATCGGTTCCTAGTTGAAACAGGAGCTACTCGCAGTGCACTGTCCAAACAATTGGTTCCGAGGGCTCCCCCATCTGGCTTAATGGTTACATCGGTAGGGTTTGATGGTACACTCTCTCGAAGCCCTCTTTCCCAACCCCTTGCATTCCATGTTGACCACTTTTCTGCACCCTGTTCGTTTTTGCTTGCTCCGAACACGCCCGACAACATTATGGGTCTTGATATGCTTAAGCACTTCAGAGCTACGATCCGCTGCTCCCCTACTGGAGTACGTGTGATATTAAACGATAATCACCCAATGACAGAACGGATGTGTGTGGTTGCGGAGGATATTGCATTAGCTTCCCTCCCTCATTCTTTGTGGGCCACTTCAGATACTGATGTGGGACAGATGGTGATTCCGCCTGTCCACATTAGTGTCCAGGAGGGTGCGGGGTTACCACGCCTCCCTCAGTATCGTATTTCCCAGGAGGGGGAGGAGGCACTCATACAGATTGTGCAGGATTTGATTAAGGTGGGAGTAGTGGAGGAAGTTCCCTATAATGTCTGCAACAGTCCTATTTTACCCATTTTGAAGAAAGATACCGATACCAGAGTTTATCGTTTTATCATTGACTTAAGGGAAGTGAATAAGATAGTGATACCTCAATATCCAGTGGTTTCTGATATCACGACGTTACTTACTTTGGTCCCGCCAACGGCGACCACGTTTTCAGTTATTGATTTGAAAAATGCTTTCTTTTCGATTCCTATTCACCCTGATAGCCGATACCTTTTCGGCTTCACTTTGAATAATAGGTCTTATAGATTTTGTAGAGTCCCTCAGGGTTACACAGAGAGCCCTAGTATTCCTTTGTTCTGCCTGAGGGTGTCGCCCTTATACAATATGTCGATGACATCTTGTTGGCGGCTGACACTCCTGAGCTGTGTGAGAAGTGTACGTTATCTTTGCTTTCCTTTTTGGCATCGCACAATCACAAAGTGTCGAGGAAGAAATTGCAATTTTGTAGACCAAAGGTGACTTATTTGGGTCACCTTTTGTCTAAGGAGGGGCGTGCACTCACACCAGATCGTATTCAAGCAATTTTGGACACGCCAGTACCTTCCACACAGAAGGATGTGCGTGCATTTTTGGGTCTTGCTTCTTTCTGTAGGCAATGGATATTGGGGTTTTCACACATAGCTAAGCCATTGTTAGCACTCTTGACAAAAGACACTCCGATTCCTCTTAACTGGTCAAATGAGTGTGAAATTGCTTTCCAGCAATTACGACAAGCCCTTTGTTCAGCACCAGTGTTAGGTACCCCTGATTATACAAAGCCCTTTTCATTGTATGTGCATGAGAAAGATGGATGCGCATTATCAGTTTTAGTGCAGATGCACGGCGACAAGCAGCGCCCTTGTGCATATTTTTCGGCTGTACTTGATCCTGTTGCCCGAGCATTACCAGGGTGTTTTCGCTCGGTTGCGGCGACAGCTGTGTAAATACACCAAAGCGAGGGAATTGTGTTATCTCACAAACTGTTGGTATTAGTTCCCCACGCTGTTGATGCCCTGCTTAATCAGACTAAGACGCAGCATTTGACCAGTGCTTGTTTAACGGGATATGAGTTGACGCTTTTGGCTCCTCATATTACGTTAAAGAGATGTGCAACGTTAAATCCAGCTACATTGTTGCCGTTTCCGGAAACTCAGTCTGAAGCACGGAAAGCACATGACTGTATTCTTGTGACTGAGGAACAGATAAAGGGTCGTATTGATCTCCAGGATACGCCCTTTACAGATGTAGATGGAGAACTGTGGGTGGACGGATCATGCCTGAAGCTACCAGATGGTACGACTTCAGCAGTGTATGCAATTACCACATTACAAACAATAGTGGAGACTGCACGCATACCGCAGAAATCAGCTCAAGCAGCGGAACTGATAGCATTAACACGAGCATGTGAGCTCAGTACAGGATTGTGTGTGAATGTTTATACAGATAGCCGCTATGCCTTCGGAGTAGCGCACAATTTCGGCCTACTCTGGAAGGAGAGAGGGTTTCTAACGTCACATGGAACACAGATAATGTATGGGGAGTTAGTTCACAACCTTTTGACTGCGTTAACATATCCAACGAAGATTGCTATAGTTAAATGTAGTGCCCATAAGAAGGTGGTTGAAAAAGGTGGAGAAGGGAATGCTTTAGCAGACCGGGTGGCACGAGAGACTGCGATGCAGCCTGGTGCTACTGCAATGTATGTTGTGAAGTCGCAGACAGAAAGATGGCACGATGCTAGGAGAGAAGTGCTGGAGATACAGAGGACCGCTTCCGATAAGGAACGGGAGCAATGGTCCAATGATGGAGAATTGGATGATGAAGGGTGTTGGAGAAGTAAGCAGATGGATAAATGGAAGTTACCCACAGCCTTCGTACAACCTATGGTTCAGATGGCAGATGGACTAGCGCATGTCGGAGCTTCCGCAATTGTTAAATTACTCACACGAGTTTGGGAGCATTCGGAGATCGCTAGTACGGCAAAGAGGGTAGTGCAGACCTCCATGATTTGCCTGAGGTACAACCCAGGAAAGGGTACACAAACTCCGGCAGGAGGATTTGCGACACCTACTGCACCCTTTGAGGTTTTGCAGATGGATTACATTCAGCTTGAACGCTGTAACAATCTGAAGTATGTTTTAGTAGTGGTTTGTGCCTTCAGTAAATGGGTTGAGGCATACCCTACGAAAGACAATACTGCAATGACCACAGCCAAGATGCTATTGAAGGAATTCTTTCCTCGATATGGTGTTTGCAGATTGTTGTGGAGTGATAACGGACCTCATTTTATAGCAGACGTTATCAAGTATGTCCTGAAAGGGCTAGGCATTACCCAGAAATTTCATGCAGTGTTTCACCCTCAGTCTGCGGGATTGGTTGAGAAATATAACGGTACTTTGAAGCTTAAGATCGCTAAGAGCCAAGCTTCGACTTCTTTGACTTGGCCAGATGCTTTACCACTGGCATTATTGTCAATTGGATCGATACCGCATTCTCGGACCGGTCTCACACCCTACGAGATCGTGTTCGGACGCCCAATGAATATTTGGGGTCCACCAAAACCGAAGTCAGTGTATGATGTATCTTGTGTAATGATGAATGATTATCTGGCACAGTTAACGCATAATTTGGTTTCTATTCATCAACAGGTTCGAGAAGCGCTCCCTGATCGGTCCACGGGTGAAGGTCATAATCTCCGACCTGGAGATCACGTTATGATCAAGGTGTTCGAAAGGACGAATAGTCTGGAGCCGAGATGGGTTGGTCCTGAGCAGGTCTTGCTTGCAACGAGGACAGCTGTGCGAGTTTCCAATCGGAAGAACTGGATCCACTCTTTGCACTGTCGTAAAGTGCCGCCTGGATTGGTGGAGCCTGCTGTGTTGACCGACCATCGAGAAATCCTGACTGCGGAGAAAGGCCGTGCTGTGGAACCGAACGACACTGAGGAGCTCTTCCCGGACCAAGCGATTCCTGGAGGAAGAAGATATCACCTCAGACCAAGGAAGTGATTGTTGTATCCAAAGTTGTCAGAACGGCCCTTAGGTTAGTGAAACGGAGAGCCAATGAGGCAAGGGGGGGGGATCAGCCCTGCATTAGTGTAGTGACACCCGTCTTGGCCCGCTGGTGAAGAAATCAACGGCTGCCTAAGGGGAAGAGTTCTGACAACCTTTTAGTTTCAGGAAGATATTGACTTCTTATTACAAGATGGAGAAGAAGAAGATTCTTTGTGCGACAAGCTTTATTATCATTGTGGCTATTATTGGTATAACCACATGGTTTGTTGAGGATGTGACTCCTGCCCGTGAGTTGCTTGTTTTGACCACTCCAGTGCCTGAGGAGCACTACTTTTATACCCTTCCGTATCAAGAATTGAAGCATCGTAAGTCTTATTTGAATAACACTTTCATCCAGATGTTGCATCATACCCATGTTGCTACGAATGCTATGAACTGTTGCATATGTGGTATGATGCCAGCTCATCAGAAGAAAGGAGGAACGCCGTTCATACCTCTTCCTTTCTCTCATAATGGCTCTTGTAGAGCATGGTATACTTTGCTTTTTGCCACACGGAAACCTACAGTGGGACGATTACTTATCAGACTTAATAGGGAATGTCATCAAGATAAAGATGGCTATCCACAAGCGAATGGGACAATATGGGAATGGGAAGAATATCGACCAGACAATGAATCGATCCCCTACATTTTCACGAATACTAGAGACACTGTAGGGAAGGAACAATTTGTGATTCAAGTGGCACAAGCTCAAGCGGACCTGTGTGTCCAGAGTGTGGGTTATATTCCTGTTGGTGTTAGCGATTGTATTATTGTTCTGAATATAGATGGATTAAATAATAGTACTTTCTTAGCCTCCCATAACACATACTTCGTATGTGGGAATAAGGGCTATTATCGCTTACCAGCCGGCTGGTCCGGAGTATGCTATGTAGCATTTTTATTACCCCCTGTATTCTTAGCACCTGCATCCTATCATAAAGATGTGAAGTTGTTGAATAATGTGACTGTAAATAGGTATAAACGTACTCTATCCATTGATGATGTCGATCAAACTGATACTAGCCTACTGCAATATATTGATTTTAACTTGGGATTGTTTTTCTTTGTTGGAGCTGCCCTAAATAGTAGGAAGGTTCGAAGGTTAACGAGAGTTGTAGAGGCTGTGACGAATCAGACCGCTGCTGCTCTTGGGAATCTTACGGAAGAATTACAAATTACTAGAATTGTTGCATTGCAGAATCGTATGGTATTAGATGTTATGTTAGCTGACCGAGGTGGAGCATGTAAAATTATCGGAAGTAGTTGTTGTGTGTTCATTCCTGACCATACGCCATCAGTTTATAACGCTATTAATAAATTGCATAAAATCGCAGCTGAGATTCATACAGAAAATGGCACTTGGACTTTTTCTGGATGGTTCTGGGCATTGATCACTACATGGGGATGGAAGGTTTTAACTGGTCTCTGTATTATTGTAGCAGTTTTGTTTTCCTGTTGCATCTGTGCTCAGTGTGGTCCTTTACTCTGTTCTCTATGTGTGTCATTTTGTATTCCTGATAAGAAAGCTATTGCCAATGTCACCTATCAGAAACATTTAACCAAAGAGGTGGAAGAGATGATGAAAATTGACATATATGATGATTATCCTAATAAGCCGAATGTCTTCAGTAAATGCTGAAAGGGTCGTCTGTTGAAAACTAAAACAGCGATATGATTAAGCATTTACTAAAGACATGAATTCTCCTTCCTTAGAACATGTTTCTTGTCTTATGTTGACTAATGTCTGGACTCCATCTTGTATTGTCATGTCTCCACGTGCTTTGCACGAGAAGAGTCCTTCCTTTTCGTTAGTTGCTCTTGTAATCTGCCTAGTAACAGTCTATAAATAGCCCCTTTGTCCGTCTGGCGCATGCCCAGACTTGACCACATATGTTATCAGTTAGTCCTTGTTTGACCATGTTTTCGCGGGCTCAGGAATGTGTTAACTCCGCCCACATATTGATTTTGTATCAAAAATGTCCATAAAAGGTAATGCTTTTTGCCTCATGTTGTACCCACCCACTTATGAGCCCCTCTGTTGTGTATAAAAGGGGACCGTGTACGCAAGTTCTTTGTGCTACTTTATGCAATACTGAAGAGTGTTGTATAGGTTGTAGGACCACCCTTAAGGGTTAATAAACTCTGTCTTTGTATTTGCAGTTTCCGTGCCAACTTCCTTCTAGCTTTTGTTACAGGAGAGCGAACCCTTGTATTCTGCGGGCCTAGCTGGGGCCTGTATTCTTCACCCTAACAGTTGGTAGCCTGTTGTTTGTTGTTGCTGTTTGTTGTTCGATGCCTGGATGCCCAGAGGTGTCTTGTCCTGGTGCAGTGCAGAAAAATGTCTTTTATGACGTGGCTTCAAAGTCAGTACAGGATTTGAGTTTATTGAGTGATTGACCTTGTAAAAAAGGATTTTTAAAGTTTTAATCGAAGGAATGTTGGGCCTCTGCAGGGTTAGTGCACTTGTAATTTGATCTCGGACCTGCATGATACGAGCTGCGGGTTGTAGGTTAGCTTGGAAAAAATACACTGTTAGGCAGTTTTGGAACATTTTAGTGTTTGTTTGTAAATGGTACGCTGTGTGGTTTGACTGGGGGGACACATTTTTCTCATACTGGATGGAGGTGATAAACATTTAGTGGACTGGGGGAGTTTTAACCTAATTTTAGTAGGTCAATCAATTTACACACCTCCACGATCGGCAAGAATAAAGTCTAAGGCAACTCGATTTTGCAAGGTCATAAGACGATCCGCCTGTAGTTCTGCCGTGATATTGCTTAAGGCTCCTACAGTGATGTCTATTGTAGTCTCTACGACACGGACCAGTTGCCTTATATTTCTGCTGTTAGCCATTGGACCCCAGAATGGAAGAAAACCTTTAAAGAAATCTCCCCCTTCTTGTCCCGCTGTGTCCTTTGAATCAATAATTCCTCTGCCGAAACGGGTTCGGTGATAATTGGCAGAAGCAGTGTAAGTAGGAGGAAGGAGAAAGGCTATATAGCAAGTACCAGAGAAACCCGTTGGTAACCAAGTATAAGCTCTATCATAGCAAATGAAATAGGTGCCTTGAGACAGCACTAGAGGAGGCGAGTTTTGAGAGGAATAAATGTATGTGTAGGAGCAGTTACTCTTTTGTGCAGTGTCAGGAGAGCGATCGTTTATCTGTAAACAGAAGTTACCTTGATGCGGTATAGTCCAGATTGGCGAGGACTTTTCCTTTCCCACTTTACTATTAAGACTCAACATATATTGGGTGACGTTCCATTGGTGTATGCTTTCCTTTCGTCGATGGAAATTTTGCTGTTCTCCATGATTTTAGCCATAACTACCATACCCTTAATCAAGGAACTATGACTAAAATCCGGATAATTGATTTGTGAAGTAACAGACCGTCTGAATTTGCTTTGATAAGCATTGGAGAAAATGATGAAGAATGCCCAAGCAGAACCCGCATAAGAAAAAGGAAGAACTAGATATGGCATTCCTTTCTCGGTGGTATGTGGCATAAGACCACATACCCAAAAATCAGTTGTGTTAACCACTAATTGATGCTGGTGTAATAGTTGGATAAAGGAATTGTTGTAATACTAGGTTCTTCTGACAAGTTCATGTGAAGGAAGAGTATGAAAGAGGTGTGGAGAGATAGTAGAAGAAGGCAAAGAGGTGCAACACATAAATTATCCAACCAATAATCGCCAAAGCAATACATAATGATATAAAAACACATAAAGTTATACTAAAACGACTGTACATTATTTTACAGGGTGCTTTCTTCACTCCATATTTTCTTTCTTTATTATTTAGTGTAGTTTCCATCTTTACTAGTGGATGCTCACGGCAATCTTCCTCAATCACTGAAGTCACGATGCTTTACCGTCCTATGACACTGAAAATCCTGCAGACCTATTGTCACTACTCAGGTCGTGACCTAGACTCCTACCGTGACCCTGCAACCGAAACAGAACACTACACAAGGGAGAAGAAAGTCTCAAATGTTCTTTTGTCTGGGCCTGAGATTATAGTGTTCCTTCCCCGGAACACTCTGATTTTGAAACAATGTTCTTGGTTCAGTCGTATTCAAGCGACGATGTGATGGAATTGCTTCTTGTAAAATGTCGTCGTCCTCTTTCTCAGACAGTGTCCCATTCAGGTGTGCATCGCTAAAGGGTACAAATTGTGGAACTGTTTTGCCTTCACAGCCACCAACCCCTCTACGAACCCACTGATCAAAAGGCAAAGGCAAAGGTACTTTCTTGCAATGCACACCATAATCCAATTTTTCTTTCCTTCAACGTTGACGGCTGTTCTTGTGGTCAGTAACACCACTCGAGGCTCCCGCCACCTGGGCTGCAGATTATTAGACTTTTGAAAATTCTTCACACAGACCCAGTCACCTGGTCGGATGGAATGACCTGGGTCTCTGGAGGCCTCCGGCAGAGCACTCTGAACCTGTTGTTGAAGAACACGCAATTTAGTTGTAAGGTCATGCAGATAGTCAATCAACATTGGATAGGGTAAGTCTGAGAATTTCTTACGGCGAGGTATTCCACATACGTTGGCCGGACGGCCAAATACCACTTTGTCAGGGCTAAGTCCCAAACGAGAGTGTACTGCAGTTCTGGTGGATAGCAGAGCTAACGGCAAAGCATCAGGCCAATTGAGTCCCGTACTTGCTTGAACCTTTGCTAATTTCAATTTCAAAGTTCCATTGTAACATTCTACTAAACCCGCTGATTGTGGATGATTTGCCGCGTGGAACTTTTGCTTGATTCCAAGACCTGCACAAACTGTCTGCATGACTTGGCCAACAAATTCGCTCCAATTGTCACTCCAGACAATGCGCGGCAAACCAAACCTGGGAAGAACTCTTTTAGTAGGATTTTAGCTGTAGATAAAGCTGTAATATCTTTCAAAGGGTATGCTTCTATCCACCTCGAAAAGGCACATATTACCACCAGAACATATTTGAGGTTGTTGCATTGATCCATATGAATGTAATCGATTTGCAACACTTCAAATGGGTATGTCGGAGGAGCAAAGTGACCTGCTCTGAGTTGGGGTTCCCTTTCCTGGATTGTACATCAGACAAACAATACAATGCTTTACTAAATTGTCTGCACATTTTGGGATATTTTTGTTTTGCCACACTGGAGCCAAAAGTTTACAAATGCCTTTTACGCTTAGGTGAGCTGGACCATGAGCCATAGTAACCACTGGGAGTACATAAGCATCTGGTAACAACCAACGTTGATGTTCGGATAATTCTACCCAACAACCCATCTCATCTAACATTGCCGTACTTTCTCTCCACTTGCTCAACTCTCTTTCTGAAGCCTCTTTCTGAATCGCTTTCACGCTTTCCACTGTATTCTCACACATTCCTCTCTCTCTGACCCAATTCGCAGGACCTACCACATACATTCGACTCGTTGAATCTCTCTCTGTTTTCTTTGCTATTTCATCAGCAAATGCATTTCCTCGTCCAACATCATCCGTAATCTTCTTGTGTGCACTACACTTCACTATCGCTATTTGGATGGGTAAAGCAAGTGACTCAAGGAGATTAGTCACTAACTGACCATGCTGTACTTTGGTGCCATGTGAAGTTAGGAATCCCCTTTCCTTCCAGAGACGCCCAAAACTGAACGCTACATCAAAAGCATATTGGCTGTCAGTGTACACGTTCACTCTTTTCCCTTTCGATAATACACAAGCTCTCGTCAGTGCTATCAAATCTGCTGCTTGCGCTGAATTGTGTCTAATGCGTGCAGTGTCCACAACCGTATGTAAGGTAGTTACAGCATAGGCTGAAACCGTATCTCCATTAGGCATTTTAAAGCAAGAACCATCTACCCATAGAGTCCCATCCGGATTCTCTAGTGGTGTGTCTCTCAGGTCAATTCTTCCTTTTGTCTCTTCCTCAGTACAGAAGAAACAATCATGCTGATCCTCAACACTCTCCTCATTTGGAAGGGGCAACAAAGTAGCTGGATTCAGGGTATTACATCGTTTGATGTGTATGTGACTAGCCAAAAGCGTCAGCTCGTAACCAGTTAAACATGCACTCATAAGATGCTGTGTTTTTGTTCTGTTTAGCAAAGTATCCACTGCATGTGGCACCATGACAATGAGAGTGTTATTCAATACCATTCCAGCAGACTGTCAGATAGAAATTGCTGCTGCTGCTGCTGTTGCTTTGAGACAACTTGGCAATGCATTAGCTACGGGATCTAATGTAGCTGAAAAATAGGCACGTGGCCGCTGTCTGTCTCCAAATTGCTGTGTCAAGACTGACAATGCACAACCTTCTCTCTCGTGAACATACAGCGTAAAAGGCTTAGTGTAATCTGGGGTACCTAGTACAGGAGCAGAACAGAGAGCAGTGCGTAAATCAGTGAAACTCCTTTGACACTCATCAGTCCAAGGAAGGAGCTCAGGCATATCTTTTAAAGTGAGTGCCAACATAGGTTTGACGATCAAAGAGAAGTTAGGGATCCACTGACTATAATAAGAAGTAATACCCAGAAAGGCACATACTTCCCTTTGTGTGGATGGTACAGACATTCGTGCAATCACCTGAATTCGTTCTGGTGTCAATCGTCGTCCCTCCTTTGATAGGAGATGACCCAAGTAGGTAACCTCTTGACAAACATATTGTAGTTTGGAAGGTGAAACCTTGTGATTCAGTTTAAACAAGTGGCGTAACAGTGCAACAGTGACATCTTTGGCGGCGACTAACAAGTCGTCCATGTATTGAATAAGAGCAGCACCAATCGGCAAGTAAAAAGTATCAAGATGACATTTCAAAGCTTGGCTATAAATGGAGGGACTTTCACAATAGCCTTGCGGTGCGCGCTTAAATCGGAAGCTTCGACCACCAAGAGAGAAACCAAAAATGTCCCTACTCTCTTCTGCAATGGGAATACTGAAGAAAGCATTCTTTAGATAGATAACAGAAAACCAAGTCACTGTGGAAGGTATCATTGTCAACAAAGCAGTGATATCTGGAACAACAGGAAATTGTGGAATCACAATTTTGTTTACTTCTCACAGATCAATTACAAACCGGTACACAGGAGACTGAGAAGGATCAGTACGTTTAAGAACAGGAAGAATAGGACTTTTGCATGTGTTACCTCTCGTTTCTTCAACCACATCCTTCCGAATTAAGTCATGAACGATTTCCAAAAGCGCTTTTTCACCTTCAGCAGAAAATCTATATTGTGGGATACGTGGTAATTCAACATTGGGCTTGAGAGTGACTACATAAAGGCGGAATCTCAAGACAACCCACATCGTTCGGAACTGTGGCCCAGAGTGCTGTTGGAAGAGAAAGCAACTCAGGAGGAAACTGATCTTTGGACAAATACATTGGGGAGATCAACTTCTGACCTAGAGTGAGATGTACACCAGAAGGAGAACAATATATTGCAGCATGCATTCTTTTCAATAGGTCTAGACCCAACAGATTCTCACCGCAACCATTCGTCAACAGACGTGGAGCTTCCAAATCATAAGGACCAACTGAAATAGGCAAAGGGTAAGAAACCGGATTGCGAACAGGGGCGCCAGAGAATCCTACAGAAACATTCGTTAAGCCAGACAAAGGTGCCCCAGGGAGTTTAGAATGAATGATAGAACTTCTCATTGCTCCAGTATCTAGAAGAAATGGCTCTGATACACCCATTGTAGTGACGTTAACATAAGGACCATTTTGATCTACTGGGATTGGCACAACTCCCCTACTTTGTCCATGGCTGTCCTAGTTAGCATGAAGACTTTCATTCTCGCCTTCAACATAATGGTCTTCATTGTAATACTGTGTAGATCTCACATTCTGCTGATCAAAGTAGTTCATGGAATTGGGAGAAGGAAGGGCACGTTGTTCTTGAGTTAACACACCTCGACCTCTACCTCTGTTTGCTGACTGGAGGCCAGCACGACCTCGTGGAGCAGATAACGCTCCATTGTGCTGCAATAAAACCGGACAACTACTCTTAAAATGACCTTCCTCTCTGCAATAGGCACATTGATTAGGACCTAACAAAGGTCGCCGAATGTATGGCTCAGGTTTTTGATACAACCTCTGAAACTGTGGTGGCTGCTGAGTCTGAGGCTGAACATAACGTGGCGGATAGGCTTGCTGCAAGAGAACCTTCATTTTTAAATCTTTCGTCTTTTTCTCTTGCTTTTCTTTTTCTTCTTTATCCCTATTCTCATAATATTGTGCAGTAGCCAATATCTGAGCAGAAGAAGAAACAGCCCAAGAACTTTCTGAATCTTTTAATTTGTGTGACAGCTCGGGAAGCAAATTGAATACATATGTATCCACGAATAATCGCTGTCCACCCTCGGTAGCCATGTCCTGACCACTGTGGTCGATAAATGTCTCCTCAAAACGAGTAAAGAAGTCAGAGACACTTTCATCTTTCTTTTGTTTGCATGCTGCTAGCTTATCCCAATTAACTCTCAGTGCAGGCATCATAGTTTTCATTAACGTGATGATTCTACAAGGAAGTTCTGAGATCAAAGAGTCAGGCTTTGCGCCACCCACTTGGTCTATATCTGTATTAGCTATAACATCCCAAGTAGCACCCAGTTCCTGTGCGTGATCCTCTCTACGAATCTTAGCCCATATTGTCTGTGGGACTACATTACCCATCAACATATCAATATCTACTAGATTCATAATGCAAGCATCGATTGTCTGCGATAATTCTTTGTAATAACCTGCAGGGTTCTTACGAGGATCTGGTAGAGTCTGTTTAAGAGCCAAAACTTCAGACCTCTTCCAAGGGACATGTACCCATATACGTTGAAAATGAGCAGGAATAGCTGCATTAGCGCCTACAGCCGCAACTGCCTCCTTCCAAACTGGAGGAACCCCTCTCATAGGGTAATTTGTTGGCGTCAGTTTAACCGACAGATCGGAATCAAGAAAAATCTGAGAAAACCATAAGGATCTATAAGAGATAAGTGTCCTTACAGCTTCATCAACTTTGGAACCTACAATAAGTCCTTTTTCAAAATCAACTTGAACATCTAACAGATCTTATGAGATCGGACTCGAACTCACATCTTCCCATTCTTTAATGAGAATGTCGCACATACCTCTCTGTAGGCGCATTCCATTGCAAAAAGGTAGGCATAATATCGAGCACACTATATTGTGGACCCTTCTTGATCCATCTTCGTGCAAGAGAGTCTAGCTTCTCTCGTTCCTCAAAATCTGGGAACTGACTACGAGATTGTCTTCGAGCAAAAGCCGGAGACACATTAAAAGCTCCAAAGAAAGGAGATAGAATACTAGTGACAGAATCTGTGAGACGCTTACGCACAGACGGTGAATTAGACATTAGAACTGGAGACAGAGTATTAGGAGAACTGATAGGAGAAGAACTGGAAATTGCAGGAGGAGCAGAAGGCAAAGGAGAGCTAAGATCAGGAGATGAAGGCAAAGAAGTTGAGACTAATGGTAAAACCGGCAAGGGTGGTAATACTGGAGGAGGCAAATGCTGAAGAGCCGGAACCGGCGGAGGTACCACTAGCAGATGAGCAGGCTGTAACGGCTGAGGTACATTGGCATTATGCACATAGGGTGGAGGTAACCTTAATAAATGAGAAATTAGGGGATCCTCTTCTATATCTTTCTTATTATCAGAAGGAGAAACAGGCAACACCGGATAGCATTTATCTATCGCCATACGATGTTGTCTTTCTGAAAGTTCAGTCGCATTGTCAATTTCATAATTTTTGAACTGTTGGGCAGCCTGTATAATTGTCATACCCTGTGCTTTCCTATCTCGTTTTGCTTGTTTAATTTCTTTCTGTTTGGCTTCCTTACGCCAAAGGTGGTAAGAGTCAAACATTGCCGGCCGGGCTTTTCTTTTGAACAAAACTGCTTCCAAATTGTCTAACACATCAGGGTCAAAACTACCGTTTTCTGGCCATTTAAGAACACCATATTTCTTCGTGTATCGAGTCCATGTCTCGTTAAAGGCAATGGGGCCGATACCATGTTTCGAATAGAGCTCAAATGTGGGAGTTCCAACCGAAGGAATCGGACAGGAGTCCTCAAGTCGGGAGTCCCTATTACAACCAAGACAACAAATACTTCCAAACTTAGTCAGACCAGGCATCTCGAGATGTCTCCGGACTGTTCACAATCTTCAAGGGAGTAAAACTCAGTTTACGAAGCACAAATGCACTTACCCTCGGCTTTAGCCTTTGCAAACGCTAAATCTAAGAAACCTAAGGACATCAAACAAAGAACCAAATTGTGGGCGCGACCCACGAAAATACTTAACTAAGGACGTCTTCTTCCACCAACAGAGGCCCGTCTATTGTCTCGCCTTACCATACATCATCAAAGAAATGGGCCAAAGCAGGGCGGCAGTCAGGGCAGCGGTCGTCAGTAGCCGTCAGGAAGGAGTAACCGCGCTGCAAAAGACCTTCGGACCACTTTCGACATACAGTGGTCGCTTAGTGTGGCTCGCGAACCCTCCGGAATTTTCTTGCGGGGTTCCTCGCGACCTTTGAGCAGAACCGGTACCACTGAAGCCGCCCCACGTTGGGCGCCAATTGAAGAACCAGAACCTTTTGGACCTGGCGGCGCAGGGTACGCCCTCTGTCTCCGGAGTTCACCTGCTTCGCTACACAGAGACATGGGACACTCTGTCGGCGTTAGAAGATTGGATTTATTTAGCTGCAGCTAGTACAGTTATCCTAGAAGTACACAAAGTAGGTTCTCAGGAGACTGCCACTTCACTCTGTGGAGCATCAGATTAAATACTATACAATACATAATTATTAACGAGATACACTCCCAAAGCATATAAGAAAAGAGCTAATAGGGAAAGTTGAAAAACAAAGCGGAACCAATAAGAAAGGTTCAAAAACAGAAATATCAGATGACTCGAAGAGACCTCTCCTCCAACTGTGTTTGTCACCCCACCCCCGAACTAATTCATTAACAGATTATAACTAACTTGCAGGTGGTGAGATACTTTTGTGTGTATTGGAGGACAGTCGTGACACAAGAGAATGCTAGCAGGAGACAGTGAAGGCCAGTTGATAAGATATGATCAGGAAAGAATAGTGTGAGCCAACAGATAGTTGAAACAGGGATAAGGAAAGCCAGACAGGGATTAGTGTACTCGGCTAGTTCTAACACCAGCTTCGCAAATAAAGGCCGAGGACGTATTTTGACAAGGGGCTACAGAAAAAGCAGAATAGACTTTGTTCGCCGTGCTGCCTGAGTGATGGCAACACAAAATGGCGGCGGGTCACAAAATGGCGGGTCGATTCGATCGTGATCGAAAATCGAAGTTTCTCAGCGTCATCGTGTATAAAAACGGTGGCCTCCGATTGAAACTGAGGCTTCTTTGTTTCGGCCCTGTCTGCTTTTCAGCCGGCCTTTCCGGACTGGGTCCTTTGCTTAACGGCTGTCTTGAAGATATTTCTTATCTGAAGGAGGCGTGAAGTGATGGATCATGTTTCCGTGCTGGTTATGCTTTCGTTGTTGTGTCCCTTTCCCTACTCCTCCACCCCACTCTCTCTGCTCCCACCCCCCCCTCCTCCCTTGCGGTTAGTTACCGGGCTCCAGCTTCCACGCTGTGTTTGTCAAGCCCATCCCAGTTTTAATTGTCTCATGCCCATCACCAAATGTAAAGTGTTTTGCCTTTTGAGCTCAGTGTTGATAACCCGTGCATATGGCACCTCATTCGGTATCCGTTCTGTTCCTAAACTCCTCCATTGTGCTTTAGATCCCCTTAAAAAGGTCCCGGCCTGTTAAATGTGATGTGCCCCTCTCTGAAGGGTTGACCATCTGTGGTAGCAGCGCTTGATTTAATTGATAGTTTTTCAGCTCGGACTAAAGATCTGCTTGAAATAAATTCTGGCCCCAATACTTATTGTCGTTTCTTAGTAGCGTTTCTAGTTTCCAGCATTTCAGTGCCCCCCCTGCTGCAGCACTCACCCCCCGTCCCACCTCCCTGCCTATCTTTCTCCTGGGGTCGTCAGTTCCTTGCTATACTATCACTGCCAAACAAAGTTGCTTTGCTCCACTGCAGGCTGCAGTGCCCGGTGCTGTCCACTGGAAGGCGCTGCAACTTGTTTACTGCACCATGGGGAACAATGGGCTCCTTCTGCAGGATCCGGTGGGGAGGGGGGGTGAAGAGTCAGAGGAGTGGGGGGAGGGGGATAACAGTCAGAGGAGTGGGGGGAGGGGGCAGAAGTCAGAGGACTTGGAGGAGGTGAAGGGTGTTGTTTGTCACTTCTTGGACTCTGTTTAACATGGTTCCTGTGGTGACGCTGCAGGGGGTTCTTTAAAAACTTTACACGTGTTCACTCAAAGTGGACATTTTAAATACCAGTAGCCTCTTTGGGAGAGTTATGAGGGACACCCACAAAGACTTTATCATGACATTTTACAAGCTCAGTAGTACTCCTTTTATTTACTGGGAAAGAAGAAAGGCAGATAAAATTGTCAGGATTGTGCCCTGTGTTCTTCAAATTACAAAAACACCTCTGTAGCAGGCACACAAACCCACTGGACGATCGTGGTGGTTGTCCCCTGTAACAGACGATGTTTCCCAAGTAGGCCAAGTTTTAAACATTGTACTTTGGGAAGAGCTTAACAGCGAAGGGTTAATCGTCATGGTCTTTCATTTCAAATGTTTGTATGTCATAAAAGACATTGTAATTTACAACAACATTTACAACGGTAATAGCTCTAACTTAAGCAAATGAGAGATCTATTGCATTTCTAATGCTTGTTTTATTCTCTCTCCTGCCTCTAAATCTGTCAAGGTCATCCAACACCATTTTGTAAAACGTGTCAATGGAGTTACCACCCGGTAGAATGGGCGTCCATTTGGATCTCTTCTTCAAACCACTGGCTATTGTGTGATCTGTACAAACATTCAGTTCTTCTAAGAGTCTCTCCATATGGTGTGGTGTGTGACAACCCTGTCGCATCAGGGATCGTGGCAACAGTACAGTAATGTTTGCTCAGTCACTCGTGCTTTCTTTACCTTAGAGAGATACACAGAATAAGTGGAGGAGACGTTTTCAATAAGCATTTATTGAACCAGCGTCATTCTAGTGTAAAATAGGTGTGCTGAAACAACCATTAGACAGAAACAGATATAAACGATATTAAGCACCGATAGATTAAACGGTTGGTAGATTTCTACCACAGTGCTAAAACAATGGATATATGCAAGCATATAAATACATGACAATAATACTATGTACCCCTACAATGCAACCCTAACTGGATGTACCTCTGTGTACCTAGCATGTATGTAGGTGTAGAGAAAAGACTCCCCCTAGGCTGAAGCCAACCCCATTACCTTATGTGAGAGATGGTGGGACCCTGTCTTGGTCTCGAGATGGACACCCCGCGAGGGATGTTAGACCATTGTAGGCTGGAGTGTCTGTGTGCAGGAACCTCAGGGTATCGTGTCAGTGTGTCAGCATGGAAGTCTTTCTTCTCTGCCTGCCCTGGTGTATATATACTCAAAAGGTATCCTCAGGGAATTCTACCTTGCTGTGTCATGTCGGTCGAGGATGACTAAAGGGATGACCTTTATACATAGTTATTATGCAGAAGATGGTAATCCTGCTGTGATTCTGAGAATCCTCATGCATAGTTAATGCCGCTAGTTTTCAGGGAAAACCACACGACATCTTATGCAGCACTGAACTAGGTAAAAAGTCAATACCAAGACCCGTTATGTAGTGCAATGATACGGTAAATGTAGGTGGACGGTTAGGTGACTACTCAAGCCTATATTGGGGTACCCTAGAAAACATTACACCGATTATGGTGTGGGAGTATGATTCCAACATGTTTGATACTAGACACAATAGGGTTTTGTTACAGCCAGTTTTGAGATGGTCATCACGTAATGACAGGGTGCCCCTCTATATGTCAGTTGGCTGTCTCACTTACAACCCGGGAGAATGGATTTGGAAGGCTGTAGGGGTGTCCTACTCATGTAGGGGCACCCTCACACTTAGGACCGAAACCCTGCCTTCAGGATTGAAAAACCCCTGCATTAGGGGTGACTTATAGGTTTTCAGTGCAGTGACCTTAGATATGGGGAAAACTATATATTTCATGAGTGGTGCTAGCACCAGGCTAAAAAGGCTGCAATGGCAGGCATGTAGTTACAGTTTGAGTGGACCCCATGGGTGGCAAAATGCATGCTTCAGTCCATGGTGGATCACAGGGGTAACTATGACCTAGGTACCTTAGTACCATATACTGGAGAATTAAAAGGGCACCCCAGTATCCAGTCTGGGATGTACCTAAGTACTACCATAACAATTTACGGGAAAAAGCAAAGGGACTGGGGTCCTTACTAGCAGGATTCCAGTCAGACTTGTAAGAAACAGCATAGCACCAGGCAAAACGTGGGGGTAACCATAAAAGCAGATCCTACTTTCCTACAATGTATATTTCTTCTTTCCTTACCAAAGTGTAGGCCATTCCCATATCTGCCACCCTGAAACCGCTAATTGATCATACTTTGGCAAAATAGAAGGCCTCATGTGCACTTCAAGGATATTTTGCCAGCACATTTATGAACATTCCCTGATGTACTGGACATTAGCAGAGTATTTGTGCTCACAGCTTCTGTACAGGTGGGATGTTCAGCAGAGGGCACCAATTGCATTTGTGTGCAATCAATTGCACCAAGAACATGAGGAAATCAAGTTATGGTGTAGAATCCTTGCTTGGTCTCCAGTTCTTGTTGTGTATTTTTAGGGAAGAGAAGGTATTGGGGTGTGAGTTTAATGATGGAATCCAAAACAGATGGGAAGAAGGCATTACATGGTTCCTGTGAAATTCCTTTGTATCTTGCTGTTGTGACTTAGAAGGAACCTGATGGCCTCAATTTAGCATGAGGTGGGACTTTATTTGACCTTGCAGCTGGTAACTTGGCCAAATCTTCAATGATGAACTTACTGGTGAGTCTGTAGAACTATATAACTTCCTTCTCCCTTGAGGTCAATGAGGGAAATGTGCTGCCAGAAAACATTCTCCCTCTTCCTTTGCTGCCTAAGTGGTAGTCTCCTAGGTACTCCAAGTTTCAGTATGACGGCCTCCTTGGAATAACTGAGCTTGCCAAAGTATTTTGTGATGTTGATGTTTTCGTACCACAACCACTGCATAATTTCCTATGCCTGGTTTGATGATTCACAGCAATTCTGGTGCATTTCTTATTTTGCGCTTCGCTTCCAATCAATGCTTGATGCAGTACTACACCCATAAATACCACTGCATTAAAGTTGTGTCAGATTTTGTGGCGGGGGGGACTTACATTGCATATAATATATGATGTGTGAATCAGCGGATTGCAGTGCAGCTTTAGCTCCACGAAAACCTGTGCTCTCTGGGTTAAATATGGTAAAATTTGTCTACACCTGTTTGGCCTATTTAATTTACCTGTCAGTCCCTTGTAAAGCGGTATCTCATATACCCAGGGCTGGTAAATGAAATGCTACTGATGGGCTTGCAGCGCTGATTGCGTCACCCACCAAAGTAGCCTTTCAAACCTATCCCAGGCCTCTGCCATTGCAGGGCCTGTGCGCGCAGTGTCATTGCCACAGTGAAGTGGCACCTAAAGTGTGTGCCATATCCGTGACCCCCCTTTTACTACAGTCACCCCTAAGGTAGGCTCTAGCTAGCCCTATGGGCAGGGTGCATTGTAGGTAAAAGATAGGACATGGACCTTAACTGTGTGACATGTACTGGTAGTGGCAAACAGCCATTTTGGTTTCTCACTACTGCATTGGGGATTCCCTGATAAGTGTTTCAGTGGTCATTCCTGATTTGAGAGGCGCAGCGTGGTTAAGTTTGCTATGTTTGGAATAGTGATAGCAAATGCTACGCAATGGTGTGCGCAGATTTATTATAACTATTTTAGAAATGGCACTTTTAGAAGTTGGCATCTCGGAGTGTGCTATGTGTCTACCTGCCTGATGTGAATTGCATGTTTGTCTTTTGAGTGACAGGGGCTGGTGAGGTGAGTGTGGCTCCAGGAGGGGCAGGGTGAGTCAGCGCTAGGCTGAATGGGAGTAGTGGGAGGAGAAGTCCCTGGTCCCTGAATAGGATTGTGCCTGCCCTAGTGAATGCTGGCTCCGCCCCCCCTGTGGTGTGTCTGAAGACGAGCCCCCACCAGACAAAGGGGAAGAGGAGCCCTGTCAACAGAGTGCTCCAATTCCCCCCTGAACCAGTTTCTGCTGGTTCCCCAAGCCTTGTGGTGGTGCAGAAAAAGGGAAAAGGTGTATAAATACTGGGGCTGGGACCCCATGGAGATGTGCTATTCCTGGACCTTTGGGGGCTTGCTGCTGCTGGGGCCCAGGATGAACCGCCATGGGGGCTGGCCTCCCTGCTGGAGGGCCCTGTGTGCTGGCCTCCCTAGGCCCAGCTGTGCCCCTGAACTTTGCTTTTGAATCTTGGGACATCTAGCGCCTGGGTAGCGTTGTGTGTTAGTTTCTCAGAGAAGAGAAGTGCCGGGCCTCTGCAGCGCTGGGCTACAGAGGCGTCCCGAGGGAATCCCGGCCTGGGGATTCCCCTGCACAACGCAGAGATCAAGGAGGAGCCCACCCCGTTGCTTCATGCCTCTTTAGGCGGGAGCCTACCCCGCATTTTGCATGCAAGTTTGGCGGGGTGCCCACCCTGCAATTGTGTCCCTGAGAAGCGGGAGCCTACCACGCTTTTTGAATATTCTAAACAGCGGGTGCCCACCCCGCATTGAGCTGCCTTTTCGTGTGTGCCCACCCCGCGGTTCTGCCGTTTACAGTGTTAGGCGGGTGCCCACCCTGCCATTGCTTGTTCCTGAGCAGATGTCCACCCTGCATTCTTGCTGTGTTGGCGGGTGCCCACCCTGCTCTCACTGGCGGAAGACAGCGCCTCCGTGCCGCGCGGGGAATGCGACCCGGAAGTCAGGCAAAGGTTGCCTTGTCCGGGGCAGAGCTTGTCCCTGAAGGAAAGCGGGAACCTACCCCACCTCCATCAGCTGATCCACAGCCCGAGTAGACATCCGGAGCCTCAAAATGCTGCCCGTTGAAGTCCTGGACTGGGCGAAGTCAGGACACCCACGGGACCCTGTCACCGAGAGTGAGCCTGCCTGAAGGAGTCCCGAGAGGGCAGAGTTGCCACTGCAGCCAGAGGGAAGTTGAAGCCTCGCCGACTCCCAGAAGAAAGGATGAGAGAGCAGCGACCAAGAGCCCGGTGAGTGGGGCTGTTTTCCAGCTTTGTTGGTGCCAGAGTTACACCGCAGGGGGGCACTTTGATTGCTAGAGTGCCGATGCAGGGGACTCGCTGTGCACTTAAGTGCCGAGGCTGAATTCCTTCTTGGGGCCATCTTTGTAGGAGTCCCCGAACGGGGCTCCCCTGCCACAAAGAGTGCCAGTTCCTTGTGGGGCCCGTTGGTAGGCCTCATTTTTTGAAGGGGCATTTCCAAGTTCTGTTCCCCTGAGTGGGATCAGAAGGGCACATTGGTGCCAGAGCTAATTTGTACACAGCTGCCCCACTTGACGGTGGGCAGCTGCAATGTTTTGCACATCGGTTTGGAGGGCACAGTGAGTGCCAGTGGCCCCAGTACTTTCACAGCTGCACGGCAATTAGCGGCAGCTGCAACGTTTAGGCTGACATTTCATCGGGGGCATTTTTAGTGAGACAGGAGTGAGGTACACTCCTGTGCCCCAGCGCAATTGAACGCGTTTGGATGTTACTGTATTGGCAGCCCTGACATTTTGGGGCACAAGGTATTTGAGCCCCTAGAGAAGGCCAGATGGCCTGGGGTCATTGTGGGTGAGATGGGTAAAGCGCCAGGCTCTACAAAACTACACAATGTGTTTTATGCCCCTTGTGATTGTGATTGCACAATGTGATTTATGTGATGTGATTTATGGACCCTGATTTATGCCTTTAATGATGTTTATGCTCATGAGGTTATTGCATAATATGTTAATGCTGGTGAGACCTAATGTGTAATGTGTTTATGCTTAGGAAGGTGTCTAACGCTAATGTGGTTATGCCTAATGTCATGCTAGGATATTTAAGAATGGTATCTAATGCTAATTGGATAATGCTTAGGTCATTATGGTACCAGTAGTTACTGGTTGTGTTTTGCATTTACTTACCTGTTCTGATGGTTCTGACTGTGGCCCGATTGACCTGGTCCTGTATATAATCCCCTGTGAATATTGCCTAGTGCCAGTTGGCACCGTGTATATGTGTGATTATGATTCTAATGCGTTTATGAGAATACAAAGGCTATTTTTGATATAACCTTGTGTGGAGTTTCTTTTGTGGTGTGCCTAGTGTGTTGCTGCTGAGTGTGTGTTGCGCAAACGCTTTACACATAGCCTCTTAGATAAGCCTGACTGCTCGTGCCAAGCTACCAAGGGGGTGAGCGGGGGTTATCTTCAGTGTGTAACTCCCTTGCCCTGACTAGAGTGGTGGTTTCTGCCTGGCTTTGGCGCAAGCCTTAGCCAACCAGAAATCCCATTTCTAACACATATCAACCAATCAATTGAATTTGACCCTCATCCACTATGAATATAAACATGCCAAGTCCATAGCGACTTCGAGCAGGGTTAAATAGATGCAGGGGCTTTGGGTTAGGCTGTGGGGTAGGATCTAAGGGCTGAGGTTGGCAAGAATGGAGGTGAGAGCAGGGAGGCCATCTGTTGATGGCCCCTTACTGCAACAGAAGGGCAGGATGGGGCCAGGTACAGACGCTGCGTGCTGTATTTTAGTATATAGTTGTTTAACCTATTACAACAGGTTTAGGATATGTAAATATTGGTTTAACCTGCCCATTCCCTTTCCCCTGTTCCCCCTATTTTCCCTCCCGGTGGCTCCAGCATTCCATGACAGTTGGTACAAACTGTGTGTGGAGAAAAGCGGGTGATCGATGGTACAGCTGTGAGGACTGCCGGGGCTGTCACAGAATAAACATGTGGCTTTTACCTTCATTGTGATGTGTACTTCATTCTCGACATTGGTGAACTTTTGCTTGTGAGGGACAGTGTGTGTCGCGTCGCTTGCCCGGCAATGACCACCACCACGCAGTGTGAGTAAGTGTCCTTTATTTCTTATCATTGGTAGCTAGCATGCTGCGCGTCTGCCCTCGACCATCGCTTCCTGTGCTCTCCCTCTCGGCCACCCCCTGACCGGAACTGGTGTCCGGTGACCTGTGCTGCCCCTCACCCTCTCCCAGGTCCTAGTGTCCACTCCTCAGGACACTACATCTCCCCCCTTTGTCACAAAGACGTGACAACAGTAACATTAGTTTGTGATCAGAAATGGGACAGTTGGTGAGGTAGAGTCTGTTGCAAGATGTGATGGTATCGATAGATGTGACCCGTGAGATGCTACCCAGAGCGGCATCTCACATTTCTTCTATCAGTCTCTTTGGTCTCACAATGTCTCTTCTCGGCCTCGTCACAAGTCCTTGGCCCTCCTTTGGCCTAGTTGCTTCTGCTGCACCTGCTCCATTGCACTCCCTTTTTGTTGTCTCTTCGATGCCTGTCACTTGCTCTTCGTCCTTTTCTTCCTTTAGGCCTTTGAAATGTGAGCTGTTTCTTGTTATTCGTTGGCGGTCTGATTCTGCTGTTATCATTGTTCCTTTTACTTGTGTTATCGTCAATGGGTCTTGGGCGAACAAACTGTCCGACTTTCGTTGTTGTCTCTGGCGGACTACTACAGTGTCTCCTTCATGGAGATGTGATTTGGTGGCATGTCGTCTGCTGTCGGCGTATTCTTTCATTTTTCTCTTAGCCACCTCATCTTTTGCTGCCACGCTCTTGTGCCCTGGTGCCGTCAGTCCTTCTACCTGCGGCAGCCTCGTTCGGCTTGTCCTCCCAAGTACCAGCTTGGCCGGGCATTTCCCTGTAGACCCATGGGGCGTATTTCTGTAGTCTCTCAGTATTTGGCATAGTGCTTGGCCCAGGGAAATCTGTGACAGCTTCGCCCTCTGAACTGCCTTCTTGATGTTTCCCATGAATCTTTCGACCATGCCATTTGCTTGCGGCCATAGTGGTGTTATCTTCCTGTGCTGTATTCCGAGGTAGGCCATGAACCTTCGGAATTCCTCTCCTGAGAACGGAGGACCATTATCAGTTTTCAGTGTTTCTGGTGAGCCCCATGCTGCAAATATGTCGCCCTGAACAGGTAGTGTTGCTGCTGCTGACGTTGAGGAGACTTGTCTCACAATGGGGAATCTGGAGTATTCATCTATTATGACCAGTAGGTAAGTTCCAGCTTCTTGATCGTATCTTCGACTAGACGGTCTAAACTGGGGAACCACACTTTTTCTCTAAGCAACTTCTTTGTCGCCACAATGCCCCTGTGTGACTCGTGTGCAATGCTGACCACTTGGCACCGTAGTGAGCTTGGAATGACTATCCTGGTGCCCCGCATTACTATTCCACTATTTGCCTCTGATAGCTCTGCGCTTATTTTCTGCAAAGCCAGCATCTCCTCCTTGTTTACTCCTCCCTTCCATGTGCAGTTGTTGTTGACATGTCTCCACCTTTGTTGCCTCATCATTTCTCTGGCCGCTCGGAGAGTGTAATCTTTTTCAGTTTCTCTCTCTATTTCTGTTACTGGTGCAGGCTTTGCTTTAACATAAAGTTTAAGTATTCTTCTGCCATTGAGGCCTTTGTCTCTGCATGCGGTAGTGGATGCCGTGACATGTAGTCTGCTGGATTATGTTCTTTCCCTGGTTTGTGGACAATTTTGAAATCGTAGTCCATCAATCTGATGCCCCAGCACTCGATGCAGGGCGGCATCTCTGCCACTGGGTTGCCGTAAATTGTTACTAGTGCTTGGTGGTCTGTGATGATTGTGAACGGCTTCCCGTACACAAACATGTGGTAATGCTCGCATGCCCATACCACCGCTAAGATTTTTTTCTCTTCCGCTGTGAGTATGCCTTCTCAATGTCTGTCAGGCTTTTGCTGGCGTATGAAACAATCTTCCTTGGTGACTCCTTTCCTGGCAAGTGTTGTGCTAGTATCGCTCCTAGCCCCACTGGGCTGGCATCGACTGTCATCTCGGTGCAGAGCAGAGGGTCGAAGTATGCAAGGTGCTCCACAGTCATCACGGCCTTCCGTATTTCTTCGAACGCTTCATTGCATTGTTGAGACCAGACAAATTTCTGGCCTTGCTTCGTTAGTTCTCTCAGCGGCGTGCTCACCGTAGCAAAGTCTTGTATGTATCTGGCACAGTAGCTTGCCAGGCCTAGGAATGATCTTATTTCTGCCACATCTGACGGTGGCCTTGTGTTCTTCAGCGTCTCCACTTTGCTGGGATCAGGCCTCATCCCCTTTTCCGAGAATATGTGCCCGAAGAATATCACTTCTGTTCTCCCTAGCTCGCAATTTTCTCCATTGTTAGCCCGGCCTGCTTCAGCTGTTTGCACACTTGCCGTAGGGCGCCATCGTGTTCTTCGTCCGATTTCCCAAACACTAGGATGTCGTCACTGTAGTTGAAACTGTTGTGAACTGGTCTTATCACCTGTCTTATTGTTTCCTGAAATATTTCAGCTGCTGACGAGATACCAAAACTGAGCCTTTTGTATCTGAATAGTCCTAGGTGTGTGGAGAACGTCGTTATGTACCTTGACTGGGGGTCCAGTTCTAGTTGGTGATATCCTTTGCACAGATCTAGCTTTGAGAATCGGCACGCCCCTGTCAGCCGGCTGATCATGTCGTTCAGATGAGGTCCCGGATGACGTTCCCTCGAACGGTATTCAGTATTCTCATGTCTACACAGATCTGTATTTGGGACGCATTCTTCTTCGGGACTGCCACAATCGGTGACACCCATGGTGTCGGGCCGTCTGCAGGCTCAATAATGTCTTGCTGTAGTAAGTTGTTTATTTCTTCTTCCACTTGCGGTTGTAGATGAATAGTCACTCTCCTGTGATGCTGTGCCACTGGCCTCACAGCTTCATTTATGTGTAGGGTGATCTGTTTGTCTTTTAGTTTCCCCAGCCCTTTCAGTATTTCTTGATATTCTTGCAGTATGTTGTCTTTTTCTGTCATGAGATATGTCATAGCCAACAGACCCATGACTTGTGCCGTGACGTCGCACAGCAGGCAGGGTGCAGGGTTGTCCCCTTTCAACATGTGTATCTCTTCTTGGCATGTAATGTCCTGATATGTCAGAGTTTAGGTGAATTTGCCCATGTTTTCGACGGGTGTCTTTGATCCCCATGTGAACACATCTACTGTTGATGGCGATAATGTTGGCTTTACTCTCATCTTCATGTACTCTGACATGCACATTATGTTGCATGTTGCGCCAATGTCTAGCACGAATTTTGTTCTGTGGCGCCCGATGTCAATGTCTACTGTGGCCGTCTTTTTTATTTGCTGCTTCTCCACCAGCTAGACGTGTTCCTGCTGTCTTCCTTCCTTTAATGTGTCGGACATGAGGTATAGCCGTGCTTCCCTCCCGGCCGCCGTCATTTCGTCCGACTCTTCGGACGAGCCTCTTTCCGCCGTCTCCATGTGTCGGGCGTGACTTGTGCCCATCATCCTTGGTCTTGCTGTTCGTCCCCTCTCATTCCTGAATTGCCGGCTCATGCAGGTGCTTGCGAAATGGTTGTCCCTATTGCATTTTCTGCATTTCTGGCCCATTGCTGGGCAGGTGCCAATGTGTGGGAATTCAAGGCCGCACCTGTAGCATGTGACGGCTTGTTTCCTGGGATGTTGTTGCTCCCTGTTATCGTTCCTTTTAACATTTTCCGTCATCCGATGCGCCATAGCTATTCCTTTTTCTTTGCCTATTTGTATTTGTTTGGCATGTTCCGTGGCCCGTGCTTCTGTGCGGGCCATCATCAGTTTTTTCTCAAGTGTTGTTGGTTCTTTTAGAATGCGTGCCCTGAACTCTACTGACAGACACCCTTCAATGAGACGCGTTCGTATTGCTTCTACATTGTTGAATTTTTCGAATTCGCAATATGTCACCAACTTCCGCAATCTTGTCGCAAAGTCATCCATGCTTTCTTCAGGTTGTTGGCATGCTGTATGGAACGTGTACCTTTCAAAGTTGATGTTGCGTTGGGGGTCGAATTTCTCCATGAGGCACGCTTTCGCGCCTTTGTAATCCGCCGTTTTTTCACTCGGGAATGTCATCATTAGGTCTTCTATCTCGTCCCCCGCAAGGTTAATCAGCAGATCTAGTTGTTTGCTCTCTGCGACGTCCGTTGCGCGCATGTAGCATTTGAGTTGTCGTAGCCATCTCTCCCATCTGATGCCTGCGGAACACAGCTTGTGTGCTCCTTGTGTCTTCATCACCCATCCTTTGTTTTATTTTATTATTATTATTTTTTTTTTTTCTTTTACTCTTCTTTCTTCTTCCTCTATTGCTACTTTCTTTCTTTAGCACATTTTTTTCTTTTATTCCTCCTTTTTCCGACCTTTTTAATGCTTTATTTCCTTTTGCCTTACTTTAAAATGGCCTTCCGGCCTTCCTGTGCTGTTATTGGCCCAATTTGCCTGACTCCAAGATAGCCGCCGCACTCTCGCGTGATTTCGCGCTGTCTGGGACTTTGCCTGACTCTTTAAAATGGCCGCCTTCTATCTTGGATGCTCATTGGCCCAATTTGCCTGACTCCAAAATGGCCGCCTCCTCTCGGGAGAGTTTGATGAAAACTCACGCGCGGGAGCGTCTTAATTTCCTTCCTCGGCTGCTTCGTCAATTTCAGTTTCGCGCTGCTCTTACTTGTGTTGGCAGCGCCGGGGTGGGCTCCCGCAACGATGTTCTTTTTCTGCTGGGAACTTCGGACCAGGGTGGGCTGTGGCTCCGAGATGATTTCCGCGACCGTGTGGGCTCCGACAGTCGCGGCGACGCGTGGATTTCGATCCCGCCTCATCACCAGTTGTCGCGTCGCTTGCCCGGCAATGACCACCACCACGCAGTGTGAGTAAGTGTTCTTTATTTCTTATCATCGGCAGCTAGCATGCTGCGCGTCTGCCCTCGACCATCGCTTCCTGTGCTCTCTCTCTCGGCCGCCCCCTGACCGGAACTGGTGTCCTCAGGACACTACAGTGTGTGTGACCGTCTGTTCTCACCATGCCGTTACTCTGGTGCAGGCCCTCGTATCAAGCCATCCTTGGACTTCTAAACCAAGGTGAGGAGTCATATTATGGTTGCTTGTCTCATTATCAAAAGTAAGTACGGCTGTGGGAAGTGTAGCTATTCTGATCTGCTTTACTTTTTAAATGGTCAATTTTGGGAGGGTGCATTGCACGATTGACTTTACCTGGGGATCTCCCCTGTCCTTTCTTGCGGACTGACGCAGAGGCTTGCAGGTTTGTGTTGTGCTCAGCTGCCAGTTTCTTTTTGGGTGATGGCAGTGCAGAGTAGAGTAAGGGGCAGACCGACTAGGAAGTGCCTGCCGGCACAATAAATGATATGCTCTCCAATGAGGGGGGCGCCTCCTTTGTATCTCGGTACAAAAGGGGGTGGTGATGGACGGAGCATCAGAACCAATCAAACACTCACACCCAGTCAACAGATCTGGGCTTGATCCATCACCGTTCTTTAGCCCACTCTGCCACCCCAGTTCAGACATGGTCATATGCAAATCAGTCTGACCCTGTGCCTCATGGGAACAGTCCAGCCCGAACTGCCAAACCATGCCTTCCCTGGACCGGAAACAAGCTTCCTAGGACCGGTTTCTGGCATTTCAGCCGTCTTCAGCCAGGCTTGCTTGAATCCAGTGGCAAAGTGAGCAAGGGACTCACGTCTGAGCATACCCTGCCAACTTATGGCGAACAAAGCGGTACAAAAGGGGGTGGTGATGGACGGAGCATCAGAACCAATCAAACACTCACACCCAGTCAACAGATCTGGGCTTGATCCATCACCGTTCTTTAGCCCACTCTGCCACCCCAGTTCAGACATGGTCATATGCAAATCAGTCTGACACTGTGCCTCATGGGAACAGTCCAGCCCGAACTGCCAAACCATGCCTTCCCTGGACCGGAAACAAGCTTCCTAGGACCGGTTTCTGGCATTTCAGCCGTCTTCAGCCAGGCTTGCTTGAATCCAGTGGCAAAGTGAGCAAGGGACTCACGTCTGAGCATACCCTGCCAACTTATGGCGAACAAAGCGGTACAAAAGGGGGTGGTGATGGACGGAGCATCAGAACCAATCAAACACTCACACCCAGTCAACAGATCTGGGCTTGATCCATCACCGTTCTTTAGCCCACTCTGCCACCCCAGTTCAGACATGGTCATATGCAAATCAGTCTGACCCTGTGCCTCATGGGAACAGTCCAGCCCGAACTGCCAAACCATGCCTTCCCTGGACCGGAAACAAGCTTCCTAGGACCGGTTTCTGGCATTTCAGCCATCTTCAGCCAGGCTTGCTTGAATCCAGTGGCAAAGTGAGCAAGGGACTCACGTCTGAGCATACCCTGCCAACTTATGGCGAACAAAGCAGTACAAAAGGGGGTGGTGATGGACGGAGCATCAGAACCAATCAAACACTCACACCCAGTCAACAGATCTGGGTTTGATCCATCACCGTTCTTTAGCCCACTCTGCCACCCCAGTTCAGACATGGTCATATGCAAATCAGTCTGACCCTGTGCCTCATGGGAACAGTCCAGCCCGAACTGCCAAACCATGCCTTCCCTGGACCGGAAACAAGCTTCCTAGGACCGGTTTCTGGCATTTAAGCCGTCTTCAGCCAGGCTTGCTTGAATCCAGTGGCAAAGTGAGCAAGGGACTCACGTCTGAGCATACCCTGCCAACTTATGGCGAACAAGGCGGTACAAAAGGGGGTGGTGATGGACGGAGCATCAGAACCAATCAAACACTCACACCCAGTCAACAGATCTGGGTTTGATCCATCACCGTTTTTTAGCCCACTCTGCCACCCCAGTTCAAACATGGCCATATGCAAATCAGTCTGACCCTGTGCCTCATGGGAACAGTCCAGCCCGAACTGCCAAGCCATGCCTTCCCTGGACCGGAAACAACCTTCCTAGGACCGGTTTCTGGCATTTCAGCCATCTTCAGCCAGGCTGGCTTGAATCCAGTGGCAAAGTGAGCAAGGGACTCACGTCTGAGCATACCCTGCCAACTTATGGCGAACAAGGCGGTACAAAAGGGGGTGGTGATGGACGGAGCATCAGAACCAATCAAACACTCACACCCAGTCAACAGATCTGGGTTTGATCCATCACCGTTTTTTAGCCCACTCTGCCACCCCAGTTCAAACATGGCCATATGCAAATCAGTCTGACCCTGTGCCTCATGGGAACAGTCCAGCCCGAACTGCCAAGCCATGCCTTCCCTGGACCGGAAACAAGCTTCCTAGGACCGGTTTCTGGCATTTCAGCCGTCTTCAGCCAGGCTTGCTTGAATCCAGTGGCAAAGTGAGCAAGGGACTCACGTCTGAGCATACCCTGCCAACTTATGGCGAACAAAGCGGTACAAAAGGGGGTGGTGATGGACGGAGCATCAGAACCAATCAAACACTCACACCCAGTCAACAGATCTGGGTTTGATCCATCACCGTTTTTTAGCCCACTCTGCCACCCCAGTTCAAACATGGCCATATGCAAATCAGTCTGACCCTGTGCCTCATGGGAACAGTCCAGCCCGAACTGCCAAGCCATGCCATGCCTTCCCTGGACCGGAAACAAGCTTCCTAGGACCGGTTTCTGGCATTTCAGCCGTCTTCAGCCAGGCTTGCTTGAATCCAGTGGCAAAGTGAGCAAGGGACTCACGTCTGAGCATACTTATGGCGAACCACGTAAGTTGGCAGGGTATGCTCAGACGTGAGTCCCTTGCTCACTTTGCCACTGGATTCAAGCAAGCCTGGCTGAAGACGGCTGAAATGCCAGAAACCGGTCCTAGGAAGCTTGTTTCCGGTCCAGGGAAGGCATGGCATGGCAGTTCGGGCTGGACTGTTCCCATGAGGCACAGGGTCAGACTGATTTGCATATGGCCATGTTTGAACTGGGGTGGCAGAGTGGGCTAAAAAACGGTGATGGATCAAACCCAGATCTGTTGACTGGGTGTGAGTGGTTGATTGGTTCTGATGCTCCGTCCATCACCACCCCCTTTTGTACCGCTTTGTTCGCCATAAGTTGGCAGGGTATGCTCAGACGTGAGTCCCTTGCTCACTTTGCCACTGGATTCAAGCAAGCCTGGCTGAAGACGGCTGAAATGCCAGAAACCGGTCCTAGGAAGCTTGTTTCCGGTCCAGGGAAGGCATGGCTTGGCAGTTCGGGCTGGACTGTTCCCATGAGGCACAGGGTCAGACTGATTTGCATATGGCCATGTTTGAACTGGGGTGGCAGAGTGGGCTAAAAAACGGTGATGGATCAAACCCAGATCTGTTGACTGGGTGTGAGTGTTTGATTGGTTCTGATGCTCCGTCCATCACCACCCCCTTTTGTACCGCCTTGTTCGCCATAAGTTGGCAGGGTATGCTCAGACGTGAGTCCCTTGCTCACTTTGCCACTGGATTCAAGCCAGCCTGGCTGAAGACGGCTGAAATGCCAGAAACCGGTCCTAGGAAGCTTGTTTCCGGTCCAGGGAAGGCATGGCTTGGCAGTTCGGGCTGGACTGTTCCCATGAGGCACAGGGTCAGACTGATTTGCATATGGCCATGTTTGAACTGGGGTGGCAGAGTGGGCTAAAAAACGGTGATGGATCAAACCCAGATCTGTTGACTGGGTGTGAGTGTTTGATTGGTTCTGATGCTCCGTCCATCACCACCCCCTTTTGTACCGCCTTGTTCGCCATAAGTTGGCAGGGTATGCTCAGACGTGAGTCCCTTGCTCACTTTGCCACTGGATTCAAGCAAGCCTGGCTGAAGACGGCTGAAATGCCAGAAACCGGTCCTAGGAAGCTTGTTTCCGGTCGAGGGAAGGCATGGCTTGGCAGTTCGGGCTGGACTGTTCCCATGAGGCACAGGGTCAGACTGATTTGCATATCGCCATGTTTGAACTGGGGTGGCAGAGTGGGCTAAAAAACGGTGATGGATCAAACCCAGATCTGTTGACTGGGTGTGAGTGTTTGATTGGTTCTGATGCTCCGTCCATCACCACCCCCTTTTGTACCGCTTTGTTCGCCATAAGTTGGCAGGGTATGCTCAGACGTGAGTCCCTTGCTCACTTTGCCACTGGATTCAAGCAAGCCTGGCTGAAGACGGCTGAAATGCCAGAAACCGGTCCTAGGAAGCTTGTTTCCGGTCCAGGGAAGGCATGGCTTGGCAGTTCGGGCTGGACTGTTCCCATGAGGCACAGGGTCAGACTGATTTGCATATGGCCATGTTTGAACTGGGGTGGCAGAGTGGGCTAAAAAACGGTGATGGATCAAACCCAGATCTGTTGACTGGGTGTGAGTGTTTGATTGGTTCTGATGCTCCGTCCATCACCACCCCCTTTTGTACAGCTTTGTTCGCCATAAGTTGGCAGGGTATGCTCAGACGTGAGTCCCTTGCTCACTTTGCCACTGGATTCAAGCAAGCCTGGCTGAAGACGGCTGAAATGCCAGAAACCGGTCCTAGGAAGCTTGTTTCCGGTCCAGGGAAGGCATGGCTTGGCAGTTCGGGCTGGACTGTTCCCATGAGGCACAGGGTCAGACTGATTTGCATATGGCCATGTTTGAACTGGGGTGGCAGAGTGGGCTAAAAAACGGTGATGGATCAAACCCAGATCTGTTGACTGGGTGTGAGTGTTTGATTGGTTCTGATGCTCCGTCCATCACCACCCCCTTTTGTACCGCTTTGTTCGCCATAAGTTGGCAGGGTATGCTCAGACGTGAGTCCCTTGCTCACTTTGCCACTGGATTCAAGCAAGCCTGGCTGAAGACGGCTGAAATGCCAGAAACCGGTCCTAGGAAGCTTGTTTCCGGTCCAGGGAAGGCATGGCTTGGCAGTTCGGGCTGGACTGTTCCCATGAGGCACAGGGTCAGACTGATTTGCATATGGCCATGTTTGAACTGGGGTGGCAGAGTGGGCTAAAAAACGGTGATGGATCAAACCCAGATCTGTTGACTGGGTGTGAGTGTTTGATTGGTTCTGATGCTCCGTCCATCACCACCCCCTTTTGTACCGCTTTGTTCGCCATAAGTTGGCAGGGTATGCTCAGACGTGAGTCCCTTGCTCACTTTGCCACTGGATTCAAGCAAGCCTGGCTGAAGACGGCTGAAATGCCAGAAACCGGTCCTAGGAAGCTTGTTTCCGGTCCAGGGAAGGCATGGCTTGGCAGTTCGGGCTGGACTGTTCCCATGAGGCACAGGGTCAGACTGATTTGCATATGGCCATGTTTGAACTGGGGTGGCAGAGTGGGCTAAAAAACGGTGATGGATCAAACCCAGATCTGTTGACTGGGTGTGAGTGTTTGATTGGTTCTGATGCTCCGTCCATCACCACCCCCTTTTGTACCGCTTTGTTCGCCATAAGTTGGCAGGGTATGCTCAGACGTGAGTCCCTTGCTCACTTTACCACTGGATTCAAGCAAGCCTGGCTGAAGACGGCTGAAATACCAGAAACCGGTCCTAGGAAGCTTGTTTCCGGTCCAGGGAAGGCATGGCTTGGCAGTTCGGGCTGGACTGTTCCCATGAGGCACAGGGTCAGACTGATTTGCATATGGCCATGTTTGAACTGGGGTGGCAGAGTGGGCTAAAAAACGGTGATGGATCAAACCCAGATCTGTTGACTGGGTGTGAGTGTTTGATTGGTTCTGATGCTCTGTCCATCACCACCCCTTTTTGTACCGCTTTGTTCGCCATAAGTTGGCAGGGTATGCTCAGACGTGAGTCCCTTGCTCACTTTGCCACTGGATTCAAGCAAGCCTGGCTGAAGACGGCTGAAATGCCAGAAACCGGTCCTAGGAAGCTTGTTTCCGGTCCAGGGAAGGCATGGCTTGGCAGTTCGGGCTGGACTGTTCCCATGAGGCACAGGGTCAGACTGATTTGCATATGGCCATGTTTGAACTGGGGTGGCAGAGTGGGCTAAAAAACGGTGATGGATCAAACCCAGATCTGTTGACTGGGTGTGAGTGTTTGATTGGTTCTGATGCTCCGTCCATCACCACCCCCTTTTGTACTCCTTTGTATCTCAGCCTGTATCGTTGACAGGCACAGCTTCTACAAGCGTCTCCTGTTCTGGTGTTGTTCTAATCTTGTCTCACTGACTGGCACAGCGCGACTGCCAGTTCCAGCACGGTTCACTGATGGCACAGCTTGCTCTCCATATATTTACACAGCTTTGCATTGATGTCTGACAATTGCCGGTTCCAAAACAATTCTCCGATCGCCACAGCTTATTCTACTTATATTTAAACAAACATCATAAACAATACTAAAATATTTCAATATTGTAGGGAGTTCTGTCTACCGCCGCAGTCCTCATGGAACTCCACCATTTTGTGCTTTGGAACCTTTAGTCCTGGGAGGAGTTTCCTATGCTTTGAAAGAGACACCCTATCATAACAATAACAAGCATTTGCAATGCAATAGGTCTCGCATTTACACGAGTTTGAGCTATTGACATTGTAAATGACAATGCATTTTATTAAATTATTTTCCAAAACAGTAAATACAGAGATAGGACCTTTTCAATTCCTACCCCCCCCCACCCCCACCCCGACAACTACGATATTATTGCATTTCAAGGACACAAAGGTATGTTCCATTGAGTGAAATGGGTTCTTAGTCACCCAAAAAGAACAAACAAGAAAAAAGGAAAAAACAAGGAAAAAGGAGCTTAAAAAAGGTAAGCGCAATCACCAAGAGAGGTACAAAGTAAAATATGGGAGAAAAATAAGAATAAGAGAAAAGGGCACAATCCGGCCTGTTCGTAAGCTGCCCCATTCAGGCAGGACATCCCTTGAATGATAGAAGACAAATTATCCGTTTGGCCCAGACTGTTCCAGCCAGATAGTTAGAAGTTCTCAGATGTCTGACCCCTTCTTTCACTCTTTGCGACCTTTTTAAGCGTATACAGCCTTCTCAAGGTGATATGTCGCAACTAACCTAGCCAGCCATTGAGAGAAAAGAGGGGGGGGTCTGCCTCTTACCATGCTGAAGCAATGCAAATCCTCCACACAGTCATAGCTACAAAAAGAAGTGCTCCACCTTTTTACCTCCTAACCTTCTCTTGGGTCCCCAACAGGATGGTTGTAGGAGTCAGTATTATGGCCTGGGAAATAACCCTCCCCAGAAAGTCCTGTATTTTAAGAAGGACCTGAGTAAGTTTTGGGTAGGTGGCAAACATGTGTATTGAGTCAGCGTCTAACTCCGAGCACCTAGGGCACAGCGTCACCTTGCCTACTCCCCATTTGGCAACTTTGCTAGGGCTAATGTAGAAAAAGATGGTTTTAAAGTGTTGCGCCTGCAGTTTAGCTGACAGTAAGTCACTCTGAGCAAGTTCCAATGAGTTATAAAACCTGCTATGTGGAGCCTCCAGTTTTGTTTGCCACTTGTCTGCTATCCTGGGTAAATCATCTGGGGTTTGGCTATTCAGTGCAGAGTATATAAGGCCTATCCGAGGGGTCACTGAGGCCCAAAACATTTTGATGAATTACATTTCAACAAACCCGCCGTGTCTCCCAGCCTTTCGAGAAACAAAGTCACGTATGGTAAAATATTTAAAGGGATCTTGGTTTTTTAGTCCATATTTGCTTTGTAGCTCTGTAAAGGGTTTAACTCCTTCACTAGAGATTAGGTCTCCCAGTTTTTAAATGCCAGCTTTATACCAGTCTAGTCGATAGCAGGCAAGTTGCAGTTTGCACTGATAGGGGAAAAGTAGTTCAGTCTTCCCAGCCCATATATCCTACGAATGTTGCGAAAAACCTTAAAGGAGTTCATCAGTGTCTTGAATCTGACTCGCTGTAATATCCAAAGGATACCTGCCTGAGAAGACAGCCGCGGGTCTCGTCTCCCAGTAATAGTTGAAATGGCGAAGGAAGCCTAATCGAGGGAGAGAAGGAGTGTTCCTTCACCAGTTCCGTGCTGTATTGCAGAACTGAAGCCCAATAGTAGAGTACTATGGGGCATTTCAACAACAACCGGCGATAATTATCGCTGAGCGCACTTAGCGCTCGGATAAATATCGCCGGCTAGCGCCGATTTTTATCGCTGAGATAGCGTGCTATTAGCAACGCTTATCTCATCAGCGATAAAAATCCTAGCGCTAACTGGCTAACGTGAGATTATTGCTGGAAACCCAGCGATAATCTCACGTTAGCTAGTTGATAGGGACTCACAAACTTAGCCATGATATACACCTTCCATAGGATATCATGGCTAAGTCAGTCCTGAAGCAGGCGTAAGGAAAGTAGCGATAACAGGGGTTATCGGTTATCGCTACTTTTCCTGACGCTATGCTTCATAGCGTTAGGCTTGCTGATAGGAGAAATGTCGCTTAGCGACATTTCTCCTGTCATGCCAGGTCAGGAACGCCCACTTTGCATCTCATTAGAGATGCAAAGCTGGGCGTTAGGAATCCTGACGCTAAAGCAAGGTTTCACGCGTTAGCGTGACCATGCTGATTAGGCGATAAAATTATCGCCGCTTTTCGGCCGAAAACGGCCGCAGAAACGGCGATAATTTTTTATCGCCTGCTTGTTGATATGCCCCCAAGTTGGGGAAGGCCCAGCCACCCCGATCCCTGGGAAGAGACAGTTGCTTTAGGTCCCGCCTAGGTTGTGAATAAGCCCAAATAAATTGTGTGAAGGGTTGCTGAAATTTCTGCAGCCTGGTTTTATTAAATTCCAGTGGGATGGATCAAAAAAAGTAAAGTAGTTTCGGGAAGTAGCTCATTTTAATTACATTACATCTGCCCACCAGGGTCAGATGTAAGTTATTCATTCAATTGAGGGCTCTCTTTGTTTCTGTAGCCAGTGGGGATAGGTTCTCAGTTACAATTTCATCTATATTAGCTGTTATAGTTACCCTCAGGTATTTGGCCTTCGTGACAATCCGGCTGTCAATCCAGTTGAGTTCTTTGTTTATTATTATTTGGGTTTTCTTTTTATTTAATGCGTCCCCCGAGATTTTTCCAAATTTATGTGCCTCGAATTCCAATGCCAAAATAGCGCTTTCGGGCTCAGGGGTGGTTATGGCCAGATCGTCAGCATAGGCCATAATTTTAGTGTCTTGTCCCTGACTGCTTACTGCCAAGATTGCTGGATTATTTTCAATTTTCTTAATTAGGGGATCTATGTAGAGGGCAAAAAGTAAGGGGGAACAAGGAAAACCTTGCCTGGTGCCCCAAGAGATGTAAAATTGCTCAGTTAGCCTCCCATTTATCGATACGCAGGCCGTCGGGTTCTGGTACAGAGCTTGCACAGCTTGTATTAGTTTTGGCCCATAGCCCATCCTCTTCATGACGCACCACAGGAACCGCCAGGAAACCCGGTCAAATGCTTTTTCAGCATCTAATAGAATCAGTGACATCGGGTCTCCTGCTACTTGTGCTGCGTCAAACAAATTGATGGCCCGCCTAATATGTTCGGTGGTACTTTTCTTTGGGATGAATCCGTGTTGTAATTCGGACACCAGGGACTTGACTACTAAGGATATTCTCATTGCAAGAATTTTGGAAAAGACTTTTGAGTCACAGTTTATGAGTGTGATTGGCCTATATGAGCCCATCTCTAAGGGTGACTTATCATTTTTGGGGAACATAGAGATTTTGGCATTGGACCAGGAGGCAGCAGGAGGGGCCCCGTTAAAGATGGAGGTTACTACGGCAAGAAAGATGGACTTTATTTGGGGAGCAACGATTTTATAAAATTCCACAGGAATGCCATCCATTCCTGCGGCCTACCCATCTGGCAAACTGGCTAAGGCTTCTGTGATGTCTTCCCAAGTCGGGGTAACATCCAGCTGCTCACAATTGTCCTGGCTGAGCTACCTTAGATCCACCTCTTCTATATATTTGGTAATCTCAACATCTCCTGAATCAGCTGACCTGCTATTTTCTTCTGCATATAGCTCAGCATAGAATTCTCGAAAGCCTTCTTGTATCTTACTAGGATCACTAGTCTCTACCCCTGTTTACAGTTGGATTGCAAGTATATCGCTACCTGTGGCCTGCTGCCTAGTTTTGATGGAAAGATGGTGACCGATTGCTACATTCGTAATTTTTTTCCCGCGTTGCTGCCCACCTAGCTGCGGTCTTTTCTGCAAATACTGACCCTATTTCAGCCTTTGTAAGTATTACTTTGTTTTGAGTATTTTCAGTATCCACTCCAGCTTGAACCATTTGGACTAGTTTCACTTCTGCTTTTTTTTGTTTTTCCTGGAGATCACAAACTAACAATTTTTCTTTCTTATTTTTCCTAATTAAAAACCTTAGAGTCTCTCCCCGAATACCAGTTTTTAGCGTGTCCGAGACTATCATGGTCGGGGCCGTTCCCATGTTTATTTCCAGAAACTCTTGGATCCAAACTTGGATGTGTGACCGATAGCCCGCATCTTGTAATAACGCTTTCTTGAAGCTCCATCTCAGGGTTTAGCTCCAATTCCCCAATCCCCCGGTGTTTAAAATGAGTGGGTTGTGATCCGACATGAAGCGCGGAGCAGTATCTATGGAGCATCTGCCTAGTAAAGAGGACGAAATCAAAAAGTAGTGTAGTCTAGCAAATGACCGGTGTGAGGCAGAAAAATAGGTGTAACCTGGTTGAGTGGAATTCAAATTGGACCAAACATCACTGAGCCCATGAGTTTGAGCTAAGTTAATTAGTGTTTGGTACACTAGGGGCTTTCTACCTGTATACCTCCAATTATTGTCCATTTTCCAGTTACAGGGCAGGTTGATATTAAGATCGCCACAGACGATTATTGGAGTAGGCCAGTGAGCTAATTCCCCAGAAATCAAATGAATAATCCCTGGGTCATCTGCGTTGCTTCCATTAATTGAACATAAGGTGAAAGGAGGATTAGGGGGAAGGTGGCATTCAGTGATTACTCATCTACCCAGGGAGTCAGATTTAATGTGGGAATATTTTAAGGGCAGTCTCCTTTCAGCCATAACTCCTACCCCTTTTATTTTTGCGCCCTGTGTAGTAGCCCCTATAACTTTAAGCCCTAGCGAATTCAATAAGTGTTTTTGTGATCCCTCTATGTGAGTCTCCTGAAGGCAGACAATCTCGGCCCCCAAGCGTAAACCTTGCGCAGCTTTTTGTCTTTTTGAGGCATCATTCAGCCCACAAATGTTTGCAGAAATAAACCTAAGAGTATTTATCTTAGCCATTTGGATATTTTAGAGAAATTTGAGCCAGAAAGTTCTTAATCCTTTGAGTGCGCTTGACTTGGTGAGTTCCTAAACCTTGCCCAGCATTTAAGTGAGTGACTGTGTGTTAAACGGTGTCCTTGGTTCCTCTGTGTCATTCTAAGTTCCCCCCTCCCCCAGCCCACCCCCCCCTTTCTTTGAGCAATCAGGAATAACCTGTATGATGGTAGTCAGTAGTGAGTCTCTGCCGCTGACCACGCCTTGAACATGTTAACCCCTTCGCTGCTAGGCCTTTTCCCCTCCTGTGCTAAGCCCTTTTTGGGCTATTTGAGGTAGTGCGCGCTTAGGCCCCTGTAACTTTTTGACCACATTAGGTATCCACGCCAAATTTGCGTCCTTTTCTTCCAACATCTTGGGGATTCTAAAGGTACCCAGGGTTTGTGGATTCTCCTAGAGGGGTCACAGAAATTAGTCAAAATACAGCAATTTTTTTTTTTTTTTGTGAAAAATGTGAAAAACGGGCTGCAAATGAAAGCTTCTGGGTTTTTCTCTGCAAATGGTATCAAAAAAGGGTTTGTGGGGCTGAAATCACAATTTCTCCAGCTTTTAGGGAATGACAGACTTTTGTTAGAAAACCAACATTTTTTACACAGTTTTGGCATTTTTCTGGGACATACCCTATTTTTGCTATTTTTTGTGCTTTCAACCTCCTTCCAGTTAACGGTAGAAAAGGGTAACAAAACAATACTGGATCCTGGAAAGCTATACATTTTTGAAAAGTAGACAAAATTCTGAATTCAGCAAGGGGTCATTTGCGTAGATCCATCAAGGTTTCTTTATAGAAATTTACAGGCAAATATAGGAGAAATTAAAAATTTGTTGAAAAAAGCAGCCTCTTGAGTCAACGTTTTTACCTGTAACTTCTTCGAATTATGACATCTCTTTGAAAGCAATGTACCGTTACATCCGGTAGACCTTCCTGGTTGTGTGGACATATAGGACTTGTAGGTTCATCAAGAGCCCAACGAACCCAGAGTAGAAAAATGAGCAGCATTTTGTAATGTATTTTTTTTTTGGTCCGGGTATATAGCAATTATTGTGGGAAAATGTATACTTGGAAAAATCGGTATGAAAGTCACCTATGTATTTCTGAAATGGGAACAAATTACAGAGTTCAGAAACAGTGCATATTTGCACATTTTCGAAATTGGGAATACTCATATTTGCATGACAATTATTGGTCATTTTTCAAAATGACTTTTTTTTTACACAATGTCTTTCATTTGGAAGGGAGAAATGCATCAAAAATCAACAGGTAATAACAGTTGCTTTACAAATTCGAACTACCCTAAGTCTCCCGAGAAAAATGGTACCTCACTTGTGTGGGTAGGCATAGTGCCCACGACAGGAAGTGGCTCAAAACCTAAGGTGAACACACCACATTTTCACACTGAAAATTTACACTTTTTTTGCAAAGAGTCTAGCTGTAGTTTTTGAACCCTAGCCCTGCCGGCACCTAGGGAAACCTAGCAAACCTATACATTTTTGAAAACTAGACACCCAGGGGAATCCAGGATGGGGTGACTTGACTGCCTCCCACCATGGTCTGTTACCCAGAATCCCTTGCAAACGTAAAAAATTGAAAAAAAAACAACATTTTCCCCACATTTCTGTGATGGAAAGTTCTGGAATCTGCGTGGATCCACAAATTTCCACCCACCCCGCGTTCCCCAAAGTCCTACGAGAAAAATGGTACCTCACTTGTGCGGGTCGGCCTAGTGCCCGCGACAGGAAACGGCGCAAAACGCAACGTGGTTTTGGAGTGAAAAATGACCCTTTTTTTGGCAAAGTGACTAGCTGTAGATTTTGTACCTTAGCCCTGCCGGCACCTAGGGAAACCTAGCAAACCTATACATTTCTGAAAACTAGACACCCAGGGGAATCCAGGATGGGGTGACTTGACTGCCTCCCACCATGGTCTGTTACCCAGAATCCCTTGCAAACGTAAAAAATTGAAAAAAAAAACACATTTTCCCCACATTTCTGTGATGGAAAGTTCTGGAATCTGCGTGGATCCACAAATTTCCACCCACCCCGCGTTCCCCAAAGTCCTACGAGAAAAATGGTACCTCACTTGTGCGGGTCGGCCTAGTGCCCGCGACAGGAAACGGCGCAAAACGCAACGTGGTTTTGGAGTGAAAAATGACCCTTTTTTTGGCAAAGTGACTAGCTGTAGATTTTGTACCCTAGCCCTGCCGGCACCTAGGGAAACCTAGCAAACCTATACATTTCTGAAAACTAGACACCCAGGGGAATCCAGGATGGGGTGACTTGACTGCCTCCCACCATGGTCTGTTACCCAGAATCCCTTGCAAACGTAAAAAATTGAAAAAAAAAACACATTTTCCCCACATTTCTGTGATGGAAAGTTCTGGAATTTGCGTGGATCCACAAATTTCCACCCACCCCGCGTTCCCCAAAGTCCTACGAGAAAAATGGTACCTCACTTGTGCGGGTCGGCCTAGTGCCCGCGACAGGAAACGGCGCAAAACGCAACGTGGTTTTGGAGTGAAAAATGACCCTTTTTTTGGCAAAGTGACTAGCTGTAGATTTTGTACCCTAGCCCTGCCGGCACCTAGGGAAACCTAGCAAACCTATACATTTTTGAAAACTAGACACCCAGGGGAATCCAGGATGGGGTGACTTGACTGCCTCCCACCATGGTCTGTTACCCAGAATCCCTTGCAAACGTAAAAAATTGAAAAAAAAACCACATTTTCCCCACATTTCTGTGATGGAAAGTTCTGGAATCTGCGTGGATCCACAAATTTCCACCCACCCCGTGTTCCCCAAAGTCCTACGAGAAAAATGGTACCTCACTTGTGCGGGTCGGCCTAGTGCCCGCGACAGGAAACGGCGCAAAACGCAACGTGGTTTTGGAGTGAAAAATGACCCTTTTTTTGGCAAAGTGACTAGCTGTAGATTTTGTACCCTAGCCCTGCCGGCACCTAGGGAAACCTAGCAAACCTATACATTTCTGAAAACTAGACACCCAGGGGAATCCAGGATGGGGTGACTTGACTGCCTCCCACCATGGTATGTTACCCAGAATCCCTTGCAAACGTAAAAAATTGACAAAAAAAACACATTTTCCCCACATTTCTGTGATGGAAAGTTCTGGAATCTGCGTGGATCCACAAATTTCCACCCACCCCGCGTTCCCCAAAGTCCTACGAGAAAAATGGTACCTCACTTGTGCGGGTTGGCCTAGTGCCCGCGACAGGAAACGGCGCAAAACGCAACGTGGTTTTGGAGTGAAAAATGACCCTTTTTTTGGCAAAGTGACTAGCTGTACATTTTGTACCCTAGCCCTGCCGGCACCTAGGGAAACCTAGCAAACCTATACATTTCTGAAAACTAGACACCCAGGGGAATCCAGGATGGGGTGACTTGACTGCCTCCCACCATGGTCTGTTACCCAGAATCCCTTGCAAACGTAAAAAATTGACAAAAAAAACACATTTTCCCCACATTTCTGTGATGGAAAGTTCTGGAATCTGCGTGGATCCACAAATTTCCACCCACCCCGCGTTCCCCAAAGTCCTAAGAGAAAAATGGTACCTCACTTGTGCGGGTTGGCCTAGTGGCCGCGACAGGAAATGGCGCAAAACGCAACGTGGTTTTGGAGTGAAAAATGACCCTTTTTTTGGCAAAGTGACTAGCTGTAGATTTTGTACCCTAGCCCTGCCGGCACCTAGGGAAACCTAGCAAACCTATACATTTCTGAAAACTAGACACCCAGGGGAATCCAGGATGGGGTGACTTGACTGCCTCCCACCATGGTCTGTTACCCAGAATCCCTTGCAAACGTAAAAAATTGACAAAAAAAACACATTTTCCCCACATTTCTGTGATGGAAAGTTCTGGAATCTGCGTGGATCCACAAATTTCCACCCACCCCGCGTTCCCCAAAGTCCTACGAGAAAAATGGTACCTCACTTGTGCGGGTCGGCCTAGTGCCCACGACAGGAAACGGCGCAAAACGCAACGTGGTTTTGGAGTGAAAAATGACCCTTTTTTTGGCAAAGTGACTAGCTGTAGATTTTGTACCCTAGCCCTGCCGGCACCTAGGGAAACCTAGCAAACCTATACATTTCTGAAAACTAGACACCCAGGGGAATCCAGGATGGGGTGACTTGACTGCCTCCCACCATGGTCTGTTACCCAGAATCCCTTGCAAACGTAAAAAATTGACAAAAAAAACACATTTTCCCCACATTTCTGTGATGGAAAGTTCTAGAATCTGCGTGGATCCACAAATTTCCACCCACCGCGCGTTCCCCAAAGTCCTACGAGAAAAATGGTACCTCACTTGTGCGGGTCGGCCTAGTGCCCGCGACAGGAAACGGCGCAAAACGCAACGTGGTTTTGGAGTGAAAAATGACCCTTTTTTTGGCAAAGTGACTAGCTGTAGATTTTGTACCCTAGCCCTGCCGGCACCTAGGGAAACCTAGCAAACCTATACATTTCTGAAAACTAGACACCCAGGGGAATCCAGGATGGGGTGACTTGACTGCCTCCCACCATGGTCTGTTACCCAGAATCCCTTGCAAACGTAAAAAATTGACAAAAAAAACACATTTTCCCCACATTTCTGTGATGGAAAGTTCTGGAATCTGCGTGGATCCACAAATTTCCACCCACCCCGCGTTCCCCAAAGTCCTACGACAAAAATGGTACCTCACTTGTGCGGGTCGGCCTAGTGCCCGCGACAGGAAACGGCGCAAAACGCAACGTGGTTTTGGAGTGAAAAATGACCCTTTTTTTGGCAAAGTGACTAGCTGTACATTTTGTACCCTAGCCCTGCCGGCACCTAGGGAAACCTAGCAAACCTATACATTTCTGAAAACTAGACACCCAGGGGAATCCAGGATGGGGTGACTTGACTGCCTCCCACTATGGTCTGTTACCCAGAATCCCTTGCAAACGTAAAAAATTGACAAAAAAAACACATTTTCCCCACATTTCTGTGATGGAAAGTTCTGGAATCTGCGTGGATCCACAAATTTCCACCCACCCCGCGTTCCCCAAAGTCCTACGACAAAAATGGTACCTCACTTGTGCGGGTTGGCCTAGTGCCCGCGACAGGAAACGGCGCAAAACGCAACGTGGTTTTGGAGTGAAAAATGACCCTTTTTTTGGCAAAGTGACTAGCTGTACATTTTGTACCCTAGCCCTGCCGGCACCTAGGGAAACCTAGCAAACCTATACATTTCTGAAAACTAGACACCCAGGGGAATCCAGGATGGGGTGACTTGACTGCCTCCCACCATGGTCTGTTACCCAGAATCCCTTGCAAACGTAAAAAATTGACAAAAAAAACACATTTTCCCCACATTTCTGTGATGGAAAGTTCTGGAATCTGCGTGGATCCACAAATTTCCACCCACCCCGCGTTCCCCAAAGTCCTACGAGAAAAATGGTACCTCACTTGTGCGGGTTGGCCTAGTGCCCGCGACAGGAAACGGCGCAAAACGCAACGTGGTTTTGGAGTGAAAAATGACCCTTTTTTTGGCAAAGTGACTAGCTGTACATTTTGTACCCTAGCCCTGCCGGCACCTAGGGAAACCTAGCAAACCTATACATTTCTGAAAACTAGACACCCAGGGGAATCCAGGATGGGGTGACTTGACTGCCTCCCACCATGGTCTGTTACCCAGAATCCCTTGCAAACGTAAAAAATTGACAAAAAAAACACATTTTCCCCACATTTCTGTGATGGAAAGTTCTGGAATCTGCGTGGATCCACAAATTTCCACCCACCCCGCGTTCCCCAAAGTCCTACGACAAAAATGGTACCTCACTTGTGCGGGTTGGCCTAGTGCCCGCGACAGGAAACGGCGCAAAACGCAACGTAGTTTTGGAGTGAAAAATGACCCTTTTTTTGGCAAAGTGACTAGCTGTAGTTTTTGAACCCTAGCCCTGCCGGCACCTAGGGAAACCTAGCAAACCTATACATTTTTGAAAACTAGACACCCAGGGGAATCCAGGATGGGGTGACTTGACTGCCTCCCACCATGGTCTGTTACCCAGAATCCCTTGCAAACGTAAAAAATTGAAAAAAAACCCACATTTTCCCCACATTTCTGTGATGGAAAGTTCTGGAATCTGCGTGGATCCACAAATTTCCACCCACCCCGCGTTCCCCAAAGTCCTACGAGAAAAATGGTACCTCACTTGTGCGGGTCGGCCTAGTGCCCGCGACAGGAAACGGCGCAAAACGCAACGTGGTTTTGGAGTGAAAAATGACCCTTTTTTTGGCAAAGTGACTAGCTGTAGATTTTGTACCTTAGCCCTGCCGGCACCTAGGGAAACCTAGCAAACCTATACATTTCTGAAAACTAGACACCCAGGGGAATCCAGGATGGGGTGACTTGACTGCCTCCCACCATGGTCTGTTACCCAGAATCCCTTGCAAACGTAAAAAATTGAAAAAAAAAACACATTTTCCCCACATTTCTGTGATGGAAAGTTCTGGAATCTGCGTGGATCCACAAATTTCCACCCACCCCGCGTTCCCCAAAGTCCTACGACAAAAATGGTACCTCACTTGTGCGGGTCGGCCTAGTGCCCGCGACAGGAAACGGCGCAAAACGCAACGTGGTTTTGGAGTGAAAAATGACCCTTTTTTTGGCAAAGTGACTAGCTGTAGATTTTGTACCCTAGCCCTGCCGGCACCTAGGGAAACCTAGCAAACCTATACATTTCTGAAAACTAGACACCCAGGGAAATCCAGGATGGGGTGACTTGACTGCCTCCCACCATGGTCTGTTACCCAGAATCCCTTGCAAACGTAAAAAATTGAAAAAAAAACCACATTTTCCCCACATTTCTGTGATGGAAAGTTCTGGAATTTGCGTGGATCCACAAATTTCCACCCACCCCGCGTTCCCCAAAGTCCTACGAGAAAAATGGTACCTCACTTGTGCGGGTCGGCCTAGTGCCCGCGACAGGAAACGGCGCAAAACGCAACGTGGTTTTGGAGTGAAAAATGACCCTTTTTTTGGCAAAGTGACTAGCTGTAGATTTTGTACCCTAGCCCTGCCGGCACCTAGGGAAACCTAGCAAACCTATACATTTTTGAAAACTAGACACCCAGGGGAATCCAGGATGGGGTGACTTGACTGCCTCCCACCATGGTCTGTTACCCAGAATCCCTTGCAAACGTAAAAAATTGAAAAAAAAACCACATTTTCCCCACATTTCTGTGATGGAAAGTTCTGGAATCTGCGTGGATCCACAAATTTCCACCCACCCCGTGTTCCCCAAAGTCCTACGAGAAAAATGGTACCTCACTTGTGCGGGTCGGCCTAGTGCCCGCGACAGGAAACGGCGCAAAACGCAACGTGGTTTTGGAGTGAAAAATGACCCTTTTTTTGGCAAAGTGACTAGCTGTAGATTTTGTACCCTAGCCCTGCCGGCACCTAGGGAAATCTAGCAAACCTATACATTTCTGAAAACTAGACACCCAGGGGAATCCAGGATGGGGTGACTTGACTGCCTCCCACCATGGTCTGTTACCCAGAATCCCTTGCAAACGTAAAAAATTGACAAAAAAAACACATTTTCCCCACATTTCTGTGATGGAAAGTTCTGGAATCTGCGTGGATCCACAAATTTCCACCCACCCCGCGTTCCCCAAAGTCCTACGAGAAAAATGGTACCTCACTTGTGCGGGTTGGCCTAGTGCCCGCGACAGGAAACGGCGCAAAACGCAACGTGGTTTTGGAGTGAAAAATGACCCTTTTTTTGGCAAAGTGACTAGCTGTACATTTTGTACCCTAGCCCTGCCGGCACCTAGGGAAACCTAGCAAACCTATACATTTCTGAAAACTAGACACCCAGGGGAATCCAGGATGGGGTGACTTGACTGCCTCCCACCATGGTCTGTTACCCAGAATCCCTTGCAAACGTAAAAAATTGACAAAAAAAACACATTTTCCCCACATTTCTGTGATGGAAAGTTCTGGAATCTGCGTGGATCCACAAATTTCCACCCACCCCGCGTTCCCCAAAGTCCTACGAGAAAAATGGTACCTCACTTGTGCGGGTTGGCCTAGTGGCCGCGACAGGAAACGGCGCAAAACGCAACGTGGTTTTGGAGTGAAAAATGACCCTTTTTTTGGCAAAGTGACTAGCTGTAGATTTTGTACCCTAGCCCTGCCGGCACCTAGGGAAACCTAGCAAACCTATACATTTCTGAAAACTAGACACCCAGGGGAATCCAGGATGGGGTGACTTGACTGCCTCCCACCATGGTCTGTTACCCAGAATCCCTTGCAAACGTAAAAAATTGACAAAAAAAACACATTTTTCCCACATTTCTGTGATGGAAAGTTCTGGAATCTGCGTGGATCCACAAATTTCCACCCACCCCGCGTTCCCCAAAGTCCTACGAGAAAAATGGTACCTCACTTGTGCGGGTCGGCCTAGTGCCCACGACAGGAAACGGCGCAAAACGCAACGTGGTTTTGGAGTGAAAAATGACCCTTTTTTTGGCAAAGTGACTAGCTGTAGATTTTGTACCCTAGCCCTGCCGGCACCTAGGGAAACCTAGCAAACCTATACATTTCTGAAAACTAGACACCCAGGGGAATCCAGGATGGGGTGACTTGACTGCCTCCCACCATGGTCTGTTACCCAGAATCCCTTGCAAACGTAAAAAATTGAAAAAAAAAACACATTTTCCCCACATTTCTGTGATGGAAAGTTCTGGAATCTGCGTGGATCCACAAATTTCCACCCACCGCGCGTTCCCCAAAGTCCTACGAGAAAAATGGTACCTCACTTGTGCGGGTCGGCCTAGTGCCCCCGACAGGAAACGGCGCAAAACGCAACGTGGTTTTGGAGTGAAAAATGACCCTTTTTTTGGCAAAGTGACTAGCTGTAGATTTTGTACCCTAGCCCTGCCGGCACCTAGGGAAACCTAGCAAACCTATACATTTCTGAAAACTAGACACCCAGGGGAATCCAGGATGGGGTGACTTGACTGCCTCCCACCATGGTCTGTTACCCAGAATCCCTTGCAAACGTAAAAAATTGACAAAAAAAACACATTTTCCCCACATTTCTGTGATGGAAAGTTCTGGAATCTGCGTGGATCCACAAATTTCCACCCACCCCGCGTTCCCCAAAGTCCTACGACAAAAATGGTACCTCACTTGTGCGGGTCGGCCTAGTGCCCGCGACAGGAAACGGCGCAAAACGCAACGTGGTTTTGGAGTGAAAAATGACCCTTTTTTTGGCAAAGTGACTAGCTGTACATTTTGTACCCTAGCCCTGCCGGCACCTAGGGAAACCTAGCAAACCTATACATTTCTGAAAACTAGACACCCAGGGGAATCCAGGATGGGGTGACTTGACTGCCTCCCACCATGGTCTGTTACCCAGAATCCCTTGCAAACGTAAAAAATTGACAAAAAAAACACATTTTCCCCACATTTCTGTGATGGAAAGTTCTGGAATCTGCGTGGATCCACAAATTTCCACCCACCCCGCGTTCCCCAAAGTCCTACGACAAAAATGGTACCTCACTTGTGCGGGTTGGCCTAGTGCCCGCGACAGGAAACGGCGCAAAACGCAACGTGGTTTTGGAGTGAAAAATGACCCTTTTTTTGGCAAAGTGACTAGCTGTACATTTTGTACCCTAGCCCTGCCGGCACCTAGGGAAACCTAGCAAACCTATACATTTCTGAAAACTAGACACCCAGGGGAATCCAGGATGGGGTGACTTGACTGCCTCCCACCATGGTCTGTTACCCAGAATCCCTTGCAAACGTAAAAAATTGACAAAAAAAACACATTTTCCCCACATTTCTGTGATGGAAAGTTCTGGAATCTGCGTGGATCCACAAATTTCCACCCACCCCGCGTTCCCCAAAGTCCTACGAGAAAAATGGTACCTCACTTGTGCGGGTTGGCCTAGTGCCCGCGACAGGAAACGGCGCAAAACGCAACGTGGTTTTGGAGTGAAAAATGACCCTTTTTTTGGCAAAGTGACTAGCTGTACATTTTGTACCCTAGCCCTGCCGGCACCTAGGGAAACCTAGCAAACCTATACATTTCTGAAAACTAGACACCCAGGGGAATCCAGGATGGGGTGACTTGACTGCCTCCCACCATGGTCTGTTACCCAGAATCCCTTGCAAACGTAAAAAATTGACAAAAAAAACACATTTTCCCCACATTTCTGTGATGGAAAGTTCTGGAATCTGCGTGGATCCACAAATTTCCACCCACCCCGCGTTCCCCAAAGTCCTACGACAAAAATGGTACCTCACTTGTGCGGGTTGGCCTAGTGCCCGCGACAGGAAACGGCGCAAAACGCAACGTGGTTTTGGAGTGAAAAATGACCCTTTTTTTGGCAAAGTGACTAGCTGTAGATTTTGTACCCTAGCCCTGCCGGCACCTAGGGAAACCTAGCAAACCTATACATTTCTGAAAACTAGACACCCAGGGGAATCCAGGATGGGGTGACTTGACTGCCTCCCACCATGGTCTGTTACCCAGAATCCCTTGCAAACGTAAAAAATTGAAAAAAAAAACCACATTTTCCCCACATTTCTGTGATGGAAAGTTCTGGAATCTGCGTGGATCCACAAATTTCCACCCACCGCGCGTTCCCCAAAGTCCTACGAGAAAAATGGTACCTCACTTGTGCGGGTCGGCCTAGTGCCCGCGACAGGAAACGGCGCAAAACGCAACGTGGTTTTGGAGTGAAAAATGACCCTTTTTTTGGCAAAGTGACTAGCTGTAGATTTTGTACCCTAGCCCTGCCGGCACCTAGGGAAACCTAGCAAACCTATACATTTCTGAAAACTAGACACCCAGGGGAATCCAGGATGGGGTGACTTGACTGCCTCCCACCATGGTCTGTTACCCAGAATCCCTTGCAAACGTAAACAATTGACAAAAAAAACACATTTTCCCCACATTTCTGTGATGGAAAGTTCTGGAATCTGCGTGGATCCACAAATTTCCACCCACCCCGCGTTCCCCAAAGTCCTACGACAAAAATGGTACCTCACTTGTGCGGGTCGGCCTAGTGCCCGCGACAGGAAACGGCGCAAAACGCAACGTGGTTTTGGAGTGAAAAATGACCCTTTTTTTGGCAAAGTGACTAGCTGTACATTTTGTACCCTAGCCCTGCCGGCACCTAGGGAAACCTAGCAAACCTATACATTTCTGAAAACTAGACACCCAGGGGAATCCAGGATGGGGTGACTTGACTGCCTCCCACCATGGTCTGTTACCCAGAATCCCTTGCAAACGTAAAAAATTGACAAAAAAAACACATTTTCCCCACATTTCTGTGATGGAAAGTTCTGGAATCTGCGTGGATCCACAAATTTCCACCCACCCCGCGTTCCCCAAAGTCCTACGAGAAAAATGGTACCTCACTTGTGCGGGTTGGCCTAGTGCCCGCGACAGGAAACGGCGCAAAACGCAACGTGGTTTTGGAGTGAAAAATGACCCTTTTTTTGGCAAAGTGACTAGCTGTACATTTTGTACCCTAGCCCTGCCGGCACCTAGGGAAACCTAGCAAACCTATACATTTCTGAAAACTAGACACCCAGGGGAATCCAGGATGGGGTGACTTGACTGCCTCCCACCATGGTCTGTTACCCAGAATCCCTTGCAAACGTAAAAAATTGACAAAAAAAACACATTTTCCCCACATTTCTGTGATGGAAAGTTCTGGAATCTGCGTGGATCCACAAATTTCCACCCACCCCGCGTTCCCCAAAGTCCTACGAGAAAAATGGTACCTCACTTGTGCGGGTTGGCCTAGTGGCCGCGACAGGAAACGGCGCAAAACGCAACGTGGTTTTGGAGTGAAAAATGACCCTTTTTTTGGCAAAGTGACTAGCTGTAGATTTTGTACCCTAGCCCTGCCGGCACCTAGGGAAACCTAGCAAACCTATACATTTCTGAAAACTAGACACCCAGGGGAATCCAGGATGGGGTGACTTGACTGCCTCCCACCATGGTCTGTTACCCAGAATCCCTTGCAAACGTAAAAAATTGACAAAAAAAACACATTTTCCCCACATTTCTGTGATGGAAAGTTCTGGAATCTGCGTGGATCCACAAATTTCCACCCACCCCGCGTTCCCCAAAGTCCTACGAGAAAAATGGTACCTCACTTGTGCGGGTCGGCCTAGTGCCCACGACAGGAAACGGCGCAAAACGCAACGTGGTTTTGGAGTGAAAAATGACCCTTTTTTTGGCAAAGTGACTAGCTGTAGATTTTGTACCCTAGCCCTGCCGGCACCTAGGGAAACCTAGCAAACCTATACATTTCTGAAAACTAGACACCCAGGGGAATCCAGGATGGGGTGACTTGACTGCCTCCCACCATGGTCTGTTACCCAGAATCCCTTGCAAACGTAAAAAATTGAAAAAAAAAACACATTTTCCCCACATTTCTGTGATGGAAAGTTCTGGAATCTGCGTGGATCCACAAATTTCCACCCACCGCGCGTTCCCCAAAGTCCTACGAGAAAAATGGTACCTCACTTGTGCGGGTCGGCCTAGTGCCCCCGACAGGAAACGGCGCAAAACGCAACGTGGTTTTGGAGTGAAAAATGACCCTTTTTTTGGCAAAGTGACTAGCTGTAGATTTTGTACCCTAGCCCTGCCGGCACCTAGGGAAACCTAGCAAACCTATACATTTCTGAAAACTAGACACCCAGGGGAATCCAGGATGGGGTGACTTGACTGCCTCCCACCATGGTCTGTTACCCAGAATCCCTTGCAAACGTAAAAAATTGACAAAAAAAACACATTTTCCCCACATTTCTGTGATGGAAAGTTCTGGAATCTGCGTGGATCCACAAATTTCCACCCACCCCGCGTTCCCCAAAGTCCTACGACAAAAATGGTACCTCACTTGTGCGGGTCGGCCTAGTGCCCGCGACAGGAAACGGCGCAAAACGCAACGTGGTTTTGGAGTGAAAAATGACCCTTTTTTTGGCAAAGTGACTAGCTGTACATTTTGTACCCTAGCCCTGCCGGCACCTAGGGAAACCTAGCAAACCTATACATTTCTGAAAACTAGACACCCAGGGGAATCCAGGATGGGGTGACTTGACTGCCTCCCACCATGGTCTGTTACCCAGAATCCCTTGCAAACGTAAAAAATTGACAAAAAAAACACATTTTCCCCACATTTCTGTGATGGAAAGTTCTGGAATCTGCGTGGATCCACAAATTTCCACCCACCCCGCGTTCCCCAAAGTCCTACGACAAAAATGGTACCTCACTTGTGCGGGTTGGCCTAGTGCCCGCGACAGGAAACGGCGCAAAACGCAACGTGGTTTTGGAGTGAAAAATGACCCTTTTTTTGGCAAAGTGACTAGCTGTACATTTTGTACCCTAGCCCTGCCGGCACCTAGGGAAACCTAGCAAACCTATACATTTCTGAAAACTAGACACCCAGGGGAATCCAGGATGGGGTGACTTGACTGCCTCCCACCATGGTCTGTTACCCAGAATCCCTTGCAAACGTAAAAAATTGACAAAAAAAACACATTTTCCCCACATTTCTGTGATGGAAAGTTCTGGAATCTGCGTGGATCCACAAATTTCCACCCACCCCGCGTTCCCCAAAGTCCTACGAGAAAAATGGTACCTCACTTGTGCGGGTTGGCCTAGTGCCCGCGACAGGAAACGGCGCAAAACGCAACGTGGTTTTGGAGTGAAAAATGACCCTTTTTTTGGCAAAGTGACTAGCTGTACATTTTGTACCCTAGCCCTGCCGGCACCTAGGGAAACCTAGCAAACCTATACATTTCTGAAAACTAGACACCCAGGGGAATCCAGGATGGGGTGACTTGACTGCCTCCCACCATGGTCTGTTACCCAGAATCCCTTGCAAACGTAAAAAATTGACAAAAAAAACACATTTTCCCCACATTTCTGTGATGGAAAGTTCTGGAATCTGCGTGGATCCACAAATTTCCACCCACCCCGCGTTCCCCAAAGTCCTACGACAAAAATGGTACCTCACTTGTGCGGGTTGGCCTAGTGCCCGCGACAGGAAACGGCGCAAAACGCAACGTGGTTTTGGAGTGAAAAATGACCCTTTTTTTGGCAAAGTGACTAGCTGTAGATTTTGTACCCTAGCCCTGCCGGCACCTAGGGAAACCTAGCAAACCTATACATTTCTGAAAACTAGACACCCAGGGGAATCCAGGATGGGGTGACTTGACTGCCTCCCACCATGGTCTGTTACCCAGAATCCCTTGCAAACGTAAAAAATTGAAAAAAAAAACCACATTTTCCCCACATTTCTGTGATGGAAAGTTCTGGAATCTGCGTGGATCCACAAATTTCCACCCACCGCGCGTTCCCCAAAGTCCTACGAGAAAAATGGTACCTCACTTGTGCGGGTCGGCCTAGTGCCCGCGACAGGAAACGGCGCAAAACGCAACGTGGTTTTGGAGTGAAAAATGACCCTTTTTTTGGCAAAGTGACTAGCTGTAGATTTTGTACCCTAGCCCTGCCGGCACCTAGGGAAACCTAGCAAACCTATACATTTCTGAAAACTAGACACCCAGGGGAATCCAGGATGGGGTGACTTGACTGCCTCCCACCATGGTCTGTTACCCAGAATCCCTTGCAAACGTAAAAAATTGACAAAAAAAACACATTTTCCCCACATTTCTGTGATGGAAAGTTCTGGAATCTGCGTGGATCCACAAATTTCCACCCACCCCGCGTTCCCCAATGTCCTACGACAAAAATTGTACCTCACTTGTGCGGGTCGGCCTAGTGCCCGCGACAGGAAACGGCGCAAAACGCAACGTGGTTTTGGAGTGAAAAATGACCCTTTTTTTGGCAAAGTGACTAGCTGTACATTTTGTACCCTAGCCCTGCCGGCACCTAGGGAAACCTAGCAAACCTATACATTTCTGAAAACTAGACACCCAGGGGAATCCAGGATGGGGTGACTTGACTGCCTCCCACCATGGTCTGTTACCCAGAATCCCTTGCAAACGTAAAAAATTGACAAAAAAAACACATTTTCCCCACATTTCTGTGATGGAAAGTTCTGGAATCTGCGTGGATCCACAAATTTCCACCCACCCCGCGTTCCCCAAAGTCCTACGAGAAAAATGGTACCTCACTTGTGCGGGTTGGCCTAGTGCCCGCGACAGGAAACGGCGCAAAACGCAACGTGGTTTTGGAGTGAAAAATGACCCTTTTTTTGGCAAAGTGACTAGCTGTACATTTTGTACCCTAGCCCTGCCGGCACCTAGGGAAACCTAGCAAACCTATACATTTCTGAAAACTAGACACCCAGGGGAATCCAGGATGGGGTGACTTGACTGCCTCCCACCATGGTCTGTTACCCAGAATCCCTTGCAAACGTAAAAAATTGACAAAAAAAACACATTTTCCCCACATTTCTGTGATGGAAAGTTCTGGAATCTGCGTGGATCCACAAATTTCCACCCACCCCGCGTTCCCCAAAGTCCTACGACAAAAATGGTACCTCACTTGTGCGGGTTGGCCTAGTGCCCGCGACAGGAAACGGCGCAAAACGCAACGTGGTTTTGGAGTGAAAAATGACCCTTTTTTTGGCAAAGTGACTAGCTGTAGATTTTGTACCCTAGCCCTGCCGGCACCTAGGGAAACCTAGCAAACCTATACATTTCTGAAAACTAGACACCCGGCGGCTTCCAGGGAGGTATGGCTTGCGTGGATCCCCCAACGTTTCCTTACCCAGAATCCCCTGCAAACCTCAATTTTTGCTCAAAAAATCATTTTTTTCACACATTTTGGGGTGGGAAAGTAGTGGCATCACCGGGCTCACACAAATTTACCACCACCCAGCGTTCCCCCAGGTCTCCCGGTAAAAATGGTGCCTCACTTGTGTGGGAGGCCCAAGTACCCGCGGCAGGCAAGGGCCCCAAAGGTAGTGAGGCCACCTTTGGATGGCCTATCGCCAAACCACCTGGTTTTGCAAGGGGGGTCACTTTGGTTTTTGGCCCGGTGCGCGGCGGCCATCTAGGGAAACCTACCAAACCCAGGCATTTTTGAAAACTAGACACCCGGCGGCTTCCAGGGAGGTATGGCTTGCGTGGATCCCCCAACGTTTCCTTACCCAGAATCCCCTGCAAACCTCAATTTTTGCTCAAAAAATCACTTTTTTCACACATTTTGGGGTGGGAAAGTAGTGGCATCACCGGGCTCACACAAATTTACCACCACCCAGCGTTCCCCCAGGTCTCCCGGTAAAAATGGTGCCTCACTTGTGTGGGAGGCCCAAGTACCCGCAGCAGGCAAGGGCCCCAAAGGTAGTGAGGCCACCTCAAGATGGCCTATCGCCAAACCACCTGGTTTTGCAAGGGGGGTCACTTTGGTTTTTGGCCCGGTGCGCGGCGGCCATCTAGGGAAACCTGCCAAACCCAGGCATTTTTGAAAACTAGACACCCGGCGGCTTCCAGGGAGGTATGGCTTGCGTGGATCCCCCAACGTTTCCTTACCCAGAATCCCCTGCAAACCTCAATTTTTGCTCAAAAAATCACTTTTTTCACACATTTTGGGGTGGGAAAGTAGTGGCATCACCGGGCTCACACAAATTTACCACCACCCAGCGTTCCCCCAGGTCTCCCGGTAAAAATGGTGCCTCACTTGTGTGGGAGGCCCAAGTACCCGCGGCAGGCAAGGGCCCCAAAGGTAGTGAGGCCACCTCAAGATGGCCTATCGCCAAACCACCTGGTTTTGCAAGGGGGGTCACTTTGGTTTTTGGCCCGGTGCGCGGCGGCCATCTAGGGAAACCTACCAAACCCAGGCATTTTTGAAAACTAGACACCCGGCGGCTTCCAGGGAGGTATGGCTTGCGTGGATCCCCCAACGTTTCCTTACCCAGAATCCCCTGCAAACCTCAATTTTTGCTCAAAAAATCACTTTTTTCACACATTTTGGGGTGGGAAAGTAGTGGCATCACCGGGCTCACCCAAATTTACCACCACCCAGCGTTCCCCCAGGTCTCCCGGTAAAAATGGTGCCTCACTTGTGTGGGAGGCCCAAGTACCCGCGGCAGGCAAGGGCCCCAAACGTAGTGAGGCCACCTCAAGATGGCCTATCGCCAAACCACCTGGTTTTGCAAGGGGGGTCACTTTGGTTTTTGGCCCGGTGCGCGGCGGCCATCTAGGGAAACCTACCAAACCCAGGCATTTTTAAAAACTAGACACCCGGCGGCTTCCAGGGAGGTATGGCTTGCGTGGATCCCCCAACGTTTCCTTACCCAGAATCCCCTGCAAACCTCAATTTTTGCTCAAAAAATCACTTTTTTCACACATTTTGGGGTGGGAAAGTAGTGGCATCACCGGGCTCACACAAATTTACCACCACCCAGCGTTCCCCCAGGTCTCCCGGTAAAAATGGTGCCTCACTTGTGTGGGAGGCCCAAGTACCCGCGGCAGGCAAGGGCCCCAAACGTAGTGAGGCCACCTCAAGATGGCCTATCGCCAAACCACCTGGTTTTGCAAGGGGGGTCACTTTGGTTTTTGGCCCGGTGCGCGGCGGCCATCTAGGGAAACCTACCAAACCCAGGCATTTTTGAAAACTAGACACCCGGCGGCTTCCAGGGAGGTATGGCTTGCGTGGATCCCCCAACGTTTCCTTACCCAGAATCCCCTGCAAACCTCAATTTTTGCCCAAAAAATCACTTTTTTCACACATTTTGGGGTGGGAAAGTAGTGGCATCACCGGGCTCACACAAATTTACCACCACCCAGCGTTCCCCCAGGTCTCCCGGTAAAAATGGTGCCTCACTTGTGTGGGAGGCCCAAGTACCCGCGGCAGGCAAGGGCCCCAAAGGTAGTGAGGCCACCTCAAGATGGCCTATCGCCAAACCACCTGGTTTTGCAAGGGGGGTCACTTTGGTTTTTGGCCCGGTGCGCGGCGGCCATCTAGGGAAACCTACCAAACCCAGGCATTTTTGAAAACTAGACACCTGGCGGCTTCCAGGGAGGTATGGCTTGCGTGGATCCCCCAACGTTTCCTTACCCAGAATCCCCTGCAAACCTCAATTTTTGCTCAAAAAATCACTTTTTTCACACATTTTGGGGTGGGAAAGTAGTGGCATCACCGGGCTCACACAAATTTACCACCACCCAGCGTTCCCCCAGGTCTCCCGGTAAAAATGGTGCCTCACTTGTGTGGGAGGCCCAAGTACCCGCGGCAGGCAAGGGCCCCAAACGTAGTGAGGCAACATCAACATTGCCTATCCCAAATGTCGCCTCACTACGTTTGTTGTCCTTGCCTGCCGCGGGTACTTAGACCTCCCACACAAGTGAGGCACCATTTTTACCGGGAGACCTGGGGGAACGCTGGGTGGTGGTAAATTTGTGTGAGCCCGTTGATGCCACTACTTTCCCACCCCAAAATGTGTGAAAAAAGTGATTTTTTGAGCAAAAATTGAGGTTTGCAGGGGATTCTGGGTAAGGAAACGTTGGGGGATCCACGCAAGCCATACCTCCCTGGAAGCCGCCGGGTGTCTAGTTTTCAAAAATGCCTGGGTTTGGTAGGTTTCCCTAGATGGCCGCCGCGCACCGGGCCAAAAACCAAAGTGACCCCCCTTGCAAAACCAGGTGGTTTGGCGATAGGCCATCTTGAGGTGGCCTCACTACCTTTGGGGCCCTTGCCTGCCGCGGGTACTTGGGCCTCCCACACAAGTGAGGCACCATTTTTACCGGGAGACCTGGGGGAACGCTGGGTGGTGGTAAATTTGTGTGAGCCCGGTGATGCCACTACTTTCCCACCCCAAAATGTGTGAAAAAAGTGATTTTTTGAGCAAAAATTGAGGTTTGCAGGGGATTCTGGGTAAGGAAACGTTGGGGGATCCACGCAAGCCATACCTCCCTGGAAGCCGCCGGGTGTCTAGTTTTCAAAAATGCCTGGGTTTGGTAGGTTTCCCTAGATGGCCGCCGCGCACCGGGCCAAAAACCAAAGTGACCCCCCTTGCAAAACCAGGTGGTTTGGCGATAGGCCATCTTGAGGTGGCCTCACTACCTTTGGGGCCCTTGCCTGCCGCGGGTACTTGGGCCTCCCACACAAGTGAGGCACCATTTTTACCGGGAGACCTGGGGGAACGCTGGGTGGTGGTAAATTTGTGTGAGCCCGGTGATGCCACTACTTTCCCACCCCAAAATGTGTGAAAAAAGTGATTTTTTGAGCAAAAATTGAGGTTTGCAGGGGATTCTGGGTAAGGAAACGTTGGGGGATCCACGCAAGCCATACCTCCCTGGAAGCCGCCGGGTGTCTAGTTTTCAAAAATGCCTGGGTTTGGTAGGTTTCCCTAGATGGCCGCCGCGCACCGGGCCAAAAACCAAAGTGACCCCCCTTGCAAAACCAGGTGGTTTGGCGATAGGCCATCTTGAGGTGGCCTCACTACGTTTGGGGCCCTTGCCTGCCGCGGGTACTTGGGCCTCCCACACAAGTGAGGCACCATTTTTACCGGGAGACCTGGGGGAACGCTGGGTGGTGGTAAATTTGTGTGAGCCCGGTGATGCCACTACTTTCCCACCCCAAAATGTGTGAAAAAAGTGATTTTTTGAGCAAAAATTGAGGTTTGCAGGGGATTCTGGGTAAGGAAACGTTGGGGGATCCACGCATGCCATACCTCCCTGGAAGCCGCCGGGTGTCTAGTTTTCAAAAATGCCTGAGTTTGGTAGGTTTCCCTAGATGGCCGCCGCGCACCGGGCCAAAAACCAAAGTGACCCCCCTTGCAAAACCAGGTGGTTTGGCGATAGGCCATCTTGAGGTGGCCTCACTACCTTTGGGGCCCTTGCCTGCCGCGGGTACTTGGGCCTCCCACACAAGTGAGGCACCATTTTTACCGGGAGACCTGGGGGAACGCTGGGTGGTGGTAAATTTGTGTGAGCCCGGTGATGCCACTACTTTCCCACCCCAAAATGTGTGAAAAAAGTGATTTTTTGAGCAAAAATTGAGGTTTGCAGGGGATTCTGGGTAAGGAAACGTTGGGGGATCCACGCAAGCCATACCTCCCTGGAAGCCGCCGGGTGTCTAGTTTTCAAAAATGCCTGGGTTTGGTAGGTTTCCCTAGATGGCCGCCGCGCACCGGGCCAAAAACCAAAGTGACCCCCCTTGCAAAACCAGGTGGTTTGGCGATAGGCCATCTTGAGGTGGCCTCACTACCTTTGGGGCCCTTGCCTGCTGCGGGTACTTGGGCCTCCCACACAAGTGAGGCACCATTTTTACCGGGAGACCTGGGGGAACGCTGGGTGGTGGTAAATTTGTGTGAGCCCGGTGATGCCACTACTTTCCCACCCCAAAATGTGTGAAAAAAGTGATTTTTTGAGCAAAAATTGAGGTTTGCAGGGGATTCTGGGTAAGGAAACGTTGGGGGATCCACGCAAGCCATACCTCCCTGGAAGCCGCCGGGTGTCTAGTTTTCAAAAATGCCTGGGTTTGGTAGGTTTCCCTAGATGGCCGCCGCGCACCGGGCCAAAAACCAAAGTGACCCCCCTTGCAAAACCAGGTGGTTTGGCGATAGGCCATCTTGAGGTGGCCTCACTACGTTTGGGGCCCTTGCCTGCCGCGGGTACTTGGGCCTCCCACACAAGTGAGGCACCATTTTTACCGGGAGACCTGGGGGAACGCTGGGTGGTGGTAAATTTGTGTGAGCCCGGTGATGCCACTACTTTCCCACCCCAAAATGTGTGAAAAAAGTGATTTTTTGAGCAAAAATTGAGGTTTGCAGGGGATTCTGGGTAAGGAAACGTTGGGGGATCCACGCAAGCTATACCTCCCTGGAAGCCGCCGGGTGTCTAGTTTTCAAAAATGCCTGGGTTTGGTAGGTTTCCCTAGATGGCCGCCGCGCACCGGGCCAAAAACCAAAGTGACCCCCCTTGCAAAACCAGGTGGTTTGGCGATAGGCCATCTTGAGGTGGCCTCACTACCTTTGGGGCCCTTGCCTGCCGCGGGTACTTGGGCCTCCCACACAAGTGAGGCACCATTTTTACCGGGAGACCTGGGGGAACGCTGGGTGGTGGTAAATTTGTGTGAGCCCGGTGATGCCACTACTTTCCCACCCCAAAATGTGTGAAAAAAGTGATTTTTTGAGCAAAAATTGAGGTTTGCAGGGGATTCTGGGTAAGGAAACGTTGGGGGATCCACGCAAGCCATACCTCCCTGGAAGCCGCCGGGTGTCTAGTTTTCAAAAATGCCTGGGTTTGGTAGGTTTCCCTAGATGGCCGCCGCGCACCGGGCCAAAAACCAAAGTGACCCCCCTTGCAAAACCAGGTGGTTTGGCGATAGGCCATCTTGAGGTGGCCTCACTACCTTTGGGGCCCTTGCCTGCCGCGGGTACTTGGGCCTCCCACACAAGTGAGGCACCATTTTTACCGGGAGACCTGGGGGAACGCTGGGTGGTGGTAAATTTGTGTGAGCCCGGTGATGCCACTACTTTCCCACCCCAAAATGTGTGAAAAAAGTGATTTTTTGAGCAAAAATTGAGGTTTGCAGGGGATTCTGGGTAAGGAAACGTTGGGGGATCCACGCAAGCCATACCTCCCTGGAAGCCGCCGGGTGTCTAGTTTTCAAAAATGCCTGGGTTTGGTAGGTTTCCCTAGATGGCCGCCGCGCACCGGGCCAAAAACCAAAGTGACCCCCCTTGCAAAACCAGGTGGTTTGGCGATAGGCCATCTTGAGGTGGCCTCACTACGTTTGGGGCCCTTGCCTGCCGCGGGTACTTGGGCCTCCCACACAAGTGAGGCACCATTTTTACCGGGAGACCTGGGGGAACGCTGGGTGGTGGTAAATTTGTGTGAGCCCGGTGATGCCACTACTTTCCCACCCCAAAATGTGTGAAAAAAGTGATTTTTTGAGCAAAAATTGAGGTTTGCAGGGGATTCTGGGTAAGGAAACGTTGGGGGATCCACGCAAGCCATACCTCCCTGGAAGCCGCCGGGTGTCTAGTTTTCAAAAATGCCTGGGTTTGGTAGGTTTCCCTAGATGGCCGCCGAGCCCTGGGCAAAAAACAAAAGTAACCCCCCTTGCATAACCAGATTACCTATTGTTACTACAGCGTGAGAATTTAGGAATAATACTGCAAAGAAAATGTGGCAGACAATTTGAGGTTTACAGGACAATGGGGATAAAAAATATTTTTCAAATCACTAGAGAGACATCACCATGAACTCCCAAAGGTTTTCGACAATATCTACAGTTGGTGGGTTATTCTTACATGGAAAGTGTACCTTGGCAGAGAAACAAAAAAAAAAGATTCCTGCACAACCATCTATTCCTCAAACACACACACATACTGGTTGGATTTGGCACGAGGGCAAGTCATGGTTCAGTGTATTAAATTTTATTAACAAGAGATTTCACAAATATGAAATGCACTGTCAATAATTAAATTCACAAAAAACCAAACCAATGACTTGCAGCTCGTGAGCTGTAAAGCCACGTCAAGGCACCAACCGCTTTACAGGCCATTCACACACCTTTCATACGTGATACAAACAAGACCATTCGCACCACCAGGTACAAAAGCAACACAGTACAAAAATCACCAAAAAGGGACAAGGTACACCCTGCTTCAAAAAAACAAATATTACTGCACAGTCATCTAACCCGCAAGCACACGCACATACTGGTTGGATTTGGCACGAGGGTGAGTGATGGTTCAGTAGATAAAATTGTATTACCAAGTGATTTCACAAAAAATGAAATGCACTGGTAATAATTGAAAGGGCAAGAAACTGAACCATTGACTCACAGCTCGTGAGCTGTAAAGCCACGACAAGGCACCAACCTCTTTACAGGCCATTCATACACCTTTCATACGTGTGAGACATACAAAACCATTCACACCGCCAGCCGCGGGCCCATCACATAACAAAACTCACACCGGCACACAGCGCCATTCAAGGGCCCATCACTTTCACACGCCCACAATCCAGACACAGCAACTACACAGGCAGAAGGATTGCGTGGAGTGGCACTCAGCTAGCAGTGTGTGTAGTGACCAGCAGAAAGTCACTACTCACACACAGCCAGCCAAGCACCGGTCGACACACACCGCTAGCCAAACGCCAGTCCACGCACACCGCTAGCCAAGCGCCAGTCCAGGCACACCGCCATCCAATCGCCAGTCCAGGCACACCGGCAGCCAATCGCCAATCCACCTACACCGCCAGCCAAGCTCCAGTCCACGGACACCACCAGACAAGCACCATTCCACGCACACCGCCAGCCAAGCACCAGTCCACACACACCACCAGACAAGCTCCAGTCCACGGACACCACCAGCCAAGCTCCAGTCCACGGACACCACCAGCCAAACACCAGTCCGCACACACCACCAGTCCACACACACTGCCAGCCAAGAACCAGTCCACGCACAGCGCCAGCCAAGCACCATTCCACGCACACCACCAGCCAAGCACCATTCCACGCACACCGCCAGCCAAGCACCATTCCACGCACACCACCAGCCACGCACACCGCCAGCCAAGCACCATTCCACGCACACCACCAGCCACGCACCAGTCCACGCACACCGCCAGTCCATGCACACCGCCAGTCCACGCACACCGTCAGCCAAGCACCATTCCACGCACACCACCAACCAAGTGCCAGTCCACACACACCAACAGCCAAGCGCAAGCCTACACACACCGCCATCACATTTTGGATTTTTTTAGAAAAAAATAAAAACACAAACAAATTGCAAATAGATAAAAATCTTCTAACAGAAAATCAGCAACTAAATACATTGCACTAACACCAACATTGAAACAGAATCAAATTATCCAAAGAATACAGACCAGCCAGTTCACTTTACCACTCAAGAATCCTCCCAAAAAATTTTTCGCGTGTGGTACGCTCTAAAACAAGCAGAGAGACACAGTGCAGGATGAGAGGGACAATCGGGGCAGTACATACGACTCTCCTTCCGCGTACCTCTTCGCCAACAGACTCTACATCTCCTACTGGGAAAATCTTTTGCGGGTGTGGGAGGAATGTGATCTGGAAAGTGGCGTTCTTTCAATCTAGCAACATCCTCCACCAGTCCAACTCTAGGAACACTTGCCTGTTCCACTACAACAAGGCTGCCTATTACAGACTCCTGAAACTTAACAAAAGTCATCTTTGACTCAGGGCAAGAATCCTGGAACACAACAAAAGCATTAAACATTGCCAAGTGGAAAAGATGGATAGCCAACTTCTTGTACCAAATGTAAGCCTTACGAAGAGCAGTGTAAGGTTCCAACCTCTGATCTACTCTGTCAACACCACCCATGTACCTATTATAGTCTAAAACACATACAGGTTTGCGCGCTTCAGCGACCTGACCCCAAACAGTCACAGGTGCAGTGCTTTCATCATGGATGGAAGTCAGCATGTAGACATCTCTCCTGTCTGTAAACTTCACAGCAAGAAGCTCCTGGCAACGCAACGCACTGCACTGTCCCCGCACAAGCTTTTGACAAACAAGTTCTTTCGGAAAACCTTTACGGTTACAGCGGACTGTGCCACAAGCAAAAGTGTCCACTTTGGCCAATTCCCTGAACAACCGTACACCAGTGTAGAAGTTATCTACATATAAATGGTGGCCTTTGTTAAAAAATCCTCTTCCAAGTTCCCAAACAATTTTCTCAGTCACTCCAAAAGTGGACGGACAACCAGGGAGGTTAAACCTAGATTCCTTACCGGTGTACACCCTGAAATTAGAGACATATCCAGTCCTACTGTCACACAGCATATACAGCTTTATTCCATAGCGTGCCCTCTTACTAGGAATGTATTGCCTAAAAACCAAGCGGCCCTTGAACAACACCAAAGACTCATCCACTGCAATTTCTCTACCAGGGGCATAAATCTCAGAAAATCGATCAACAAAGTGATCAAGGACAGGCCTAATCTTAAAAAGACGGTCACAATCAGGGTGATCTCGTGGCAACGCTAAACCATTATCTACAAAGTGCATCATCCGAAGCAGAAGCAAATACCTGTCACGACTCATGACTGCCGGAAAAATAGACGTTGCCATCAAGGGACTGCTAGACCAATATGAAGCCAATGATGGCTTCCTTAGCAAGCCCATCAAAAAAGTTAAACCCAAGAACTTCTTCATCTCTTCAACATTTGTGGGAGTCCACCGGGTAGCTCTAGAGTGTGGCTTAAGACTGGCACTGTTGTCCCTCAAAAACTGTTCGGCATACAAATTAGTCTGCTCAACAATCTCTGCCAAAAACACATCGTCCATAAACAACTGAAAAAAATTTACAGGCAAAAAGTTCTCGGTATTCACTCTAGACCCTGGAACACCAGTAAACTCAGGAAATTCCGGCTGCACCATGCCAGGGGCAACCCAGAGGTCATCACTTTCAACGGGAAGACTTGCAGCCCCAGCCTGCAGCCCAGATGTCTCTTGCCACACTACACCAACGGAAAGGCTTGCAGCCCCAGCCTGCAGCCCAGATGCCTCTTGCCGCACTACACCAACGGGAAGCCTTGCAGTCCCAGCCTGCAGCCCAGATGTCTCTTGCCGCACTACACCAACGGGAAGCCTTGCAGCCGCAGGCTGCAGCCCAGATGCCTCTTGCCGCACTATCGGCACATCAGTCTCCTCCTCTAACACAGGCACTTCATCCGCGCTAAGAGTATCTTCATCATCCGATGACCCCATACGGAGAGAAAACTCACTGCCAGAATCGTCCCCTGCCCCCTCTCCCTCAGAAGCAGAGTCAGTCTCTGACCCAATATCAGAGGAAGACTCAAACAGCAAACCAACAACCTGCTGAGCAGTCATCCTGCGGCTAGCCATTATACCTACTAAGATGGAAGACTGCACAAACAAGTCAACAACAACCAACAATGTGCAAACCAAGTAAGTAAAGAAATGTGTACCTTATATCAATAAGATCAATGTACTCAAAAACTATACAATCCAAAATCAAAAGAGACAGCTACACTCACCAGAAACAAACTCTGCAGTGACACAGCAAAGACCAACGATATCAAACTAGAAAGAAGAAAAAAAAACAAATTACTCACAAGACAACAAAATACACATCATGCACCAATGCAAAAAGTTTTTGAAACTCAAAAACCAAACATACTGCTATTATTACACCATTTGCAAAAAAAAACAGGCAGAGAAATCAAACACATTTGCATTGTACAAAAAAACAGTCTCTTACCAAACTACACAAACAGCAAAACCACCAGAACCAAAATGTCACCGTGAACAGAAGAAAAGCCTTCACCTAGAACAAAAAAGTAAACAAAAAAAACATTACAATTGGAAATCACAAAACATATAACAATAAACATTATAACATGCCATGTCACTACCCAAATGGTCAATCGGTTGTGTGCCAGGTCAGGCAGAAAACAGCAGGAAAAAAAAGGCTATTCAGTCCCGGGGCAGGTGACCCAAATACATATAACAAATTGCACCCTGGAAGCGAGGGGTCACTTCTATTTCTAATTGAACTAATTCCCTGGTGTCTAGTGGGCTTTTCTGCCTCCAATGGGAGCAGAAACGGCAAAAAAATAAAACCGATCTGCCCACAGAGGGGGCAGAAAAGTCTTCAAAACATTTAGGGGCCCAAGGAAGCGACCCTTGCCCAAGGGGTCGCTTCCTACAATAATATTTATATCCCTGGTGTCTAGTGGGCTTTTCTGCCCCCCCCCCAAAGAGCAGAAACGGACAGAAAGACGACCAATCTGCCCCCAGGGGGGGCAGAAAAGTATTCTAAAAAATTAGGCCGCAAAGGAAGCGACCCTTGCCCAAGGGGTCGCTTCCTACATAAAGAAAAAGACATCCCTGGTGTCTAGTGGGCTTTTCTGCCCCCCCTGGGGGCAGAAACGGGCAGAAAGACGACCGATCTGCCCCCAGGGGGGGCAGAAAAGTCTCCTAATCACTTTACCACCCTAGGAAGCGACCCTTGCCCAAGGGGTCGCTTCCTACATAACGAAATAGACATCCCTGGTGTCTAGGGGGCTTTTCTGCCCCCCCTAGGGGGACAAACGGGCAGAAAGAAGACCGATCTGCCCCCAGGGGGGGCAGAAAAGTCTTCAAATTATTTGGCCCCCAAAGGAAGCGACCCTTGCCTAAGGGGTCGCTTCCTACATAGCATAAACAATATCCCTGGTGTCTAGTGAGCTTTTCTGCCCCCCCCGGGGGCAGAAACGCGCAGAAAGCGGACCGATCTGCCCCCAGGGGGGGCAGAAAAGACTTCCACAAAATTTGCCCCCAAGGAAGCGACCCTTGCCCAAGGGGTCGCTTCCTACATAGTAAAAACAGCATCCCTGGTGACTAGTGGGCTTTTCTGCCCCCCCTGGGGGCAGAAACGCGCAGAAAGCGGGCCGATCTGCCCCCAGGGGGGGCAGAAAAGACTTTGCCAAATAATCGTGCCCAAGGAAGCGACCCTTGCCTAAGGGGTCGCTTCCCAACCTCCAAATACAAAATCCCTGGTGTCTAGTGGGGCATCCCTACTCCACGATCGCGACGCTGTGCGCGATCGTGGAGCAGGAATGGCCTGTATTGAGAGATCGGGGGAGAGGAAATACTCTTTCCTCTCCCCCGATGCCTCAATACTAGAGATTTCACCGCCGCGGCCCCCACCAGACGCCAAACACCTACCTCTGCTCCCCTCGGACGCGCTGGAAGAAATGGATTCCAGCGCGTCCAACGCTTCCTGATGACGCCGGCGCGCGCTGTGCGCGCTGACGTCATCAGAAAGCGTGGGGGGGCTCGGGGGGGGGCGGGGGTGGCAGCGGAAGCTCTTCCGCTGCCACCCCCGTAAAGGGGGCCAAGATCGAGGGACAAGGGGGGGAGCGCCAGCGCTTCCCCCGGGGGCTGTCCTCATGACGGAACGGTTCCGTCATGAGCACAGCCCAACCGATGCTCATGACGGAACCGTTCCGTCATGAGCATCGAAGGGGTTAAGTATGCATTCGGCTAGATCCCCTTAAGGGTTAGAGTGGAAGGCTTCTAAGTAAACAAACCTTACGTTTTCATAAGACTGTACCAATGTAAGGAAACCCAAGGGAATAAGGAGTGAGAAGTAGTGAAAAAAGCAACAACAACAAAAATCCCTCCTTTGCCCTCCCCTGCCCGTAACCGTGTGGTAGTCTTCTTATCTTGAGCCCTTCTTAGACTTAATCTCGTCCAGGTATTCACCAGCCTTAATTTCCAACAAAAAGATTTTGGATCCCCCATTAAAGATTACTTTAAGTCTGACATTAGGTACACTTGTGCTCCCAACTGCTGGAATGGGGAGATTAGTTGTCGCAGACGCCATCTTTGCTCTACTGTCTGGTGGCAAAAGTCGGGCTTCGCAAAGAATGTTATTCCATTCGACCCCTTTTTGGAGTTTGGGCAAGCCTGGTCATATATTAGTTGCCTAAGAAGGAAGTTCCCAAAGTACACCAGGAACGCCCTTGGTTGTCCACCCGCTGCACTGCTGCCGTCACGTTGTCGCCTTAGGTTGAAAGGGAAGCGGTGTGCCCTCTGCACCTCACGGTCCCAATCCCAGCCTGGGTATTCGGGGAAGGATTCTTGCAAGAGATTTACAATAAAGTGCCTGGGGTCTTCTCCTTCCCTCCCCTCCGGGATTCCAAGCAAGCGAAGGTTGTTTCTGCGTTGGCAATTTTTCTGTTCCTCCATTTTAGCCATTATATCCACTAGACAAGCAGTATTGGCCTCGCTCTGTTTTTTGACAGTCGTGGCCTCCGTTTCTAGACATTCGGTGTGCCCCTTAACCACGGAGACACGATCACTTATGTCAGTACATGTTTTGTTCAGTCGTCTTAAGTCTCCTTGCAACTTTTTTAGCAACTCCTTTGGCTGCGCGATTGTCTGCCCGAACCTCTTCCTGAAATTCTTTAATTGAGGCTAGAATTGAAGCTAGTGAGGGTTTGGCGGTGTCCGCTGGCATGCTCTTTGCATTCTCCCGCTTCGTCATGTGAGAGTTGTCTTCATCCAGAGGGTAAGACATCTGTGAGTCTAAATAGTCCCCCTTGAGTTGACTGCGCCTTTTGCCCTTGCTTCTTGCCTTCTTGGGACGCTGCACCGTTCCAGTGTCTTTGAGCGATTCCTCGCTGTCATCTTCTCTAGTGTTGAACCCCCCCTCATCTGAAGAGGTCCCTGTGCCATCGGATACTGAGCAGAAATTCTCAGACCCGGTCTGTGCGCCAGAGGCAGCTTCCAAGCCCTGAATATATTTGGCAATACCGGCCTCAGAACTTATAGAGGGATTATCAGGACCGCTCATGGAGGAGCAACCACCTGTCTCTTGAGCTGTGGCGGCTAAAGTTAGCTGGCTTATCTGCTCGGTTACCCCCTAGCAGCACTATCAGCCTCAAGACAAGGGAGATCGCTCAAACTGTCAACCAAGCCTTGCAGGCCCCGGTGGCTCCTGCGTCAACTTGCAGTGCTCCCACAGGGGTTGCTTCTACTGAGTTTGCCTCTTGCTGCTGAATTAGCGCGGGTAATTGGATGGTTAGCAGGTCCAGGGGAGTGCTCCCGGGGGGGGGAGGAGTGTGTGTGGAATTCTTAGTGTCTGTGGCAGAAGGCTGTCCCTTAGCACCAAGAAACATTTTTCCTATCAAAGGCTGGGCACCCGCCGGGTCTTTAAGCACACCACCTCCCCTGGGCCTCCCCAACATCTTTTTGTTCCCACTGACCTCGCGTGCGGATTTAATGGCACTTTCCACAGGGGCAGCATCTCCGATCTCGGTGCTGGCGATGGCTGTTCTCAGCTTGTTGCCCTTCTTGGTTCTTGGCACCCCTGCAGCTCATGGTCCAAGAGCTGTTCTGGCGCAGCTGCCAATGACCTCTCTCATGCGCTGGTAGGTCGAAATCCGGGAGGGCTGAGGCGGCTAATACGGTTGAATCCGGGGCCCAAAGTGCGGTGCACCAAAAGATCAAGATGAGAAGCAGTGACCACCACGCCAAGCGAGCAACACACGGGGATCCAAAAGGATTTCAAAGTAAGCTGCTAACGTGTCCGCGGCAGCTACTGTAAACTGCTGTGAATGCAGAACAGGCGTCTGCAATCTCCTTGCTGTCAGTCTCCGCATCTGTCTTTGCATCGCAGGGTGCCTAGCCAATCAACTACGTGGCTGGCTTGAGCGGCCGAGCAGTGTGAGTGCTCACTCTAACTCCATCTTGCTCCAGCCCAATCAGGAATTTTTCGTTTTTAAAGCATAATGCGTGTGATGCTTTAAATTTACTTTTGAAATGTAAAGCAATCTCTGCATTGCAAGCACTCCATAAGAGTGGGATTAATACACCAAACAGTCAATAGAAAAAGGTGAGAGAGAATTTACCCATTCTATGTATATTATAAAGAATTGCAACAATACATTTTGTAGACAGCAGTCAAGCCAGACCAAAAAAACAAACGAGACCCGAAATCAAAGGCTGTTCAAAGAATAACACACAATCATTTTACGAGACTGTATAATGTTGCTCTGCTTGTCGGGTGTTTCTATCAGTGTCTGTGTGTGTCAGCTTGTGTCTCTGTCCATCTGTGTTTATGCCAGTATAGTATAAAACGTCTCAGACACTGGTAACTGGAACAAAGACTTTATTCAGGGAACTGAACGATACAGCTGCTAAGTTCTCTAGTTCCACGTGTCATAAGCCGCTCCAGTTCAGGTTTTTCCTTTGTACCATATATAATTGTATACCCCAATTAGACCCGCCAATGAGACTGGTACACAGCAAGGCCCTTTAAAGGGACCGATCTCTGAAACAAAGGGCAGTCCACTATATGAACCCCTCCATGTTTCTGTGCGTTCCGAATATCTCCCGCTTGAAAAAGTCACCAGACACACCATTGCACAGCTGCTTCTGCCCCACGTGAGTTTTGAGCTGCAGAGGACTGCCTTCGCCGAACGGGTAGGATCATTTAGGCAAGTTATACTGACTATGAAACCGGACAGGCTATTCGACCATGATGAGCTCGCAATCCAGGAAGTACCAGAAGCATCGAAACGGTGGGAAACATGCAGGTACACCCTCGCAAAGACCCGCCACCTCTGGTCTCAGTTTGATAGATTTCCGATGTAAACTACGAAGCATGTCATTGTTCTTTCTGATCCTGCGCTGCTCTGAATTACAGATCGAGTGATTTAAAACATCCCTTTCAAGAGGGAGAAGGCAATATTGGAATGCAAAACCAAAGAAAGAAAACTGTGCAAGAAGAAAATTAAACGTTTCTTTTTTCACCAACTAAATTAATTGTCATCAATATTCTGAAACCCATTGTAGTATAATGAGAACAATTTCCACTTTCAAATATAAAGTGGATTCTTCCTTGCGAAAATACGTAGTTCTAATTGCCTACCTTCACTGGCAAGCTAACATTTGAATATGGCCGTCAACAAAGTTGTGGAACCCTACTCAGCAAATAACACACCTGCTTGGAAAACAAGTGCGAGCGGACAAAAACTGTTGTTAGGCACCGCTGCTTCCGGACTACACGGAAGTTACGTATAGGATCAATAGCCAACAGAAAGCAAGATAAGGACAGCAATGCCACAGTTAAACGAATCGCAAGTGGTATAACAATATACACAGTTTCACCCAACATACAGATTACTTTATGTCTCGCTGAGACCTAAAAAGGAGACTGCAGTTGAAGTTGAAGTTTCCGGTGAAAAGACAAACATAAAAACAAGACTGTTCAGGGTGATTGTCAGCATTGCTTGATTTAACCGTTTAGCATTATCCACAGTTTGAGGTAATTTGGGGCAGATATTTTGAATATAATTATATCTCAAGATTTGCAATAAGTACACTATGGCCTCAACTAGTATGAACCAACCTCCTCCTTTTCTGAATAAGGTAGGGGAACCCATAATATCATGAAAAGAATGGTAAAACATGTTTATATCCTATCTTTTTGCATTTTGGGGTGCACATTTTTCACCATTAAGGAAACAGCATATTTTGTTACATAATTTGTGGATTGAAGGGCAAAAGGTATATGAAAATCTTACTGACTCGGGTAGTGAGTCAGAAGGAGAGGAGGGTCAAGAGAATGTGTATTCCCTAGCTCTGAATACATTTGGAAACACTTTGGTCAGAAAATGAATATTGTGTTAGAATGTCACAAATTGTTTTGTAGAGTCCAGGGTAAAAATGAAAAAGTGACAAGTTATGTAGCAATTTTGAGGGGTTTGGCCAATTTGTGTGAAATTGTGACTCTCTAATTAGGGACCAGCTGGTCTGCTGTACTAACAATCCTAAAATTACAGAAAAGTTATTGACAAGAAATCTGGATTTAAAGGAAGTGGTTGAGATTGCAAAGCGTGTGGAGCATACAGCAGAATGTATAAAGGAAATGAAGCGAAATAATGTATGAAATACAGTGCTGGTGGTGAAGAACAAGTCTCCTGTGGATGCTTTAGTAGGAAAAGGCGGAGAGTGTAAGAAAACCAATGATTTACAGGGCAGAAAAGGGGTCGAGGATGTCTGAAAAGAGAAACTCAAATGTTTCAATTGGGGGAATTTTAATCCTTTAGCCAATAACCCTTGTTGCCTTGCTTGTCTATAATATGTAGGAAGTGCAAAAAGAAGGGGCATTATGCCAGGTTATGTAAGTAAGGAAACCACTCATACTACTTGTATGATTACTTTGAATGGGTAGAGTTTAAAGTGTTCTCAGATTTGTGTTCTCCGTATACACAGATTGATCACAACATTTTTAGCCAAAAGTTTAACGGAATGGAGATTGAGGTATGCGAACCAGATATTGAACCTTGAGATTATAATACATACCCCATTCCTTTGGTGGGGATGATAACCATGAGAATCACTTTAAAAGGCAGGTCCACCTTTGGAAATGTTGATGTAACTGAAAAGGGTTCCAACTTATTGGGTGGGCTCATCAAAAAACCTAGGGATTATATTGGACTGTAACAATGTTGAACCCTTTTTGTCAGTGAATGTATCCAAAGGGGGTTATCTCCAGATGCTATGTGAGGAATTCCCTGAGGTATTTTCTGAAAATCTAGGAAATCTCAAAAAATTCTAGAACAGAATTAAGGTGAATGACAATGCGGTCCCAGTGGTACACAATGCCAGACCAATACCTCATCTCATGCAGGACCCTCTCAAAGAATAATTATACAAACTGGCTGCCCTAGGTATTATAGAATACATTGAGAGTTCATTATGTTTGGTGCCAATTGTGGTAACGCAAAAGGCTGGGGGTAGAGGATTGCGTCCCTGCATAGAGTTGAGAGATTTAAACGCCGATATTTCGGTGGATAGATTTCCGATTCCCAAGAAAAACAACATGATTAGTGTAATTGGCAAGGCAGAGGTTTTGAGTGTCACCGATTTATCATCTGCGTACCACCATACTGAACTACATCCAAAATGTATGCAAAATTTTTAGGGAAATTAAAAACATTCAATGTTTCCAGGACAACAATTTAATTTTTGGGGATTCTGATGTGCACCATTATAGTACTCTTAAGGAAGTCTTGGTTTTACACAGTGAGTAAGGACAACATGAGGTGAAACCTAAGTTAGACTTGGTTGGGGCAGTTAAACTGGCTCCTCTCCCTGGGAATAAAGATGAGTTACGGTCTTTCCTAGGTCTTGTGGAATACTTGATGAAATTTGTCAAGAATTTTGCTGATAGAAGCCCATAGGAAGTAGCTAAAAAAATAATTACATTTACTTAGGATGGGGCATGCCAAGAGTCTTTTGATCTCACTAAAGAAGCAATAATGAATGCACCATCCCTGGGAAATTTCGATACTAGTGGAAAAACTATTTTGACCATGGATGCTAGTGGAATTGGCATTGGTGCATCTTTGTCACAAGTAGTGGATAAGGAGGAAAGAATTCAGCTTTCGTGTCAAGAACCTTAAAAAATGCTAAACTGAATTACTCCACAGTAAAGAGAGGCCTTATCTTGTTTGTGGGCCATAAAATATTTTAAATGCTATCTGTGGGGTTTGCCCTTTGTTTTGCACATGGATCACAAGTCCTGTGATATATATATTTTCGACTAAATTAAGAGACACCACTACACCCTGCATTGCCAAATGGTTGCTAGGCATGGAAGGATTTAATTTTAAAATTGAATTTGTTACAGGTATGAGTAACAGAGTGGCAGATTGTTTATCTAAGCTACCTAGCAAGAAAGAAAAGGACAAAGGTTGGAGTGATGAAAGAAACACCATTGGATGGGTGGTGGTCCCAGGTGTTTCAGAGGGGGAATGGCATTCAGGGACAGAAAAAGATGTCGTTCTCAAACAAGTTAAGGAAAGAATCATCCAGGGGTGGCCTGTCAGACCTGGATCCCATACCATTGATCTACAGGATTGTTGGGCAGTGAGGAATGAATTGAGTTTTGTTAATGATAGAGTTATGAGAGGGAGCAGATTAATTCCTCCGGCTGATTTAAGTGAAAGAATTGCAGAAGTCGCTCATGAAGGACATCTTGGTCGAAGTATCACCAAAGCCAAAATTAGAGCCATTTATTGGTTTCCCAGAACGGATAGTGTAGTGGAAGGAATAGTAAAGGATTGTTTAACGTGATAAGTCGAGGTCTGTCAGAAGTTCACCATTGTCTTCACTTAGTTTTACCTCCAAACCATGTGACAAGCTAGGGTTGGACATTATAGGCCTTTTAAATAATTCTCAATGGATAGGTCAGTTCCTAGATGAGCCAGCTGCTGTGGCTCGCCCAGGTCGGGTGCTTCTAGTCCCAGGATTATCAGTCTGTTACTTTCCAGCCAGGTAATTCTGGGCACAGAGGCAAAGAAAAACCTGTAATGACTAGAGTTGTTTTCTTCGGCGTTCTGCTTTGGGCAACTTGTAATAAGGCCTGAACTGTAAAGCAAAAAATCCACTCACTTAGGGTCAAGGGTATGCATTGAAATCCATGATGGGTATACATTTTGATATGTAGTCCTAGTGAATATTGTAAAATAGAAAAACATAGTAACTTTCCAAAGATGTTGGCTGAGCCTCCAGCTGATAAACCTCCTAATTATGTGTCAATTGAATTATAAATGCTTTATGAGATGGGATGTTATTTATGACAGAGTATTTAATGCCAATCTTAGTTGTGCTATGACATTCCAATAATAATGGCATTATGTACACAGGACAATAATGCTGTTTGGTGAACTCAGAGATGATCCCTGACGTGACTTCAGCAGGACTTGTTCCAGCAACAAATAGTTCATGTCTGCCAAGTTCACTGTTCATTCCAGGATTAGAGTATGTACACATCTGGATTTCTGTCCCTTTTAGATTCATTTACCTTACATCAGTTGTTGGAAACAGTATAATCTTATTCATCATAAGAACAGAAGACAGCCTCCATCAGCCAATGTACTTTTTTCTTTCCATGTTAGCAGCAACTGATTTAGTTATCAGTGACACAGTATTGCCAAAAGCACTGGGCATATTTTGGCTGAACTCAAGGGACATACATTTTAATAGCTGTCTGATCCAGATGTATGATGGCTTTGGATCGATACTTTGCATTCTGCAGTCCACTAAGATATGCCTCAATCTTAACTAATCAGCGGATAGCCATACTGGGCATAGCATGTCTTCTAAAAAGTGCTCTATATTTTGCCCCATATCCATACCTTATGGGTAGGTGAACATATTGTGAAAACAAAATCAGCCACACGTTCTGTGAGCACATGTCTGTTGCAAAGCTGGCCTGTACGGACATCACAGTGAACATCACCTATGGCCTGACTGTGATACTAATGACTGGGGCCCAGGATATCTCCTTTATCATCATCTCGTACGTCATGATTCTGAGGGCTGTCTTTCGCCGTTCCACCAAAAAGAATCGCTGGAAGGCCCTCAGCACCTGCATGTCCCATGTCTGTGTCATGGCTGTGTTCTATGTACCCGTCCTCTTCACAGTCTTCATTCAGAGATTCACCAATGATGTTATACCCTGTCTTCATATTCCTGTAGCTAACATATATTTCCTCCTTCCACCCATGGTGAATCCTTTAGTATATGGCATAAGAACCCAACAGATCAAGATTAGGATAATGAGAATGCTCCATTCTTGCAGGAATGTTTTATTCTACAGACAATCTTGTTCCAACAGGTAAGTTTATGCCTAAAGAAATCCTGAAACACAGACTTCCCTCAAATTATCAGTTATATCTATATAAATATGGCACCGATTTCAGATCAGTTTATGAGGAGCAACTGTTGAACTGATCAGAGCAGCATTAGATATGCTCCTAAAGTGGGCAGAAGGCAAACAGGAAGATTATTGGCTTGAAGTGACAAAAGGCTAAACAGTTTTTGATAATGCCCTCAAGTCATGTCAAGAATACTTTATTCAATCTAAAATACACATAGATCATAAAAGCACAAATCACATAATGTTTATATAAAAACTATTTTCAAAGATTCATCATCTTATTAGTGCATATTAAAAGAAAACATTACATAGATCAAGTAAAATAAATCCATAAAATGACTATATGTAATAATTACTTAATAAGCCTTCGTGCCTTTAGCAAAAGACATAAAAAGGATGCTACCGAATAGCAGACATAGTGATCATGGAGCATTTGCAGGAAATATAAACCTGATCAACATTGCCTAAAATTATATTTGCGCATAACAGGGAGAAATGATTTTTCCGATACAGTGTGTAATATTTACAGAAAAAGAAAAAGTGAATGTGTTGACACCCCATCACAGGCCTAGTATAGCTGTGCATAGATACCAAAGGGATAACCCAACATACAAGGTGTAAGGTTTAATGTAAACCGTAATAGTACAAATCGATGCTGAGAATTTGCTACAAACGCCAAGTAGGTAGCTGATCCCTCAGAGAAATCCGGTATTTTCAGATAAGTTGAGACCGTGGTTTTCTTATAATTATGTTTATATCTTTCTCTTTCCATTTTGTATAAAAATTGTTTTTTAATTAATTTTTTTGAGATAGATACACATGTAGATGTGGTCTCAAAAAGGTGTTTTAAACCCAGGGTGGTAAAAGTAGGTCGAACATACACCATCCTTGGGATCTTATGAGCATTATCAAGGGACAGACAATATATATATATATATATATATATATATGTGTATGTATATATATATATATATATATATATATATATATATATATATATATATATATATATATATATATATATAGATATATATATATATATATATAGATATTGTTTTTTTTTGGGTTTAAAGCAATCTTAGCCCCTCTGAACTACCACTGGACCATCTGTTCTACATGGCCCTATATATATTTTAATAACATCCAGTGGTTTGAAACCCAATTTTATAAATATAAACATTTTATTAAAGCTTTTTTCTTAAAAAAGACTTCTATTAGCAACCATATGGTTCCAAGAGGCGGTTTTGTTAAACAATATTCCCAAATACAAAAAGGTATCTATTTGTTCAAATTTTAGGCCATCTATGTGGAAGATAGTAATTTGTTTAGCTCTATGGCCTGCCACTAACACAAACGATTTTGCCTCATTTATATGTAGCTCCAACGTTTTCATGAATTTCACATACTACTTTATCAGTTTCTGCAGTGCCATGCCTGTCCTGGCAATTAGCACTGCGTCATCTGCATAAAGGAGTATGGTAATACATGTCTGATTTATCATAGGGACGTCTATGGTAGGATCCAGCAGAGGCTTCTCCACATCATTAGTGTACAGTGAAAATAAAAAAGGGGCCAAGCAGATCCCTGTCTGACCCCTCTTTCAATCTTGAACCATCTGGTACATTCTCTGTTATTTCAATATCATACGCACGCCGTGGCCTGTGCATACAGTTGCCTTATAAAGGAGATGGTTGTTTTATAAATGCCCATCTCTTCCATGATGTGCCATAATTGAGAATGGAAAACACAGTCAAAGGCTGCTGACAAATCAATAAAGGCCACGAGATGGCTCCCTTTTTGGTTAGGGTATATTTAATGCACTCAAAATATGTCTTGTTCCTGGAGCACAAAAAACTGTATTAAGGCTTAGCTGGGCTTGTCAATGTTATTAGCAGTGATATACGGATATCCACATATATGAGCCTTTCACTTAAATACAAACAATCATTTAATGATTCTATTAGATTGTGGTCCGAAAGAATCAATCAACCAGGGAATTGTAAGCACGCTACTCACCTGTGAGGGTCTCAAGGCGCTGGTGGGGGGGGCGCAGATCTGTTTAGCCAAAGAGCCAGGTCTTGAGGGTCTTCCTGAAGGTGTTCAGGGAGGGGGCACGTCTGATGTCTGCCAGTAGCTCGTTCCATTGCTGCAATGTGGGAGAAGGATCTTCCACCTGCTCTGTCTCTCTGGATGCGCGGGGTTTCAGACAGTGCAAGGTTGGAAGATCGGAGGTTTATTTTGGGTACGTGGAAGTTGATTCTGTTGTTGAGGTATTTGGGTCCGTTGTTGTGTAGGTATTTGTAGGCGTGAGTGAGGATTTTGAAAGTGACTCTTTTCTACACGGGGAGCCAGTGGAGACTTCGTAGGTGTTTACTGATGTGTTCGTGTCGGGGATGCCGATGATGAGTCTGGCAGTGGTGTTCTGTATTGTCTGGAGTTTGCGGAGTATTGACTTGTTGATGCCAGCGTAGAGTGCGTTTCCATAGTCCAGTCTGCTGGTGATGAGTGCCTGGGTGACTGTCTTCCTTGACTCAGGGGGGATCCACTTGAAGGTCTTGCGGGTGTTGAAGCAGCTGGAGGTGACTGCGTTGAACTGTCGGTTCGGGATGAGTGATGAGTCGAGTACGATGCTGAGGTTCTTGGTGTGGTCTGAGAATGTAGGTGGGCTTTCGAGGGCGGTCGTCCACCAGGTGTTGTCCCATGCAGAAGGGGTGGTACCAAAGACGAGGACTTCTGTCTTCTCAGCATTGAGCTTCAGGCAGCTGTTGGTCATCCAGACTGCGACACCTTGCATTCCTTTCTGGAAGTTGAGTTTGGCAGTGGTGGGGTCATGGTGAGGGAGAGGATGAGCTGGGTGTTGTCAGTGTAGGATACGATGTTGAGGCCGTGTTTTCGGACGATGGCTGCGAGGGGGGCCATATAGATGTTGAAGAGGGTAGGGATCAGGGATGAACCCTGTGGGACTCCGCAGGTGCTTTTCGTGGGGTCGGAGAGGTAGGGTGGGAGTCTGATCCTTTGGCTTCTTCAAGTGAGGAATGATCAGATCCAGTTCAGGGCTCTTCCTTGTATTTCTGTGTCGTGTAGTCTGGTGACTAGTGTGCGGTGGGAGACGGTGTCGAAGGCCGCTGATAGGTCGAGTAGGATGAGGGTTGTGGAATGGCCTTGGTCCAGGAGGGTGCGGATGTCTTCTGTGGCAGCGAGTAAGGTGTTCTCTGTGCTGTGGTTGCTTAGGACTCCGGATTGGGACGGGTCGAGGACGGTGTTCTCTTCAATGAATCGTGTCAGTTTCCTGTTGACTGTTTTCTCTGCAACTTTGTCTGCGAAGGGGAGGAGCAAGATGGACCGATAGTTCTTGAGGTCAGTGGGGTCAGCTGTGGGCTTCTTGAGCAGAGGTCTGACTTCTGCGTGCTTCCAGTCATCTGGGAAGGTGCCTGTTTTGAAGGTGGTATTGATGGTGCATTGTAGTTTCGGTGCCATGGCAGCCGTGGCTCTGTGGTAGATGTGAGGGGGGCAGGAGTCGGTGGGGGCCCCCGAGTGGATGCTTTTCATGGTCGAGGCAGTGTCTTCGACCGTGATTGGTGTCCAGTTGGAGATGGTGGGCTGCCTGGTGTTTCTGGGGGACGGGAGGCCGTCTGTGGCACACGGTGGATGGTCGGTGAAGTTGTCGTAGAGATTTTTGATCTTGAGGTGGAAATAGGTTCCAAGTAAGTCGCAGAGGTCTTGGAATGGGGGTGATGTCTGCGGCTTCACTGCGTGGGTTGAAGAAAGAATAGCGAGTGATCAAAGAGGTTAAATTGACATACAACACACTTTTATTTGGGCTAGGAAAAACTGCTTAGAAGGTTGGCGGTGGTCTTTTTATTTACAATGATATTTCAGATGACAAAGTGTATTCAAGATGAGGGCAGGAGAGGTTGTCCAAAAGACAATTGCTCTCCTTCCAGAAGTGGCTTATCAGCTAATTCAGAGTTGCATGCTATAAGTAATAGAAACAGATTTAATTATAGTATGTAATATAAACAGAACCATGTTTCAATCGAGCTCCCCATTATTCAAAATGTACCACATGCATCTGATTCCTTCTCTGAGGTCCCCCCTGAGAGCCGCAGGGGTAGGATTTCTAATGCCCTGGAGCAAGGACTCCAATTGGATTGCAACCCATACATGACTCACTGAGCAATACTGCATAGGAAATATTTCTGGTAATGATCAGTTCCACAAGATTGGTTCACGGACACAGTGGAATCCCAAACCCTCTTACTTTAATGAATAACACACTCAATGTACCACTAAAAAACAAGAGGGACTTTAAAATGTTTATTTTAAAATCCTAGGCTTTTGCATTACACATGATCGGTAACTAGGAATGCAGCAGGCCAGGCCTTATCCACCGAAAACAGCAAGAACCTGGTTAGCAAGTTCTTAATATCCTAACACCCTAAGCCTATTTCTAGGGGGCTATGCTAAATTTGAGCTGAAGCGCTAAGTAGCAAGCATGAGATTCAATTTCTTTGGATGGATCACACAGCATACTTTCACTGGGACTTACTAAATCAGATAGTCTATATCACAGCTTTGTAGGGCATGGCGACCAAGGATGAGCTGAAGAACACTTCTCTGTACTACTCCCAGTGAAGTCCCACTCACTTATTTGTCAAATATGTGGGTCTTTATAGCTGATCACTGATCTTATCCTTATATTTATAAAACAAAACTGCATTTGCGTACAATTAGGTATTAATCAAACTAAGTAACATAAGATAAATGTGTGATCTCAGTTCACATGTAGATTATATGCTCCTGTAATTAAAATTAAAAACCTTCAGCTACTACAGTGTGAGTCTATGATATTATCGAAGCTTTCGTAACTTAACCAAAGATCATAAAATATGTCAGCTTTGACAGAAAGTTAATATGAAGCCAACATCTCAGTGTATCTAAGAATTTTACACTTTCTGAAAAGAGATAAAAGTCTCTGAAAGTGGGCTAAAAATAGAAGAGGCATGAATAGGATCTTTCACTGTGTTCACTACACATGAGTAGGTGTAATATTCTTATGGCAAGCAGAGGTACCCAAGCATCGAGATATACAAAATAAATTGTATATTACCACCCGGTGACCTGTTGGTGGACAAGACATGTGTGCCAATTGCATTGGTCAACCATCATAAGACATTCAGACATTACTGTCAGGTGGGCTGTACTTCCAATGGGCAAGATATATCTGCCAGCTGCATGGGCGCACCGCAGTGAGACTGTATGTTAACTTCTAGCTTGGAATTGGTCTTGTTCTTCCCAATTCCTGATGATGTGCGGGGGTTGTTTGGGTATCTAAATAGCACAACATTCTCCAATTAATTGGCTTTTGGCACTGTTTGTAGACTGTATACTTTGGTTCTCCACTTGGGATTTTGATCCTTTACCACATTAGAGTGGAAGGGTGGTTTAGAAGGTGTAGTTTATCATTACAGAGAAGTTATATATTAAAAGATGGGTCTTTTTATGCTCTAATAAAATCTATGAATGTTAAGTGTTTGCAGTAAGTTGTCTCCAGGGGCCTGATTAGAAGTTGAGTTGAAAAATCAGTCCCACAGGTTTTTTTCCTACTCCCTATTCACTGCATTCATTTTTTTTTTTTGCTCATAATTGCACGGGATTTTAGAAGATGTATTGTGCAATAATCGTGGAATCACAATCAATTAATACTGAATGTGATTTCACCATTGCTGGGCAGTGTAGCTTCACCAGTTCCGTTTTAAGTAAAACTTTATGTAATAGGGAGTTACTATGTGGAACTGATTTTTATGATCGTTACACAACATGAAAATTCCAATTAGCCAGTCGTAAAAGCATGCTGGGACCTGTGGTTGCCATGTTGGATGTAAGGGTTGTTTCGAGAGTGGTAAGGATGAGAAGGGGGAGGTTTTTTTTTCAGGAGATGGGAGTATTGAATGCTTCTCTCCATCAATGAATATGGAGAATGAGGCTTGGCTGCCGTTGCTGCCAAAGCCTCATGTAATTTTTCCAGTCGCAATATACAACTGAAAAAAGGGGATATGGTTCTCCCACACACAGAAAATCTGTGTGTGTAAAAATCCATCCAATATGAAATAGGCAGAGTGAAACTCTATGCACAATTTCTCTCCACCTGACTCAAACATCAGGGCTTAAGCTGGTGGTTTGCAGTAAGGGTTCAGGTCTTCATGTTGCTATGTAGGTACAATGTATACTGTTCCTTCCAAATGACTCTGCAGTCACGTCTCAGTGTCTTTCTACGTAGTGTTTCTGAATCTGTTGTTTCCTCTTTGGATTATTCTTTCTTATCTAGATTTGAATGGCAAATTAGACAAGGGGCCAGACTGGGGAGCCAAAAGCAACCCTGCCCAACATGCTAAAACCTGCCCTGCTCCCTTGTGCTATTGTTGCCTTTCCATCCATTCATTCTCTGTCTCCTCTCTTCTCTCCCCTCTCTCTCTCTGATCGCTTTTTCACTTGGATGCCATCCTCTTTTTCTCTCTATCTGGAAGCCTCCCTTTTCCTTCTGCAATTACTCACATGGGAAAGTGACAGAGTCAGCAGGAGCAGCATACATAGACTTTCAAAACTGACCTCCAAAAGGTCCAGCCCACTGGGAAAATGTCTGGTAGAATAAAAGCCCTGTGCAGCCCTGATGGCATATTGCAGTCTATCTCTTTATCTTTTTTCAGTTGAAACAGGTCTGTCTCTATCCTACACTGTTTTGCTTGTTCTTAGATGTGACATCCCTGTATTATTTTGTCTGATGTTTACTAGACTACTTTCACTCTTGTGTGCACTGTCCCGGTGTTCCCTGAAGCCTTGTCTATCAGTCACCCTGATGATCCAGCAGTGTCATCTCCAAGGTTCTCTGTCAAGACAAGAATTGTCTTTGAGGTTCTCTTTTCCAAAGATCTGTTCGTCCCTCTTCATCTGCCCCTCAAGAATCATCACCCTTTAGGCTCTATGGGCAAAATGTGCATAGGGGAGGGTTTGCAATGACCAAATACCACATTTTAGGGATTCGCTATTTGGTAATCGCAAGTACTAAAGTGTGCTTTACACTTTCTACAATTCCCAGTGGATGGCAAGTAGAACTACCTCATTAATATTCATGTGGTACGGCGTGGTTTGCGACCCATTCGGAATCATTTTTTTTAATTGCAGCCCTTATACCTACAAGGAAAACGGGATGTGTTTCAAAGAGAAAAATGAAAGAAATTGCCTTTTATATATTTAGAGTAGGCAGTGGTCAGTGGGACCACCGCTTGCTCTTAAAAAGTATTTGCATACATTCACTAAAGGGAAGGGGTGGTAAAAAGCTAATGTTTTGAGACCGTTTTACGGTAATAGGTTACCGAATCACAAATTGGGCCTTTGTACATTAAAAAATACTTTTTTTAATTTGCAAACAGCCCGATTCTGTGACTCGCGCCATTTGCAAACTCAAAAAAGCTTTGGACATCTGGCTACAAATCCTATGCTCTCCGGTAGAGATGGATGAATGTAGATGGACAATACCAGGCAGACAGATTATACAGGAAAGCTAGAGAATCAGATAGTAGGGCACCTATCTGAAGATCGCAACAGCTAACTCCTCCAAAGTAAGCTCGACCGCAAAAAATAGCTAGCAAAAATAATAAAAAGCCAAACCTATTTTAAGATATAAAATGCATAAAACTATATTACATATTTATTTCACCAACATACAGGTGCAAAAACTGCAAATAGTAAAACAAATGCTAAAAGGAAAATACATTGAAAGCACAGACACTGCAATACCTAACATGCAAAAAGACTCCACAGAACGTAAATATTCACGTTTTAGGCCTGCAGCATGAGAAGCCCAATTGTTTTGTCCTGAGTTACAGGAAGCAGGTATAAGAGTTGCATAATAGTCTCCGAAATAAATGCTCATGGCAGGTTCCCTGACACAGTGTAAAGATAAGGGGTGACACTTAAGGTGCTGTTCTGGAACATTAACAGGTTGTAAAATAGGTTGAAACAGGGATTAGAGGCCAAATACCTGATAAGACAAGGCCCCTGTTTTATTTCACCCATCTGCTGGGCAACAACTGCACATTTTTGGCCTGTGGGCAGTACCTGCTGCCTGCTGGATTTTCTACCAGATCAAGAGGAATGTGGATCCTGGTCCACAAAGCACCTCCGTAGCATGTTATTAAAACTTGAGTGGACACACAGTCCTGTTATGCAGCAGTCTATAGTAGCTGGACTGGGATGCGCATAGCGGTGGCATCTTGGTATTTTTCCAGAGGCCAGCATGTTATTAGCCTAGACAAGGTGGGAGGTTGGATGGCAGACGCCTGACACAGTAACAATAGTGAGAGGATATCTCAGCATGACAGCGTGGGTGGACCTAGACAGTGACAAAATCAGGGATTCTGTCTAGGGCTCACTTATGCCTTCAAGAGTTCTTGGACACAACAGGGTTGGTCAATCTTTGGAGGTAGCCCAATCACTATTGAAATCCCAATTGGACTACATATTGCTGCCACTCCAGAGCTTGGGGAATTTTAAGGAACCAGAAATCCTGCCTCAGGGCATCTCAGACCATGCACCTATAGTGATTACACTTCAAATGCAAATACCTCAGTCAAGAAGGGGTGGCAACTGGATCCCTGGGAATTGACGGACTGGGCCATGTGGGGCTTGACTATATAGGTTATGGATTCTTATTTTAAGGAAAACACAGTAACGGTGTCCTCTAGTACTTCTGTCGGGGAAATCTATAAAATGATATTGAGTGGGACTTTGATCACCCATAACACAGGAAAGTGACAAGAAAGGCTGAGGCCGAGTAAGGTGTTTGAGGCTGAGTTGGCGCAGGGGAAAGCTGAATATTGTGCACAACCCAGCGAGGTCCAGGCACAACATCTGGCCCAGCTAGGTGAACAATTTGGAGGTTCAGACTTAAAAAAGGTAGACTGGACAAGATCAGCAAGGAGGCAGGGAAAATGTTGGCATGGTTGGCCCGTAAAGAGGAGGGTCAGTGGTAGATTTATAGGGTGACCACAAAAGGAAGGTCTCTGGTAGAAACCCTGGGTGAGATAGAACAGGAATTTGCAGACTATTTGAGAAGTATTAGTGGTTGGGGACTCAGTGAGCCTGGCAGGTTTTATTGGAGACCTACTGGTTTCCCGATTGAGGAGAAGGCCTGCAGAAAGTCAGTGGCAGATATCTCGTAGAAAGCGTTTTCTGAAACTCAGCCAAAACTGAAGACACAGATGTCCCCAGGCCCAAATGGATTACCTCATGAACTCTTTAAAGTGGTGAAGTCCAGAATCATGGGCCCCATGCAAGCTACGTTTAAGGAATCCAAGGAGCAGAGGTATACTACCCAAATTCTTGAGACAGTCCTACATCATTCTGATACAGAAGTTAAGGAAACCACCAAAATAACATGCCTCCTATAGGCCTATCTTTCTCCTCAACATAGAAATATAAGGTCCTTTCAAAGGTATTGCTGAACAGACTAGAGGGAGTGGAGGATGCCATAACTGACCAAAACCAGTTGAACTTCATGCACATAGGGCAACGCATCACAATTTGAGGTGCCTCAATGGATGCCCGGCATGCAAGTACCTGATTTGGGAGCTGGCAGTTTTACTATCACTTGAATTTGAGAAGGCATTAAACTCCATAGTGGATGTACATAGTGGCAGTCTTGCAGAATATTACGATAGGTTAAGCTACTATATTTAGAGGTTCTGGACAGGTTCATTAGGGTATGGTCGGACGAGTTCCAGATAGAACCCTTGGCGAGATGGATACGAGTTGATGCACTGGTCAGAGGCTTGAAATGGTACCCTGACTTGGAGGATATGATTTTGTTGTATGCAGACGATGTGCTCCTATATTTAGCTGAGACTTTGATACCCCAAATTCTTTATATCCTCAAAAATCTTTCGGGAAACATGCAGGGATTCATATCAACTGGAAAAGATCCATCGCATATCCACAAACTAATTAGTCTCCACCCAACAATTTGAGAACCAATTCAAATTGGAATTGATTGACTTCAGGTATTGGGGTATCTATTTTACCACATTGAGGGATAAGTCCCTTCAGGAAAATGTAGAACAGGTACTGGCCACGTATCACAGTGTAGTCACCCCATCTCCATGTTAGGCTGAGTAGCCAAAATAAAATTGTCTACCTGCCCATTTCTGTGTACTGCAAAACACCCCATATGAGATCCCGGTTAACTTTTTCCTGGATGTAGACATGGCGACTAGACAGTTGCTATCGCATGGATCTCCACCCCGAAGTGCACTTTCAAATTTGACTCGTAAGCTGTCAGATGGTGGGTGGTGCTACCGGACTGGAGACTATACTACTGAGTGGTTCAGTTGCTATTTGTCAGTGCGGACCCCCCCCTCCCCGAGCCTTAGGTTGCCCCAAAACACCCCATACCCTGGGACTGAAAATAATTAATATAGGGATGGGGACACAGCCCCTCCTAAATAAGCCCAAATTGCCAACCAACTTGCTGGCAGGGAAACTGTAGTTGTTCCTGCCAGGTGGGGCTATAATGTCCCACTAAGTCAGAGGTCTTCAAATATTTTGATGCTTTTTGAGCTTCTGGCCAGGGTCAACGGGGTGAATTCAGATGAGTACCAGATGAGCAGGGGCATCCACAAGAATGTCCCTTTTCCCTGCTGCGATTCTCGATGGTGATAGATCCCTTGGTGCGATTGATACAAGGTGATGTTCTACTCAGCTGCTTGAAATGGTACCCCAAATTGGAGGACATGATTTCTTTGTCTGCAGACGATGTGCTGCTATATTTATCTGACCCTTCGATCCCTCAAATTGGAATGCTTTTCGGAATGTGAGTAACCAAATTATTTTAAGGCTGTAAGGGTTTAAGATATCTCAAAAAATAGAAGGGGGACTTGGAGCTGGTTATGGTCCAGTACCCGTGCTCCTGATAATAGTCACAATACCAAATGGAGGGTAACTGTTCCAACGTAGGGGTGCTGCAAGTCACCCACTCACTGTAACAAAAGAGAGATAAGAGGGAAAAATGAAGAGGTGAAAGAAAAGTCTTAGGTATCGGACCCACTAGTAAGAGGCAAGCACAATGTCTTGTCTCTTGTTGCCCTCACACACACTGAAGGATGTAATGTAATGCTAATTGAGGGAGCTACCTCCTTCCGGAATGGCCAGTCATGTCTGTCTAAGCTGCGCCTGTGTCAGAGGGGAGCAGCCAAATCGCATATGTGGGAGCATAGTGGTGTCTAGCTCGGCCCTCACACATGTGCAAACAGATGTAACATGTGCCACGTGCCCCAAGTGCTTGCAATAGTGAGGTAGAATGTTTACCAGATCTCCGGTGGACCTCTGTGTTTCATGTGTGTCTTTTTCTTTTCTTTGTCTCTCTCTCTTTTCCTAGTTTCTTTAAGGAGCGGCTTGACTATATTAGCTTTAGCCTCGCTGTAGGTAGTCACAGACGTGGTCCGCCCTGATTCCTTGGGCCCTTGACCCCTCCACTCACTTTCATTATCACACCACTTTTTTGGGTCCTGACGAAGCGCCAGGATCTTTTCGACCAGTGAGGAGCGAAACATGTTGACCTTTTAGTTACTTAGGCACATTACGTCTGTAGGAGTAACTCATGACCTTTGGGGTCTTTTATTCTGACATGGGTACCTTCATAATAAATCGCAGCAATTCGGTTACCCTTAGCCGTTTTAACTTGCACGCACCATCTCACCCTTCACATAGGACTCCCCCCACACACCCACACTCATCTTACAGTGGTTCCAACAAAAGATCTCCGACAAAGAGACCCTTATTGGGACCCGTAAGGCATTGCAGCGCTGGCCCGACGAGGAGCAAACGCCCGATGATGAAGCATGACATCGTTTGGGGTGTGTGTGGGCAGCAAGAGACACTTACAAGTGGGTCCTAAAGCTAGGACTTTTCTTTCACCTCTTCCGTTTTCACTCTTATCTCTCTTTTGTTAGGGAGAGTGGGTGACTTGCTGCACCCCTACCATTGCAACAGTTACCCTCCATTTGGTATTGTAAGGGTTTAAGGCCAATTTCTTCATGCACAGTTTGAGTTCAACAACACACATTGCAAAAGAACAAATACCAAAGAGATCTTTTAAAACATCACTGGTTTATGTAAACACCATTCTCTGCACTCCAATAATGGAAAAGACACAATTTACTAAAGCATAATGAGAGCTCTTTCACTTCCTGCCACCATCCTTTGACTTTTAGGGTGTTTGTGGCACATCACATTGAAACTCTCATTACTTTTTAAATAATGGTTTTACAGGTTCTATGTGTGCCCTTTTTGCAACATGTTGAGGATTCTAAAGGTACTCACAGAGGGCCTGATTCACAAAGGTAAACTTACATGTTTGTGTAAGTTTACTCTTTTTCAGTATTCACAAAACTGTGATTTAATAGTTGTTTCATGACTGTGGAGACTCCCCAGTCGGAGCGAGAAACTCCGCACATAAAAAGATAGGTCTCCCCTATATTAGTATGTGGGGAGCTCCAATTTTCATACATTGAAAAGAAGCGCGATGCCCCCATGGTAAATTTTGGAATATTTGTGTTGATTTGTCATGACACCAGTTTTCTGTCTTACTGTGCATTGCACAGAAGAATAAGGGAGTTTAATAATAGGGCAGTGAAGGAAAAGCAAATGTTGTCATAACATAAGTCAAAAGCACTTGAACACTAACCAGTAACATAGGCAAGAGGGGTAAGGCTGGGAAGATGTAGAGGCCAAACTCCTTAATTTTTATTTTCACTCTTTTCTACATTTTTTAAAAAGGAGTTGTGCATGAACCCTTCCACAAACAAATACATATTCCTTTTTGGGTGATTTTGTTTACTTTTATCTAAAATTTAGTAGAAGGGTGATTGTACCTTTACAAGTTTGCTTTGTGATAAGGATCAATCACTTTTGAGGCATACAACGGAAAAGTGCAGATATTCATGAACTCAACTTTTAATGAGCTGCAGACCTTTCCAGGTTGCATATTTTTTAAACCCAATTTTAGGTCTACATATTGAAGAAAAACCTTAAGTGTGTTTGGAGATTCTTTGAAACTACAAAACTGTTTCTTTAAGTTTGTAAATATATGTATTTTTTATGAAAGTTGTCAATATTAAGCTATATAACAAGCCCCATGCCTGACTTAGATAGCCCGTTGTGAGACAATTTAAACTTATCCAGGGATTCTGATCGAGTAATGTTGAAGTTGCCAAGTAGATTAGAGTTTCAAATATTGGGGGATATTGTAAAAGAGAATGTGCTCTGGGAGTGGACAGAGATATCCACTCGAGGACTACAATTTCCTGACCCTTATTTGAGGAAGAATCCTATGGAAGCTTAGGAATACAATGAAGTTCTTCCCAGAAGAATGTGTTGAATGTGTATTTTCTGTAGTTTCTGGTTAATTGGTTAATTAAAGACCAGGGAAGAAGACATCAAACATGTGTGGTAACTCTACTCAATGGTACAACGCGATTGACGAAAGAATACATTAAACATGTATTTTACCATAATCAATTATGTAATTGAGCTGACCAAAGAAGATATTGAAAATGTGTGTTTTATAGCTTTCAGGGGGATGCCAAGGCCAAGTGAACAAGACATTGAACATGGCTGTTGTGTTCTACTCATACACTTAAGTGACACGATTGTTATAACAATACATGGGAGTAGGCGGATGGTAGGCTGCTTAGTTTTTGACATGAAGACTGTTCAGAGTGTTAACATGGAATAGGGTAGCTATTTACTTAGCTACACTAAGGATAGCTATTTTATCAAAGTCTCATGTTTATTTTAAAATGTTCTATTGTGCTTTAAAAAGAAGATGTTTAAAGAGTGTCATGAAGTGTTAAATACAGTATAATATAAGGAGAAGGATAACAATTTTTGAGAAGTTTTGAGAACATTCAAAATAAATAAAAATAAAATAAATTAAATATAGACTATAAATAAAAAAGAATCATTCTGGAGAGGTTATTACCATATAGAGCTCTCTAAAAGCTGAGTACTCTTGCTATATTTAGAAGACAGCGTTAAAAAATTCCTAACCTAGTGGTATCATATTCCAAAGTACAGCTTTGCCAATATAGACAATATGACTTCCTTTCAATGAAAAGATCTGAATATAAATTCTATGGCCCTCATTATGATGTTGGGCAGACAGCCACCACCAGGCCGTTGGTGGTGGTCCACCCGACATCCAGGGCAATGGTCCGACCATCGCATTTCTTCGATACTGGCGGTCAGAGCGCAGAGGGCGAGGGCAAAGGCTACCACCTCTGACAAGATCTAGGATCCTGTTGGTGTGGCGGTCGGACTTAGGGATAAGGATGTCCTTTTCTAAGTGACTTTTCATGGCATTCTTACTGTCAGGGAAACTCAGGTGGAAAGTGGCTTTGGGGGCCCCAAGCAGGGCCACTGTCCCCCATGGGCCACTGGAATGTGGTCCTGGGGGTACATGTAATTCCCTATGCACAGTCATGCACCATGTGCCAAGCACCAGATGGTGCCTGGCAATCGGTCATGAATGTGCTCAAAGTGCTGAAGAACATTGCGGTTTGTGCTGCAACCCTTTTCCAGGGCCGTAGGACAAGCCACAGTGTTATTGAGCACATTAAGACTGCTGTGCTAGTGGTCCTATCGTAATACGGTGGGCAGTACCTCTGACTCCTGGTCAGGGGGTCACGCTCCCTCTGTGATGGCACTTGTTCATCCGACTGACCGCCATTGTAATAAACCACTATCTTCTTTTATTGTTATAAATCCATCCTTCTTATCTTGATGTATCCCTAGTACTATTTAATTGGTTAGTAACGCTCTTATATAGCTCCATGATCTGGTTGTGCAAATTTAATAATTCAAATAAATAAACGTATTATCCAGATATAAAATAATATCAGTTGTTAAGTGACAACCGTGGAGTATATAATAACAGCACTGCAAAGGAAGAGGGAGTTAACTGGAAAGAAATGTAAAGAAAATGCTGATCTCACCTATTAAAATTAAACTTTTGCTAAAATAAAATATAATGTTGTGGAGATGAAATGAGAGCATTTATGAAAGTATAAATATTTTCATGCTAAGCCATTCCTTTGCACAAGAAGATCTTTGGTAAATATATGAGAGGACAACAATTTGAAAATGTTTTCATGCTGCTTGTGCAAATTCAATAATTGACACAGGATGATGTTATTGAGTTTCAGATGCATCAACCTAAGTTTTATTAAGGTTAGACATGGCCTTAACTTTGCACTGTGCTATAGACCAAAATACACTAAAATGATTTGCTTACTCAATTCAATGTATGTTTTGAAGCAGTTTTATACGTAAAGTATTCTCATTTGTCTAAGAATCTAATAGGATCCTCAGACCCACTCTACAGTACACATCTGCATGTGTTAAATACTTAGAAGAGGACTGCTGTGCTGTCCTGCTGAAAGAAGGACTGCTACTCTGATGCCCTGCTATTTTCCTGCCCGTCTGTCCTGCTGTCTAAGTGAGAAGGACTGGACCTGCCTTTTGAACCCAGGACCACCAGAGCCAATCAATCCATCAATCAATCAATCAATCAGCATTTTGTAAAGCGTTACAAACCTGAAGGGGTCTCAAGGTGCTGGGGGGGGGCACGCACCTCCTGGAAGATCACAATGATTCTTTGAAGAGACAGGTATTGAGGTCCTTCATGTACTTGAAGAGTGTTGGTGTTTGGTGGAGAGGGAGGATGTTCCATGTCTTGGCTGCGACGAGGGAGAAGGAGCGTCCTCCTGTCTTGGTCTTCTTCATGCATGGTAAAGTCACAAGAGAGAGCTGGGCTGAGTGGAGGGCTCTTTGGGGTGCGTGGAACGAGAGATGCTGGTTCATGTAGGCGGGCCCAGTGTTGTGGAGGGACTTGTGTGCGTGGGTAAGAAGCTTGAAGGAGATTCTCTTCTCCAAGAGCTAGTTGGCTGGTGTTCTGATCAGAGTACCAGGGACAGAAAAGGCTCCAACCATCTTGAACACTTCAGCTGGACTCTGCCTTCTCTGCATCCTAAACCCCCATTTGGTGCCACCCCAGTCATGGATCCTTGAAAGTGAGCCTGAAGGAGAGCCTGAAGGTGCTCTGAGTGCCAAGCAGTGGTCCTAGCAGAACCAACTCAGTGGAACTCATCGCCTTGCAGCTCTATTTCAGGACTGCAGATGCGCGACCCATCCTCGATGCAGGGCCTTGTATCACAGCCCGCAGCCCCCCGGGATTGCTGCTGCCCAATGCATCTTCAACACATGACCTTGCATGGCAGCCTGCAGCTCCACGGAACCGCTGCTGTGCAATGCATCCTCGGCGCAGTGTGGTGGAATGCTCCGCAACCAGGATTTAAGGTACTTTGTCCAGGTTGACTTACTTGGTCCCAGTATCCAGCCCACACTCCATCCCAGTTGACCTGAACTTGTGACTTTGTCCCAGTCCAGCGCAGTTAGAAAACCACAGTTGGAGCTTTGTGCTTTTAGGCACTATATTTCCTTAAAATTTAGAATTGCATTTCTCCGTTTTTACTAATTGAATTTTTGCTGTTTTGGTATAAAATAATGTATTTAAATAGACTCTATTTTTTATTTGTGTGGGAATCTTGTGTTGTGCTTTTACTTCATTGCTGTATGTGTGCTTCAGAAATACTTAATGCATTGCCTTTAAATTAAACCTGATTGCTTTTCTGTTAAGCTACCAGAGGTTCAAGCATAGGTTAATTTAGTGATGTTAGTGTTTCACCCTGACAGTTTATACCCGACTCAGCCAACAACCCAATTTCTCACAAACGTCTTAAGTGATATTTTCTAAGTTGCACAAAGCGACCTTCGGTGGCTCTGCATGGCTAAGTAAACCAAGAACAAAGCAAGGCAGTACAAATTAATGCCTTGCATTACTCTGTGTTGGAAAGTGTTACAACTGGGGGTCTCTAGTTGGCAGAGGTAGGTACCTTTGACCAAATAGGGACCCTTGCTTCTAAGTCAGGGAAAGGGGATTACACTACTGGATAACCCCTGCTCACCCCCTTGGTAGTTTGGCACGAGCAGACAGGCTTATCTCAGAGGCAGTGTGTTAAGCATTTGTGAACACATACAGTAGTATAGTGAAAACATTACAGATGGACATCACACAGGTTTTATAAAAATAAGTATTCTTTTTATAGACTTAACACAACACCACAAACAACAAAAATCCACAATACTGTACTCAAAATTGACTTAAAGGTGGTAGAATTAATTTTAATTCAAGTTGATGATAAATGCGACACAGTTCTCTCAAAAGTACCTGGATGCGTAACGCAAAATAAACAAAAGGCTTGCAGTGTTGGAGATGCGTCGGTTCATTGCTTTGGGGGAGACGATGCATCATGCCTCAAAGCTTGCGCAGAGTAGGGAATGCGTCTTGATCCTTACCGGAGAGGAGGTGATGCATAGATTCTCGTACTTCGGCCCGGTTGCGATGCGGCAAGATGGTGCCTTGATGCGATGCGACAATCCGTTGCGATGCGATAAGATGGCGCCCTTGATGCGACAATGTGAAGACGATGCGTGCACGCCCTGGCAGCCTTGAGGTGACTCTGTACTTTGGAGCCGCGACAGGCCCTGCGACACGCTTCTCCGGTTATGCGACGGTGACCCTCACAGTGGTGACATGCTTCTCCGGGATGCGACAGCAGATAACTGTGACGAGGACACGCTTCTGGGAGATGCGGCGGCGGCACGCTTCTCCGGCGATGCGACGACTACAGCTGCTACGGCGACAAGCTTCTTCTCGTTGTGTCGTACTTCCAACTCCCAGTGACACGCACGCTTCTGCAGATAGAATTCCCAGCAAGGGAATTCAGAGGGGAGCTGGTGGTGAAGTCTTTTGTCCCTGAGACTTCAGCAGGAGGCAAGCACAAGTTCAAGCCCTTGGAGAAATATTCTGCAAGATGATGAAAGTCCTTTGATAGTTCCTTCTCCTCTCCTTGGCACTGAAGACACCACTGTAGGCCAACCCAGCAACACAGCACACTGGCAGGGGGGCAATACAACTCCTACAGCTTCCTTTGGTTCTTCTACTTGGCAGAGGTTTGTCTTGTTGTTCCAGAAGTGATCTAAAGTCTTGGGGTCTGGGTCCCCATATTTATACTACTAAGGCAGAGAGGCCTTTGCCTAGACCAAACCAGTTCTGGTCAGTCCTGGATCACTTTGTTGACAACTCCTTCTTTCCTTTCACAGTGCAGGCCAGGGACATCAGACGCACCACAAGAGGTGGAGCCAGCATTGTGGAGGGAAGGCACAGCCCTATTCAGGTCCCAGGTGCAGTTTGTCCCACCCATCTACATGCAGATCTCTCTATTCAGCCCTGTGCTGACTCACCCTGTCTCCTGGAATCCCCCAGCCCCTGTCACTCAAACACCAGACACACAATACACAACCTAGCAGAGGCAGGATTGGACAGTCAAGCAAGAATACCTACTGTCTAAAAGTGGTATTTTCAAACACAGAATGTTAAAACCAACTTCACTAAAATATTTATTTTATCATTCTGAGTTCAGGCATACTAAACTCGAATTTCTACCTAGTTCTCTGAGTCAGTTAGGATTATAAGATGTAATAATCAAACTGCCCATTCTGGCCTATGGGAAACAGGTAGCCTTGCAATAGTGAAAAACTAAAATGGCTGTAATTCACTATTAGGACATGCCACACACACCAGGCCATGTCCTACCTTATACTTACAATGCACCCTGCCCTTGGGCCTACCTTCGGGGTGTCTGATATGAAGATAAGGGAAGGTTTAGGGACTGGCAAGTGGGTGCACTTGCCAAGTCGACATGGCAGTAACAGACTGCACACAGGCCCTGCAATGGCAGGCCTGAGACACACTTTAAAAGCTGCTTCTGTGGGTGGCACAACCAGTGCTGTACAGCCACCAGTAGCATTTGATTAGCAAGCCCTGGGCACACATGGTGCACTGTACTAGGGTCTGACAAGTAAATCAAATAACCCAATCATGGAGTCACTAATTAATACATCAATTTACACAAGAGAGCATATGCACTTTAGCACTGATCAGCAGTGGTAAAGAGCCCAGAGTCATAAAACCAACAAAAACAGGTCAGACAAAATACAGGAGGAAGGCAAAAAGTTCAGGGATGACCCTGCAAAAAGGACCAAGTCCAACAGAAAGGCATTCCATAAGTGGAGTGTGTGCATTCCTACACATTCACACAAGGATTTTGGCACAGTCCCTTATTTACTAATGGCAGAAAACCTGGGAAAGTATCAAAATGTTGTGCGGTAACAACAGAGGTATAATGTTTAGAAAAATGTATCTTTCTCCTCATTATTATTTCCTCTTTCTACATGTGCTGGATCCTGCAGAACACATAAAAAGAGGAAAGCATCTCTGAAGATTGTCTGTGTGCCTGAAGGTGTTCCTTCCTGCACAAAAAAACAATCCTGCGCTGTTACGCAGGCACCCTTGCTAGGATGCACTCAGTGCACTGGTGCAGAGAGAGAGCAGGAGTGTGCCATACATTTATGGTGCATTCCTGCTCTCACCATTTGACACAGTGCAGAGCAGCAAGTTGTCTTGTTGCATTGTGTTTCGTCACATGTTAGTAAATCTGGCCCCCGATGTCCATGTGTGACATTATTGTGGATCCTTAGGGACCCAGCAAAGGCAGTATACAATCATAGAAGCCTGGAACCACTTTCTATGACACTAATTTCTAGCAATGAGCAGAGCAAGTAGGAGCCATTTTCCTGAAGATTCTTACTTTATTTATTGGAGCCAAAGTATCAAAAAGTGGCAACTACACATTTACAAAAGGTGCTGTGCCACAAATCTAGAAGGTTTGAAAAATCTGATACAGCAGTGTAGCAAATATATTAATCCGGCAAGAAAGATCTTCCGTAGAAGCATCACTTACAAATTGAGAATAAATCATGAGAATCAAATTAGAGCATCTGACCAGTCTCTCCCTAGTTAAAGTTTCAGGATGCAAACAGCTAGTGATATTTTTTTCCCCAGAAAAGAGATGTTGCCATCAATTTTAGGGTTAGGCGGTCCACAAATTTCAAATGAGCAGTGGCATTGCTGCCTATTTAATGTTCTCCTTTTGTTTGTCTGTGATTTTTTTGCTGATAGTATTTCTGCCAACATGCAAGGAACCTTTTGACAAAAAAATAAGATTATACACTAGCCCAGCATGCTATAGTGGCATAGTGAATGAACCGATCCGCGTTTATTTTTTCCAAACACAAACCTTCAAAGTGGGCATTTTTGGGGGAACATAAATAACTAATGTCCTTGAAAAACATAGGTCTGAGGTTTCCTTCTGCACATGGTGGCCTGTTTATGTTTTTTAACTCTGGGACTGCCATGGTGTACATAGTGGCCCTAGGGCACCCGAAAGTACAAGTGCAAATTATGTTAGACGGACCACTGCAAGTTTAATGTTCTCATCAGCGCAGAAGATAGATTGATTCAGATGGTGAAGCCTGCAGCAGCTCCACTTACAGAATCACAGAGCCTCCTTCACCTCCAAATGATTTATGCACAACATGAGATGAGCTGATGGGGCATCAGCCAAATATTGTCAGACAGCCGTTCTCACTCAGCTCCAAATGAGACCCAGGTCCACTTTTGTCACTAGGCCTGGGGATGAGGGACGGTTTAGGGAAGGATGTGTTCCCACTGACAAACAGTAAGCCCATTGCCATCCACAAACTGCAATTCTGAATTCACTATAGCCAAAAAGAGACCTAAAACAGCAGTAAATTACTCCAGCTCAGAGATGAAGTAAATCCAGCACCACACATGGCCAACCACGGGCACTGCAACATGTTCAAATGGAAATTAATGGAGGTAGGGACTTTAAATAAAACCACATAGGGAATAATGTTAAATTAAATGTAATTATTTAAAATAGTTAACCATATAAATGAATATAATTTAATGTTAAAAATATCTAAAATTAACATGCATTTATTATGTAATTATAACATTTTGATAACTTTCTTTGAATTTAAAAGTTAATATATAACCATTTGAATTGGTTTAATAAAATGAAAAGGATCTGGAAATTCGAAGAGGCATATGCCAGAAGAGTAGGGGGTATAAGGAAATTTAAGAAAAATTGGGATAAATTTGAAGAATTACTTCTACTCAAGGATAGGCCCTAGAGATGGCGTGGATTCTCTAATTGGTCAGGAGGAATACAGTTTCAATCACTAATAAACTATTGATCCCCAAATGGACCAGGGCAACGATTTCCTACTTGCATAAGTTTTACACTATCTAACAAGTACAATCTTTTGGGGTCAATGTTGTTAATGTCGCTCTCCTCCTTAGGTGATTTTTAGTAGCTTTTAAATGGCTGTCATCTGAAATTGCACTTTACCCCGTTCGCTGATATCTTGTATTTCACAACAAAACTTGCTGCTAGCACAATTGCACTTTAAACTGTAATAATGTTAATAATATTGTATTTTAATAGGCAGATTTTTGTTGTTTTTGCATTTTCACTTTAACTTAGAACCCAATTAGGTCCTTAGAGCTCTAGGATGTGTGGAGCTATATTGGATTCAGCAGCTTTATTTTGCATTTGCACTTTATGCGTCTATATTTTTATTCGATGCCAAGTGTACTGTATTTGTCAAGGTTAACTTCGGTCGCTATTGCACTGGGCATATCATCCTGGATTCTTAATCTTGTCCTGTGTGATTCAAGATGAGTTTCTTTGTTGTGTTGTATGTTAACTTGTAGTCATATTCTGCATTTGCACTTTATTTGCCAACTTGTCTATGGACAACGGAACGATATTTGTCTGCTTACTAAATAGGAAAATGCATAGCATTTTGTAAGTAGCCTTTCAACAAACCAACGTCAATGGTGGGTTTAATTTTGGTGTTTCAATTATTGCATTTGCACTTTATTCGTGATGCTAAGAGTACTGTATTTACCTAGGTCGACTCCGGCTGCTAATTGCACTGGGCACTTTAATCGGGAATTTAATCTCTGCCTCGAGTTAATATTGTGTCTGTCTTGTGTTTCAGCTGAGTTATAAGTCAACTTGTTGTTATATCTTCGCATCTGCACTTTTTTTTTTTTTTTTTTTTTTTTTCTTTCTCATGTGACTGCCTAAAAAAATATGAATAACTTACTGCACTTTGCACTTTTGCAGCTTGTTTAGCTAGTAGCCCACCAACAAATCAACATCTACGGTTGGTTTAATTATGGTGTTTTTGAATGTTGCTCTTGAAAATTCTGTATGTACCTTTTTTGCTCTGCTCAATAAAAAATAATTAAAAAAAAAAAAAAAAAAAAATACATTATGTTTAATTCATTCTATACGTTATGAGTAATATTTTCTAATGCACACTACAAAAAAAAAAAATGGGAATGTACTTTTGAATTTAATCTTCAGAAAAACAATTTTCATTAAATCACATATATCTAATAATTAAAAACTACATTTAAAATTAAGGTAGCATTACACTAACATATTTTCATTTATTTCACACGTAAAATAAATGCATGGAAAGTATTTAAAGTATTTAATATAAAAATATTCTTTTTTTTCAAGTTAAATAAGCGTATCACTCTATAGTCAATGCAGGGATCTCTGTAGAAGGGCTGGTGCTGATTGTACTAGGTCTTTTAGATAGAGCAACATAAATCATCGGCATACAGGAATTCTACGTTTATTGTCATACTAACCCATATGCCCAAACTCACCATGGACATGCACAGCCTACCTGCTAGAGGTTGTATGGCAATGACAATCAACATGAGGCTCAATAGACACCAGGTCATGTCCCCCTCTGATGCGTCCCTGTTCCCGGTTTGCAATCTTACCCTAGGTTGTTTATACAATAATCATGTTCATGTACAAAAGTTAGCGCCCACCCCATGTGTTCCATCACTGCTCATAACTATTGCCAAGGCACTGTGTCATAGGCTTTCTCTGTACCCCAAATTGCAAATGCAAAGCTCCCTGAATAATTTGTTAAGGAGCTCATCACATGTGTTAATCACCTAAAATTGGGAAATGGTGATTCTGCATGGAATGAAACCACACTGTTCCATGTTTATGAGGGTAACAATTACCGTGATTATTCTATTAACTAAGACTTTGCTGACCACTTTCACATCTGTATTCAGCATTGACAGAGCATGATCGGATGTTAATTACATTGGGTCCCTATCTCCTTTGTGGGTCAGAGTGATCAATGCCTGATTCAGGGATGGAAGCTAATGGCACACCTCCATGGCCTCTTCAAAGCCAGGAAGTAATTTTTCCACTATTAGATCAGGAATTAGTTGGAACATGTCTGTTGGTAGGCCATCTGAACTAAGTGTTCATTGCTTTTGTATTCTGCCAAGTACTTCCTTAAGCTCGTCGATGGTCAACAATTCGCTCTGCTATTCACGGATGAGTTTTGGTAGCCTCAAGCCCACCAAATAGCGTTTGACTTCATAAATAGAGACACCCTCCATTTGCGTGGATTTCATTTCTAGGTAATCCTTAAATTTACAGTAAATCCCTTCTCCTGTAATAATGGGCATATTTATGAGCAAATCACGCAGCAGAGCAAGTCAACTTGATCTGTTGCGTGGCATGATAAGGAAAGGGCACGAATGTGCTGTAATAAAAATATACAGCACATTCCTGTCACCTCCCATTGCTGCCTAGTGCCAATGAAGGCAACCTTGCACCATGGTGCAACGGAGGCTGTGTTGTAAGCAGGACTGTTTTTGTGCAGGAAGGGACACCTGCACAAAAACAATCTCCTAAGGCCTTTTTCTCTTTCTATGTGTGTTGCACAATGCAGCACACATAGAAAGTTGAAAATATTAGGAGAAAAAAAATGATATTTCACCTTGTTACGCCTCCTCTACAGAAGTGTAGCATTTTGATGCATTTCCAGGTTTACCATTGTTAGTCAATCTGGGAATGTGCCCCAAATCCTTGAGTGGAAGTGTAGGAAATCCCATGCTCCAACTATGGGATGCCTCCCTGGGGGCGAGTCACGCAAGGCAGCCATTTGCACTGTGTTGTGTTCCTCTGGAGTTATCCAGCCATGCTGGGCCACACAAGGTGGTCATGCATGGCTTGATAAATCTGACTTTGGGTTTGTGTTGCCCATGCACCCTCTTATGTGGCTCAAGGGCGACGTGAAATCTTCATAACTATGACCCAATATCCTCATCCCTCTCCTGCTGTGTACGAGGCCATTCGATTTTTAACATCCAAGTCAGCATCCGGACAGATTTATCATTCTCTCTGTGTAGTCTTGTCATGTCCTTTAGGTTAGTCCCATCATGTACATACCATCCACATACCATCCACATGCCAAAATGGTCTTACACAGGTGACCTTTTACCTAGTAGCTTACTTCTGTCTCTCCGACAACCAGGCTCTTGGTACCATATCTTAATCCCTGTACCTGATATACATAAACATGTCCCCAGGCACTGTAGATTTATTCTGCACAAGGGTCACCACTTTTTTTTCACCCATGGCCAACAGCCAGCAGTGCATGATCATATTTGTTTAGGAAAGGACTAAAAGGGGATTAGCAAATGTTTTCAAAACATATTGAAAAACCCTGGAGTGACTACTTTAGTATAAAAGACCCTCACTCTCCCTTAGAAACACAGAGGAGAATTCCTTCCAAGCTGAGACAAGGCTCTGCCAGATGATCATTCGACGAGCAGAGATCTGACATCCCTTGCGTGGTGACATCCTCGACACAGAGACAGGGTCCTTCATTCAGAACCATTAGTTGAGGGGTTAGTATTTCCCCAGGGAATTCTTGGTTCCATTAGGTTCCATTATGACATTTCCTAGCACTTACACATACATGCTTCACCTACACATCTAGGCGAGGCACGGTTAGGTAGGATACACTTCGTATGAGTACACCAATGCTATTATTTTATGTATTATGCTTTTATTCATCTTACTATCACTACGGTAGAAATGTATCTGATATTTACGGTATTAGTACTAGTGATCACATTTGTCTGCTCCTGTCTTTTGATTGTCACAGCTAACATGTTTCATACTCGACTTACGCTTGACCAATAAATAATTATTGAAACTGGTCCAATCGCCATTCTATGTATTCTGAGAAAAGCAAGCACAAGTGACTGAGTGTAAGATACCACATTGTTTCCACGATACCTGAGGAATCAGGGTTGCCATGTTCAGTTGTTACCAGAAACTACAAACACCACTGTAGGATACCAGGGGTGATAGTGGCACTGTAGAGCTAGCTGGTCTAACAGCTGACTCAACCCCTGGGGGTGTCCAGAGTCTGTCTGCACACCAAGCCCTCAGTTTAGGTCATCCAAAATGCGCAGGTCCTGGGGGGTACTAGGAACTACACGGCAGTCTCTTTGAGGTGAAAGTGAATGTGTCTAGTATGTCACAGGTGTTAGCCAGATGCGTTTCAGCCTTAAGCACGTGTGGTAGTTTTGTGGGCTAAAAAAACACCTCCTGCTCAATTGTTGCCACCTCTGATTCCATGCAGCGGTGTGCTCTGATTCTAGCAGCTTAAGCGGGGGTGCCTCTTTGCCCGATGGACTGATGAACTACGACCCATTAGAACATTAATTTATTATATGTTTGAAGATGAAAGCCCCATAAATTTCACTGTTGCGAAACCAGGACAGAGGGATGTGGACATTGAGCTGCTGCACAGTGAAGGAAATTAACATAGAAGCTAGATGAGAAAAAGAAAAAATAAAGAGCGGGGGACAAATTGAGAAATTCAGCATGAAAGTAGAAGGTAAGAGGGAAAAAGTGCAGATGAAAAAAGGTGTGGTAGATAGAAGTAAAAATTAATGGGAGGAGTAAGGAAGGGTGGAAGGAATGTCAACGCAAAAAGAAAAAATAAGAAAGTTATAATTGAAGGTTGCAAGGTTGGATAAGTGGAAGGGAGAAAAGATGGAAGGTTGACATGGAGAGTAGATGGAAGGTTGGAAGGATGGACAGCAGAGGAAAGGATCGCTAGTTGAATGGGTACATGAATGGAGAGATTGGAAGATGAGTGAAATAATGGATGAAGGTATAGTGTGCAGATAAATGGGTGAATGAATGGATATTGATGAGTGGAAGGTTGAAATGCAGTATGGATATATGAAAGGGTGAGAAGATGCGTGGTTGGAAGAAAGTATGGTTGGATACAAAGGTGAAGGGAAGGACAAGTGGATGAATGAATAGATGGAAATAAGTAGTTGAGGTGTGAAAGGATGCATGGATGGAAGTATGAAGGGAACTCTTCAATGAACGTCAGGTTTGCCCACTTCACATGCTTTATGGTTAGAGGAATCGTTTGTCGTTCAAGTGGGGGCATTTTAATTTTCTGGCTACTCCCTTGATTCCATGTCACCGGGTGTGCATGCCACTGTCATTCTGACTCCTGCAATCTAGATCTATTCCCTTTGGGTCTCTCATTTTACTTACCTACTCTGTGTTGTGCCATTAATTGCTGTTATCAAAAAAATGTGTAGTGTAATCTTTTATATGGGATATAAACAATGCATCAGTTATGGCCTCCAGCCCCAGTCTCCACAAAGTGATCGTCTGTGAGGCTCGTTTCTGTCTCAGTACAAGCACCACTGCTGAGTGGTCTGAAAGGAATCTGATTAGATATGCAGATATGGCGAGATCCTGCAAACTACTCTATGTTGTCAAACTATAGTGAATTCTGACATAGGTCTGATGGTCTGTGGGAGAGTAGCACAAACATTGTTTGCCGTGCATCATGTCTATTTCGGACATTATGTGTTTCAGGGCTGATAGCATGCCTGTGTATCTATCCAGCTGCACATTAAGGGGCAGATTTACAAGCCCCTTGCACCTCATTTATGCCACTGTTGCATCACTTTTGGGGTTATACATTTTCATGTTTGACCTGGAAAAAGCTGAGACGCTGCAGGGAGAAGGGGGGCCATGCCCTGCCTGATGTTCAGCTTCATGCATGGGCTTTCCAACTCTCCCATGCTCGTATGCTGTTAAAAATGCCAGTTAAGGCTGGTGTGGGAGGGTTGTTTTTAGCAATGCTACAGGGTGCACAATTACCGGTGGAGGGTTTTTTGTTTAAATTCAGGGATGTTATGTTTTTCAAAAAAGTTAGGCTTAAGGTTTTGCAGGGTCTGGCCAAAACTTGGGTAAACCTGAGGAGGTCGGCTACTCTTGGTTACTTCTCCAGTATGGCCCCTTTATGGGGCTACCCCGGGGGCCCAGAATGTCTGAGTGACAGTTTAGCGATCCCGTTAAGGGAATCTGGCTTGGCGGTTTGGGAAGATTTGATTCTAGATGGCACTGTGGCAACATGGGAACAACTCGGGGAGAGGGTAGGGCCAGGTCTCTCTAGATTTAAATATCTACAGTTGGAGAGCTGGGTACAGGCTCAGCTACAAACAACCAAGGGGGGGCTTATTAGGGAGAGGTAACGATTTAGAGTATAACCTTGTGACCAGACCCCGTGGGAAGAAAGAAGTTTCCTTTTGGTATCAGGGAATTTTGGAGGCAGTGGACGGAGAGTTTAATCTTGCTGAGGAATTAAGGGGTAATGTTTTACCAGGTCAAGATTGCGATTCTTTATGGCAATCTTCGTGCAAACTCTTGTATGACATAGTAAAGCCGGCATGGTTGAAAAGGAACCATCTGTTTACTATCCATAGGGTTTACTATACTCCGTTGATATAATAGGGATCCCGGTTACTATGGATTTGCCCCTGATTTTCTTCGGTCTTCAAGATAATATTAGAGGCCCTGCAAAACCGCTACTTTTTTATGCTGTGCTCCTGGCTAGGAGACAAATATGCAAGAAATGGACAGATCCCACACCTCCCTCCTTTTTTGACCGGCATTCTTCTGTTCTGGCGACTTCTAAGTTGAACTTAATGAGAACCAGCAGCAAGAAGAAAAGAACATTCTGGAATATAATGGAAGGAAATGGGACCCGCAGCTGAGAGTTTATTTTTTTTTTCTCTCTCTCTCCTGGGTCCTATGATTAATGCTGCCTGAATACTCTAAGGGCCAGGTCGGGAATCCCCCTCCCTAGCATGGGGTGGAGGTCCTAAGATAAGGCCATCGAGTTCTAGAAGCTCGTAATATAGAGTTATCTCAGTAGATGCTTTGGTGTGCATATCAGCAAGTCTTAGTGCCGGTAGGCAGGCGATTCTAAGCTTTAGCCACCTACGCCTCTCAGCTTGCTGAGTGAGGGCATGGACTGCTTGAGTATGCATTCAAAGGGAGATTGGTGGTAAATGAGGACGAAAAAAACAAAAACACTAACTTTCAAATGTATTCTGAGCATACTTCCCGCACTAGAATGCCCCAGTTGGAGCAGTAGTGCGTTTTGCGAAACAAAAAAAAATGCATATCAAAAACGTCTTTAAAAATTGGATTAGGTGCCTATGAGAGTTCATGTTGACAATAGATAGCTTTCCAAGTGAAAGAAGGGAAACGCACACTTGTGTAGGAAGGGATAGTAGAGTGCCTGTATCTTGAGCTGTTACGAATACCTATGATTATGTTTATAGGATGATTTGTTGGTGTAGTGGTTTTTATTAAATACATTTTATATTGTGCATGGTAAAGGCCAGCAAGGAGCCTGTCACCAAAGTGATGAGGCCATATTCTGAATAAGGACTATTAAGACTAAAAATGGTAATATGGGATGTAGTCAATTGCAATTATTGTATGTATTATTATAGCGTAATCCTACCCAAGGAGCAATGGAGCAATGTATACTACATGACGAAATGGGAGATGGTCCACAAAGATGCTGTACATCAAGTGGGGACAATACAAATGTATTATATTTGAGACAAAGTCATTTGCGCAAAATCACACAATGTTGTGCCATGCCCGAAATCACCATTTGTATCTGGGTCCCCAGGTTGTAAAGTCAGCAGCTCAAGCCAGTAGCCGACATTTACCACCTTTTTATGCCTTTTAGTTTGTAAGCCAATATTGCAGTTACAATTGCAGTAATCAAATAATTAATCTTGTCATGGATGTATTACAACATGATACAAATATGTAGCAAAACAAGTAATAATGTGCAAGTAAGTGCAGTAATCTTTAATGAGAAGTTGGCAAGGCATTTTTGTAGAATATTTTAAAAGCTTTCTCTTGTATCTCCTTTGTCTTTATTCCATACACAATAGGATTTATCACTGGTGGGATAAGCAGATAGAAATTAGCCAGGAGGATGTGAACATAAGGTGATACATTGTGGCCCACCCTGTGAGTTAAAAAGGAGAAGAGCCCAAGTGTATAAAACAGTAGAATAATGCAGATGTGGGCCGTACAGGTGTTGATCGCCTTGCTGCGTGCTGCCTTAGATGGAAGTCTGTACACTGTCCTCAATATCAGAACATATGACACAGAGATGAATATAACATCAAACACAATCACCATTAGCACCACAGTTAAACCATAAGCGCTGTTAATTGTAGTATCCACACAGGCTAGCTTCACCACTGCCATGTGATCACAGTATGAATGATGGATGATGTTGGTCATGCAGTATGGAAGCCTACTAGCCATGGCAGGGCAGGGGATGACTATGAGAACACCCCTTATAACATTTGCAATGTAGATTTTCAATATGATTGGATTAGTTAAGATGGTTGCGTACCTCAGTGGGTTGCATATGGCCACATATCGGTCAAACGCCATGGCCAACAGCACCCCTGATTCTAATGATGTAAACGTGTGAATCACAAACATCTGAAATAGACAAGCTTCAAAATATATAATCATAGAACCGAACCAGAAGATGCTCAACAATTTTGGCACGATGCAACTGGATAGGATGGCATCAGTGAAGGCCAGCATACCGAGGAAATAATACATTGGTGCATGAAGCCCTCTGTCTATCCCTATGAGGAGAAGCATAGCTCCATTCCCTAGCAGTGCTATCACATACATCACCAAGAAAGGCCCTGAGATCCAAAGGTAGTCATTCTCTAGGCCTGGAATTCCAAGGAGAACAAAGGTGGATGGGTGGGCGTGGGAATCATTTGAGGCAAACAAGAAGGGCCATGGCATGGATGACTTCATAGACAAAGATCTGTAAAAGAGAAAATGCTAAATGTTTAACAACTTCTGAATCATGCTCAAAGTTTTAGGAAAACAGATTATATATAGGTCATGGAACTCAATGTGATTCTGAAAGATTCTGTCTGTTACACATTTGCACATTAATTATTTTTATTTAGTAATGAGATCTTTGTAAAAATGTAATTTCTATAAGAATCTGCCATCAGAATAATATTTATTTCTATATTTTCAGCTAAATACATGAATAACGTTTTTGGGAAACGTGTGTAGGGTTTGTAGTCTTTGAAAAATATATGTCAGTACTAACACATTGTAGCCATGAAGCTCCAATAAAAAGCAACATTGACACAAGAAGAAGAAACTTTATTGCATGATTTGTTAAAACCCTTGCAACGCTCGACAAAAAATGAAAAATCATTATAATATATCAAATTGATTGTTTGATTCTGAAAATTCTTCTGTTTACAGTATTATTAAAAAACTCCTGTCATCATGACAAATGGAACTCTGTTATAAATACACTGTCCGTAACTCCTATAGTTCTGTTCCATTAGGAGACTGCAGTCCTGATAAAATAAACATTTAGAACCCAGGCTGACTGGCCTGTATGCCTCTCCCATTCTATTGGCATTTTTGTTATTCACCACTGTTCGTGTGCCTAGCCAATCCGCAAATAAAGATAGTTTGAAGCAGGCGGATGCAGATAGGCCAGAGGGCTATGTCTCAGGCTGAGAAGTCAGTAGACATCTCACCTCCGCTAGCTTTTTTACAAAGCATTCCATGAACCTGACCAAGGCGCAATTTAAGGTGGTGTTCTGTGGGTCGAAACAAACCAGCACTGCTCCTCTGCAAGATCTTACCTCCTTCTCGATCCAAACCCTTCATAGTAGAGCCTTTCTATCTTCTAACACTTTAAGGCACAAACATAGAACGTGCATTATGTCTTCCCTATATTGGCAACAGAGCCGGCACGTTTTCAGGGCGCAGTCTCTTTTCCATTTAGGGAGATAACACTTTGTTGGGATCACCCCCATTCTCAGTTTTAAAAAACAGAGCTTAGTGCATGCATTGAAGATGAGTGTTAGGGAGCTCTGGGTTTCAACTGTGCATAAGTGCGAAGGGTCATCTAGCCATGACTCTGTGCCGAGAGGCTGGCTCTGTCTTCTACTGAAGAGAGTCGTTTCACACTGAGGGGCATATTCTCAAGGATCTATCGCCAATTTATCGGTACTTTAGCACCCCAAAAGTGGCGATAGAGTCTTCGCCCTATTCTCAAGCTGGTACAAACTGCCCACATCACCAGTTCACCAGCGATAGCTGCCACAAAAAACATTGCCACGGATGAGAGCGACAACTAACGCAAACGATATGCAGAGTAGGCGTTCCCTTGCAAAAACACCACTTCGCGATATTCTCAATGACCAGCCAGATCGGTGATGCAATCCAAAACCAGGAGATAAGGCATGTTAGCAGCAGGGATTTAAAACCTGCCTGCTACTGGTGTTAAGCAGGACGACAACCTGCAGAATAAAAGGGAGCACAGCCCAAAGCCACATCTGAAAAACAACACATGTCATGGAGCTACTGATCATGCAGCTCGGAGTCCCAAGAGGGCCACAACACCCACCGCCACCACCCCCAGGCCCCCCCTGGACCACCCATCCCGGACTCCCACCGAGGCAGCGGAGAACAAGACAGAGGACCTTCCGAAGACGCACCAGCCTCACAGACTTAACATCAGAGGATGTCATTACCCACTACAGGCTCAAAAGGACAGCCATCCTCTGCATCCTGATCCACATTTCCCACAGGCTGATGGTACCAACACAGCGGACAACCAACATCCCTCCACAGACAAAGCTGCTGACTGTGCTGCACCTGTTGGCCTCTGGTACCTTCCAACCAACCACTGCCAGAGTTGGAGGAGTCTCACAGCCAGCCATATCAAAGTTCCTCACACCTGTCTTGGATGCCATCATCAGCTTGGTACCCCAGCACCTTCACTTCCCCCACACTGCGCAGGAACAGCTGGAGACCAAACAAGGCTTATATGCCATAGCTGGCTTCCCACACGTGTTGGGGGCAATTGATTGCACACATGTCCTACTTGTGCCCCCTGCTGACACTGCACACAATTATCGCAACAGAAAGCACACGCATTCCATCAATGTGCAGCCAATAGTGGACCACCGGGGACTCTTCACCAACGTCGTCACCAACTACACAGGCAGTGTGCATGATTCCTACATCTTCCGACAGTCCATCATCAACCAGTGCTTCAAGGATGGCACCTATGGAAATGCACTGCTTGTTGGTAAGTGCCAAATGAACACACAACACACCTCAACTCCACAATCATGTAACTCACAACTGTGGAAATGCCCACTTTACAAAATCACATACAATATGCCAAACAACATGCCCACATACCAGACACGACAACACTAGTAACTGTGGTAACTGTGGCCAGCCATGTAGACAAACCATCCATGGCATGGCACCTCTGTCACACAATAGCAGAATGTGGGGAGAGGTGGGAACCAAGTCTGTGTGAAGGAGGCAAGTGACCCATGAATAAGAATGTACACAATGCCAAGTGTGGTGGTGATGTTGTGGACTGACTCCAGTATGCAGAGCACAGACATGTCCATGTGGACATATACTGCTGGTGTATGTAGTGATGTGGACAGTGGACGCAACCATGTTACCTCAGGCAGTGGGGAAGACCTTGGACATATAGTTATGTCGTCCCCCCTGTAAGCGGAAGCGGAGTGGGCTGGGCTGGCCCATGCCAGGCCAGCGTAGGAGTGGGAACAAATAGCCTGGGGCTCTGGGTGTGCTTCACTTCTGGGACGGCCACAAAAGTAACTAATGCGTGTGTCTCTGTGTCCGCCATATCCTGGCTATAGGCCTACATACATGTGGCCGATAACCGTCAATGGCCAATGTCACAGTGTCGTTGTCAGGCTTGTGGACATGTGCAGACAGTCATGACAATGGTGTGTCTAAGGAGTGCAAGTGATGCAAGCTCGCAGTGCACACAAGTAAATAGGCTCGGGGGAGTGAGGAGCAGCTGTGAGGTAACGTAATACACAATGACACCTCACATTTGCCACAAGCAATATATGTCAAACATGAATCACATAGTCAAACACATCACACACAACTAAAATAATAAGTCTGCTAACACAATGCAGAACCACCTGCTGACACATAGCTCTCTCCCCTGTCACAGGTGACCAAGGAAATGCTCTCTGCCCTTGGATGATGACACCCCTCCAAGACACAAACACCCAGTCCCAGAGGCAGTACAATGCAGCCCACAAATGCACCAGGGGCATTGTGAAGTGCACATTTGGCGTGTTGAAGGCACGTTTTAGGTGCCTGGACATCACAGGTGGAAGACTCCTGTACAGTCCGGAAATAGTGTGCAAGATGATCATTGCATGTTGTGTGCTGCACAACATATGTGTACACACCAATGCACCATGGATCCCAGTGCCAGATGCACCGGACGATGATGATGAAGATGAGGCAGGTGGACCACACCCCACTGCAGCTGCAGCAGGAATAACCGGAAGGAACACAATCATTAACAATTTCTTCACATGAGCACATCACATTGTTACTGTGCTTAGCAATCATGGGACAGGACAAAATGACCTAATGCACAGCATGTGCTAATAAATTCATTCTGACACACATCCCCTGTGTGCATGTCACTCCTCTGCATAAGCACATCACTCTGACAAGTGTTAGTGCAATGTTTAGTGCTGACAATCTCACAAATGGCAAGAAGATGGTGGGTGTGTTACCTCTGTACAGAGGGGCTGTTTAGGCTGCCATGTATTCAAAATTTCATTTCAGGGTGTCACATATAGTACGTTATCCCACTCAGCAGCGTATCACATGTGTACAAATACATTACATGAAGGCTGTCGTTTGTGACTAAGGAAAGTCAACAGGGCATCTTTGGGGGTCAAAGATGTACCACCATGATGCAGAGAGTTGCACCCTGGGACTCAAGTCCCACAACATTAGCAACATGGACGTGAGTGGGAATCACTGCCCCTGCATTCATCCATACTTTCATACTTGATTGATCATAGTCATGACACATCTGTGCGAGTTGGAATGTTTTATTCACATTCTGTGGTGTGTTAAGGCTGGAGCAAGACAGGGCCATGCAAACCACTCTTTACATTGTTGCCCCGAGGAGGGCCAGCCGGAGTCCTTTAGGGAGGGACAAGCTCATCAGTAGAGGAAGATTTCAGTCCACATCAGATTGCTGTGTCATTGGTCAACAAACAGAATATGGCAGTCCAAGTCGAGGTCCAAGGTGAGTGTTGCAGCGTGTTTTGGGGGACAGTGGAAGGTGATGATGCAGAGGGCAGAACCAAGTAGAAACAGGCCATATGGCTGAGAGGAATGCTACAGCTTCATTCTTACCACTAAGGCAGAATCATCCTCATCTTCGTCCACTTATGTCTCATGTGCCTCACATGTGGGTGGTGGGGTTTCGTATACAGCACTGTGTGGCACTGACACATCAGGGGCAGGAGGTGGAAGGTCTGCTGCACTGTGAGGCACTGACACTTCAGGGGCGGAGATGTGGATGGAGTAGCAGCAGCATTATTCATCCGCGCCAGGCCTTGTGGCACCAATGCCATGATGAGGGTCTGCAGAGCATGGAAGACCCCTGCTACATCTCGCTGAAGTGCAGCCGTGACAGCCATTCTTTCCACCTGCATCTGCACCATGTTCTTCATGATCCTCCGCATGTGTCCCAACTTCCAGCTGACATCGCTGGAGCCACTCTGACTAGACAGTTGTTCATGTCTCAGAGTCAGGACTCCAGCGATGTCAGCCATGGATCATTGGAGAGCATGGAGCAGACTGTGGGTGTCCGTTAGGGACTGTACGTGGTCCCTGATGGGGCTTAGACACCTACTTATGGCATCTAGTTTGGCTGCCATGCGGTCGAACCCCACCCGCACCTGATCGGCCATCTTTTCCTGGCACCCTAACACACGGCGTTGGAATGCCATGTGTTGTTCAGGGGGTCCTGGGAGACAGCCGTGGTGGTGGGTGCTTCCAGCTGTGTGGTCTGTGGAGGGGGTGGGGTCTCCTCGATGCAGCTGGACTGTTCTGCTCCTGGGTGTGGGGGGCCAAGGGTGTCCATGAGCTGCTGGAGGGTGTCGGGTCGATGGTGGGGAGGTCCTCTTCATCATCAGTGAAGAGCTGTTGGGTCTGCTCTGCAGGATGTGTTTATTCCTCCTCTGCAATGTGAACGGGAGATGCAGTTTAACATTGTGTTCACATGTATGTTGACGCAGTGTACAAGTTTACAGACAGACTGCATGACAATGTACATTGTGAGGAGCTGCCGTTTTGATGAGGGACAGTGGACATTTTGACAACATCACAGATGTGTGTTAGGACTTGTACATTGCCATCTCACAGTTCCCTGCTATGCCAAAAGTGATTGGCTAGTTTCTATGAGAAATAACCTTTACAACACAACTATTACATCGCACTACACTTACAACGCAGGCATAACAACGGAACATCCTTTACAATGCATGACACTACAACGCATACCATTACAACGCATACCATTACAACGCATGACACTACATCGCATGTCAATAGAACGCAGGCATTACAACGCATACCATTACAATGCATACCATTGGAGTTAGAATAGTCATGTTTAACCCCTACACTATCCAACACTTACCCTACTGTTGCACCCCCTGGGGTTAGAATAGTAATTTTTACCCCTATACTATCCAATACTTACCTTAAATGCAATGTAACAGTATGCGTTGTAATGGTATGCGTTGTAAAGGTAGTATGCGATGTAATGGAATGCTTTGTAAAGGTAGTTTTTTAAAATGCGTTGTAGTGTCATGCGATGTAATGGAATGCGTTGTAGTGGATGTTGCGATGTAAAAATTGCGTTGTAAGTGCATACGTTGTAAAAGTATGCGTTGTAACGTCATACATCCATTTCTACACACAGGGGGCAGCAGCTGTGTCCTCTGTTCTGTTGTGTTGTAGTTTGTACCACATTGCTGTCAATGCTGTTGTCCTCTGAATGTTATGTGCGTGTGCTGCATTTTGGGTGAGTCAACGCTGCAGCTGTTATTTTGCTGCCCCTTATCCCTTTCAAGCGGTGTGCCTTTGAATTCTGTTTTCATACAGTGCTGAGATGTTGCATACTTGGGTGAATTGGGCTGTTGGTGGGAGTTGGGACACTGGGGCAGGGTTTGTCAGTAGATGTGTTTTTTGACGTCAGGGGTTGTTTGTTCACGTGGATGTGTCAGAGTGCGACCTGCTCCTTTACGGATGTGGTCCACACTCAGCCACCTCAGTGTCGTGGCAAATGCAACATGTCATGGTGTATTGACTGCATCCATGCTATTCGTCATGCAGTGTCACTTTCATTGTCAGTGTGGCTCACAGACACGCTTCTTTGCTGGGTTTGGCACATGTGAATGGGTTGGTTGTGAGTTTAGTGATGTGTGCGAAGGGCCCCCTCTGGGCACATAGTCAACGGTGGCCTACTTGCTGTTTATAGGTGTGCTGCAGTATTCCAAGGGGATCAGGGACATGATCCAGAGTCATTGGGGGTGTGCACTGTGCTACATTTAATTGTGCATGTGTGCCATTGTGGCCATCTCCCCCTGTCCCCCCAGTCCCTGGTCGTTACTCACACTGTTGCTGTTGTGTCAGGTCATGTTGAGCAGTGTCCGGTCCCCCAACTCCTGCCACTGTCTCCACACTGATGACTGTGGGCACCATTTCCTCCATCTCATCCAGCTCCTCCTGTGGCGCTGGACTCCCACCTCCAGTCTGCATTGCTGCCTTCTGGTTGTTGCCGAGTTTCTGCTTGGTTCTGCTTGGTTTTGCGCTTCACATCATTCCAGCGCCTCTCGACCTCTTCCATTGTCCTCCTCAGCACTCCGTCTGCATTCACCTTGTCCACGATGGACTGCCATAGTCCGTATTTTGTTGCCAATGACACAGTGGAGGTTACAAACAGTAGTTGATGGTGTTCTATCACCTCCGTTATCAGGATCCTGTTTTCCTGTGGACTGAACTCTTCTTCCTCTTCTTCTTCTCCCTGCCCTTCCCTGATCCCGAGGTCCCAGGTCCCCGAGGACCCCGAGGTCCCAGGCTTGTCCTCCATGGGGCTTGTGGCATTCTGGATGTCCTCTGTACATGCTCCGGCTGCCTCCATTGTGCTTTGCAGCTGTTTTGGTTTTGTTTGTGTTTTTTGTGTGCTTTTATAGTGATTTTTTCCGCCTGGCGTGTGTGAATTGCAGCACATACGGTTTGAGATTTTTATGGCCGTCCAGGGTCATTTATCGCGGACATTTGACGTGTTGACGGGATACTATCGCATGTTACTGCCGTGTTGAGAATACGACGTTAACTAGAGTTATTTTCCCGCTATACACAGCAATATGACAAATTGCGTTAACCTATTTTGACGATGATGATCATCGCACGTTCTTGAGAATATCCCCCTGAGTTTTGCTAGCCTCTTGAACTCATGTTGGCTTCCATGTAGGTCCAAGAGTTCGCTAAGGCTGAGAGTGCTAAGGTCGCAGGACAAATAGCAATGCCCCGCTGGCCATCAACTTGCATTCAGCTGGACCCATAAATGGTGAGCCAGGCTGCCCTCCTTTGACACCCTGAACTTATAGCAGCTTATTAGAAAAGTCGTCATTCGGCCCAATGACTGTCTACAGATGCCAAATTCCAGCCTAATTTGTGCTGGTGAAGTGTACGGAGGTAGCAGGAAAATCGTTCTGAATATTTTTGCGACTATTTTATCTAATTGGCTGCTGTCCAGGCCCTTTTAGCACCTTGCTCCCATAAGTTAGAGTTGAAATCACCTTTGCCTGGGCCACCTGAAGAATTGGAGCGAATGTTGGGCCATTTAATTTCTTATGAATGGAGCTAAGTGCAAAAGACAGCGCACTTCCTTTCTTTTTTTGTTCGCCCAGTTGGTTTGCATATCTGCCATTATTGTTAAAAAAGACTCCTAAGTACTTGTGACATCCGGTTGCTTCAATTCTTTCCAGATGTAAAAATCATGCCAATTTCTTGGGCCCTGATGAACAAACTGCCAGAATTTTGGTTTTCTTATTGTTGATCTGAAGCCCATTCCTATTTGAATATGTGGTGATTGCATACAGGCGATGTTGTAGTCCTACCTTCGTGTGGTTAAGAAGAACCAGGTCACCGGCATACAATAGGTTGGACAGATGAAGACTACCTATTTTAGGTGGGTGTGAGTTGACTGAATTAAGGGCTTCCGGGAGATCAGAGAGGAATGAATTGAAAAGTGTGGGAGCCAAAACACACACCCTAAGTAAGCTGTTTGGAAGTTTCAATAAAGAAAGCTTCTGCCACAGCTTCGACCTGTTGACCTTGTCGAAAGCCGATTTATAATTGATGAACCCCATATATATGAGGCTAGTGCTGGATTCAGCCCGGTCGATCAGAAAAGAGAGTGCCATAAGATTGACCATTGTGCCGGTGTTACTTGTAAATCTGGTTTGATTCGGTGGAATTATTGAACTTGCATCAGCCCATGCTCGAAGAGAACTTAACAGTATGCCTGCAGAGTACTTCACTACGTTATCGATTAAAGCAACCAAGCGGTAGTTGCCTGGAGATTTTTTATCTCCTCCTTTGAAAATTGCGGCGAGGATAAATCCTTGCAATGAAGCCGGAATGATTTGCTTTTCTAAGATGGTAGAATAGAGCGGAGCTAGCTGACTGGCCCAAAAAGCTGGATCCTTCTTAAACAGGGCTGATAGAATGCCGCCTGGGCCATCTTTACGTCCCTTTTCAATCTGCTTTTGAATTGTTTACACTGTATAGATATGCCCTAGAGGTAGGTTCTCATCGTGCAGGGATTGAACCACCGGGCATTACTGCCCTCAATGGCAGTAGACAGATTGTGATTCAGGTTTTAGACAGATAGTGATTCAGGTATTGACATAAGAAATAGCAAGTTGTCTTCTTTGAATATTGCACACGTGCATAACACAACTATGTTTATTTTTTTAAATCTTTGTATGTACACACTGAAAACATTTATGATTTGGAACCGGCTGCAGTAACTACTAATTAGGATAATCAACAAGTCATAATTCCAAAGTATTTTGGAAGGAATGCTTCTTTAGCCTACTTATCCAATCTTTAATTTTAACATATGAACCATGAGCATATAGAAATAAAGTGGCCTGTTTACTGGTGGAACATTCACAAAAATCTTTGCCATTCAGAGCTCCTTCGTTCGTCAATGTTTCTTAGAACCAGAGTACTTAATTCACCATTTATAACATGGCCATATTGCACGACCCCTGTCTGAGGTGCTTTGGCCCCAGGGACCTCATCCTCCGGGGCGCCGAATATTTGTTAAGGGGAGGGGGGCTCCCTTCGGTGAGCCATATGGTGGCTTACTTGCTGTGTCCCAGGACACAGTAGTTTTCCTGCCTGCACCGGTGTGCACAGGGAAACTTTTTTGCTTCCGTTTGACAGGAACTTTTTCAAACCTCCCACCAAACAGGAGCAAACATAAAGTCTGTTCTTAGCGGGCGGGAGCTTTAAAAATGCTGGTGCAAGGCTGGGAGCAGACATGAGATCTGATTCCCTGTCCTCAATGATGCAGGCAGGGAAATAGAACAACATATTGCTAGTACCTGGAGGGAGCAACATAAATGACAGCCCCCTCCGGGCTGGAGCAATGACAGCTCCTGCACCAGGTGGAGAGCTGGCAGTGGACAGGCGCCCAGTGGCTCCCCTCATGGCCCCTAACATGTGCTTGGTGGGTGCCCCAGGTGGGCACCAGAGCACATGCCTATTTAAAATGGTGGCCCGGTGAGATGGGGTCTCAGAGCCAAAATAGACTCGAGAGGGGAGCTGTGTGGCCCATCCTCAGATTTTAAATAATACATGCCCTCGGGGATGGCCTGCAATGGCTTGAGGGGGGGCAGGCAGCCCCTCTCCTTTAAAAGACCACACAGCTTCTGGTATGGGGTCCACAGGAAATAATGAGTCTCAGGGAGGGGAGCCACACAACCCCCTCCCTTTATTAATCACTAGGCTCTGGTGGATGTGGTCCCAAGGGTCCGAAAAGGATTGGTGAGGGGGTCACGTTGCCCCTTCATTGTTTAAATAAGGCATGGTCCCAGGTGATGGGGTCTCCAGGCCTATAAAGGTTCGGGGAGGGATGCTGCACAACCTCCTCCCCTTTAGAATAACACAAGTTCCCAAGACATGGGGTCCTGTGGCCTAATAAGGCTCAGGGAGGGGTCCATGTGGCCCCTCACCATTTATATAAGGCATGGTCCTGGGTGATGGGGGCCTATAAAGGTTCGGAGAGGGATGCTGGACATCCCCCTCCCCTTTTATTTGCATTTTGGACCTTAGGGATGGGGTACCATGTACTAATTAGGACCAGGGAGCTGGGATATGCGGGGCATAGCTACTGAGCTTCCCCGGGGGATAGGTATCCTGGGCCATTTATAGCTCAGGGAGGGAGCTGCATGCCCCTATTCCTTACAGTAATCAGCCCCATTCCCACACATTTGAGCTCTGTGGTGGGCTCCCTGGGGCCCTTTTGAGGCTTGGGAGGGGGGCCACCTAACCTGCTCCCCATATAAGTTATCTTTGGCCCAGGAGGTGGGTAATTTTTGGCCTCTCAAGGCTCGGAGAGGGGAGCCGTGTGGGCACTCTCCTCATATAATCAAATTTTGGCCCCGGGAATAGGCCCCTCAGAGCCTCTGAATCTTGGGGAGGAGGCCACATTGCCCCCCTCCCCTTAATGAATAAAGCCCTGGGTATGGGCACCCCAGGGCTTATAATTATTTAATGCAGCCCAACTGACATTCTTTTCTCAATCTCGTGAGAGTCTAAGCGCCTGAGGAACTAAGGGCCTTATTTAGATGTTGGCAGGGCTAACATTATACCACTGCCATGGCAGTCTCAAGTACTCTATCAATTCAATAGAGTGATGTCCGTTGTATTAGGATGTGTGCTATATGTACCACATTCTGTCGCAGCAGTGGACTCCTCTGCTGGCTGCCAGTACTCTATCGCCATCATGCCTGGTATGTTGCGCCAAGTCGATTTAGATGTCCCCATAGTGCTAGCAGTGGTTTGGCGATGGATAGAGTCCCTGGTGGAGTGGAACCTTGGAAGTACTACCTTTCATGTGTCAATACACATGCATTGTGCGTGCTTCTAATACAGTTGTAGGTGATGTGTTATGCCACTTATATTTACATATTGCATGCCACACAAAGAAAATACACACAATATTGAATGCACACCCACAGGCACCACAAGCACAACACCCACATATAAATAAATATTTTTTTATATGTCAATACAGGTGTATATATTTTACCACAATAGGTGACAAGAGGAACACTTATGCTTGACACATACATTGCATGTAGGAGCAATGCAAAAATACACAAGGCTACAGCAAATGTTAACACGTGATTCATTGGAAGACAGGTGTTGAAAAACATTCCTCTGATCCTGGCAAAAAACTGAGTGGTTGGGCATCGTGGTCAAGTTGTCTCAGCGAAGGAGGGACCTTCACAATGGGGTTTAAGATGAAAACTGAATTCAGAAGCAGGAAAATAGGTACCTTTTTACCTCATTTCCTTTGATTCTGCCAACTCAAAGTAGGAGGTCTTCCTTCCACAGTTTACTTGGCTGAAATAAACTTCTTTATTAGCTTGGCGGGAATCCTACCTGGACCTCTGCTACCAGCCTCTTCTACCTCTGACACTATTGAGTCAGGAAAGAAATGCTGGCGGATTAAGCACAACTCTGGTGGTCTTTTGTCTAAGGACCTACCAACATCTAAATTGGGTGGGTGGACTGCCAAGTAGGTGGGCGGTTAAAACACTGACAAAGCGACGGCGGGGCCATTGCTACTGAGATCTAAATCCCTAATCCCTGACTCCTGCAATGGCTGGCAGCAAAATTTTCCTCATGTTGCTGGCAGTCAGTCAGAGCAATCACTCCCATGGGAGTCTAACTCCAACAGGAGCAAGCTGTCCCAAGGGACATAAAGCTTGTTAGGCCAATCAGAACACTTAATTTTTAATTGGTGCTCCCACAAGAGTCTCTCAAGACACTTGCAGACCCATATGCCTAAATATTCAAAAAGAATTTACCCTAAATTTCTTAATACTATTGAACAGATTTACACCAAATCATAGAAAGCACAATCTTTGGGCCAAGCTTTAGCTTAATGCCAAATTTGATATAATTCCATTCAGCAGTTTTTGCTGCAGCTCATCTTAAAGAAGTCTATGGAAAATTGATGGTGATTTTATTTTTTGGAACCTCCTTCTTTCTTGCCCCCACTTAACAGATCATTCAAGAAGGATCTCATATAGATTAACTTTATTATTGGAATGCTTTGTGAAGATTAGCTAAATGAGGCCAAAGATAACAGCAAACCAAAAAATGCACTTTCAACTGAAAAGCAGACGTAACTATAACTTTCTAATGACAACCACCACTAGGTAATTATATGTTGTTACCTACTGACGGTCTCTAGTAGGTAGTTACAGTTAAGACCTAGTTTCCATTGGAAAAGCATTTTTTTACTTGAATTTATTTTTGGCACGCAATTTTCCAAAACAATTTACCGCTCACTTCAGTTGCTGTCTTGAAAGTTTTGGGTGATTTGTGAAGGAGGGCCAAGAAAAAGGGGGCCCCAAAAAAAGTTGTGCCCATGTTAATTCCTATAGGGTTGTTGAAGAAGACTACAGTCTGAACCACTGCACGGAATTACATCAAATTTCATCAAAAGCTAGACCCTGGTCAAGAGTTGTGCCTCTAGGTAGTTTGGTGTAAATCTGTTTAGTTGTTTTAGAGATATTAACTGAAACTGAAATTTGTATATCTAGGGGTGCGGATCCTCCATGGAAAAGACAGTTCCTATGTTGAAATCTGATTGGCTGCCAACACTTCAAGCAGGAAGTATTGGCATCCATCTTGGAATTCGGCATCAGCTGAGTCCCACAGAACAACATCAAGAAAAGGGGATAGAGTAGGAGTACCCCGGCCCTCTAGGTGTGGTGGTGGGGATTAAATGTTTTTTTTTTCCAATTTTGCCACAAAAATGCGCTTGGATCCACAAATGTATGGAAAATTAGAAGAAAAAAAACAAGTGTGGTATCCCGCACAGTACAGGGGACACAAAAATCAATCTGGGATTTTCCTAGAGCATAATTTGTTTTTTAAATGACAAGTATAAACTAAAAGAATTGGCAATATCTATGTAATCGTGAACAACAAACCACCTAACTAAAAAGTTAAATAAAATGTCACACTCATTAGAATTTAGTGCACCCTATGAATGGAAAACGCTTGGGCAGGAGAGCAGCTCATAGGCACAGCACATATGCACACATAATGCACAAACAATGGGCCCTTCGTTCTGTCACTTTCATCAGTGTCTTGATCGATATATCAGTGGCACCACCTGCCAAGCATGTGGTGTACCATTGAAAGTGCAGTGTGCATGCACCAGGTGCTCTTTTCAAAGTTTTCCTACTTCATCTCTCTTTATCAATGTTTGCCGATGTATTACTAGTCCAACTCCATGTGCCTCCCTTCCCTCAGTGAGCAAAATATGAGATGTATGCATGGTCTACTGCTCGGCTCCCAAATGCACTAATGGAATGACAATATGTAATCCGGAACTAGGCACACCGACACAGCCTCGTTATTAAATCATTGTAGTTTTTTACATACCACAAAATCAGTTTGAAGGTATTGGAGCGCTTCACATGAGCACCAGTTGCATTACAGAAGGAGACATAGATTTTTTAGGCATACAGAGATTTAGGGGTCTGTTATTATGGGGGTCAGAAAATCTCCCTGACCACCATGGTAGCGGGAAAAGACCACCCACAAGGACCGCGGCATAACCCCAGGTCCAATTACGATGCATCGCAGTCGAAATCCGACTGTGGCCGTCGGATTCTGGCGATTAACATTGTGGCGGTTGCTCCTGCCAGCAGCACCGCTGCGGTGTGAAAAGGAGCATGTCATGCATGTCACTGCACTGCGTGGCAGGCACATGTACCACTGCCGTGGAAAGGCTGGCTACCGCCGGCCTCATAATCATGCTGGCGGAGCCTGGCCCTACACCGGCATCATTGTAGCGGTCCAGTTCGGCCCGCTAGGCATGCGTGCGGACTGGTACCGGCGGAAAAGTGGCGGGCGGAGATTCTCACCGCCGCGGTCGTCACTGCCATGCTAATGGGACAAGCGGTTTTCAGGGTTGCGATCGCGGGTGAATGTCCGCCGCCGGTCCAGCCGTTGCCACCGCCGGCCCGGCAGCGGCAATCCACCCCCATCCTAATATACCCCTAAGCGTTTTGCCCAGAATCACAGGATATTGAGCCTCCCACTTCAACACAAACCTGATTACCCAGCTTCATAGTTGGCCGCTCTATGCATTAGGCTACATACCCTCACTAATTAACCACTTGAACATGGTTTACAGGGGAGGAACACCTATGTGTCATAAAATGTACATATGTATCTTTGGACAGATTCTGCACTTCCTGGTCCTCAAGCTTGTCTACAGACATGCTATACAGATTGGCGAATAATGGCATAAAACACTCCTGCACACCACTGTCTCACGTCTAATTATAGGGTTTGAAAGGGCTACAAAGGAGGTTAGGTTTAAGTCACAAACAAGTGTGCCCAGGGGAGACAGGTCTTCATGTGAAAAGGAATCGAAAATCTAGAAGCCGTCTCTTTAAACAAATGGGGGAAGACTGGGGGCGTGCAAACAAAATATAAAAGACTGATAAATACACTCTAAACAACTGTATGTGTTTGAGGGTGGGGTATCCGATTGAATTATCCTCTAGGGTGTTGAGGATGGAACCATTCCGTAGTTGGCAGTGATGCGTGTGTGATGAGTACAGTACCATTCTGTCCGGGCACCCACCTACGAGGGAAGCGTTGGTGCTCCCCATGTGGCCCACCCCTCTTTCAGCCCCCTCCAGGAATAGCAGAAAAAGTGCTTCTGCTTCCTCCCCCAACCCCTCCCTTGGTGATCTGATGACATGTGTGAACCAATGTCATCAAGTACAGCCAGGGACGCGCTGTATCCCATTTGCTACCAGCGCGTCCAGGGAGAGGAGGTATTCATGGTAAGTTCTTCTCCCTGTGGCGGTTGCTTGGAGATATGCAGACACAGGTAAAAAGGACTTTCCTCCTGCATCTGTATAGAGTGGATTTGTGCTCCACGATCATGAGTAGGGCCATGATCGTGATATTGGGGAAGGACCCCTTAAGCATGGGTCGCTCCCCTGGGGCCTTATTTGGTTCATGTTTTGTCCCCTCTGTAGGCTGTTTCGACCATTTTTTAGGCCAATTAGTCTCCACCAAGTGGGTCGAAACATCCTGTGATTCTGGGCAACACTCTTAATGTCTCTGTGCTTAAAAAATGAATGTGTCCATCTGCAATGCGCCTGGTGCTCATGTAAAGTGCTCCAAAACCTTTGGGTCTAGTTTGCGGTATACAAAAAACTACAATTATTTAATTAATAGGCTGTGTTTGTGTGCCTTATTAAAGATTACATATTGTAAATCCCATTAGTGTATTTGGGACCCGAGCAGTAGACCATGCATACATCTCATATTTTGCTCACTGAGGGAAGGTGGAATATGGAGTTGGGCTGGTAATGCATCGACAAACATTGATAAAGATAGATGAAGTGAGAAAACTTTGGAAACAGCCCCTGCTGCATGTACACTGTGCTTTGAATCGCATGCCACATGCTCACCTCGAAATCAACAGTCAATCTAGTAGGTGGTGCCACTGATGAATCAATCAAGACACTGATGACAGTGGCAGAATGAAGGGCCCATTGCTTAAGCGTTACATGTGCATTGCTGCTATGTGCAGGGCCTATGAGCTGCTCTCTTGTCCAAGCATTTTCCAATCATAGGGTGCACTACATTCTAATGACTGCAGCATTTTGTTTAACCATTTAGTTACGTGGTTTGTCATTTACTCTTTTTAGATATTACCAATTCTTTCAGATGATGCTTGTCATTCGAAAAACACTTGTTACACACTAGGGAAATCCCACCTTGGGTTGTTTGTCCCCTGCACTGTGTTGGAGACTGCGCTTGATTTTTTTTTCAATTTTGCTGTAATTTCCTGTCAAAATTGCAAAAACAAAATGTTTTTGAAGAGGACTGATTTTGTAGAAAGCTTTTGGTGCTGGTTCACAATAGCTCCTCGTTTGCCACCCATAAGGAACAGGATTCTGAAGTTGAACTGCATGGAAGATCAGGTTAGACTGGCTCCACTGTTACTCTGTATATCTGTCTGGGTAGACAGGAGATTCGGGTTCAACAGAAGTGTGATTGAGGATTGTATGGAATGCACGTTTTGCTATAAAATACCGTGGATTAATTACATAAAATCAGTTGCCCTCTCCCTAGACATATGGACATTTCTAACCCGCCATGCCTACTTACAAAGGTTGACCGTGGTATTTTTAAGGAACACATTTTAAATAAGTTCAAAGATAATAGTGAAGCCAGGGCGCTCGGGAAACTTTCCAACAGAACCTATCTATTGCTGAAATCCGTTGTTGGCATCGAACCTTATCTCACAGCAGTTAAACATCCCAGTGACAGATCATTGCTTGCTCAATTTTGTTTGGGCTCCAAACGTACAATGGTCTGTTTCCCTCCGGGTAAGTTCAATTCCCACTCTCTTTTAACCTGCCCATGTGATGATAGTTCACCCCAGACCTTGTTACACCTGGTTTTATTCTGTAAATATTATGAAGTTTTACGTAGAAGGTACTTATTACCACTCTTGAAAGCGAGGGGCTTTACCCAATTTCACCATCCCTATTTATATTTACAGTTATTATCTGATCAGGAGGTGATGTTGGCAGTTATTGGTTATTTAAAAGGTGCCTTACACTGGAATGAAATAATGTGTGGTTAGTGAATAATGCTGCCTAGGTCAGGCTGGGTCGTAACATTTTTAAATGTTTTTGATTGCCCACACATTGATTTTTAGGTATTAACTGTTCTGTACCATGTTTAATAAGGCTTTTATGGTTTTAATGTGGATTTTATGTATCTACAAATATATTTTTTATCTTTTATGATTATGATATACAATCGAATAAAGATCAAATTCATGCATTCATTCAAAATGTTTTTAATCCCCAGCTGAGACCCTGTGGGACCCAACCACCACATCTCCGGGCTCAGGGTATTCTTACCCTTCCCCCTTTTCATTATTTTTGACATTTTTGTGGGACTCGGCTGAAGCTGAGTCCCAAGATGGCTAGCTGAAGTGTTGGCAAAAAGATCTGGTACAAAATTTGGGGACTGCGGTCATTTGGTCCCCAAATCAAAAGGTTTGTTAGAACTTGCCTTGGGATCCTGAGATCTCTGAAGAAATGTCTGCATCTCCTTTCATTCCCAGCTAAGAAAACAATCATTCAAGTGTTAATCAATTGTTGTACCATGCTGTCCAGTAGTGCCTAATCCAGCTGTGATTCTTTATCAGATACCATGGAAAGCAGGATGGTTCACTGTAATTGATTTATGTCAAGCATTCTTTTCGATTCCATTGCATCCAGATAGCAAGTTTTTATTTTTGTTCAGATTTGAAGAGCATGTTTATGTGTGGAATCGGGTGCCTCAAGGGTACACTGAAAGTCCTTCAATCTTTAATCAGATTCTCAAAAGAAGTCTTGAATCTCTTGTATTACCCAGAGAGTCAGTCCTAGTGCAATATATTGACGACCTATTGGTGGCGTCAAATACACGAAATGATTGCGTAACTGATTCAATTGCACTGTTAAATCATTTGGCAAAAGGACGACATAAAGTGTCCCCTGACAAGCTTCAGTTTTGTAAAAGTTCAGTTAAATCCTTGGGACATAAAATAGAAAGAGGAGTTAGAAGAGTGACCTCTGAAAGAATCAGAATAATAAGAGAAATGCAGTTGCCACGAACCCAAAAGGAAAAAAGAATGTTTCTTGGAGTTGTAGGGTATTGTAGGCAGTGGATTGTAGGGTTTGCTTTACTAGCTAAACCTCTGAGACAGTTGACCAGAAAAAGAATGAAGGATCCCATAGAATGGGATGATGAAAGCATGGGATCTTTCAGAAAGTTGTGAGATTGTTTGTTTGAAGCACCTGCTTTAGGAATGCCTGACTATTCAAAATAATTTGCATTATTCTGCTACGAGCGGGGTAGTTGTGCACTTTCAGTCCTGACACAAAGACATGGATTGATGAGAAGGCCAGTGACAGATTTTTCTGCTACCTTGGATCCTGTGGCCTGTGCATTACCAGGTTGCTTGAAAGCTGTAGCCACAACTTGTGTAAGAATAGAACAGAGTGAGTCAATTGTGATGGGACACCCTGTTAAGGTGTATGTTCCTCATGCAGTGGTGATTCTGCTTACCAGAACACAAACACAGTACCTTACTCCCAGTGGGCTGACATATGAAAGAATCATACTGGGGGCTGAAAATGTGACTATAGTGAGGTGTACTGTTCTTAATCCAGCCACCTTACTACCTGATCCTTACGAAGAAGAAGTGAAGGATGAGGTCGAACATGAATGTCTTGACACAACTGAACTTAGCACAAAACCACGTTCTGACATACAAGAGGAGCCCTTGAAAAATACAGAGCATGAGCTGTTTGTAGAAGGCTCCTGCATGAGACATGAGAAAGGAGGACTAAGTGCTGCTTACGCTGTATGTTCATTAACTGGAATAGTCGAAGCATCCTATTTACCTGAAGTCAGATCTGCACAAGTAGCTGAACTGATTGCTTTAATTAAAGCATGCAAAATTGGCAAATATTGGAGAGTAACCATATTTACTGACAATCAATATGGTTGTGGGGTTGTGCATGATTTTGGCCAACTGTGGATGCAAAGGGATTTTCTGACTTCCTCAGGAACTACTATTAAAAATTGAATTTTCGGGAAAGAATTGGTTGAGGCGATTCAATTACCAAAAGAGGTGGCCGTGGTTAAGTGTGCTGCTCACCAATCAGGAGATGGCTATGTGACAGCCGTTAACCAATATGCTGACCATGTTGCCCAACCCCTTGCGAGGCATAAAATTGCCCTAAACAAGCAAATTGAAACTTGCGGAATCAGCTGCCAACTTATGCTACTTGCAGGAGTGGGAACTTGGGAGGAGGCGAAAGATCTGCAGGATGCAGTAGACATGAGAGAAGAAGAAGAGTGGGTGAAAATAGGATCTCAAAGAAGGGCAGAAGATGGTGTATGGGTTTGTTATGATGGCAGACCAGTTATGCCAGACAGTATGCTTGCACCAATGGCTAGAATGTACCATGGAGACACACATGTGGGCAGAGATGCAATGATTTGACTATTCAAACAAGATTGGTTTAATGCGAAGTTCAGGAATGTAGCAGAGAGCCTTTGCCAAAGATGTTTAAATGTCAACAAATGAATCCTGGCAGGAAAACTGTGGTCTGTATGGGAAAGATTGGAAAGGCAGAGGGTCCTTTTGTGAGACTACAATTAGATTTCATCCAACTGCCTGCTTGTCGAGGACTGAAATATGTACTTGTCATAATTTGTTTATTTTCAAAGTGGGTGGAAGCATACCCGACCTGAAGAAATGACAGCTTGACAGTGGCCAAACTCTTATTAAGAGAACTCATTCCTAGATTTGGTTTTCCAGTAACAATTGAATCAGATAGAGGGTCTCATTTTAATAATGAAATAATTTGACTAATTTGCGAAGCATCCAAAGTCAAACAAAAATTGCACTGCGCTTACCGTCCAGAAGCTTCTGGGGTGGTAGAACAATTAAATGGCACAATCAAGTCAAGATTCGGAAAGGTGTGTGCGTCCAACCCACTGGAATGGCCTGATGTTTTACCTCTGGTTCTGATTGGAATCAGAAGTATTCCAGACAAGAATACTGGAATGAGTCCCCATGAAATACTCATGGGAAGAGCCAGGAGACAGGCATGTGTACCAGTACACAAGCTGTTGAATATAACTGATGATTTGATTTTGGAGTACTGCAAAGAATTGGCTGACAGAGTGCGTTCTATCTCTCATCAGGTTGGAGAAGACACTTTCAACAGACAGCTGAGCCAATCGCATGATCTGAATCCCGGTGACTGGGTAGTTGTGAAAAATCACACTCGACAATCGTGTCTAGCACCAAGGTGGGACAAACCACATCAAGTTATATTGACTACTTCAACAGCTGTAAAGTGCGCAGGATTGCCTAACTGGATCCATGCAAGTCATACCAAAAGGATACCAGCTCCTGAAGATGCTGAGTTTCAGCTGAAACAAGAATTTGAAGTTGCTGAAGGTTGTGCAGCTGAAGAACGTCCTATAGAATACTCTGAGGTCGTCAGCATCCCAGTGGTGGACATACCTGAAGTATTGATAAGAACTAGGAGCCAAACACAGTTAGAGAGACAGGGAAAGAGTGAGGACCAGTCAGGTGTAGAAGAAGTCGCTCAGGAGAGTAGGGAAACGACTGTTAGGGAGCCTGAGCAGGAACAATTACGGAAAAAACAATATATTCAGACAGAAAGAAATCCAAGCCCCATTCCTGAGTCTGAGGAAGGACAGATAGGTCTTAGAAAAAATGTTCAGGCAGAAGAAGGTAAGGAGGTAAAAAGACATGAACAGGACCAGATAGGCATAGAAACACAAGTTCAGGATACAGAAGAAAATCCAGACATTACTAATCCTGAACAGGGTCAGACTAAGGTAGACAAACCCAACCAGGCAGCACAGGCCAACGCAATAAGCCCGGGACAAGGTCAGATAGAGAGGAAATCTGAAGACGAAGCTGATCAAAGTTGTGCCAAAATCTAAAGAAAATAAAAGAAGTCTAGAAGAACCTGGCAGTGCAGTAAAATTTTAAAAAAGGTCGAAAGGGTGATAATTGGCCAAGATTCATCAAAAGACTAAGATACCATCTTGAGACAATCAGGGAAGAACCAGATCAAGTAAACGAAGTATCCTGTCAGTCTGGACCTTCCACAGTAACACCTAAACAAAGAAGTCAGACATTGAATAACAAGTTCAATGATCCTGAGTGGACATATGTCATTGTTGAAGATTTTGAAAGTCTCGACTTAAATGAAGAAAGTGATGAGGAGCTGAGTGACGGACAAATAGATGAAGAAGTGAGACCGACTTGAAAGAGAGAGAAGACGCTTAAGGTGTTATCTCACATCAAGTTCTGAATTAAAGAAGAGACAAATCCTCTTGTCCAAAATGTCTGATGTTGCTGGAAAACCAAAACAAAGCTGTATAAAGAAGTGCTGTAGGATTTGTATATGTAGCCTTCCATTAATTTTCATAATGTGGGTAATATTAGCAATAGCTATTTCCTATTTGATGGTTACAAACAAACAGAATAGTACTAACACACATGAAGAGGTAGCAAACTTCAAAGGAAATAGAGTAGACTTAGAAACACCAGATGAGTTAGATTTACACCACACTGTGAGTAAGAATGAAACTGATTTAAATGTATTTGCAAAGCTCTTAGTATATTATGTAGAAACAATGGAAGTTAGTGATCGTTACGTTTGCATGAAATTGCCAAACTCCGTAGCTGAAGGAGTAACTTATCATCATTTACCTTTGACATATGGTATTTCATGTAGTGTATTAACAAGTTTATTTTATAGAACTGGAAAGCTGCAGTATTATTATTCAAATGTAGATGTAATATTTTCAGAAGTTCCCATGCGAAAAAGCATGAACCCTGTCCTTAGTACTAAAGACTCACAATTCAAGGGTGAATACCTTCTAACAATGAAAACAATACATATAACTGACGCGCATAAGCACAACCTAACATGTAAATTACATGAAGAAGAAAATATAGTTTTGAATTTAGTAGAACATAGGAGACATGATTTCCAAAGAAGGGCCTCTGAACCGAAACCTCAGATACCTAAATGGGCTGAAAGGGAGGACCTTTTAGTAACTGGCAAGACTCATGCTGCTATGTCTCTGGACTTTGAAAAGAAAGGGAAAATCTGTCTCCATAGACTAAAAGCAGAATATAACAATGTATGTATTGGTTTCAGTGAATGTGAAAATAATTTCTTAGTAATAGGGGGTTGGGGACTAATAGGAGGAACTGATCCAGTATGTCCTGGAATTTATTATATTTGTGGAAACCAAGCCTATTTTAGGCTGCCTGATCACTGGTATTGGAGTTGCTATTTCGGAATAATATTTCCTAAAGCTAATCATGTTAAAATAATCACTGGAAACAATAATGACAGTAATGGACTAAGCCGACATAAAAGAGCTAGTTTTTCAGAAATAGTAGGTAACATATTTGGTGCATTGATACCTTCAGTGGAGGTTCTGCTGAATTCAAGAAAAATATGTCAATTGTCAACAATAGTTGATCGGTTATCTACTGACACTGCTGGAGGATTTTTACTGATGAATACAGAGCTAGTTGCTGTTAGATCTATGGTTTTGCAAAATTGACTTGCCCTTGATATTTTATTGGCCAAAGAGGGTGGAGTCTGTAAAATTTTGAAAGTGCAACATTGTTGCACGTATATACCTGGTAAAAGTGTAGAGATTGGAAGGTATATTGAAAATATTACAAATTTGGAAGAAGAACTGAAACCACTGGAGGTTGACAATGTATGGAAGAAGATAACTAATAGTTTTTCCACCATAGGTGGTTGGTTTTCTAACATAGGTAAAAGTATTTTAGGTCAAATATTATTGCCAATAATGGGCATAACTTTATTAGTCTTGATGATGTTTTGCCACAAATGCAGTGGAAAAAGAAAAAGGCACAAAGTGAAAGAGAAGGGTAGGAAGCGAAAATTAGATGAAATACAACTTGAAGAATTGAAAGGAAATATCTATAAAAGAATGAAAGGATCACAATGGAAGAAGAGAACAGGAAGGAATAAAAGAATTGAAGACATGGAAATGGTAGAATGCTAAAGTTGGCATCTGATTTAATAGAATCTAGTGATGGCATAAAATGCCATCAGCGAGGGGATTGATGGAGCAAGGTTTCGTATAAAAAGAAACTTGCTCGTATGCAATCCTCTCGAATAACCTGTAACATAACCAACCTGTCTGTGAATACTAATTCTGCATTACATTTTACATTGTTTCTAGGGGAAGCTTTTCTATGTGCTTTATCTAATGATTAACCTGAGTGTCTTAAAACGCGGGAGATCTTCTGCAGCATGCATCTACCACATCACGTGATGTGTGACGTTTTCTGTCACTTGGGGGAAATCTTTGCAGCTGCGCACTAGCTTTAAATATGGCTGTTCAAAACCCTCGCACTAACGCACATGCTGTGCTGAAACCAACCTATGCATGTTTTTACTAAGCAGTACAAAATTGGTCTGGCACTTATGATGAGAATAAACCAAGGTCAAACCTAAGGGGGATCAAAGGCGTGCTGGAAGGAAGCCCTACAAGAGTTCTTAAGAAGGACTGCTCAACCTTTGTGAGGGTCCCTATCTGCTTGTGTCCCCAAAGTTCAGCCCCATAGATTGCAGCTACTCTTGCCTGCCAACAATAAATCTCCAAAGCAGGGGACACTGGTTTGTAGGTTGATTTTTTAAAAACTTTGTTTAAACCCCCTACCAGCTGGGCGAGCTTGAGCGTCGACTTAGCAATCTGCGCATTCCAGCTAAAATTCTCAGTTAAAATGACGCCCAAATAAACAAAGGTTTTAACCCTTTCAAGGGGAGTACCAAATAAAACTGGATTTGGACGCACCCGCTTCGGGGGGTTGAAAATCATAAATTTTGTTTTCCCCAAGTTGATTTCCAGTCCCCTTAGCTCGCAAAACTTCACAAAACCATTCAGCATGTTTTGAATGCCCGATGATGTTCTAGACAGTAGCAGAGTATCATCTGCAAACATCAGAGCGGGCACTCGACCTGTAACCAATTTAGGTGCATCATTGTTTACCACACAATTCAGATGGTCGACAAGACCATTAATATAAAGGCTGAATAGTGTGGGAGCCAACACACACCCTTGGCGAACACCTTTTTGGACAGGAAATCGGTCAGTAAGGTCACCATATTTACCACACCTTACCTGGGCAAAAATATTTTCTTGAAGCCTAGATAAGACGGCCAATAGATAAGGCGGAAGACCCAAATCTGCTAGGACTTGCCACAATTTAGCTCGCGGAACTAGATCAAAAGCTGCCCGCAGGTCGACAAACACTAGTTAGAGGCTGCCACCCTCCACCAAGGCTGTTTTCCAGTGCAAGACCTGCAGGCGAAAAATCTGATCTAGAGTGGAGGTACCAGCCCTAAAACCTGCCTGGAGTGTAGACAGAATCCCATTCTCCTCAATCCACCCCAGGACCCTGTCCAGGAGAACCCTCCCCATTAATTTTTGCGAGGTATCAATAAGGCTGATAGGCCTATAATTAGAGGGAGTTAACGGACAGCCCTTTTTAAGAACGGGTACAATTTCTGCCCCTAGCCAGGTGTGGGGTACATCACCCCCCTGCAAGATACAGTTGAATAGAACAACCAAATAGGGGGCCCATATCTTTGGTTGTGCCCTAAACAGGTCCCCGGGCAGTTTATCTACGCAAGGAGCCTTATTAGGGAGCATTTTTCCTATCGCTGATTCCACCTCAACCAAGGTAAAAAGTTCAGATGGAGCACAGCGTACAAGAGCTGGTGGAGGTTCAAGGGTACCAACAAACAGACCGTCATAATTACACGTGCCATATAGATCACCAAAGTGATTTTCCCAAATTGAGGAGGCAATATTAGGGGCAGGAGCGTGAGATTGCCCACTAACTCCAGTTGCTACGATAGACCAAAATGATTTAGCATCATTGCAACTAAGCGCAAGACCCATCTCCTCCCACACTGCAGCCTCCCCTTCCTTCTTCGCATCACTGATTGCCTTTTTATACAGTGAGCGATTTACCCTGATGGCTTCTCTGTTGCTGGTTTTTAATACCAGCAACAGAGCTTTTTTGGCCATACGACAAGTCGTGTTAAACCACCGAGCTGTTGCAGTCCGAGACTGAGTTACCCTCTTTACTGTGTACAGGATGTCTTTTAGGGCAACAACCATTTGACCATGAATATCAGTTGGGTTGCCCAAAGGGCCAACTCTCCCCATCTCTTCAATAATTGGTATTATGATTTCATAAAGTTCCGCAAGTTTACTGTTGGACATTTGAAGTTCTGGCCACTTGACCCTCCTTCTACAGTTTGTGATTATCAGTGGGTCGGTGACTTGATTCTCATCCGGGGCAGGTTTTTTAAGTCCAAAACTCCCCGGTTTGAGAGTCAAGGCTAAAGCATTATGGTCACTGTCAAGCCTCTCAATGACCACAAACTCGTAAAGCTTATCCCAGTGCCTTGCTTCAATAAAAATATAGTCGATTATCGAGGTATGATTTAATCTATTGAACGTTATTTCCCAGGTCTATCTGGCTTCACCCTTCCGTTGCATGCTCGCAGCGATGCAGCTAAGGAGAGCGACTGCAGTTGCAAGACAGGGGGAGTCCAGACCTTGACCAAAGAGGTCAACGGGTCAGGAATGTTCCATAGTACATCCACTTCATCTGGGTCTCCTACATTTGGGTCCCATTTGTAGTGATTGATAATGTTGAAGCAATATGTCGGTGGGAACAAGAGCAATGTAGACCAAAGAATGCATTGACACTAAAAAGCAGTTTTAGTTGCAGAAGATATTGAGGACTTCATTTCATTCATTGGACCATCAAAAGTATTGGAATTTTGAAATGTTACTTTGTCTTTTGATTCCACACACTTATATGTTCCTGGAAGACTAGTACATGGCGCCATGTGTGCACCTGTTGAATTAATCCAATAAATGTCTTTTTTTCCTACAGCCTAGTTACACTATCTCTGCTGTGCACACATTCATAAAGTAAATAAAAAGCACATGGCTAATTTGAATTAAGCGGCCTCTATGCGAGATGGCTTGAGTCTGGTCATTCATCAGAGTAATGAAGCCACGCAAGGACACTTTGCATGGCCCTGAGTGTCTCTTTAAATCTGGAGTTAGGCAAAGCAGCGCAAATCACTGTGTTGCCTCAATTTGCCCTGGGAAAGCATTCTAGTGGCATTGTGTGGGTGTTCGCACTCAACTCTCATGGTTTTTGAGACATTCCCAGATTTACCAGAACTGGTAGACATGGTAATGCACCAAAAAGATACACCTTCCCAGGAGAGACTTAACAAGGAGAAATATCTTTATTTCTCCTCTTTATTTCCTATTTCCATGTGTGAGTGCAACACAAGAAACGAATTGCAAAACACTACAGTACAACACAACAAAATCACATTGCAATGATCTAGCACAAGAGCAAGGGTGCAAAGATTTCAAAAGAACTCATCACAACAAAATCACACACAACATTAAGCAAAAAACATATGTAAGAAGATAGATTATTAGATGGAGAGGATGTGAATCCTTTAAAGTAATTCAACCATAATCCTGTTAGGTCCAACACACAAGATCAATAAATAAATCTGAGCTCAATCATTAGGTACTATGGCATAGAGCAGACAGTCTTAACCCCTTCGGTGCTCATGACGGAACGGTTCCGTCATGAGCCACGGTTGAGCTGTGCTCATGACGGAACCGTTCCGTCATGACCACGCCCGCGCAAGATTCCGTCAGCACAGCGGCGGAATCTGCGCAGCATGGAAGGGGTTAAACTAAAGAAAAGTGAGTAAAGTACTTAGCAGTACCAAAACAGTTACAAAGTAAAATCACAAAACCATAAAAAATACAACACCCAATTTTTAAATATTTAAGAAGAAACATGGCATTAAAATGATTAAAATTCAATACAGGAAACCTAGTATATGATTTAATAACCGTGTAGGGCCAAACATGCCAGAAGAAATTAAAATGCTAACTATAAGTCCTTGTTCATGGTTTATTGAGACCTACACAGTATTTTAGGCTGACTGCGATAAAATGGAGATTGATTACACCAAGCCGGTCATCCCGATCAGAAAATTTACCTTTTGACTTAGTTGCTGAAATGGAAGTCAAAATCCTCTTGCAGGGTCAGGCTGAAGCCTGAAGGCTGTATCCAGTGAAATTGTCTCAAATCCGAATTGCCATTGAAGGAGGTCTCACTGAAATCGTTGGTTTTGATTGGAAAAGTTCAGATGGGACAATTAACATTTTGTGGCTCTCTTTAGGTGGATACTTTTTGCACCTTCTCCCTGTCAAGATGTTCACCTTCCTCCAGCAGAGCAAGTATATAAGCTGTGTCCAACCAAAATCCTGTGAAAGCTGGGCACATTGCAGTGAGATCCCGCTGATTCTCTGGAGGTCTTTGAAGACCAATATTTCAATTTTCTTTGATGTTCTTGGTGCATCTTCCCTTGGCTACTTCTATGACTTCTAGGACTGCATGGACAGCATTTAGGGGCGAAGACTAACTCTAGAAGATGCCACCATCAGGGTTCCAGTCCAGGTACAGTTGCTACTGGTTAGCTTGTCACTCCAGGAAATGGGTTTCTTGCAGCTTATTGTGTTTCTGTAGCCTAACAGGAGGTAAGCCAACTGACCATTTGATTCTACATCAGATTTCTGGGTACAGAAGAGAGCAGGTTCGGGAATTCAGGTCTAGACATAGGTCAAAGGCAGCAGGCCCAATTAATTGTCTTCTGTTCATTCACAGGTCCAGGTGTGTTCTGATGAACTGTATGTGATGTGGAATTTTTGTAGGATTTAATAGCCAGTGGGTGGGCAAAACATTTGGACAGTTACTTACCAATAAGACAAGCATTTGCAATGCAATAGGTCTCGCATTTACACAAGTTTGAGCTAGTGGCAATGTAAATGACAATGCCTTTAATTTATGTTTTGGTTTTAAAATCGTAAATAAAAGTCATTGTCATTTACAATACCAATAGCTCAAACTCGCGTAAATGCTAGACCTATTGCATTGCAAATGCTTGCTTAATTAACTTCCTGACATGGGGACCGAGTCTCCATGTCCTATAATGGTGGCTGCAACTTGTTAAGGTAACAACAAAGTCATCAGATCTCTCGGTCCAGCAGGACTGCTATTTGTCCCAAACAACAAAAAGCACATAGTAGGGAGCCAATTGGTGATCAAGAGCAAGCAGGTCTGGACAAAGAGACAGGGGACCAATAGGGTCAATGTGGGAAGCCTTCATCCTTCAGTAGACATGCAAGCTGGGTGATATTTATGCAGCTGAGCTTGTAAGCATTGCTAGAACAAGAGGTTCAGGACACTGTTATGTTAGGTTAAAGGTGATTTGTAGAGCGCAAGTTCAACAGGTGGTTTCTTGGCACTGAGGGAGGACGGCAGTTGCATAATAGTAAATGAGTCTTCAGTTGTACGTCTGGGTGAATAGCCAGGTCTTAAGTGATTTTCTGAACTTTGTATAGGAGTCAGCGGTGGGCAGATTAGAGGGAAGGGTATTCCAGAAATGGGGGGCCAAGGTCGTGTATCTAAGACCTCCATGTTTCTTTCGTTTGAAGGTGTGGGGAACCAACAGATTTTTTGAGGAACGTTGGTTGCGAGATGGAATGTACCGCTGTATATTAGAGGCGATGAAGGCGGGCCCGCATCACGAGAGGGCTTTATGGATGGCACAGCCCAGTTTAAACAGGCAGCGTTGGGGTAAAGGAAGCCAGTGAAGGCTTTTCAACAGTGGACTCACATGCGGTGTTTAGGCTGACCAAAGATAAGCCTAGCTGCCTGATTTTGCACCAGTTGCAGCCGATGTAACTGGTAGGCCGGTATGCCAGTATACAGGGAGTTTGCGTAGTCAATACGCGAGATGACCAGGACAAGAACCACTTGGGTCAGAGCTGCGGTGGAAAAGAATCTGCTCATTTTCCAAATTCATCGGGGATGGAAAAAACACGCAGAGACCACTGAGCTGATCTGAGCCTTCATGGTTAGGTCGTTACTGATGACGATTCCCAGAATTTTTACTGAGCTGGCTGGGTGAGGGGGGCTCCCTAATGGCAGTGCCCAGAAGTTGGAATTCCAGGGGTTGGCCAGACCACCAGTAAGGATCAACTCCGTTTTGTCTGGGTTTAACTTAAGTTGATTTGTGTTCATCCAATCACTGATGAAATTCATAGTAGATTGGAAGCTGGACACAGATGATGCAGAGGTGTCAATGTTAAATACCAACTGAATGTCGTCAGCGTAATTAAAGACCACAACCTCTCTTTTACGCAGGGAAAAAACCAGGTGGAGAACATACAGATTGAAAAGCAAGGGTGAAAGGGAAGAGCCCTGCGGGACACCACAGGTCAATTTTTTTTGCTCTGCCCTGAAACTAGCAAGGCGCACAGATTGAGAGCGGTTGCTGAGAAAGGCAGTGGTCCATTTCAAAGACAAGCCCTGGATTCCAGCACGGCCGACACGGTCGATCAGAAGATGGTGAT